>NC_143535.1:18252548-18852548 GCF_031878675.1 Megascapheus bottae
ATATCATGCTTCTCTGGGGATGATCTGAAATGAGCTGACATATGTTTGATAATGGTGTTGATGATGCTAAAATTTCCCCTTTTTATCTTATTTTTTTTGCCAGTCCTGGGCTTGGACTCAGGGCTTGAGCACTGTCCTTGGACTTTCTCAAGGCTAGCACTCTACCACTTGAGCCTCAGCACCACTTCTGGCTTTTTGCTATGTATATGGAGTACCGAGGAATCGAACCTGGGTCTTCATGCATGCTAGGCATACACTCTACCACTAGACCAAACTCCTGGCCCCAATCACATGAATCTTAAGGAGGACACAATTACACTATGTCTAAGATGTAGTTCCAGTCATTCTTTCATATGGATTCCAATATGGCTTTATAGACTAGGACCTAGTGTATGAATGTACATGTGATTGAGTGTGTATGGTGTGTGTGTGTGTGTGTGTGTGTGTGTGTGTGTGTGTGTTGGAAATGGAGTTAGTCTGAAGCATGCTATTTGGCATGAATGAGCCTCACAGCTTTTAGCTTATATTATAATCACAAGGAAGACAGATTGCCTTAGAAAGAGACCCTAGAGCAATGGCACAGAGAGATATGTCCCCAGAGTAATGCATCTTGGGTGTGTTTGTATGAGTGGAGTGGGTAGCCCAGTAGAAGATTATTCAAGATTACTCCGTTTCTCCAGGTTATATTCAGATGCTGAAACATTACCAGTGTATTTTCTATTATGCTGCTTTGGGGATGGAAGTGGTCCCAGTTTTCTACTGCCTTATAGCAATGAACTAATAATGGTCTCCTTCAAGTTTCAGTGAAGGCTGATCTTCTATCATTCAAGACCACTTTGCACCAAGGTGCATGCGTGGGATTGCATGTGGGCATGTGCACGCATATGGGTTTACTCAGTTGGGAACCAGTGCTTGGTGGCTAATATGTGCTTTGAGGGGATGAAATATCTGAGGTCTCCATTGTCCCTCTATCTTCCTTCCTTGGCCAAGCATCCATCCTAGGAAGATAGATGTGTGGCTCTCATCATTGCTTTCACTGCTTGAAGGAATAAACATCTTCACTACAGCCTCGGAATGGAGGTGATTGTAGATGTTTCCATGACACTCATTTATTCCTTTCCCAAATACAAAAACTGTATTGGGGGAAGGGTTGAAAAAAAAAAGACTAAGGGGCAGGAGACCTGGCAACAGAAAGTCCTCACAATTTTCTTATCCATCTTTCTCTGCATGAATAGAAAACCCCTCACCTCCTTTCCCGGGGTCTTTTCCAGCCCAAGCAAATCCCTGTTGACTTCATGATCATGAGATGGGGCTCCCTGAAAAATAGAGTGGAGGAATCGCATGTAGGAGGAAGCAGTGCTAATTTAGGGTAAGGGAGGGGGAGAAAACTTTTATCCTTACAAGTTGGGAATTAGTAATGATGACCAATGATGAGCAGTGATGATCAGTGATGACTGACATTGGGGGTGGCAGTGTGTGTGTGTGTGTGTTGTGTGTGTGTGTGTTCCAGAGGGGTCTGTGACACACTGCAGCTGAGCCAATGACTCATCTTAAATCTCAGTGATTTTTAGAGGTCATTTTAGTCATTCCTGGGTCTTCAGGCTGGCTGGAACTTAACTTAATATCACGTTTGGTGGAGGTGGTGTGTTGCTCTGGAGGAGGAGTGTCTGTCTGTGTGCGCAAGGGAATGGGGGTGGGGGAGGCAGCGCGTGACCCCTTTGAAAAGATCTCCTGCAAAGGACGTTCCCTAGCTTTCCCAGGCTGCAGGCTTTTGGGTTTCCCCCTTCACTGAATCAGCATGGTTCTCCCGGGAACTGCTTTTTTGCTAGCTGTAAACCGGATGTTGGATTCCCTGAGTGGGCGGGGGCTCCATCCCTTCAGATCTGTCAGGGGTAATTGAGAATCCTGGGGACCCATCAGTCAGTCCGTGAATCTATCATTTATTCCACCAGAAACTTGCCATACAGCCTAAGCAGAGAATAGAACAGAGCAAAGACGCTACAACGCCTTCTCCCAGGCAATGCGCATGATTCTGCGGCTCTGTTCTCACCGCACTTCAACGCACCTTGAAATGGGCTCGCCTCCTTCGCGCCCACGACGGGCAGACAGTTGAGCCAATCAGTCTTCAGACTGGTGGGAGGCATCCAATAGTCAAACCGAAGGGGCGGGCTTAGAGGTCCGGCCCGGCTAGGCTTCACCGTGGACCTGGTTGCCTTCTGCTTAGGCTAGTAGTGCAGGTGCCGCTGCGCCGGGGCCGGGGAGGCTGCGCGCAGAGCCCAGCGGAGCCAGGGAGGGATGGAGAGCGGGACGCCCGGGCTGCAGGAGCACCGGCAAGGGGCGTAGGCGGGCGAGAGGCGGGCGCTCGGGCACGAGAAGTGTGCGGGTGCTGGGAGCACTTTGCGATAGGATGAGGCTCTTGGCTGGCGCGCGGTAGTACTATGATTTGGTATGTGGCCACTTTGATAGCAAGTGTGATCAGCACCCGAGGTCTTGCGGCTCAAGGTGAGTTGAAGTGCAGCGTCCCTCCTCCGCCCCTCCCGGCTGGCTCCTTTTCAGCTCCTGATCACCGGCCCCCTGCACTGTGCCGCTCCTTCCCGATGGCGAGGTTCGGGCTTGGACTAGGCGCGCCTCCGGGCACTGACAACAGAGGGCCCGGGGACGGAGGAGCCGAGCCGGGCGGGAAAGGGCCGGCGCCCACCGCCTTGGAATCGAGGTCGACTTGGTCCACTTTGGGCCCCGGTGGTCGGCATCGGCACGCCGAGTTCCTTCCTCTTTTCTGCTGGCACCGGGTGATTGGGGTGAAGGTGGTGTGTGTGTGGGGGGGGGGTGGAGTCGTGCTTCTCTTCTCCTAACTCTGGCTGCCAGGGAGTTTGCGGTCTTCGGGCCGGCTGCAGCACGTTCGAGCACCGCGCCGCGCCGCTGCTCCGCGGAGGAGCCGTGCCCGGGAGGCCGACCCGAGCCTCGGGACCCTCTGCGCCCCACCTCTTTGGGACTGGGTCCTGTCGGCCTCGCGGGTGCCCCTCCTGCCCTTACGTCTCGGCAGCTGGAGGTCGGATCCCCCTCGTAGGTGACGGGGTGTCATCTTGGAGCAGCCCTCGCCCCATTTAGCCGTACCTGGGCTTCGGCCTGGCAAAAGTTCCCCGGGAGCGGGCCGCAGCCTTGCCACATGCCACCCTCCCCCGCGGCCGGGCACAGCCGTCCGGGGGCGAGGGCAGCGGGGCTCTTCTTCTTCTTCTTTCTGATTTCTCCTGTCTGAGCTCGGGGAGAAGAGCAAGAGGGAAGCCAGCGCGTCGGGGGAGATGCGTGCGTGAGCGCGCGGGCTTTTGCTTTGGAAACGGGCAGAGCGACTTGCAAGCCTCTGGGTGGCACCCGGGCTCTGGCTCTCCGCCCTTGTATGGAAGTAGGAGCGGAGCCTGGAAGCTGCCAGGACTCTGAGCTCACGGTTCTCAGCGCGCAGACACGACCCGGTGGTGGGCAAGTTCACCAAGCCGGGAGGAGATGGCGGCGGCGGGAGAGAGAGCTAGCTTGGGGGTGGGGTGGGGGTGGAAGGCGGTAGGGAGGACCCGCCAACCACAGCACCCACTCCCAGAGGGCGCCTTGTAGAGGGTCTTATCATCACTTGGGCGGGAGGTTTGGTGTGTGTGTGTGGGGGGGGGAGTGGTTTGAGAAAGTTTCAGGAATGGAAAATGTCTCCTATGCTCCTTGGGAGGGGGCGACTGGAAACCAGAGCACTGGGTAAGGGAAAGGGTGGTTTTGCCAAGTGAGGTGATGGGCTGGAGGGTCTAAAAACTTCCTTTGTCAAGTGGGGAGACAGGCCGGAGTGGCTAGAGAAGCCTGAGGGGGTGGGGTGGAGATGTAGACCAGCTGGCCTCATCCTTATCCTCTCCCCAGTCTCCTGGATGTCTTGCAAAGCCTACATCCCCCTCCCCTCCAGGTTTTGGTATGTTCCTGCTATGGGACTGTCACTGAAAGCACAAAGGATGTACTGGGATCTCCGAATAGAAGAGACATTGAAGGAAGATTCTGAAATAGCCGGCAAACCTAAGCCAGGGTGTGGGGGATTGGCCTGTTGTGTTTTATTATTTATTTATTCTTGCAAGTGTAAGCAAGGCATAAAGTAAACAGGTTTATGCTGCAGCAACACACAGAATGGCAAGGCAGAAGGAACTCCCCCACATTGCCTTCTTTCACAGTGCAGAGAGGTCTTCCCACCAGGAATGGCCTGCCATGTTCCCTTGTCTGAGGGCAGGGGTGACCTTCTTGGTCTTGGGATCTTTTTAGCCTAACATGACTCCATAATGTGATGGTGGTCTAGGACCTAGACTTAAAATTACACGTATTCAAATCTGGGTCTTATCACTGGCTAACCCTGTGACCTTGGACAAATTGTTTAACCTTTCTTGATGTCACTTGGTTCAATGGAAATAGGTTATGAGTGTAAGCTTATAGAGGTTTTTTCCTCCCTGGGGGGTGTAGTAGCTATAAATAAAAGAGTAGCTATCACACATAGTATATACTCATGAAATGTTAACATTGTTTATTATTTCAGTATGTTGGGGTTCCTGGTTCGCCTTTGTTTCCTTTCCCTTGGGTCATTCAGGGCAGCAGGAGGAAGTTCAGAAGGTTGCCTCTGTCAGGAAATGAGACTCCTTCATAGACTGACCTTGTCTGTGTGGAGCCTCTCATCCTCCTACATCTACTGAGGCGTCCAGGGTATGTGTGCTTCAAAGCTGCTTGAAAGCCCTTTGCAATGTGTTCAAAGCTAAATCCTTGTCAGTGTCTAGAACTTGTGGGAGGGTACAGAACTCAGCTTCTGGTAGGGAAAGGCTACTTGCTGTGTGTGAAACTGACGTTGGGTGCTTGCAGAGCTTAACTTTGACTTGGAGAGGCACTCTTAGGATTCACTGAAGTAGAGGAGTGAGAGAGGGCAGTTCCCTTAGGCCATGATAGGTGGGGCCTCTTGTCAACCTGCCTGCAAGGGATACGGGTAGAAATGGACTCTTCCCTTGTCTCTCTGATCATGTGTCGGGGAGACGACAGGTCAGTCATCAGGTGGAAGGCACGAGGAGAAGTTGGTCTATTGGTATCATCTCAGCATACTGTATGGTTGCCTAGTAAGCTGGGCAAGTTTCCACACTGTGGGAAGATCCTGGGCCAGTCTGAACTTCTCATGGCAGAGGGAAGTCTTATTCCAAAGGCTGTTTTCCCACTTGACCAGATTCTGAATTTTGCCTGGCATCAGTGCCCCCAAATAAAGTAAGGTGCTGACTCAAGTCAGGTTAGACAAGTCCCCTGTCTACTCTGGCCTTGATCTACTCAGCTCCCATTTGAGAAAGAAGTTTCAACCCCATGCCCAGGAAGAATTGATGGATGGAAGTGATTAGTGCATTGTGTGCCCCAGCACACACATGATGGAGGTGGGGGTGTGTCTGGCAGCAGCCACACTGGAAGTAGTTGAGGTTATATGTGAGATTGGGCATGGCTGAAGGGCAGTGGGAAAGATCAGCTTTCAGCTGCTGGTCTGTGGCCAGACATATGCCAGTGTCTGGAGATATCCTATCTCAAGTCCTGAGTGGTTTCTATGGTTCTGACACAGAAAGCTAATATCTGGTTACCTGAGGAGCAGGATCTGCCTCACTGAGCTGCTGCACCCCAGCATCTCTGTATCCGTCCCCTCCTTCCCTTAAGCCTCATTCTCTCCTGGTGTCTTCCTTTACTTCTCTAGCCTCTCCCCAGCCAGGCGCCAGCTAGCTTTCAGAGCTTGGCCTGCTTGTTCTATGCTTTCTTCTTTGGCTGTCTCTCAGCTCTACTTTATGCTCAACTGTCTATACACATCTTTCCTGTTTGCTGCACTGAAGATGTGCGGGTGGGAGATGAGTCTCTGTGAGGGCTGAGATTTAATCAGTTCTCATCTCCATAAGAGCCCCTCCCGACATGTGGTGACCTTAGCTCGGATACAATCTCTCCAGGTAGCAGTACTCCCTCCCTCTGGTTTCTAGGATGGGTTGGACAGCTTGAGTAAAGAGAGGATCTGAATGATGAAGGAGCTGTGATTGGTGAGAACTTCCCAATGTCTGGAGGTGAGAGCTGTATGTGTACTTTTGTGTGCCCGGGTCCACCTGTCTGTGTATGTGTGTTCTCCTGCAAATGCACACTTGCCTACCTGCAATGACACATGCATACATACATGTGTGTGCACACATATATACACACATGTGCTTATGTTTCTGTATACATATGTGTGCATGTCCATGTGATATGCATGCATTCTGTTTGTGCATCTATGCAAGTGTGAATGCCTATATGTTTGTATGTACATGCATGGACTGCAGCAGGACAGAGCTAGTTAGGTACAGACCCCGCAGTCTCCTTGCTTTCTGGTTCCCTTGCTTGGAACCAGCATCAAAGCAGCATAGAAGTCTCCAAAGTCGAAGGCTCTAGGTCCAGAGGCTGGGTTGAAGGATGTCTGAGGTTCTGGAGAGAAAGCCTAGGTAGCAGGAGAGTCTGAGCATGTGGGGAAGCTGATACTGGGCTATCTGTCTGTCTATCTATCGCTAGGAGGGACGGGTAGCATTCCTTGTCTTCAGATCTTTCCACTCTAAAATAGAGAAGAGACTGAATTATCATCAGTCCCCTGCCCCAGGGGCACTGCTCAGGGGCACTGGTGTGGGCCAGTCTACCAGAGGCAGCTGACCTATTTTTCTTAGGAATCCTCCTACTTTTCCTTTTCTCTCTTGCATGAATAAGCAGGAGAGAGAAGAGCAGAGATGGGGCCTCCATGAGGGGTTTGGAGAAAGATTCCAAAGTATCAGGGCTGTGAAGGAAGCCTGATTGCTCTTCTGACAAGAGAAGTACTGACAACCAGGCCTTCTGCCCATGCCCGTGCAGCAACCCCCCCTCCCCCGCCATTTGTAGTCACCCTTACTTTCTTCCTGGTCACGTGTGACTACCAGGATGGGGCAGTGAGTGGTATACAACTTGCACACAGGCAAACATTGTAAGGAGATGAGTCACTGTCCTCATTCTCGTTGGAGTAGGGAGTGTTGACGTTTTACCCTGAGTAGATATGGAACTTTGATCTCCCACTTAGTTATGGTGCCATTCTGGTCTCTTACCCTCATGGCATGCTCAGCTTTAGTGCCTTTACTTGACCAGCTCTCTGCCAACCAGCTTTGGGACAGGGAATCTGATTGCAGGGGGTATGGGTGTGTGTGTGTGTGTGTGTGTGTGTGTGTGTGTGTGTGTGTGTGTGTGTGTGTGTGTGTCTTTGCTTTTCTGCTGAGGAGCCATTAAAGGAGCAGAACTGAGATTGAATTACCGACTTCCTTCCTGCCAGGGGCTCCTGGGGAAAGAGCTCTTGGAAATGCTGTGTAGCCAAGCAAATGAAGGTTGCTAATAGCATCGCTGCCTCCCAGCTTGCTGGGGTAAGGGGGGACCTAGCCAGAAAGCGTAGAGAGCAGAGTCAACCATAGATGAAAGAAGCTGGCCATCCCTACCCTCTCCTTACCAGTCCTTGCTGTTCAGGCTTCCTGGCTGTTCCCACTCTGGGCCTCACCTGGCTTTTCAGACCCTGATGCAGACTGGATGTGGAGGAACCTAGAAGGGCAGCTAGGACACTGATGGGAGGCCCTGGCACTGTCTTTTATTAATGTGCCTGTGCACACGAGTGCTTGTTTCTAGAAAGAGGGAGGGATGCTCCTCAGGAGAAGCACAGGACATCCCTTCCCATCCTGGGCATGAGTCTATTTTCCACATCATACTTTTTGGGTGTTTCTCATTGGGCAAGAGGGAGCCATCCTCCAGTGTGTGCCTCCCACTTAGTGAGAACCCCAAGTCTGCTGGCTTCCTGGAATCTCCAGGAGCTTCCTGGCTTGTTGAGGAGGAGGGATTGGGGGACTATTGGGGGCTGTGTCTTTTTTGGACTCAGCAGGGATTATTTTTAGGCTGGCAGATGGAGGTGGTGGTGGCTGTCGCTGGTATTATTAGACAACAGGCCTGTGGTTTGAGAGTCTGGTGCCCAGAGGAGGAGGAGGAGGACGCGAAGGAGGAAGAGGAGGAGGAAGAGGAGGAGACTACAACAAAGATTTGTACTAATGAGTTTAGAAGGCTGATGCTCATCCACCAGACCCAGACAAGGGACTCTGAGATCTTAGGCAGAGCAAAGCTCCAGGTCCAGCTATCTGCTGAAACAGGTTCTTCAAAGTCTTCTTTGGTCCTGGGCTACAGAATCTAAGCTCCCAGGACCTGTGTGGGCTTGGCTGAGTGGGTAAAGAAGCGGAGGGGCAGAGAGGAGAGGCATTGGCCTGCTGGGGCTCTGGTGAGGAATTAGGAGAATCCTGACTTCCCTGCCTGTTACTTGGGTAACTTCCCAAATAATACCACTTCCCCATTGCTTCTTTGCAAAATGGAGACAACAGTACTTGTGCCAGGGCCATTGTAGGCATTCAGTATCAGAGCGGGTATGGAGTAGAGCTGGCAGCCAGCATGTTCCCTTTGCATCCCAGCTGAGGCTTTCTCTGCCCAGATCCAATCTTTCCCCCTGCTGTTTAGATAGTTTCCCATTCTCAGGACCCTTTCCTCTCTCAAGCCCTTCCCTGGCAGACAAGTTCTAGGTGAGGAGTGCTGGATGTGGGGCCATGCCAGGCCCTGGATGCTTCATGGTTCTGTGCCTACAGGGGGTCTGCTGGCAGCCCTGGACTCAGCTACCCACTGGGTACCACCTGGCTCAGAGAGCAGATTTGTATCCTATGGTTTCCTGGAAAGGTCAGCCAGCCTGCAGGGGGGTGGGGCTACTTCATCCTCTCTTTCTTGTCAGGGTGGCACCCCTCACAGGGGTCTAGGAAGATTTGGTAAGCTCAGGATGCACTGTTTCCTGCCTTCTTGCATACCTTCGAGTCCCTTACCCACTATCAAGCCAGTCAGAAGAAGCCTGACTTGGGGAGGGGGCTGCTATGAAGGAGGAAGGGTCTGGGGCTCCCCTCCCTTGCAGGCTCTGTCCCCCAAACATTCCCCACCCTCTCTACCCCTCCATGGTACACCTGGCCTTGCTGGAGACAAGCCATTCTGCTTCCTGCAGGCTCCACTCTGTCCTCCTGGTTCTCAGGTGCTCTGGAGGTTTCTGTCTGTGAATCTCTGTGTCTCTCTATTCTGTTGTCACTGCCCCCAGCCAACTCTTGGTTTGGACTGCGTCCATCTGTATCTCCGCACTTCCTTGCTTCTTGAATTGCTTTCACTGTAGGATTTGGGCTTCGTTCCCCAGTGTTTGAGTTTCTCCATGTCTCTCCTCCACCAGGCCCCTCTTTCCTCTTTACTGCCAGCCTGAGTACTTTCTCTCTCTCTCTCTCTCTCTCTCTCTCTCTCTCTCTCTCTCTCTCTCTCTTTTTTTTTTACACTGAGCTTTTCTGGAGAGAGTGTTTATTAGACATACTTTGGCTCAGAAAGGATCAGGCTGTGGGAGATGGAGTGAGGAAACACACCCGTGTGTGTGTGTGTGTGTGTGTGTGTGTGTGTCTGTGTGTGTGTGTGTGTGTGTGTGTGTAGGAGATGCAGAAGAGCAGATGATAATACATTAGGAACCTGGAAACCAGGAGGGCCTGGACTGAGTGTGGGACCTGGGATGCCTTCTCTCTGTCTACTTTTGGAGACACTGGTCTCATTTGTCCTGTGTGTTATTTTGGGGGTGCACCTGGTTGTTGTTGCTCCTCCCTGATTGAAAGGGTCTCAAGAAAATGATGCTGGCTCTGTGTGTGTGTGTGTGTGTGTGTGTGTGTGTGTGTCCTCCCTGTTGCTTGGGATGGGCTTTACAATGGGCTCTGTGTTTAACCCAGGGACTGGCCAGGCTGGGGGTGGGGAGAGAAGGTGTCAAAGAGCTGCCTCATTGCCATGCAGTGAGAATGAGGCAGCACTAGGTGCAAATGAGCAGAGCACCCCCATGTCAAAGCTGACCCACCTTCTAGTAGTGCCCTCACTCCAGAATAAAGCTGAGTGGTAGAGGTGCCCAGTTGTTCCCCTAGGCTCTTTCTCTTACTTCTAGGGCCCAAGGAGCCACCTTGCCCCACCCAAGGTTTACTGGCCCCTGGGAATAGCTCTTTCCTCCCTCACATTTCTGTAGTTTGTCTCCTCATCTCCTCACTGCCCAGTCCTGTACATGTTCAGTTATTACATGTGTGTACTTACACATTTGCACATGTGTGTGCGTGCACACACATACACGCTGTCTCTCTTGATGGCTCATGGCACCTGCTGCCCATCCATTGCACTGGGTCTAGCACTGGCTTGTACTTGTGGGTGAAGCAGGGCGAGCAAGCCAGCAGGCAGGCAGGCAGGCAGGCAGGCAGGCAGGCAGGTATCCCTAGGGATGTTGGGGAGGAGCCTGCTGCAGCTGGGCCCTCTCCTCCTTTTACCCCTAGGGGCTGGGCTGCAAACTGAAGCCAGGCTGGGAGGGGGTGGGGGCTCAGGAAACCTGCTGGGGCCTCTAGCAGGTGAGTGCAATGCTGCTCTGCTCCAAAAATACTCTGTGATCTTAGCTCTTTCTCTAGAAAACAGTGATGTCACTGGGAGCCAATCGGCTTCTGGAAGAGCTTGCCTCCTCCTCCTCCTCCTGCAAGTTACAGGGAAGGGGGAGCCAGGAGAATGGGGCTCGCAGAGGCACACGGAGATGACATAGACTGACACAGAGATTCAGAGATAAGAAACACATATGCACACAGATACAGAAGCTCCTCCATGTAGAAAGCAGCTGAAATCTCTTGCCCTCACATGGGCCAGCAGCAATTCGTGGTTCCAATCCTCCAACACACACACACACACACACACACACACACACACACACACACACACACACACTAGCTGATAGAAACAGGGAGAGAGGCAAGTAGGTAATTACTCACATGTAATGCTAGCAGGAGAAAGAGACAGAGAGAGACACATACTGATGGAGAGACTTGGAAGAGAGCCAGAGAGACATAGGGAAGAAGCAAGACAGAGACAGAGACAGACAGAGACAGAGAGAAAGACAGAGACACAGAGACACAGAGAGAGACAGAGACACAGAGACAGAGAGAGACAGAGACACAGAGACACAGAGAGAGACAGAGACACAGAGACACAGAGAGAGACAGAGACACAGAGAGACAGAGACACAGAGACAGACAGACACATGGAGAAGGAGCCAGAGAGACAGAGAGACTTGGGGCTGAGCAAGAGATTGACAGACAGACAGATGACAGACACATCAAACAGACAGACTACAGAGTAGTAGAGAGACAGTAGAGAGACAGCGATAAATAAAGACAGATAAGAGCTAGGAGAGAGAGAGAGAGAGAGAGAGAGAGAGAGAGAGAGAGAGAGAGAGAGAGAGAGAGAGAGGAAGAAGAAGGAGGAGGAAGAGGAGGAGGAAGAAGGGGAGGAGGAGAAGACAGAAAGGGGAGAAAGTGAGAAAGAGAGATAACAGACAAACTGACAGAGATAGCTCCTTCTGGGAGCACATGCGTGCATACACACACAGAATGAAACACTCAGACATGAAGGAGAGACAGTGGCAGCTGGGATCCCGTAGGGGTCAGGGCATGCAAAAAGAGCCCAGCTTGGCCAGAAGGGCAGCGTGGACTGTTCCCTCTCCCATCCTTTCTGGGTGGAAGGGCCCAGCCTGCGTTTGGCTTCGGGCCCTCAGTCTGTGGTTGCTGTCCTAGGTGCTGCCCGGAACAGTCTAAGTGCCCAGGCTGTGGCCTGGAGGGGTCCAGTGAGGTGGGAAAGGGTGTGGTCAGCTTGGGAAGGGCAGTGCAGGGGAGGCAAGGCTGGAGCCGCCCCTGCTGTCCTTCTAACCACCAGCACTGGGCAAGGTGACCTTGTACCCTCCCTGGTCCTGCCTGGTTGCAGGGCACTGCAGATCCTGTTTGGGGCCTGGGAGCAGGTGCCCAGGAGAGAGGGAGTGACTTCCACGGGTCCTCATCTTCCCTCTTAGGTGGAATGGGGGCCTCTCCTACCTGCTTTCTTCCCCATCCTCCTCTGTCAGCAAGGATATTGATATTTTGTGCCCTAGGGCCCCCTTTCTTTGTCCTCAGCAACCTGCTCTCCACACAGTGAAGTCAGATAGATTTGAGCCTTGGACATAAATGGGAAGGCTGTAAATGCTTCCTCTGCAGCAGAGGTGGGAGGAGAGGCTGGAGAGGCCAGCCTGGCCGGTGGGGTTTTCCTCTGGTGTTGCCTAGAGCAGCCTGCTTAGCGTGTTAGGGATTCCCAGCTTGGCTCCCGGTGAGGAGCACTCTTGTTTAGTGCAGGCTGAGCTGGGGGTGGGGCCGTGGAGGAGGATCTCCTACCATTCTGGAGCAGGAAACAGCTTCTGGAGGAATGTTGCCTGTTTGTAGGTGGTTATGGCTGGGCTGAGCTGTGCCTCTTGAGACAGCATCTGTGTGTGTGTGTGTGTGTGTGTGTGTGTGTGTGTGTGCCTATACTGAGGCTTGTCCTGGGTACTGTCCCTGATCACTGAACTCAGGGACTGAGTGCTGTCCCTGAGCTCTTTTGCTCACAGCTAGTGCTCTACCACATTGAGCCACAGCTCCAGTTTCAGTTTTTGAGTGGTTAGTTGGAGATAAGAGTCACACGGGGACTTTTCTGGCTTTGAACTATGATCCTCACATTTCACCCTCCTGAGTAGTACTAGCTGCTAGGAATGGTAGCTGTGGTTTAACCCACAGGTTCTTGGCTTGTCTCAGCGCTTTGATGCCCAAGTCTGGTACTCTACCACTTGAGCAACAACTCCACTTTCAGCTTGTTTGGTGGTTAATTGGAGATAAGAATCCCATGAACTTTCTTGTCTAGGTTGGCTTTGAACCTTGATGGTAGGCTTTCAGCTTCCTGAGGAGCTAGGATTACAGATATGAGCCACTAGCACCGGGCTTTGCCTGCTTTTCTTTGGGATTGGGAAGATTAGTTCTTGCTTATAGAGCTAAAAAACAAAACAAAACAATGAAACACTTTTTTTCCCCTTTGGTCAGTTCCTGGGCTTGAACTCAGGACATGGGCTCTGTCCTAGAACTTCTTTTTGCTTAAGGCTAGCACTCCACTTGAGCCACAGTACCACCTGTGGATTTTTTCTGAGTAGTTTATGGGAGGTAAGAGTCTCATGGACTTTCCTGCTTCGAACCGAACCATGATCCTCAGATCTCAGCCTCCTGAGTAGTTATTCATGAACCAGGCATGAGACACTGGCACCTGGAAAGACTTTCTCATTTCTTTTCCTCCCTTCCTCAGCTGTGAGAATGCTTGAGGCTTTTAGGGCAGAGGGAGGTTTGGGTCAGAGGTAGTAAGTGAAGGTGCACTGGGGCCCTCTGGAAGGGAGAGGGTGGGCTGGGGTGACGCCTTTGACACTGACACACTAGGCTGCCGAGCTTTTTGTCACCTGCTCATGTCCCACCTTGGCTGTCCCTTTAGGTGCCCACGGCCTACGAGAGGAGCCTGAGTTCGTGACTGCACGAGCTGGTGAGGGTGTCGTTCTGCGATGCGACGTGATCCATCCAGTGACGGGACAGCCCCCACCCTATGTTGTAGAGTGGTTCAAGTTTGGGGTTCCCATCCCTATCTTCATCAAGTTTGGCTACTACCCTCCTCATGTGGACCCTGAGTATGCAGGTAAGGTGCGGGTACTGAGGGGGTACTTTGTACGGGTACTTTGTCTCTCTCCTCCCAGGTCCCAGATTCCTTTGCCTTCATTATGGTAAGTTCTGATCTTTCTCCAGACTGATCTATTATCTCTGTTGTTATAATCTCTAGCTCTTTCCCTCCCATCTTTGCTTCACTAGGTTTTTATTAAGTGGAAAGAGGAGGGGGAGTAGGATGTGAGGCATACATGAAAGTCTTCTAAACCACACAGCCTTGGGAATGGAGTAAGGATTCAGCAGTCCCAGGGCAAGCTAGAGAGAGGACTCCTGGGAGGAAGCAAGAACCCACACTGTCCAGGGAAGAAAGGGAAGAAGACAGAGCTGCCTTTGACCATATGTGGTGAAGCCAAAGCTGCAGAATTCCTTGTCTGCATATTCCTTTTCTCTTTCCCCTAGTTCAGAAGTTGGCCATACTACTATCCCCAGTTCTAATAGTCATTCCCTTCTGTACCTGACCCTAGCCCATGCCTCATCACTCCCTCCTCTGCCGCTCACCCTCCCCTCCCTTCTCCTGGCCCTGTTTGTGTCTTGTTCTGCAATTACTCTGCCAGTCATGGCCTCTTTATGACTCATAGCCACTGCCCTGCCAGTCTGCCAGGGTGGAGGGTGCTGTGTGTGTGTGTGTGTGTGTGTCCCTGAGTGTGTGCTGGGGTAAAAAAGAAGAAACAGGACACTGTTTTTACTTTTGTCTCCCCTGTAGCTTATAGTCTGAACTGCCTTTTTCTTACAAAGCTTCCCTTCTCCTCCTCCTCCTCTTCCTCCTCTTCCTCCTCTTACTTTTCTTCCTCCTCTTCCTCTTCTTCCTCCCCTTCCTCCCCTTCTTCTCCTTCCTCTCCTTCCTCTCCTTCTTCTTCTTCTCCTTTTTCTCCTTCTTCGTCTTCGTCTTCTTCTTCCTCCTGTGGTCAGGAGTGACTTCATTAGTCTGAGTTTTATGCAGATTTACAGATCCAAGATGAGGAGGAAAACAGAGGAGATGGCGGCGATAGTCTTGGCTTGGTTTGAAAGAGGCTACAGTGGATGGTGAGGAAGTGGTGAGCTTTTTAACATGGCATGTCACTGCCAAGCAGGAAGGGACTCCTTTCTTAGTGTAAGAGGAACACAGAGGTGGCCTCTCAGTGGAGTCAAGGTCCTCTACTGCCCCCTTTGCCTTGATTTTTTTTTCTTTTGAGACAAAGACATGCTGTTTATATGCGAGGCTGCCTTACACTCACTATACTTGTTGGTCTAGGGTAGCTTACACTTGTATTCCTCGCTACTCAGGAGACTGAGATCTGAGGATCACGGTTCCAAGCCAGCTTGGATAGAAAAGTGTGTGAGATTCTTTATTTCCAGTGAATCAGCAAAAAGCTGGACATGGAGCTGTGGCTCAAATGGCAGAACACCAGCCTTGAGGGGAAGAAGCTAAGCCAGTATATGTGAGGCCCTGAGTTCAACCCCCAATAGAAAGAAACCAAAGATAAACAAACAAGCAAAAAACTGTGCCTTGGCGTCCTGAATGCTGGGACTACAGGTGGAACCAGCATATCTGGCTGTCCTTTCTCCTGGAGTTGCTGGGTTTTGGAAGGGGTTGGTAGCAGGGTCTATAAGGACTCTATTGTCCAGTCCCGACAGCCTTCACTCTATCCTCCCTTAGGAAAACTAGGCAGACAGGAAAGTGTGAGGTAGCCCTAGCCATAGCTAATAGAGATACTTCATGGCCTGTCTGGCCTCCTCATCTCTGTTGTGCTTTTCTTTTGGTCTAACAGCTCTCTAAAAAAATGCTGCTAAGCTGGGTGCCAGTGATTCATGCCTGTAATCCTAGTTATTCAGGAGGCTGAGACTTAGAAGATGATG
This sequence comes from Megascapheus bottae, assembly GCF_031878675.1. Classification (NCBI taxonomy): domain Eukaryota; kingdom Metazoa; phylum Chordata; class Mammalia; order Rodentia; family Geomyidae; genus Megascapheus; species Megascapheus bottae. The sequence goes on from NC_143535.1 coordinate 18,268,040, forward strand.
GGTAGAAGCCAGCTCAAGACAGGAAAATCTGTGAGACTTTTATCTCTGATAAACTACTTAGAAAAGGCTAGAAGTAGTGGCTGTGGCTTTAGAGATAGAGTATTACTCTTAAGCAGAAGAAGCTCAGGGAGAGCACTCAGGCCCTGAGCCTGGCAAGAAAAAATAAGCTAAATCGGAGGAGTGGCTCAAATAGTAGAGCGCCAGCAAGAAAGCTGAGAAAGAACACATGGCCCTGAATTCAAGCCCTGGTACCAGCACACACATACACAGAAAGAAAGTTTCTGTTCTAAGTTGTTGAGGCTAGCCTTGGTTTTACGCACAGTGGGCTGTTTGGTGGCCTGGGTCAGGGTTGGCTGGGATGGACAGTGGTGTTGTGGTCAAGGCCACCTACTGGTGTGTTGGGGTACATGAGGTCGTTTTGGAGCTCTGCTATGGAAAGTAGATTGGTTACCTTCTTTGGCTGGGGGAAGGGAAAACTGATAGTCCTGCCCTGATGGCTTACTGGGTTTTTGTTCACTGTCTGCCCCCCTCCCCCCACTAGGCCGGGCCAGTCTTCATGATAAAGCATCATTGCGGCTGGAGCAGGTACGCTCTGAAGACCAGGGCTGGTATGAGTGCAAAGTGCTCATGCTGGACCAGCAGTATGACACCTTCCACAATGGCAGCTGGGTCCACCTCACCATCAATGGTGCGTATGAGTCCCCTTCCTGGGGGCTGTCCTCACTACTGGCCTTTCCCTCAGCCTTTGCCACCAAGAGAAGCCTTGGGCAGCCTTGGTTCTTTGAGATCCCAGCTCACTCCTTTGGGGTCTCCGGGACGATGGGGGTCCAGAGGTGCAGCAGCTCACTGTGTACATGATGATGTCAGAGTTTTTCCTCTCAGGGAACCAGAAGGGTTAAGGCTTTATGGAGGGCAAATCAGTCACTGGTGCTGTCACTTCTCTCCTCTGGGAGGCGCCTGGGAGCTCAGGAAGGGCATTTCCCCTCTTCTGTAGAATTCCTAGAGCCTCAGCATTGGTCTTTTTAGATCGCTGTTTCGGTTTCTTGTTAAACGTATTTATTTGAGTAATAATACAGAGGGTTTGTTATATGCTTGGCCCCACACCAGATGGTGGGGGAAATACTGATGAGCAAACCTGGACATGGTCCTTGCTCATACACGCTTTACTAGCTAATAAAATGTAAGGATCCTAGGGAGAAGATCTGTTTTCATGGCTGACAGTTATTGATAGCTCAGGTTAAATGGAATGTACCCTGTACAGATGCTGTTCAACTATCTAGGTGGGCAGGTGTCAGGATGGACTTGCTGAGTTCCTAGAGTTGGCTAAAGTTGGGGGCAGGGGATCCACAATGGTGATGGCATGGGGGTGGGTCTTCAATGTCTCCACGGAGGAAGAATGTCCCTTTATGTCCCAAGGAATCCTTACCTGGGATGCTGGCATCGTGGAGAAAGGACAGGAAAAGGTATCCACTCAGTGGGTGGGGCATGAGGATGCTTTATTTCTCTGTCCCCTCCCTCTCTTTCCTTCTCTCCCTCCTGCCCTCCCTCCCTCCCTGCCTGTCTGCTTGCCTGCCAGATCTGGGATAGATCTACTTGAACTCAGGGCCTATGTGTTGTGCCTGAGCTTTTTTGTTTAAGGCTAGTGGTCTACCACTTGAGCCACAGATCCACGTCCAGCTTTTTGGTGGTGGTTAATTGGAGATAAGAGTCTCATAGATGTTTAAATGTTCCTGCCTAGGCTGGCTTCAAATCTCAGCCTCTTGAATGCTAGGATTAATGGCATGAGCCACTGGCACCCAGCCTTCCTTTGTTTTATTTCATTCTTTTAGCCAGATTCTTGTTTTTCTTTATTTAATGGATAGCTACACACACACACACACACACACACACACACACACACACACACACACACACACACACACACACACACACCTGGCTTTGGCCACCACTGTGTCACAGATACCATGCTAGTTATTGAGACTTCAGTATCCTGGGTATGCCACATACCATGGAGATGCTTATGGTTTGGGTGTCTGAAACTGTAGAAGCTGTGGTTGGAAGATAGAAATTGATGTTGTTCCTGGCCTGGAAGCTTCTCCCATTATTGATTTGCTCTGAAGGATGGCTCTGTCCACACTACCTATAGAAAATGCATCAGATTCAGTCTGCTTTGGAGCCTTGGAACCAATCCAGGGTCTTAAAAGAACAGACTTTAAAAAAAAATTTGTTTTTGTATTGTTGGGCAGCAGGCCCCAGACATGCCAGGCAAGTGCAAGTATTATACTACTGAACTAAGTCCTCGCCTTGGAATAGAAGATTTTAGAAAAATCATTGTGTAGCACAGGAAACTAAAGATGGACTGAGGTGAGAGTTACCTGAGGCATTAAGTGCTGTTGGCTCCAGCCATTTGGTCCCAGGAATCTGATGGGAATCAGACTTTAAAGTCTATACCTAATCAGGCATTGGTGGCTCACACCTATGATCCTAGGTGTTCAGGAGGCAGAGATCTGAGGATTTGTAGTTCAAAGTCAGCCTGGTCAGGAAAGTTTATGAGGCTCTTATCTCCAATTAACCACCAAAAGGCTGGAAATAGAGCTGTGGCTCAGATGGTAGAGTATCCACTTTGAGTGAAAAATCTAAGGAATAGCATGCCCAGGCTCGGATTAAAGCCCTAGTGTGCCAGCACAAAAATAAAATTTATTTTTACCACTGCAGGCTATTTATTTATTTATTTTTGTCAGTTATGGGCTTGAACTCTGGGCTTGGCATTGTCCCTGAGCTCTTTAGGTCAAGGCTACCATCTTACCCCTTGAGCCACAGAGACACTTCTGGTTATCTGATGGTTAACTGGAGATACGAGTCTCATGGACTTTAGTGCCCCAGCTGGCTTTGAACCAAGATCCTCAGATCTCAGCCTCCTGAGCATCTAGGATTATAGGCATGAGCCACTATGCCCAGCTTCTACAGGCTTTAGAAAAGTTTTTAATCACCTGCTTTTGATTCCAGCTGTCATAGAAATGAAAATTCCCCCTTAATATCAGTCCAAGCAAGACAGAATTAGGAAGGCATATTTGTTGCTGAGGGCTTTCCTGATTGAATAGCAGGAAGCCTAGAGTCCCCTGTTGTTTCCTCTTTCCCAGGCCCTTCCCTAACTGCCCCAAACCATCCTGAGTGAAGACCTTTTGTCTTTCACATCCTCTAGTTGGCAGTGTCCACTCTAGAAATCAGAAACACCAGCCGATTAGCGGACACTCGGGTGAATTTGGTAGGATATGGTTTGGAATTGTACGTTCTGTTGAATGTCAAGTGGGATTTGATTCTTTGAGAATTTCTGAGTCGGCTTATTTTATTACTGTTCACCAAAGCCTGTCAAGTCACCTCTCTGAGCTCTGGTTCCTCGGTTATAAAAACAATGTTTGTTTGCAGGGTGGATGTGAGGATTCAATGAAATTCTGTATGGAAAAGAATCTTGCTGTGTCTGGACTATTAATTACATGGGAGCTGATTATCGATAAGATATTGGCTGTCCTTCTTGAGAAAAAGAAAGGGAGGGAGATAGGGAGGGAGGGAGGAAGGAAGGAAAGAGAGTGTAGTTAGTGTAGTTATTAGGGTTAGCTCCCTAGAAGCTATCAAAGATGTTGACCATTTAAAGAAGTCCTTGTAGCCAGGCCCTGACACTGGTGGCTCATGCCTGTAATCCTAGCTACTCAGGAGGCTGAGATCTGAGGACTGAAGTTTGAAGCCAGCCTTAGCAGAAAAGTCCACGAGACTCTTATCTCCAATTAATCACCATAATTCTGGAAGTGGAGCTATGGCTCAAGTAGTAGAGCACTAGCGTTTGGCAACATTGCTAAAGGACAGGGTCCAGGCCTTGAATTCAGGCCCTAGGACACACACACACACACACACACACACACACACACACAAACACAAACCAATCTACCTATCAGAAACGATCCATTTATATTTATGCTTTCCAATTCCAGTATGGGTTTGGCGGCTACAGTAGGGGGTATAACCCAGTCCTGGTGTTTAGGACTTGGCTCAGTGATAGCCATCCAGAGAAAATTGCTGTTTGTCTTTGGGAGCACAGAGGACAGGCAGCCTCTTTGAAGACATGGCTTCTGTGCAGAGACCTGGCAAAGGAGGGGGCTTGGTTTGGAGGAGGTGGGAGGAGGGAAGAATCCTCCAGGAAAAGGGAATGGCAAATTGAGGAGCATCAGGAGGAGCCAGGACTTAACATAGAGCATAACCAAGTTTTAACCATAACCAGGAATCCCACCTGAAGACCAGGCAGAACAGGGCTGGTACTTCCCATTAGGAGAGAGCCATTACTTCTCTTGCTTTTCTCCCTTTTCCTTCTCCCCGAGTTCTGAGGTTCCTTCCACGTAAATATTTCCGTCATCCAGGAAAGGGTCTGAGTGCCAGCATTCCACTGCTTCCAGACTAGAATGTTTCATGTCAGGCATTTTCTGACAGGGATCACCTTTGGAAATCGAAAGACCAGTGAAGAATTAGAATTACAAATTGTTCTCATTTGCCTTCTGTGTTTTCTTTGAAGACCGGTTGGGTGGAAACAAACCCAATTATTTCTTTATCACATGTAAAATACTCAAAGAGCCCCAGCCAAGTCTTGCTTTAGGTCGGTGAATTACTTGGAGGAGAGGCCTGCCTATTTCTAACCTGCACTATTAATTATAGGCCACTTGCAAAAAGAATTAAGCCTGGAAATGCAGCTGGCAAGCTAACACCTAATTCAGTAAATAACGGAGAGTCAAACCATTATTTTCCTGAAAACTTGAAATTGTTCAAAGTACTTTCCTGATTAGCACCTAAATAATAAAGTAATTATGTAATTAGCAATTAATTTGTCACTTCAGGACGTAATTTAATTTATTATCTTTTCTTTTAAGCTTGACACTGGAGGTAATGGAAGCTGTGGCTGCATTAACTGCATTTCAGGGTACAGGCTGGATCAGGGTGGGGTCTGAGATGAACACATGTTCCCAGAATCTGGAGGCCAGGGTTCCAGAGTTCCTTTACAGAACTTCAAATGGCCTTTTATATTATATTTAGTGTCTTAGACCCTGTATGCAAATAGCTTTCCTTGAGGATGTTTGTTGTGTACATTCTGTTCTGTTTTGGGTTGGTTGGTTGCAGAGCTTCAACTGTGGGCCTGAGCATTGTCCCTGACCTCTTCAGCTCAAGGTTAGCACTCTATCACTTTGAGCCACAGTGCCACTTCTGGTTTTTTTAAATGGCTAATTGGAGATAAAAGTCTCATCGACTTTTGTGCCCAGGCTAGCTTTGAACTGCAATCTTCAGATCTCAGCCTCCAGAAAAGCTAGGGTTACAGGTATGAACCTGTTGTTATATTCTTGTGTGCTTAAGACACTCCATAGTTCCTCAAGTGTCTCTGTGTGCCCATACTGACCTACAGGCTTTGTAGATTAGAGATCCAGCAATCTTGCTGTGGTCTTCCTTTTGAAAGGTTTTATTATGTATTTGCATTTGCGTTGGACCTTCAGTATCCATACCGTAAACTCCCATCCATTTATTCCCTAATTTTATTCAACAATTTTCTTGAGCCTGCTCCTACATCCAGGAATTATGCTATAAAAGCCGGCCATTTGGTGGGATTGCAGAAGGGGTATCTGCTTTAGAGAATCACAATGTCCACAAATGGGGACAGCTAGAAAGCCGGCTTCTATACAGGTGGGCTTCAGCTCATGAGAGATGAGTAAGGGAAAGAAAACAGTGCAAAAGGGACTAGGATGAGCTGGAAGTGCCCTTAGTGATGTGCTAGCCAGGTAAAGCAGAGATGGCAGTTCACATGAACTGAACAGGCATGCCTGGGATCCAGGCAGAGAAAGCTGCACACACGAAGGCCCTGAGATTGCAAATCCTCGGCACTTTGGAAATGGACAAAGAAGGCCTTATATGGTAAAAGAGCAGTTAAGATAAAATGTGAAGGGAGATGAACGAGTTTTAGGGCAAAACTTCTATCCTTCCAGGACACGATGATGATAATAATAGCAGAACCACCGAAGTTTGGTTCAACATATGCTTACATTCTACCAGGTCCTTTCCACATATATTAATCTTCCTAGCAATTCCAGAGGATGGGGAGTAGGGAGGCCAAGGAACTTGCTCAAGGGACATGCAGCAAGGGGCAAGCTAGCACTTTGGATCCTGAGCTCTGGTGGCTACCTTAAGAGGAGCTCAGGATGTCCTGTCCAGTCCAGCACTGAGGAGGACCTCAAGGCTGCAGTTTAGATATGGAAAGCCACAGAACTGCTAGTCCAGAGGGTTAAGATTGACCAGATTGTCTCTACAAGCAGCTCAAGCAAATGGGACTCAGACTCCAAAAGCCGATTATCCAAACAGGATGGTGTTTTAATCACATCTCCGATGCACAGCAGGAAAGAGGACATGGAATAATCAGAGACTTAGGAAAGAAGTAGCCTCGAGTAAAGCTATATATTTGTATCCACAAGAGCCACAGAGAGAGGCAGGTGGAGGACTTTCTCTGTAGAACTGGAGACTGTAGTCTTGACCTGAGACCTGCATGAGATGACAAATGTCCTGGCAATGAAGGGTCATAGTTGTGATGGTGTTGCTTCGTACCATGAAAATCCTTGGGTTAAACATTGTTGTGCAATAGAGGATTCTGGGGTGGCTAGGCATGAGAACTGTACTTTTTGTCAGTCCTAGGGCTTGAACACAGGGCCTGGGCACTGCCCTAAGAATGTTTGCTCAAGACTCCTGCTCTACCACTTTGAGCCACAGCTCTATTTCCAGTTTTCTGGTAGTTAGTGGGAAATAAGTGTCTTATAGATTTCTCTGCCTGGACTGGCTTTGAATCTCAGTTCTCAGATCTAGCCTCCTGAGTAGGTAAGATGAGACCCGGCAAGAGCTTGGTCTTACTTTGTGTCCCCACTGCTGGCTGTGGCATCTTTCTTTTTTTTTTTTTTTGCCAGTCCTGGGCTTGAGCTCAGGGCCTGAGCACTGTCCTTGGACTTTCTCAAGGCTAGAGCTCTACCACTTGAGCCTCAGCACCACTTCTGGCTTTTTTTTTCTATGTATGTGGTACCAAGGAATCGAACCCGGTCTTCGTGCATGCTAGGCAAGCACTTTAACCACTAGGCCAAACTCCCAGCCCTGTGGCATCTTTCTTATAGTAGATTTCTTCCTCTCATCCCTGAGATAGTTAAGTTTTATGGGATGAGAAGATACTATAATCTGAATACACCCAGACTGAGCCTGGAGCCTGGATGTCCCCTCCCCTGTGATGCTGATGGGCAGGACTTTACCCACTCCCTTCGTGTTCCTTCATCTGCGCATTCTGCTGAGTTGCAGTGCCTAAGTGGGTTGATTCCATCCCTCACCTCCCTGGTCTCCTTTGCAGCCCCTCCCACCTTTACAGAAACACCCCCCCAGTACATCGAGGCCAAGGAGGGTGGCAGTATTACCATGACCTGCACAGCTTTTGGGAACCCCAAGCCTATCGTCACCTGGCTCAAGGAGGGGACGCTCCTCGGTGCTAGTGGGAAGTACCAGGTGAGCTGAATGTGGCGCTAGGGCTGGGGCACTGTATTTGCTTTTCCTTTCCCTTCTTCCCTGCTCTTCTGCTCTTCTTCCCCTTCTCCCTCCCCTGGTCCCAGGGCAGCTGTTTCCTGATATTATGTGCACAGGGCTAGGTGGGGCAGGAAAGCCTACAGCCTGGTCTGGTGGAGACATCTGTTCTGTCTTGGAGGGGGAATGGGTAGACAGGCACCTGTTCTCTATCTTCCTGTGCTTGTGTTCCCGACCTTCTCCAAACCAGCTGCTCTTGCATCCCTCTGCTTGGAGGGATGTGTTGGGGAGCTCCTTGCTGTCTGCTGAGTTCTGTTTGTCCTGGGGTCTTAGGTGAGTGACGGTAGCCTGACGGTGACATCAGTCAGTCGAGAGGACAGAGGAGCCTATACCTGTCGAGCATACAGCATCCAGGGGGAGGCTGTCCATACCACCCACCTGCTTGTCCAAGGTAAGAGGCCTTCTGTAAACTCTAGCCCCTGAGCTCTGCAAAGGCGTTCCCAGGCCTGCTGAGTTATGGATGCTGGGTTTTCAGGGCACAGCTGGGGTTGGTAGTGAAGCTGGGTGGTGGCTCCCGCATCTTGAGTGCAGGTCTTGGCAGCAAGGACTTTGTATGATGTAGCAGAAAGGCCTTGTGCTGAGCCATTTCCGGTTTCCCTCTGTCCAGAGAGGATCCCTGTCATGGCTCCACCTCCCTGAGGGAGGAGACCTCCCTCTGGTTATCTATCCATTAGTGTTGGCATCAATAAATAAAGGCAGAAATGCTATCCAAGCCCTAGATATTTAAACACTACTGAGGGCATTTGGCAGACACAGGGTCTGTGCAGTCAGCTCTGAGAGATGCCAGTCTGTCCAGCCTGGGCTCCAGAAAGCCCCAGAAGGGCTGGTCACTGACTATCCAGAATGGGTGGGGTCCTCTGCCTCCCTTCCCTCCATCTGGTGAAGGGACAGAGTGGGAGTTAATGGCTGTTGGGTCCTGTTGGAGAGACAGAGAGACTGTGGTGGCATTGACTTCTCCTGCCACCGAGAGTTGAGCAGCAGCCGGGACCAAGGTCCCTCTGCAACCTGGTGAGACTGCAGTCTGTCCACGTGTGGCCAGCCAGCATCAGCAGCTGCTGGAATTCCACCCTCCCTCTGTGCCCCGGCCTCCTCTTCCTCAGCTGCCTTCTTAACCTTTTGGCACTGCTCCTTCCTGTGTGCTCTTCCTGCCTGGTTCCCTAGCGCCCCCCCTATCCCCCCCAGGGCTTGGTGCACTTGCCCTCCACCACCAGGGCAGGTGATGTTTGTTCCCTGTGCTCTCCAGGGCCTCCTTTCATCGTGTCCCCTCCGGAGAATATCACCGTCAACATCTCCCAGGATGCTCTGCTCACCTGCCGGGCAGAGGCGTATCCGGGCAACCTCACCTACACCTGGTACTGGCAGGATGAGAATGTCTACTTCCAGAAGTGAGCAGCACCTTGTACTGACCCGCTCATAGGGGTCCCCCCCCACCCCAACCACCCCAGTTTTCTAGGGGCAAGAGTCTGTATACTGGAGGGGCTTTGAGCACTGGGCCTCCTTATCCCATCTAGGGGAGGTGAGGTTGACTCATTGTTTACCTGCCTTGAGTTCTTCCGGACAGTTTCACCCACCTGCCAACACCCTTTGTGTCTCGTGTCTCCTTACCCACGCTGTAGTGATCTGAAGCTGAGGGTGCGGATCTTGATTGACGGGACGTTGATCATCTTCCGGGTGAAGCCGGAAGATGCTGGGAAGTACACCTGTGTCCCAAGCAACAGCTTAGGACGTTCCCCCTCCGCCTCGGCGTACCTGACTGTGCAGTGTGAGTAGCCAACAAGGAGACTGATGCTCCTGGCCATTCCAGAAGGCTTCCAGCCACTTCTTAGCCAGGTTGCAAAAGTATGGGTGGATTATGAGCAAAGGAAGAAAAGACAGGTTCCAGAAGAGTCCATGGCCAGGCTGGCCAATCAGGATGAGATAAAAACACTTGCTAAGCAGCTTTTATGGGCTGGTGCTCTCCGTGAGGTGTTAAGCTAACTTGGCACATCAAGCTTAGGTTCAAGATCATGCAGCCCTGCTCTTTGAATAATTGCTCTTTGAGATGGTGGTCCTTACAGTGAAAGCTGGCTCACCTGTACCTTGAGTTTCTAACTACTAGAGGCACTTGTCAGGAATCTGAGGGATGGAGCTTAGACTCAGTACAGGGTTAAGTTCTCTGGTAGCTGCAGCTCTCACATTCTCATACTATGAGGCGAGGGGAGTCGGGCCTAGCAGGATAACTCAGCTCGTATCGTGTCTCCTCCCTCCTCTCCAGAGGCTGTGAGAGATCCAAATGAATGTGCTGCTTCTCAGCTAGAACATCGGAGGGCTTTGGTATCTGTGGAGTAATTCCCTTTGCTGATCTTTAATACTTGAGCACCAGTGGTGGTTTCACCCCTTGGCAGGCTGAGCTTTGTGAGAGTGAAGGATCAGTAATGAGGATTAATGTCTTCCTTTTGATTTGTGGATGGTCCTGTCTTTCAGGCAACTGAGGCCCCAGGTTGTTGCTGTAGGTGACCGAGGCTCTGTCATTTCAGGGCTGGTGTGGGAGAATGGTAGGGATGTGGAATGTGGCTGGGGTGATTAGTGAAGCAATGTGGAGATGGGCCGCTGGGGGATGGAGGGGGAAGCCTACAAGCCAAGGATAAGTAGAGGACCAGTGGGTGGCCCTGAGAGGTGTAGCTACTCTGGCTGCTGCAGAATGGGTGTGTGGACTGGTCTGTGTTGATAGTCGGGGTGGGGGGTAGGAGATGGAGGTCTGTGGAGGTTCTCCCGTCATCTCACTGGGTCTCATCTCCATGGATAACTTTGGGGAGGAGTCACAGGCCTCCCTTGTCCTGCGTCATGACAGCTTGGAGGGACTTGTAGTAACTGGAATGGAGTTCCAGGCATTCGCTGACCCGCAGTGGGAGAAGCAAGTGAGATGTTGTTCCTACATGGCTTAGGATGTGTCCAAGCGGGAGAAGAAAGACAGGTGGATTCCATTCTTTGGGCTGGACACAGGCCATGCCATCTGGCCAAGAAAGTGGCAGTGGTGTAAGGGAAGGGAACTCAAAACGGTAGTCTTTCAGAAAGATGGGAAAGCAGCCAAGACAGAGTTCCCCTCAAAGCTGCAGGCCACCAACCTGTTGGAGAGGCGTGTTGGTTACCCGTCTCTCTCTGGCACCAACATTTGCTACCCACTCCATCGTCTTCTTTTTTACCTTCTTCGGCTTCAAAGGGAATCCAGGGGGTTGAGAGTTCCAGGTGGGTGAGACAGGATCGTTATTTCTGCTAAGGAGCAGTGTGTTCAGAGTATTTCCCATTCCATTCATAAACCCTCTGAAAACCTTGGAGGAATTAGAAAAAAAGAAAAAGAAAAACTCTACCGTACAAAAGTGGGAAGCTATGTCTAAATATATAACTCTGCCTGATATTTATGTAATGCACTGTTCTCTGAAGAGCTCAGAATGCTTAAAAGGCACCACCAGCTCATTCATCCTCAAGGCCTCCCCAGTTCTGTGTCCCACTCCTCCATAGCCCTCAGGGGTACCTGGGGAGAACTGACAGGAGGTGACTCAGCCTGGAGCCCAGAGATGTGGGGTTTCTCATGGCTCTGCTGGAGTCTTGCCTCCGTTTTTTTTTTTGGCCAAGTCTGCTTCTGCATTTCAACTGCAGAGTCCATGGGAACACTGAGGCCATGGGAGGCCAGACAAACAGCAGAAGGAACAGATAGAAGGAAAAAAAAATGACCCACGTGCTATGCCTGTGATGGCCTCGTGCAAAGAACTGACGTTGCTCTTTTGGCTTAGGATGTCTAGAGACTGAATTGCTTGCTCCCAAGGGAGACTGCAGGGAGAAAGTGGTTGGGAAAAAGAATGGCTTTGTGCTTTATAATTTTAGGATTTGGACAATCTGAACACCTTGCTGGTTTGAGATGCATTTGCAAGTGCTGCAGATTTGGGCAGTTGAGAACATGCCTTTGAATGTCTCCAGGCATTTTTTTGGGGCCATTCCTGGGGCTTGAACTCAGTGCTTTTGCACTGTCCCTCAGCTTCTTTTGTTCAAGGCTAGCACTTTACCACTTGTGGCCTTTTCTATTTATATGGTATTGCGGAATCAAACCCAGGGCTTGCTATGCAAGCACTCTACCACTAAGCCATATCCCCAGCCTGTCTCCAAGCATTTTAAAACTTCCTATATTTCTTGCAGTTAAAAACACAATAGAAGCCAGGGGCTGGGAGTGTTGCCTAGTGGTAGAGTGCTTACCTAGCATGCATGAAGCCCTGGGTTTGATTCCTCAGTACCAATAATCCCAGCTCCTCAGGGGGCTGAGATCTGATGATCAAGATTTGAAGCTGCTTGACACTCTTTTCTGCACTTAGCCAGCAAGAAAGCCAGAAGTGAAGGTATGGCTCAAAGAGCAGAGTTGCAGCCTTTAGTGAAAAGCTAAATGAAAAAAGCTTGGAGCCCCCAAGTTCAAGCTGGCATATACACACATGAAAATAGTAGATTGGGCAGACCGAAGAAGACTGCAGTCTGCTTCCCCAACCCCAACCAACAGTATATAGCCCGTAGGCTTTAAGTCTAGAGAGATGGATTAGTTATTCTTATCCTATGCCTAGTCCTGGCACCTAGCACTGAGCCATGCAGTGAGTCTATGGCTTGGGGGTGGTTGGGGAGGTTCTCTTTTGCCGGCAGGAACATCTGGGCCTGTGCTGCCTACCTTCTCACGTGGCTCCTCTGACATTCTTCTCTCCTATGTTCACTGTCTCTCTGCAGACCCAGCCCGTGTACTCAACATGCCCCCTGTCATTTATGTGCCCGTGGGCATCCATGGATATATCCGCTGCCCTGTGGATGCAGAGCCCCCAGCCACCGTGGTGAAGTGGAACAAGGATGGGCGCCCCCTGCAGGTTGAGAAGGTATGAGCAGGTTGCAGGGGGTTGGGGGTTGGGGGCAGGGTGGTGCTTAGAAAAAGCAAGCAGCTGACATTAGGAGAGTGACCTCTAGCCTGTGGTTTTCTGCCAGCCCCTCCTCCCTCCTCCAATAAAAAAATAAAATAAAATAAAATAAACCAATGAACGACCAGGAGTTGTATATGCTAGCGCTCAGTACCTGACTGGAGGGTGCAGGCATCCTGGCACTTCCTGGCCCAGGTTGACACTCGCTCTTCTGTCTTGTACTCTGCTGATCTAAGCTCAGGTTCTGCCTGGGCTGAGCGAGATGGACTTTTCTTGCCCTTCCTACCAGCCTTGTTGTCTACCTTGCAGAACCTGGGTTGGACGTTGATGGATGATGGCTCCATACGAATCGAGGAGGCCACAGAAGAGGCTCTTGGCACGTACACATGTGTGCCTTACAACACTCTGGGGACCATGGGCCAGTCTGCTCCTGCGAGGCTTGTCCTGAAGGTGAGGCCCAACAGCTGTCTGGGGCCTCCTTGCGAGTGGGTCTCGATGCCAGCTCATATGTGTGTGTGTGTGTGTGTGTGTGTGTGTGTGTGCGCACGCCTGTGTCCTTCTCAGGACCCCCCGTACTTCACGGTGCTACCAGGCTGGGAGTATAGACAAGAGGCTGGCCGGGAGCTGCTCATCCCCTGTGCAGCCGCAGGGGACCCCTTTCCTGTCATCACCTGGAGAAAGGTACCTGGGCTCTGGAGATCCTGGGCTGTGGGGAGGATGGTGAGGCCCCGTGGCCACCACCTCTGGCTATGACAGGCCAGATGTCCAGTCAGAAGGGGGCATCCTGGAGCTGTGGGTGCTGAGGAGGGTCAGCGGTGGTCTGAGGGCCCAGGGATGGCCCCTTACCATCCTCCTCCTCCTCCTCCTCCTCGGACTCCTGTGTTACCCTCTCCTAACCTCCATCCCTGCTCCCGCCCTCCTTCCTGCCCCCTTGTTTGGCAAGGTAGGGAAGCCCAGCAGAAGCAAGCACAATGCCCTGCCCAGTGGGAGTCTTCAGTTCCGCGCCCTGAGTAAGGAGGACCACGGGGAGTGGGAATGTGTCGCCACCAACGTGGTCACGAGCATCACTGCCAGCACCCACCTCACTGTCATCGGTATGTGGCTGGATGGGCAGAGTGGGGGCTTGGCAGGAGGCACCTGGAGACCGCTCGCTCCTAGGTCAGCCATCTCAGAATCCAGTCCATCAGCTATAGCCTTCACCCAGTGGGAGCTATGTGCATGAATGACCATGACAAATCCCCAACCTTGGGGAGAGGCGGGCAGATGGACTCACGTGACACACTGGCGGCAGGGCGTCTCTTGAGTGTGGGAAATTGGGAGGGACTCGAGTCAAGGGGAGTCAGGTGAGGACATGGTGCTAAAGCTTGAGAACTGGAGGAAGCTGATTGATGCCCCTGGTTCTAATTCCCTGGGCCATGTGTCCACAGACACTCAGCCTCTCCCTCCCTTTTAGCCTGTCCCTCTGAATCTTCATGGCCAACATTGACCATTTCTTACCAGTTTAAGGCTCTGCACCTCATCATTCACCACCTCAGAAGGGAGCTGGCTTCTCCCCAGGTGACGTCTGCTAGACCTGAGCACCTTCCCAGAGGCAGGACTGATCACTGGCAGAACCAGGACTCAGGCTGATGTGTGCCATTCCAGCATTCTGGTGGAGTGAGGCTGCAGAAACTGGAAATATATCTTGTTGTTTCTGGGTTGAGTAGAGCACAAGAGTTTGGCTTGGGATGAGAGAAGTTCCTGTATTCACTGGGACTTGATTGCACGGTGGAACAGCTTCTGGGTCAGACCTGGCAGGGTCAGGGGAAATGGAGCCTCACAGCCTCCATCATCCCCTGGCCTCTTGGGTTTCCTGCAGCAGGATCGCATGTAACCAGCGAATGGGCTCAGCTCCGTTCAGTCTGAAAGGTCTCCTTTGGTCTCCAGGCACCAGCCCCCATGCCCCAGGAAATGTCCGTGTCCAGGTCTCCATGACAACTGCCAACGTGTCGTGGGAGCCAGGTTATGATGGAGGCTTCGAGCAGACATTCTCAGTTTGGTACGGACCTCTGTGAGTCAGCCCTGCATGCTTTGCTCTCTGCTTCCCCTTCCCTTGCCCGACTCAGGCAGTCTCAGGGCGGGTGGAGGGTCCAAAGATACCCGGGGTTTCTGCCATCTGCCACTGAGACAGAAAAGTGGGTCAGACTGTTTTATGGGTGCTGGGGGTATGTGACTCAGGACTCTGGGTTCCCACAAAAAGAGTTGGAGACACCAATTGGGGTCTTCATTTACGTTAACCCTGACCCTCTGTAGCTTTCTTCCTGGCTTTGTTTCTATGCCCACTTCATGCCCCGACCCTTATGTTTGTCTTGTTTTTTTTTTTTCTAGGGTGCTTTGGCATTTAGAGAAGACTATTTGGGGGGGTAGAGTCTAGGGTGGGGAAATTAGAGCTATTACTGGCATTTGGACCCAGGGACTTGTGCTTGCTTGGCTTGCTTGATTTGCTGGTGCTCTACCCCTTGTGTCACACCTCCAACCTTGCTTTTTGCTACTTATTTGGGAGATAGGCTTTTCTACAAAGGCTGGATTCAAACCATGATCTTCTGGATCTCGGCCTCTTGTGTAGCTAGGATTACAGGAATGAGCTACGGTGCCTGGCTGAATCTTTTAAGGGTGTTTGGGGAAGAGCCCAGGCTGAGGCATAGGGTCTAATTTGTGCTTTGCCCAGTGGTTCTAGAGATCTGGTGCTCATGTTCCTGGACTTGACTTCAACGTCACATTTTCTCCCTAGGACCCTGGATCCCTGTTGTTTTCCTGCCCTCAATATTAATTTAGCCAGATCAGTGATGTGAGATCTTTGCGCCAACATTTTATGGAGGTACAGATCTCAAAATGGTAGGGGCCATGCTGAGGATAGGAGCATAGGAAAGGTTGGAAGAAAAGCCCGGAAGAATTCCTTCCCATCACTCCGAGACTTCTCTCTCCTTTTGCTCCTATCCTGAGCCCCAAACTATAGGCTTCTGGGTCCTGGTGATGTTCTGAACAGGGAGGAAGCTCTGGCTTCCTAGATCCAGACTTACACGGGTGTGTCTCCAGCCTGGTTCGACTTGAGTCTGCCGAGCAGAACTAAGGGAAATCCCTTGGTGCATCCTTAAACAGCATGGGAGGCGGAAGGGGAATCTGTGAGGACCTCTGCCCTGATTTCTACAGTGGTTTGGGGGAACAGTCCCCAGGCAGGATAATCTGAGGCGTTGGGGTTTTAGATTGATGCACTGGTATCTGGATGGTGGCAGCTGTAGCCAGAAGATGCCCTCCAGCCTTACCTCCGTCACTCCACAGTGGGCATGTTTGTAGGGGTGAGGTCAAGCTGGGTAACAAAGACACACGGGATCAGGTCTCCTAACAATGGGAGGGAGGGGGTATTTGGTGTGGCTCAGCCATCTTTGGGGATGCCTGTGTGGGTTCCCCTTGTCGCTTGTGGCACTGCTTTATGTCATTGTTCATCTGCATTGCTTTGTCACCCTTTGCCGGTTGGCTCTGGTGCCCTGGGTGTGAAAGGGCAGGGTGTGGTGTACAGAGGCTGGGTTGGCTCTCTTATTTTTCCTTTCTTTCAGACTGCCTTCAACTCTGTACTGACTCAGACATTTGGTTGCCAGTTCTTTCCCTTTTCATTCTTTTTCTTTTTCCTGTTTTTTTTTTCTTTTGGCTATGCTTCCTTTCTGCTGTCTCATCTCACCCTCCTGGGCAAACATGATAGGGAGCCTTTCAACCTAGAGGGGGAACACAGTGGGCATCAGTTTAGTTACAGTTCAGGGCTGGAGAGGAGTATGCCAATCATACAGGACAATATCTCCTCCCTGTGGCAAGATGGTGGTACTGCACCTACAAGTGTAGCATTACTGCCTATTGAGACTTAGGGGTTCCTTTGGAACAGTGGAAAGCCCTCAGGCCTAGTGTCAGAACTCTCCACACATATTGTGACAACGCATTTGACTGCAATTTCGAATCCTCAAGCCATAGGACTCCTGGTCCCATGATGGAGATATCTCTGGTCAGTTTTTTTTTTTTTTTTTTGTATATCTTGGATACTCTCATAATCAGACTGAGTGAGCTCCCAGGGGTTCTCTGGATCCTGTGTTTGGCTATCCCGGTAGGGAGCTCAGCCAAGGTCACCGAGGTTCCTTTCCTAGTTCCAATATTGCTCATCCTCACAGCCAGTGTCCCCACTCTCCCCAGGCAAATCTCACTTGCAGGGTGGCCCTCAGGGTGGGATTTGTCCCACAAAACACCTGGTAATCTGGCCAGTGTCTTCAGCATGATTTGTACTGGAGGGGCTCAGCACCAGCAGTGGCAGGTAGCCTGGCATCATGAGGGTTGGCACAGCTAGAGCTGGGCAGGTCACTCTCCCACCACCCTTACCTTGGCCATCCTCTCTCCCTTCTCTTGAACCCGGGAATGCTTGTCCTCTCACTGCCTTCTCCTCGAGGACCTTGTATGCATGCTCTTCTCTCCAGTGTGACCCACCCCACCCCTTGTCCCCCATCCTCTCTCTCTCTCTTGGCCAGGATGAAGCGGGCACAGTTTGGGCCCCACGACTGGCTGTCCTTGTCAGTGCCACCGGGCCCTAACTGGTTGCTGGTGGATACCCTGGAGCCGGAGACTGCATATCAGTTCAGTGTCCTGGCCCAGAACAAGCTGGGAACCAGCGCCTTCAGTGAAGTGGTCACTGTGAACACTTTAGGTGAGGCCACAGGCTTGGGGGCTCTTCCTAGCAGAGCTGGGGTAGACCAAGATAATGAAAGCAATGGTCTTAGACTCAACACTTAGGGCTTAGTAAGTACCGATAGACTTACTTACTAAGTGCTTTCTAGAATGGTTCCATTTGGTCTCCCAGTGAGGATTTTCCATGTGGCGTTAGCCAGTTCCAAATTTCTATGGCATCCTCACATGGAAGGGAGAGATTCTGCATCACACCCTTCCTTGTTAAGCTATGTCTTTGGTGGGTTTACTGCTGGTTGCAGTTGTGGGTGCGTTGTGAGGCAGAAGCTTGGGGAGGTGGCTCTTTCTAGAACAGGGAAAGGGGTGGCAACAGCTCTAGCTGGCCCTGTTTCCCGAGTCCTCTAGAGTGCCGCCAGGTAATCAACAGGTATAGGATGCTCACCTGGGCTCTACAGTTCTCAGCTGGGCTTCCTTTTGTGCTCAGGGGCCAGAAGGAGTATTGAGTGAATGAACCGTGAGCTGTTGGGTGAATGTTTCCTCCTTTCTGGGAGGAAAACCAAAGATAGAATCCTGTGTGACTTAATAACAGGGACATGAGCTGAGAAGGGTGTTGTTAAACAGTGTGTTTGTTGTGTGAACATCACAGTGTGTATTTACACAGACCAAGATGGTAGGACACAAGAAGAACAAAGATGTAACCAAGAGACACGGTAAACATGGGATGTATGGAATGAGGGCCGGCAAAGCAGAGTAGATTTGCCAGACACTTAAACATAATAATGATAAAACGGGTAGTGTAGTCAACCCATTACTTGGCAACATCATCCTCTAGCTCCTGAATCAAGAATTCTGTGCTACACAGACCTGCAAAATGTACCAGCTTCATCACCAGCATTAGAACGACCTGCTGTTCTAAGAGGTCAAGCTCCGTTATCGTCTCTTGGGTCTCGTTGGCCAAAGCGTCACATAGCACACGACTATACTTATACTTAGTTCTCCCTTCCCCTGTGAGGCTTCCCCTATGTGCACTCATTAAACCTACTCTGAAGCTAGAGTCATGAAGCTCTGGCCCCAACTTCCCTTGGACCAGAAAGGCTATTGTAAATCGCATCCTCTGGCCTCTGTGCTGCCACATGCATTGCTGAGTTCCCCAGGTGGGCTCCTGAGTGGGTGGGGGAGGCCACCACATTTCTCTCAACCTTCCCAGTGCCATCTTCCTTCTCCCTCCCTTGCTGCAGCATTCCCTATTACAACTCCAGAACCCCTGGTGCTGGTTACCCCACCAAGGTGCCTCACAGCCAATCGGACCCAGCAGGGTGTGCTCCTGTCCTGGCTCCCGCCTGCCAATCACAGCTTCCCCATCGACCGCTACGTCATGGAGTTCCGAGTTGGGGAGCGCTGGGAAATGCTGGATGATGCCATTCCAGGAACCGATGGGGATTTCTTTGCCAAGGATCTGTCACAGGTCAGCCTTTGCTTTTCCTTGTCTCTCTTTTTTGGCCACTCTTGGGGATTGAACTCAGGGCATGGGGGTTGTCCTTGAATTTCTATTGCTCAAGGTTAGTGCCCTGCTACTTGAACCAAAATGCTACTGTTGGCTTTTTCTGAGTAATTTGTTGGAGACGAGAGTCTCACAGACTTTTCTGCCTGGGCTGGCTTCAAACTGTGATCCTTAGATCTCAGCCTCCTGAGTAGCTGGGATTGCAGGAGTGAGCTACAGGCGTCCTGCTCTTTTCTTTTTTTTCCTTTCCTGTTTTTTTTTTTTTTTATGTGGGTCATGGAGCTTGAACTCGGCCTGGGAGCTGTCCCTGAGCTCTTTGGCTCAAGGCTACCGCCCTTCTCTTCAGCCAAGCCCCACTTCCCGTTTTCTAGTAGTTAACTAGAGATAAGAGTCTTGGGTCCTGGGGCCGGGAGTTTGGCCTAGTGGTGGAATGCTTGCCTAGACCTGGGTTCAATTTCTTAGTACCACATACGTAGAAAAAGCCAGAAGTGGTTCTGTGGCTCAAGTGGTAGAGTGCTAGACTTGAGGAAACCCAAAGACTGAGCTCAGCCCATGACTGGCAAAAAAAAAAAAAGAGTCTTTGGTTCTTTTGAGCCTGGGCTGGCTTGCTCCTAAGCAGCTAGAATTCCCGGCGTGAGCCAACATGCCCAGCATCTTTTCTTGTTTTATTTTCCTCTGATTCTGGAAGTGCCACCGGAAACTTGGAGTGACCCAACTCAGTTGAAGAAGGTCATGTTTTTTGTTGTACCTCCTCAACCTACACTCCTGGCTTCTCTTAGATCTGCTGGCAGGATTTGAACTTGGTCTTTAAGATCCATGGGGCCAGCTTGGCCCAGTTGAGGGATTGCACTAATGGTTTTCCCTAAGAGCAGACATCAGCTTGGCAGGGCAGGTGAGAGGTTAGTGTGGATCATCAGATCCCTGGCTTCACTGCTTCACTAGGTCTCAGCAGAGTGGGCTGAGAAGGTCTCAGAAAGATTTGTCTTCTGAGGTTGCCAAAGGAAGGACTTTCCTCTAATCATTCAGAGCCCCTGGACAAATGCAATTAATTATCTTTTTTCCAGAGGACTTCTCAAAACCAGGGTGTCTCTGGACCTTTAGAAAGGAAGCAGCTTGCTTCCTAGTTCTAATCTAGTGTATCTTTCCTGCTTGGTTAGTGGTAGAGTGGAATCTGCTCACAGTGGCTTTTGGGAGCCAACTGGGACATGTTTTTCCAGCTCTCCCAGCGACTTCAGGCCTATACCCAGAAATCATCCGTGGTGGGGTGTTTACCAGAGTAGTGTGGAGGCGGGGGTGGGTGTGGGGAGTGTATCTGAAGTCCTTCATCTGACCTGTTGTTATCCTCGGGGGTTTTAGGACACCTGGTATGAGTTCCGGGTTCTGGCTGTCATGCAGGATATGATCAGCGAGCCCAGCAACATCGCCGGAGTCTCCAGCACAGGTATTCCAGGATGTAGGGTTGTTTTACAACTCCGGAGATGTGCTCCTCAAAGCAGTGGGAGTTCTTCCGTCAAATAGCTAATCTAATCCCGGAGAACAGGCTGGCTGCAACCTAAGGAGGTGCCTGGTTGAAACTGCACAGGTCTGAGCATCACAGATGCCCATCCGATTCTTTGCATCCAGGATGCATGGTATTTTATCCCTCTAAAAAGGCCTTCTGGGGCCGGGAGTTTGGCCTAGTAGTAAAGTGCATGCCCAGCATGCACGAAGACCGGGGTTCAATTCCTTGGTACCTCATACCAAAAAAGCCGGAAGTGGTGCTGAGGTTGTGGTAGAGCTCTCGCCTTGAGAAAGTCCAAGGACAGTGCTCAGGCCCTGAGCTCAAGCCCAGGACTGGCAAAAAAAAAAAAAGAGCCTTCAACTCTTCTCATCACAGTTGTCACAAAACACTGGCTTTAAGTGTTACTTGTTATACATTTTCCCCTTTCTCCTGGTGCTCCCGGCTGAGGTGGGGAGGGGCTCGGAATTGGAGGGAAGAGACAGTAGGTCAACAAGTGTTTATGGGATGCCTATTATAGGCTTCTTTATAATTATGTGGGTTTTATTTGGAAAATTGTTGTTTGGTGTTGTTTTCCTCCCTTCCTTCCTCTCTGTGGATTTTTTTTTCTTTTTTTTCCCCTTCAGGCTAAATAAAGCCAACTTCCTAGCACTTTTCTCGATTTATCTTTCTTTCTCTTGGCACGGGTCCCATATGTATATACATCTCTCTCTAGCTCCAGTTTATCAAACATAGAGCAAGATCCCTCCCTGCTAAAAGTGGTATTCTTGGTAAGCCTAGTAAGCAAGCCATCTTCATGGAGAGACCTCTGGGACCCAGGAGGCAGGGATCTTGGTCCAGTTTCCCTTTCTACCTCCATGTAGGGGGGACCTAAAGTTACAAGAGCACTGTAATATGGGCAGGTTAGGGGAGGGGAACAAGAGAGTGTGATTTCTGTCATGTATTAGGCACCCTGGGTTTTTTTTTTTTTCTGTGTAAAACACAGATAGCTTCATTAGGCAGCAGAAGACAGCTTCCTTCTGTCTTAGCTTCTAATCAGGGATCAGACTCAGAGAGGTGGAGGAAAGAGGAAGGCAGCCCACAGCCAAGGCCCAAGTAGAAAGCCTGCATGTTTTGTGGGTTCACTTCTTCCATGCCCACTTCTGTACGCAGTAGCTCCCGAAAGGAAGTATGTAATCAAAGGATTCCATATTGCTGATGATGACTTGAGGACCCACTTATCACGGCATTGTCTGACTGAAAGCTCCCCAACTCCCCTCCCCCCATTTCCCAAAGCTGTGGCATTCATTTCCTACTAAATCCATCAGCATAATTTGGATTATTTTTATCTGCTATTATTATTGACAGGGCAGTGAATTCTGTCCAAATGTCTCACAATGCATCGATTTTTGCCTTTGATTAACCTGAAGATGGGCACATACTGACTGATCTAACAGTCCTGTGGCTGCAGTAGGCTGAGCTGAGGTCTTCATCCTTGCTAAAATCTCACGGTCCAGGGTTAGGGTTCAGATTAGCCCTGGGAATCTGTAAAAGGAGGAGAACTGAGCCCCTTTCATCTAGCATGCCTCTGTAGCTTGCTGACCAGGATGTGCTTAATTCTTACACACTTTGTCCCTGAAATGACTTAAGAGGTGGTTGTCTTCATTTTGTCAAGACAGCATGAAGGAAGGCAGGAAATCTGGGACTGGAGGTCAGAACAACTAGATCGAGCCAGAGCATTCGCAGCAACAAGAGCACAAGTCACTCAAACCCAGTGATCACTGCGCTGCATGCACTGTGGGGACGGTCCACGTCTTGTTCACAGAGCAAATGCAGGATGCTCTGATTACATGAGCCAACACATAGGGTACTAGGCAGATGTAGGGGGTTTACTCATGGGTGAGCTCCATGGGGGAGATGTGCCTAGCATTCTTTATAACCTATGAGGAGGTTACTTGACTTCTATAGTTTCTTTTTCTCCTTCTTCAGACCACCAAATGAACTTCTAAACTTCTTTACCTTTTTGTTTTTGTTTTTTTTGGTGGTACTGTGATTGCACTCTGGGCCTCACACTTGTTAGACTAGTGCTATGCCCCGCCCCTCCCCTGGTGTTTTGCATTTTAGTCTGAGTTGACCTCATACCTGGATCCTCCTAACTCTTCCTCCCTAGTGGCTGAGATTCCAGACATGTACCCCTGTGCTTGGGTTGTTTTTGTGAGAAAGGATCTTTGTCCTTTTCCTCCTGAATAGCTGGATTTAGAGATGTGTATCACCACACACAGTTCATTTGTTTCTTTCAAAATAAATTTTCAGTTACCTTTAGTTATACAAAAAGGTTTCAGTTCAGTGTGTCGATTTACGAGTACACTGTATCGTGACCAGTGTCATCCCTCCCATTATTCTCCCTCCCCATCCCTCAAACTTCCTAGTTCCCTTTGCACTTACATACATTGGCTAGTATGATAGAATTCACCCATCATTCCCCTCTCCATTCATTCCCCACTCCTTAAAAATCCACTCTCTTCAGCCACTACTTGGCATTTACCCAACCACCCAGAAACAAGGACATACTAAACCCACTAGCACAACAATGTTCATTGCAGCACTATTCACCATAGCAAAGATATGGAACCAACCTAGATGTCCCTCAGTTGATGAGTGGATCAACAAGTGGTGGTATTTGTACACAATGGAATTCTATGCTGCTGTCAGAAAGAATGACATCGCCCCATTTGTTAGGAAATGGAAAGACTTAGAAAAAATCATATTAAGTGAAGTAAGCCAGACTCAAAGGAACTTAGGCTCAATAGTTTCCCTCATTCGTCATAATCAGTAGAAACCTTGGGCTCTACTAGCAGAGATTTGCAATAGAGCAAAATCTTGATACATAAGGACATATAATGTGAAGCTAATTGAAAGGACCTCCAGGATAGTGAAACAAAAGCCATATAATGAATGATTCTTGTCCTTAATGTACTATGTTGTCTCTCATCTCCTTTGCTGTCCCTTGGTTATCTCATATTGGTATAGTATCTCACTTTGTTATCTGATATAGTGAATTTATTTGTATTTGGATATTTGAAATTTGATAGGGAAGGGGGGAAAACCAAGACGGGTGGGGGGGTGTGGGGGGGGGAGGGAAACGGGTACCAAGACATGTGAAAGGGTATCAATGTATGTGAATTAATGCACCTTCTATCTGGCAAATATCATGTAACCCTTTTACTAATTACAATAAAAAAATAGTTACTATAAAAAAAAATCCACTCTCTTCAAATAAAATATTTCAGCATCTTCATAGTTATTTAATTAAACTGTCTGCCAATTGCTCAAAGGAACCCAGCTCCTTTCTGTACCTCTTTAAAGACTCCATGTTGAGCCAAGCATGGAGACAGAAGCCCTAGCCTGGTCTGTTGTAGGGAAAAATCCTTGGGGATAGAGCATCAGAATGGGTGGGTGATGCAGGAGCTGGTAGGGGACCCACGCGTGCTCCTGCTTTCTTCCAGACATCTTCCCACAGCCGGACCTGACTGATGATGGGTTGGCCCGGCCCGTGTTGGCTGGGATTGTGGCCACCATCTGCTTCCTGGCAGCTGCCATACTGTTCAGCACTCTGGCTGCCTGCTTTGTCAACAGGCAGCGCAAGCGCAAGCTCAGGCGAAAGAAAGGTGAGTGCCTGCCTTTATTGTCCTCTCTGGCTAGGTCATGATGGTCTCTAGCCAGTGGGAGGAAGAGGGGGCGTCCTTTGCAGCATTCCTCCTCCACCCTAACATGGGAAAATGGAAGACTTATGGGTAGAGATGTCTGTGGGAATTGGTTCGAAAGAGAAAGGAGAGAGCAGGGTTGGCGGGGAGGGTGAGGTGGGCTCAGGGTACAGGGGTGGGTGAGCCACAGACTGCTGGTGGTGATCACAGACCTAGGAGCTGGCTTTGTGTGGGGACTCTTTGTTGATTTTTGGGTATGGGATGCTGGCTTTTTGTGGGTTCAGGCCTCAATGGGCTCTCTCCCTCCCTTGCTCCTTCTAGACCCTCCACTTTCCATCACTCACTGCAGGAAGAGTCTCGAATCTCCGTAAGTGTCTCTGGCTGTGGGTGGTGAGGGAGAAAGGCACTTGGCCCATTTTCATGATTATTAAATGGTCCACGTGGTTGGCAAGTGCAGTCATAAAGATAAAGGCCAAAGCAAGGCTATTCCTTTCTCTTTCTCTCTGACAGATTTGGCTTCCTTAATGTGTCTCACTTAAGTCAATGTTAACAGGAGTTTGGCTTTCTTGAACAACTAGGGAATGACACTGAAGGTGTACTTAGACAGAAAGACACGTTTGGGGAAGATCCAAGGAAAAAGTAACAGTGTGTGTATGTTCATCTCCTGGTGGGACAACGTACATCTAGACAGCAGAGTCTGCTACAGGGCTTCTGACTAAAATAAAATTATTACAGCCTACCTAGGTTCCTATTCTTTTCTTTTTCTTTCTTACTTTCATTTATTTATTTATTTATGGCTAGTTGTAGGGCTTAAACTCAGGGCTTAGGCACTGCCCCTGAGCTCAAGGCTAGAGCTCCATCACTGAGCCATAGTTCTACTTCTGGTTTTTGTGTGGCTAATTGGAGTTGAGTCTCACGACAACTTTTCCGCCCGAGCTAGCTTTGAGCTATGATCCTTAGATCTCAGCCTCCTGAGTAGCTAGGATGACAGACGTGAACCACAGGGCCCAACGAGGCGTCTATTCTTTAGTGTTGCCTTTAAAGGTATTGGTGGGTTGTTCTAAGACAGGGAAAACAGGCGGTAGGCTGGTGTGCAGCCCCACTCCTTACTCCCTACTCTTCATTCTACCTGTAGCTTGTCCTCTGGCAAGGTGAGTCCGGAGAGCATCCGTACACTGCGTCCTCCATCAGAGTCTTCTGATGACCAGGGCCAGCCTGCCGCCAAGAGGATGCTGAGCCCCACCCGGGAGAAGGAACTGTCCTTGTACAAGAAGACCAAGAGGGCCATCAGCAGCAAGAAGTACAGCGTGGCCAAGGCTGAGGCCGAGGCGGAGGCCACCACCCCCATTGAACTGATTAGCAGGGGACCTGACGGCCGCTTCGTGATGGACCCCTCTGACATAGAGCCCTCTATGAAGAGCCGGCGCATTGAGGGTTTCCCATTCGCGGAGGAGACGGACATGTACCCTGAGTTCCGACAGTCGGACGAAGAGAACGAGGACCCACTGGTGCCTACATCTGTGGCTGCCCTCAAGTCCCAGCTGACCCCCCTGTCTTCCAGTCAGGAATCTTATCTGCCACCACCAGCATACAGTCCTCGATTTCAACCCCGGGGGCTAGAGGGTCCCAGTGGCCTGGGAAGTCGACTCCAGGCCACAGGCCAAGCGCGGCCTCCTGCCCCTCGGCCCTTCCACCAAGGCCAGTATTATGGGTACCTCAGCAGCAGCAGCCCAGGGGAAGTGGAGCCACCGCCCTTCTACATGCCGGAAGTGGGCAGTCCCCTGAGCTCGGTCATGTCGTCTCCACCCCTGCACACGGAGGGGCCTTTCGGCCACCCCACGATCCCTGAGGAAAGCGGAGAGAATGCTTCCAACAGTACGCTGCCATTGACCCAGACACCCACGGGAGGACGCTCCCCTGAGCCCTGGGGTCAGCCAGAGTTCCCCTTTGGGGGGCTGGAAACCCCAACCATGATGTTCCCCCACCAGCTGCACCCATGCGATGTCACCGAGAGTCTGCAGCCCAAAGCCTGCCTGCCCCGAGGACTGCCTCCGTCCTCCCTCCAGGTGCCCGCAGCCTACCCGGGCATTTTATCTCTGGAGGCACCAAAGGGTTGGGCAGGTAAATCACCTGGCAGGGGCTCTGTGCCAGCACCCCCCGCCCCTAAGTGGCAGGACAGACCTATGCAACCTCTGGTCAGCCAAGGGCAGCTAAGACATACCAGCCAAGGCATGGGCATACCTGTGTTGCCTTACCCCGAGCCGGCAGAGCCGGGGGGGCATGGTGGCCCCAGCACATTTGGCCTGGACACCCGGTGGTATGAACACCAGCCTCGGCCCCGGCCCAGCCCCCGCCAGGCCCGGCGAGCTGAGCCCAGTTTACATCAAGTGGTGCTACAGCCCTCCCGGCTCTCACCTCTGACCCAAAGTCCCCTCAGCTCTCGGACCGGCTCCCCTGAGCTGGCTGCCCGAGCCCGGCCTCGTCCGGGCCTCCTGCAACAAGCAGAGATGTCAGAAATCACCCTGCAGCCCCCAGCGGCTGTCAGCTTCTCTCGAAAGTCCACGCCATCCACTGGCTCTCCATCCCAGAGCAGCCGCAGCGGGAGTCCCAGCTACAGGCCTGCAATGGGCTTCACCACTCTGGCCACAGGCTACCCCTCCCCTCCACCGGGCCCTGCCCCTGCAGCGCCTGGGGAGAGCTTGGATGTGTTTGGACAGACACCTTCCCCTCGCAGGATGGGGGAGGAGCTTCTCCGGCCAGAGCCCCCCACAACGTTACCTACTTCAGGGTAAGTACCAACTTCTGTTTCCTGCCCATCTGCCCTGCTCAACTTCCTGCTGGCCCTGCCTCGCCCTGCCCACCACCACTCTCCATCGTTCCTAGCATGGTTGGACTTGGGCAGCCTCCCTGCCCACACATCGGCAGGGTGTGCTCACAGGGACAGCTGGGTTACCTGCCCACGTACCCTGACAGAAACTTCGAGGGGTTCAAGGAGCCTCTTCCCTTCCCAGAATTCTCTGGAATTCCTCCCCCCCCTGCCAGGAGTGTGGGGAAGGGAAGGGGGACATGGTGTGTGGCGGGGGAGTGATTTCTGTGATTGGATTTGAGGCCCTCCAGGTCTCTGTGGTTCATGGCCAGCCTCCTCTTCCTTGGGCCTCTGCTTGCTAAGCAGGACCGTGGAGCCTGACACCCCTGGATTACCAGGTCAGGACTCTTCTGTTCCCACCAACCCTTGCCCATTAGTAGTTGAGTAAGCACCTGACTTCGGGCCCTGTTTACCTCCAGAGGTGTGTCCTGGAGGCAAGGCCAACAAGCTCAGGCCTTATGTTTGGGGAGCCACAGCCCCCTCCCCCCTTCCCACCTATGTGCCTCGCAGGAAGCTGCAGAGAGACAGACAGACAGACAAGCTTCCACGATCAGCCCGCCTGAGAGAGCACATTCTATACTGTAGCCGCTGGTATTCCAGGTACCAGAGTCGGCCTGGACCCGTGCCTGTGCCTCTGCTCTGTCCTCTTGCCTGTCTCTTCCCTTTTCTCCTCTCTGCCCTTCCTTCCTCCCTCCCTCCCTCCCTCCCTCGCTTCCTTCCTTCCTTCCTTCCTTCCTTCCTTCCTTCCTTCCTTCCTTCCTGCCTTCCTGCCTTCCTGCCTTCCTGCCTTCCTGCCTTCCTTCCTGCCTTCCTTCCTTCCTTCTTTTCCAAGTCAGTTCTCTCTACTTTTCTTCTGTCTCCATCGACCTTGGGGTTGACTTGACTTGCTCACAAGAGCCTGCTACCAGTAACTAGTGTTCTCTGTCCTCCTTTCCCTCCTCCCTTTCCCCTTCTGTCACCCCACTTCCAGTTCTGTACTTCCGTCTCTCTTCTTGATGTAGCTGCCTGTGGTGGGGAGTGGAGTTCCAGAGGAGGCTGGCTTGGTGGTAGGGGCTGGGAGGTGGTTAGGGAGGAGGGAGCCAAGTGCCCTCCCCCTCCCATCCACTCCTATACCTGGACCACAACTTCACCTCCCATCCCAGTAGCACTGCGTGCTTCTGGCGGGCAGGTGTGGGAGGTGGAGGAGAACATGGAGCTAGGGTGCCTGCCTCTCTCTTCAGGAGATGCTGTCACTGTGCCCCGTCTGTGCTTTGGGTAGCACACTCAGGTTCAACTCACCTGCTTTGTTCCATCCTGCGTCTGGTTCTCGTCTCTCCTCTCCTCCTCTCCTCCTCTCCCTTACCCATTCTCTGGCCTCCACTATGGGTCTCTGCTGGCCGGGCCCCCCCTTCCTCCCCTCTTCCTCCCCTCTGGGTGTGCGTGGGTGGTTTCCCTGGCCAGTGTTGGTAACTGCTTTGTTTCTGATTATCTCAGCTATCTGGGCAGTGTTGTCGAGACAAGCCTCTCCTCAGCTCAATAGGTAAGGGAGCTCCTCGGCTGGGCCGGGCGGGGGAGGGCAGGCGGATGGGCTTTGGCAGGGCCATCGCTTCCTTGACAGGGGATCCAAGCCACATCCTCTCACCGCCCCATGTGTGTGTGTGAGGGGGCAGCTGTCGCTCTCCTCGATTCCCATGGCTTCTGGGGTTCCCCACATCACGCTGCTCCAACTGCACCAGCTGCCTTCTGGCCACCATCTGGGCACCACCTGGCCGAAGCTTTTAACCTCCCAGCCTACCTCTGGCTCTTCCCTGGGTCCCCTTGCAGAATCCCAGCAGACCCCCATCAGAACCCCCACAGGAGCCTCAGGACCTGCATGTACCCTGAGGGATATACAATGCCCCTCCCCACCCATTGGCTTTGCATCGCCACCTTTGGGCACCTGGGCCCATACTGGAATCTAGGATCCCCTCCTAACCACCGTGAGCACCCCTGCCCTGTTTTCTCAGCAACTTCAGGCCTAGTGCCTCCTTCCTCCCTAGCCACCCTCCAGAGACTCATCCCCTGGGGTTGCTGGTCCCTCAGCCCCTTTGGTATTAGGTTTTCTCAAGGAACTCACGGTCCCTGCTTCCACATGTGGTTCTTCCTCAGGGTTGGGTGGTCTCCAGTTTTCAGGCAAGACAAGGCTGGGCCAATGTCCCTACTTCCCCACGATCCTTGCCTCTGCAGCTTTTTCTTGGCTGTTACAGGACCGGAATATAGCCTAGCCCTCAGGTACACACTGATAAGATGATTGGGAGTGCTAACAGCCCCCCCCCCCCCAACACACACACACCTGCCTGGGAAGAGGACCAGTCTCTCTGGACAAAAGGAAGTTGAGCTGGCAGAAGGAGGAAATTCCCTGAGATCAGCACTGCACTCTCTACCCTGCCCTCCTGTGCCTGACTTCACCTTTCCAGATAGATGCCCAAGGAATATGGCCTTTCTAGGAGGCAGAAAGTCTCTTCAAGAAGCATAGGACACACAGGCTCCCCCTCTCTCATGACATCCCAGAAAGATGCTTCATTTTCTTTAAAAGAAAAGAACTCCAAGCTGGCTACTGGTGGCTCATGCCTATAATTCTAGCTACTCAAGAGGGTGAGCTCTGGGATCTTGGTTCAAAACCAGCCCTGGTTTTGAGATAAGACTCTTACCTTTAATTAACTGCCACAAAAAAAGAAACGGAAAAAAGAAATCAGAGTGGAGCTGTGACACAAAGTGGTAGACTGCTAGCCTTGAACAAAAGAGCTCAGGGATAGTACCCAGGCCCTGAGTTCAAGTCCCATGACTGACCAAAAACAAAACAAAACAAAAACAACAAAACCCCCTTCCCCCCAAAACCGTTATGCTGTGGGCCTGGATGGGAGTCTTCAGTCTGGATGCTTTTGGCTCCTCAGGTGAAAAAGAGCTAATTGCTTTCCGGGGAGGTTGGAGGCTGCATTTCCTATCTCAAGACCATAAATCCCATGAAGCCTAAGAATGACTTCCCATAAGAAGAGGACTCCTTTGACATTTGTTTACCACCTGCAGTGGAGGCCCAGAAATTTCACCATGAGGCCACCTGGGTGTCATGTTGCAATCCCCCAGGCTGGCAGAAGCATGGTGGAGTTCAGGCTCCCAGGGCCTCCTGTGGCCTTCTGGATGGATGCTGAACAGGAGAGAAAGTGGTCACCCTTCACCTTCCCCGTTCTTCCCACTGTCCCCATCAAGTCTCCTTTCCTTGCCCAGAGGGACATGGCAGCTTAGACCAACTCTTGAAAAGCATCTGCATTTCAGTCTCCTTGGTCCTTTCCACTCTCTCCCAAATCCACTGACCCCTCCTCTTCCTGTAATTTCTGCACCAATACCAGATGCAAGATTCACCCCACTGACCTCTCCTCTTCCTGACACCAGTGCCAGATCCAAGAGAAACCAGTTATCCTATCACTATTGTGGCAAACGTAGGAACCTGGGGCAGTGAACAGGGACTGTTGTTCCTCCCCCAGGCCTGGCCAGTGTCCCCAGCCTAGAAGAACAAATCCTTCCCATCATCCTCTGGGTTAGACCTTCATAGTGCTGGATAATGAACAGACGCCTCTGCTCACTCCCCTGCTTGCTGAGAGCCTCCCTGGGGTGCAGGAGCTGCTGGGGCCATGGGGAGGCGGCAGTCCCCTTGTAGATGCTGTCTTCATGCTGTGCCTTTGCATGTGTCTTGCTTGGAGAAGTTGTGACGCCTCTTGTCTATGTGCGTTATCTCTGTTTCTCTCCCCTCTGGTCTCTCTCCTGTTCCCTTCTGTCTATACCTGTTGCTGTTTTCCGAACCCCTCCTCTTTGGTCTCTTTCTTCTCCTTTTCTCCCTCTTCCCAACTCCCATCTCCGTGTGGAGAGTTGTATTATGTGGACTATTGGGATGAGGGTGGGGTGAGATACCCACTGAACTCCCCCCAAATTCCCACATCTCTAATTCCCTCCCCCCAATAAGACATGAGAAGGACAGGACCCCCGTGATGGAGGAAGGCCGAGGAAGGGAGGGGTTGTGGCCTCCTTTTACTAGGTGCCCAGAGGAAGGAGCTGTCATTTGGACCCAAGCTCCTCCTAAATTCTGAGGCCAAGCACTTGGTCAAAACCTGACCACCCTGGAGAGAGTCTTCCACCTTGTAGTCCTGGGTTTGCACTGACCTGTGAACTGGCCATTCATGAGGTACACAGAGTGACTTCACCTGTCCTGGGCTGTAATTTGTAGTGTGCCTGCCACCCTCTGCTACTCCTGAGTTTGCTCTCAGGCAGTTAAGAAGAGGAGGAGGAACATGCCTTTAAACCACTGCTTCTGCCTATTAGCTGGGGAAAATTGAAAACTGTGCGAGTGGCCATCTCTTAGGGCACCAAGGGGAGAAAATTTCTAACTTTCTACTTTCCTGTCCTGAGGCTGGCTTGTATCAACCTGGCTGCCTCTTTCTTTGGTTACCCTAGGTAAGCAGAATGCTAAGAAAATACGACCTATTGGGCTAAATGGTTGTAGTTGGGGTTCTGCATGGGTTTTGGAGGAAGAAAGAGAAAGGGAGAGAGAGAAGAGAGAGGCAAGATAAAGAATCCCAGGCAATTTTTAGTAGTTCTGAGATTCAAGAAACATCACCTGGATCATCTTTCATTAGTACCCTTACTGCTGGTAGGAGGGAAACCCCAGAGTTGCTGGCATTCCTGTATGTTTAGAAAAAATCTAGGCTGATTGGAAGGAGAACTGGGACCTCAACTTGGAGAGCCCAGTTGAATTCTGCTGTGAACAGGCTGAACTCGGGTTTATCTGATTTCCTTTCTTCCAGAGTTAGCAAGAAATTCTTTATCCCAGTTGGTCCCGGGGACAGATTGTGGTCATCTTTCCTTAGAAAGGGAGGCAACTTAATTCCAGTGGGCCTGCCCCTGCTCTTGGAAAAGTCTGTTGAAAGTCTTTTTTATCTGTCTTTTCTATGTAACCTGCCTAAAATAGACCCATTTTACCCATCCACCTTCTACCCATCTGTCCTGCTAGACACTGGCTTTATTTTTTCCTCTGGCATTAGGCAAAATGTCCTGGTACCTTCAGAAGTTGTCTCTCTGCTATGTTGCAATGCCTGGGAACTGCATCAGGCACCAAAACAGGTGCCTTTCTGCTTAGAAAGGCAGAGGTTTGGCTGCTTCTTAAGGGAAAGTTAGTGGTGTCTTTTGACAATGCTTCCTTTCATTATCGTTTGTAGATTTCTTTGTTTGAAGATATGACATTAGCTAGTTCTCCTCACTGCTGATCTTTCTTCCTCTGGTTTGGACATGAGAGCAGAGAACACCATACTTTTGTTCTATTATAACTTCCATGCCTTGTATTTACTGGGAAGGAATTGGAGGGCTAATTCCTAGCTTAATATAAAACGCCTTGGTTCTATCCCCTCATAACTGGATTGTTCGATAAGATGCAGAACTTTTCTAAACAGTCTCTCTGTCTGGAAGATGGGGGTCAATGCAATATTTGCCTTTTGGGGTTGCTGTAAATATTGACAATGGTTGTAGTTAAACCTACGACAGTGTCTGACGTGGTAAGTGGCAAATGAATGATGATGATAAAAATGGTGATGATAATATGTTGATGGTTACAATAATATTTCCTCCCATCCCTGTGGACCTTTTCCCTGAGTTAAAGAATCTCCAGGATATTTCTGATAGTTCCTTTACCAGCTTCTTGCATGGTCTGAACATTACACTGATTCTCTGAACCCTAGTCAAGCCCTAATCTTAATCTGGGTGAAGTGTTTCCTCCTTTCCCTAGTTACGGTGGGTTTAGGAACGGGTTTCTCCTGTATCCCATCCCGAGCGTTTTACTGAGTAAGTGGAGTTTGCTCCCAGGCAATTAAGAAAGGAGGAAGAGGAAATGGTTTTCAAAACACGGCATCTGTTTGTTGGCCTGGGACATCAGATTCTGTGTCACTGCAGGTTACCTAAGGTTCCGCCTTCTAAAACCACAGATGGCTCACTTCAAGTCATCGTTCTGAAGAGGCTGGCTGGGAAAGTGGTGGGTAGGGGTTTGTGTTTTTGGATTTCCTTTTAGGCACCCTTGGTCCAGGCTGACAAGCAGGTGAGCCCATTTAAGTACTCTGGGGAAGGCAGGCTCCTCCCACCTTTCTATTTGCATTCATTACTTTCCAAATTCCCTTGCAGCTGCTGCTGTGGGAGGTGTCTGTGAGTAGATTGGGATTTATAGAAGAGAGAGGAGTGAGGTCCCCGCATGCTGGCTTCTGAAGTGAGCTGGAGCACTCCATGAGACATATGTGCCTACCTGGGCTAGATGTGCTTGTATGCATACAAACGTGGCCCCATGCAGGCCGTTGGGCACTAGTGGCAGGTGGCTGTGGAGAGGGAAGAAGTTGGGTCTTACTTGAGCTTTGGAAGAGCTACTTGATACTTTAGGTACCAAAAAGCTCTGGACTGATGATATCCATCAAATAAGTTGGAGGCTACTTCTCTGCTAATAACAGCCAGAAATTCTAGCCACCAGAGATTTACCTACCATGAGTCCCTTCTCTCAATATCCCTTGTTGGGGAGATGGGGGCCACAGTTTTTTCAACTTTCTCACTTTTTTCCTTAACCTCAAATGGCTTACTGACCTTTGGGAGCTTCCTTCTTTATTTCTTTCAGGATCTTTTGTCTTTAGATCAGGGGTGATAAAAACCCAGTTGTGAGGAAGATGGAGGGGGGAATCAAATCAGTCACTTCCAGTTGACATGGTTTTAGACCATCCCTACTTCCGGTATGCTAATACCAGCATTAGTGGGAACAAAGCACGCCCTATCTCTCTCTCCCTTTTATTACCCAGGCTCGAAGTTCACGTACTTTGAGAAGAAATGGCATCAGTAACATGTCTTCTAGATTCTCTTCTTTTATGACTCTTGAAAAATTCTCTCCAATAGGCACAGACTCTCACAGCTCTTTATTCTGTTTGTTTTGATCTCCTTTGCTGAGTTATACATACCTTCACTGATCATCAGGCAAATGACAAAATCCACGATGCAACTGAAGTGGCTGGATATAGTTCTCCTCCTCCAGCAATTTCAGCATCCTTATACTTGTGACTAGATACTTATTTTATAGCAAAGGAATATATGAGGCTGTAGAGTTGAACACTTGCCATAATCTCCTTCCACCTTCTTCTCTGTTTTCTTATGAGACGAAGGAAATCTGAACATAGTCTGTGGGCAGTGATGTAGACACCTCTCTCAAACTGTTCTGGTTTATGCCCAGCACTTGTTGTTATTTGCTGGGAGGTTTCTGGTTGAATCTCGCAGATGGATGAGAAATCATACTCAGTGAAGCTGGGAATAATGTTGCTTCCATCTCAACGGGGGATGGGCTTATTACTTCCCCCTTCTTTTTTCTGGAGGGGGGGAAGACTTCATTTGGGTTGAAGCAGCTTTCTCTTACATGTATGTTTAGAAAAATCTAGAATGATTGGAAGGAGAACTGGGACCTTGACTTGGAGAGCCCAGTTGGAATTCTGCTGTGAACAGGCCCAACTAAGCTTCACCTGATTACCTTTCTTCCAGAGTTAGCAAGAAATTCTTTACCCTGGCTTCCTATCTAAAAACATTTTTTTTTAACTTTTCAGTTTAAAGTCTTGGTTGTGGTGATTTGTGGACACGGCCCACGTGGAGTCCTGTCTTTCTTCTCTGGCGCTTCCTCAGCCCAGCTTTGGGTGGCGTGTGATGGGGCTTACTATTAAAGTCTCTTTCTCCTCTCCTAGGGTCTTCTCTCCAGGTTGGTTTCCACCTGAGGTAGGCCACCTGCAGCTGGAGTTTTGGCTTTTTTCCCTTCCAGGAAGCAGTAGGAAGGCAGGTATCAAGGACCTATCGTGGACACCCCGGATGCCTCAGCCTGGGCTCCATCCTTCTGTGGGCAGCTCTTTGATTTTCTTCCAGCCCCTCTTCGAAGGCTCCCTCATCTGGGAGCTGACCTGTGCCTCTCTAATTGTCCTTTGCAGAATTCTTCCACCTGCACCCGGGAATGCTGCTGCGCCTGAGAGGCTGGAGGCTCTGAAATACCAACGGATAAAGAAGCCCAAAAAGTCATCCAAGGGCTCTTCGAAGTCAAAGAAACAATCCGGTAAATGGTGGGGGAGCTCCTGGTCCTCTCCATCTTGCTCTGCACTTACCATGAGGACTGTTGGATCCAGGATCCCTCCCTGCCTTACGTTTTCTCTAAAACCGAATCCATCAGCTTCTCTTGTGCTCAGTTTCCTTTGACACACTCATTTTAAAGTAGCACACACGTTTTTTTTTCTCACATAAAACTGTGGGGGGTGATGAGGTGAGACTCGATTGACTTCCCTCCTAGTTCATTTCCGCCCCCTAGAGAAACTATCACTTGTGGTAGTGTGTGCACCTGTATACAGGCATTAGAGAACAGATCACTTGGTGTTAGCATGTTTTTGAGTGACTATACAGTATTGTATTTTTCTCTCCCTCCCCTTCTCCCTGTTCTTCACACCTGGTAGATACCTGTATCTCCTGCGTATTTCTCCTCTAATGAATCAGGCTTTCTAGTGGAGCTTGAGGTATATGTAGCATAGATCAATTTTGACAGGCTGACCAGACTCAGTATCTTTATTGGAATTGTGTCCAATGTCTATCTGGCATTGATAGGTAGTTTCTAAAATTGGGCAGGAATAATTCAGCCCTCTTTCAGAGAATTCCTTGATGTTTATCCCATATTCTGTTTCCACGGATGGCTTAAGGAATGCTGTGGCAGTCTGTAGATCTTTGATGACTGCTGTGGAGTCACTTTCTTTGTAGGTAGGTTATGGAGAAGTGTGCAGGGGAAGCCCTCATCTCCTTGGGAATCACTGACGAATCACTTAGCAGGTGGCACTTGTTTCCTGTCAGTTTATGGATAGGGATACTGAGGCAGAGAAGCCAAACTAATGACTTTTTTTTAAAAAAAAATGGTTTGTGTGAGAAATCGGAGCTAAAAGCTCCAGTTAAAACCCACTTCAGCTTACACACATGTATGTTTGTGTGTGTGTGTGTGTGTGTGTGTGTGTGTGTGTGATCATGTCACTTTATAATAGGGACAGCACTGTAGGAATTTGGTTGTTAGGCAGTTTTTCCCTGGGGTGAGCTTACAGAGCATGTTTACACATGTGAGTTACTATGGCTTCATCTATAGGCCCACCATGGCAACAAGCAAAGTGTATTGACTTACTGCCGAGCAGGCCACAGCAGATGCCTGTTCTAATGACAGTGAGCCTGGTGCTTGTTCTGTGTTAACGATTCTCCAATGTCTGTCCTTAACCGAGGTGTCTTCTAAGAGGTCGAGTCTCAGATTTCCAGTTGACTGTTGAGCATGTACTTGGGTGTTCCTTTTGTTTTTGTTTTAATAAACTTTATATGTCCTAGATGGAGTCATTGGTTCTCTTCTCCAAATCTGCTTCTTCACACTCCTCTCTAGTGTAGTAACTAGTGCTGCTTCCTGCCCTGTTTTGCAGGTTTCTTCTCTTCCTCTCATGATGCCTGTCTGATTCATTTGATAAAGCCTATTGAATCAATCTTTGTAACCCTGTATCTGGCTGCTCTCCTGCAAAAACAAACAAACCTAAAGTCTGAGCCCTCTTTTCTTCTGCCCACATGGATACAGTATCTCACAGCTGCCCTCCTGCCAGTTCTTTCTCCTTCGGTGTGTTTCACAAATAGCAACCACGGTGAGCTTTAGAGGGACGGAAGCAACCTCTTTCATGGGTGTATATACACATATACATACTTCTGGTTTAAGCATTCCAGAAAACTTCCCTTGACTAGTGGAACAGATTTCAAACTCCTTTTGCACTTCACCCCTATTGTTCCTGCCTCTTTCCCATGACCTCTGTTCTGTCCCCAACTTAACATCTCTGGGCTTGGCCATTCCTTAAGATGGGAATAATTGTCCCTCAGGTCTGTGGAAGGCTCCTAATTCCAGACTCTAGTTGGATATGAACGCTATGGAGAGTAGAAGCAGTTGTCTCTGTGACATGTCTCTGTCACATGGCCCTCTTTTATCTGTCTTTGTCACACTGTTAGCATCTGTATTTTTGTTTTTAAGTCTTGATGATTTGTCTCTTTTTTCTCACTGTCACACTGAATTGCAGACTTCTAAAAAGTAAAGCTTTTCTGTTAAATTCCCCAAAGGGCCACAAGGTAGAAGAGTGGTGCTGGTAGTTCAAAAGGAGTTAGGCCTGACTCTGTCATCTGTGCTTAAAAGTCTGTTGTGGCTTGGGATGGGTGAGAAAGCCCCAGTTCCTGGTACCCAAGAAGCACTGCAAAACTAACATCTAGCGATTGATTGGTTGGTGGGATCTATGAGTTTAGAGGAAGAAAAATGTCCATTTGACTTCCTTCTTATAACGAGGGGGCCAGAGTTGGGTTGTGGATTGCCTTTGGTGGTGAAGGAAGTTGGTCTCTGCAGTCATTTGATCTCATTGTCCATATGTATTCAATGATTGCTGTGTTCCAGTAGAAACATAGAATGTAGCTCGGGTAGATGTACAAGATGAGGTTGAGAGCCTCCTTTTTACCCTTTCTCTTTCTCTCTTTTTCTTTCCTTTGTGTGTGTGTGTGTGTGTGTGTGTGTGTGTGTGTGTGTGTGTGTGTGTATGTGCATGTGTGTCTGTCTTATGTGTGGGTGTGTGGGTGTGTCTGTCTGTCTGGTTTCCTCTCTGTAGACGGTTCTGCCTCCCAGGCTCAGCAGCTTCCCAGTTCTCAGGTTCTGTGGCCCGACGAAGCAGTCTGCCTCCGAAAGAAGAAGAGACACTCTCGTCCTGACCCCTTTGCCCGGCTTTCAGACTTGTGCCACCGCCAACTTCCAGAAGACCAGACGGCCATCCTCAACAGCGTGGATCATGACGACTCTGGCCACGCCACTCTGCTGTGACTCAAACTACTCCAAGTGTCCCTAGGGCAAGGTGCTGGACTAAGGGGGCAGGGAGGGACATTGTGTGGGGCCTTGTCCTTTTCTGTCCACCAAGGGAGGGCCCAGACCTTGAGTGGCATCTGAGTGCCCTCTCACTTGCCAGAGTAAGAGGGTCTCCCACAGATCTGTCCAGCTGGACTTGTCCACAGGACAGAGAGCTGGGGACAGACCTACTGCCCATGGGTAGAAATCAGGGGGTAAGTGAGGGAAAAGAAGATATTTGTCTCCATCCCTCCTCTCTCCCTCTTTATTAGGTTGATTTTTTTTCTTACCTCTTCAAATGTCTTTGGAAGTGAAGAGGAAAACAATGGCTCTTACTACCCTCTGCTTCTGTTCAGTTTTCTGAGTCTTAGGAGAGGGCTGGACTTATACCCCATCTTCCAAACTGCACATATATATAGATATAGGTACAAATGCACTTGTATGTAGTTGGTGGGTTCCTCTATGTGTATATATATGTACATTGAAACAAAGCACTGTTTCTCTATGTGGACAGTGAAGGAAGGAGGCAGGTAGTGGACAATTGGAGGTTGCGAGCAGGGTAGTCTCAGCTGGTGGGGTGCCCTTGTATCTGTTCTTGGGAGACTGATTATTCCTGCTGAACTAGGCTCATGACTCTCAGCTGAATTCACCTTTATCCTCTCTAGGTTCTTCTAACTAGAGTAGAAATGAGGTTCTGTCACAATGACCAAACTGCCTGTTTTGGGTGTACCGCAGTGAGTTAACACAGAACTAAACACAAGTCCTAAACACAAGTCTTCATTGCTTGATTTACTGGGATTAAAAACAATGGTGGCCCAGGTGTAAGACCAGACTGGCATCTTTCTTCCTTCCACAGTTTGGCTCGTGTTACCGAAGTAGAAGCTGCTTCATTGTGGGTCAAAGACCCTGGTGCACACACCTAAACTTAGATGATCAACCTTCAGTACCTTTGGGTCAAGCCAGGGCCCACTGGACTGAGCAGTGAGCTGTTGGGGCTCTATGGATATCGGCTGGCTCAGCACTTTCTGCAGTGCTGTTGTAGCGCTGGGTTGGCTCCTCCTTTCCTTTTGTGAGAGCTGATTCTCCACATTGATTAATTGCTACTGTGAGAGCCTCCTGCACATCCCTTGCATCTTCACCACATGCTTCCTGCTGACTCGATGTTGCCCCTGGAGTTCTCCATCTCCAGGACCCAGGCTCCAGTGGTGGGAGATCAGACTGAAGTGAGACCATCTCTGGTGATTGAGTTCTGGGGTGTTGGTTCTCTGAACAAACGAGCTGGCTAAGGTACTGGAATGAAGGCTGAAGGTGGGGGAGGGGAGAGTAAGCAGGGCCCTGGGCTCTGATCCTTCCTGTGCTCGAACCAGATTCTGGTTTCAAACTATTAGTACTGGTCAGTAGTTGTGAGTTCATGTCCCTGCTCAGACGTATCCCTCTCTTCCTGTAAGACAATGGTGCTGCCCCCAAACCAGGGCAGAAGGCTGAGGCTGGATAGGGAGTATACCTGCTCTCACCTGCCCTCTTGCATAGAAGGCATCCTTCTGACCTGGCCTGGGAGCTGCCAGCTTCCTTGAAATGTTTCCTTTTTGGTGCTTCTAGGTTGGTAGGTCTGCTCATCTCACTGCACTTGTCAATGATGATGGCAGTTTTGCTCAAATGACCTAGGCAAGGTGTGGTCTGGGAAACTGGTTCCTTATAGAAGCTTCCATTTGGGAGAGATGGTCTTCATCTCTTCTAGCCAGGCCCTGGTGCTTCCTTCTCTCTCCTAGTGAGTGAGGGACCAACTCCACACTCGAGGATCCACCATATAAGCCACACCACTGCTCATTTCTGGATGCAGAGGGGAGGGTTTCTGTCACTTGGGAGTTAGACTGTATACCCTTAGGATGGCACTGTACCCTCTGCTTACAGACTTCTCGAGGCATTGGGATCTGCCTGACCACTGGGCCTCAGCTCTGCACAGCAGACAGGTACAGTTGGGTGACTCCTTGCATTCACTGGAATGGCAGCACTACCTCTGCCAATGTGCCACGATGGACCTCTCTCCCAGGGGTGCCAGAAACAAGCTTACTTGAAACGTCACAGTGGGACCTGGAGGCTGCCCGTATTCCATCCTGAAGCCTTGACTCCCCTGTAGCATGTGATGCATCCTCACATCCGGGGATGACATGTACATGTGGCATGTTAAAGCTGTTGGGCCTCTGTGATGGATTCGGCCAACTGTGACTCAACCTTTATTTGGAATTCTGTCCCTGATGAGGTTGTAGCCCTGAGACTAGAAAAGAAGACAAAAGTGGAAAGTTTTGCCTCTTTATAATGTTAGCTCGGGCCGTGAGCCAAACCTTGTGGGCTGGGCTTGCTGAGGCCCTGTGCTAACTCTGGCTTCCTTTGCCTGTGCCCATTACCTCAGATCAAAGATTAGGAGTTGTGCTTTTGCTGGCTACCAGACAGCAGCTACGCTGTGGCGACCCCAGGGATAGGAAGGGTCACAAGGTCTACCTATCTCTCTGTGGCCTCAGACTCTTTCTCCTTCCAAGAGGACTTCTTTCTTGTGATAATGCCCTTGGAAGCCAGCAACCTTTCTGAACCCCTGGGAGGTATTTAATCATTCCTCCAAAGGAATTTGGCAGATAACAGGTCCCCCGTGCCCACTGGTGGAGGGTAAAGATATCAGACACATACTCTTCAGTGTTGGGCATAAGCTTATGTTGGGCTGGGAATGTGTACATAATTGATGTATATATGCATTTCTAGGGACCCATATGTTCTGCCTTTAAATATGTCAGCAGCCATTATTGGGCTTCCTAGGGCATCTCCCCTCTTCTCTGAATGAGAACATACATCTTCCAAGTCTTTCCTTTTAGGATGTGGTAGCCATGGAGCAGAAGTTACCCAGGTACAAACCTATTGTTATGTCTCCAATTTCTGTCAGGCTCTTCTGTTTGGCTAGAAGTGATTGTTGCAGCTTTAGGTGATTTCATGGACCAGGAATAAGGTAAAACAGTTCTCTATGTGAGAGACCACAAGGGTTTAAGGGAAGATGAGCAATAAGGAAGAGAGGGTAAATCTATTTTCTTGACTTATGGTCTGATGGCCAGTGGGCTTCATGGCTTTGAGTGGAGTCTTTTGTGTAGATTTCTCATTGGTAATTATGGGCTAACATCTGGTGGTGGCTCTTGCCTCCTTCCAGTTTTCCTGGGGCTACTGGGCTAGGAGAAGGAAGACCAAAGTACTAGCAGAGCCTGTGTCCTATTTCATGGCAGGGTCTGGCTGTTTGGGCCATGCTCTTGGGAAGGTTCCAGCAGGGAGAATGGCACGTGGGGGGCCGGGGGGGGATGAGTAGTTACTGCTTTTCTTTCATGGTTGTGTGTGTGTGTGTGTGTGTGTGTGTGTGTGTGTGTGTGCGCGCGTGCACGCACGCGTGTGCACGAGCGCGCATGCTCATGAATGCATGTACCAGTTCTGGTTTAAATTCAAGGCCCGGGCTATTGTGCCTAAGGCTAACATTCTACCACTTGTTGGTAGTTTATTGGATGTCAGAGTCTCACGGACTTTCCTGCCTGAGCTGGTTTTGAGTCAAGATCCTCGGATCTCACCTTCTGAGTAGCTAGGATTACAGGTGTGAGCCACCGGGCACCTGGCTCTGAATTTTGATTAATGATCAAAAGTATCTGGGATTGGACAAATTTCAATGGTTTATTCCTCTGCCTTTATCATGCTGAGGGAAGTGGGAAGGTGTGGAATTTCCTGTGTTTGCTTTTATTCATGTAAAGATTGACAAACACTAGCTTCAGCAACAAACAAACAAACAAACAAACAAAAACCCAGATAGCATCACGGACTACCAGGCCATTTGTTTATTGCCGAAGATTTGACTGGGACTGATTGAACTTTGTGTGTGGCTGGAACTTAAAAAAAAATTGCTTTTTCTCCCAATTTTGTTAGGAAAAGACATTTTGGTGGCAAGGGGGAAGGGAGATCATAGATAATTCCATTTTATCAGTATGCTGAGAACCTTAGGAAAAGAAGTGGGAGCTAATGGTGAATCTTAGGCTTGCTTTTGCTTACATGTCAAGGATCTTTGGGGCTTATTGCAGGAGTTTGGGAGAGCAGATGAGCAGGCGTGGAGGAAGCTCCTGGTGCTTGTGGAAAGGTTATTCCTTGGCTTGGCCTTACCTTCTGTGTGGTCTTCAAAAACGAAGCCAGAAGAGGCTCCAGTGAGGTAGAGGCCCAGAGCCCCACTGGCTATGTTTGCTGCTTTGTTGGGGAGAAGTCAGGAGACATTTCAGTGTCCCATTCTGTATTCAATGTACCAGTGGAGCAGAGTGTTTCAGGAAGGAGAACTTGAGAGTCACAGCCCAGGAAGAAGCCTGAGGCTTTGCTCAGGTATGCCAGGTGTGCAGGGAGCACAGAGTGTTAGATCAGCCATGGAGTAGGGAATAGGGATCCTACAATAGCCTGGTAACATCTAGATATGGGGCATCAAGCCTCTGATCCTCTTGGGGGCATATTGTTAGTTATTCCTAACAATGTAGTGTATACATTGTTGGATCACCCAAGAAATAATGGTGGGTACCCAGAGTACAGTGAAAAGCAAGGGAGGGACATAGCTTGCCACTGAGAGCAGGTTGTGGGCATGGCCTACCCTACAAGCTCAGACTAGCTCTCAGAAGAGGTCTTACTTCTTAGCTGGCTTTTCTTACCCTCCTAGAATCACCCTCTGACACTAAGGGCCCAGATAGGGGTGTCTTCTTTGTCACATTCTGTAGCTTTACCTGTCTGCATAACCCCTCAGATTAAATGCTGGGAGTCTTGCCTTGAAATGCTGGGGCTCTGTGCTTGTAGAGAAAGAAGTTTGTGTGTTTATTCTCCTAAGCAGAAGGGCTGGGTTGCCTTGCTTCCTCTCCATTATCTGAATATGTTCACAAGACATTGGGATGGTGGTCTGAAAGAGGACTTGGGAATTCCTTCAGGCCATGAAGCTGCGCAAGTGGCCTTATACCTAGAGCTTTTGTCTTTACTTTCTCTTCTTTCCATAGTCTGAAGTAGGAAGGGTGAAAGAATTTCACTCTGAAATCAGAGATCAGCCATTCTGCCCTCCTTACTTAATGTCTGCATCCCTGCTTCCTTTTGGATCCAGGGGTGGGATTGAAATAATAATAACAACAATCTCTTCTTTAGAAGAAGTCAGTAGTCCAAGATCAAAGCCCAGATGGGACTTTACACTCTTACCAACTTGTTATTTGGGTAGGGGCATCTCTTATCACCCCCTCTCTGATCAACAATGAACGTTCATGGGTCCTGAGCCTTATTTCTGGGCCCCTGTCTATTCTTGAAAATTAACCTTGTAGGAGCAAATATGCTATGTTTTATCCTTTCGGCTACCAATAAGGTAGAAGAAGTGTTTTTATGACCTCATTTTAAGCTTTAGAAAAACTCTCAATTGATGAAGTCTGGTCCAAAGATATCCCTAGACCCTGAGAATTTCTGTGTAGATAAGGAAAAATTAGGCATTAGTACAAATATTAGTGATTGACCATGCTTTAGAAGGAGAAAAGTCAGGGTATCTTGATTGCTAAATATTTTAGTAGAACAGCAACCAATCAGTGAGTGTCACCTGGACGTTTTCTCCTTCAATGAGTCAGTCACACAGTTAGGGATCTGAACAGAGCTGAGAAAATACTCATCAGCTTTGGACCCTTGTGTGGGAGAGCTAGGTTGGAGCATTGAACCCAGGTAGTATCAACTCTCAAGTCTTTGGCTGTCCACCTTTCCTTTTTCACTAGATGGTGACACAAATGGCTGCCCAAGCCCGTGTTTCTTCTGGTTCTGAGAGGAACATGCCCCACCAATCCCATCTCCCACTGGCACTGGATTTTCTGGATTTTATCTTAGGAATGAAGGCCAGCTCTTCTCCCACCCCACCTCATATACATACCAGTTAACTTCTCTTTCCTTCCCTTCCCCACTTGCATATGGCTCCAGAGAGCTCAAACTTGTGCATGGTTTATGATAGGGAGGTGGTTGGGAGGGAGGGGCATGGGACAGGGCACTGGGCTGGGATGGGGAGGGGGATTTGCACTTTCAGCCTTCGAC
The DNA here is from genome assembly GCF_031878675.1 of Megascapheus bottae. Lineage (NCBI taxonomy): Eukaryota > Metazoa > Chordata > Mammalia > Rodentia > Geomyidae > Megascapheus > Megascapheus bottae. The sequence continues at coordinate 18,311,875 of NC_143535.1, forward strand.
ATACTGCAAGCATGCTTTGGGGCCACATGTAGGGTCTTCACGTAAGTAGTTGGTAGGGGCAGATGCCTGCTGCTCCTCATATTGAGGATGGGAGCTCGGAGGATTTTGCTTCCTTTGGCTTATGGATCTATGAAACCTCTTACCTTGTGGAACCTCCACTGATTCAGTCACGTTGTAGTCTTTGGAAGGGAGACTGTCATTTACTCTGTCAAGGAGTATGTTTGTTGCCTACGAGCAATGCGAGGTCTGTCACGAGTTGATGTTGCTCTAGCTGGGTCGGAGAAGTGGGGTTATTCCACTTGTCCCATGTCTCTGCAGGTAGCAGATTATGTCCCTGCTCCCAATCCCTAGCCACGTGTCTCTCCCAGTGTTCCTTTCCTCTGTTCCAGAAGTAAGTATGCTGGTATGTGTGTGAACTGTTTGTGTGTTTTGTCAGCTCGTGGTATCTGTATATGTGTATGCGTGATATGTGTTTGTGGTATGTATGTATAGTGTGTATGGTATATGACTAAGTGTGTATGTGTGTGGTGTCATGTGTGATGTATGTGTGCGTGTGTATGTGATGTATGTGTGTGTGTGCATGTGTATGAATGTGGTGTGTATGTGTATAAGAGATTTGTAGGGACACTCTGCTTTGCCTGAGTAGTATCAGGCCTAGGAAACCCCTTTTCTTTTTGTTTGTTTGGCTCTTTCTTTTTTTAGACAACTTCTGTTTTGGTAGGAGGGTCACATTTGTTAATATATCAACTTGAGTGTACTTTTTATGGAGATTGTATATAAAATGATATAAATATATATAATTGTTCTATTTTAAGGAGAGAAGGGGACTTGTAGTGGGGGGGTGGGCAAGGATCAGATGCAATAGTATGATTAATAGTGGGAACTTCAGGAGAGTTTATGTGGGAATGGGTGAGTAGAAGGGCAAGAGAGGCAAGCCAGATGGATGAGCAAGGGCTCTTGCCTTGGGCACCCATCTATAAATAAGAGAAACTATATAAAGTCTATCTAGCTATCTTATCTAATCTATATATCTATATATCTATATGAAGTCATAGTTTGCTTTATTTTTGTACTTGTGCTTAGAGAAGCTTTGAGCAGTATCACCTTCCTTAGGTGGTCTGGGGTACGAGCTCATGCCTTGGTGCCACCTTCTTCTTCATCTTTCCTGGGATACACTCTGTTCAGAGCCACTTGGGTCTTTTTGATGGAAATGTGTATATATGGGGGGGGGCGGGGAGAACCCTTTCAAAATACAACAAAATCCACTTGCAGAAAGATAATCAGGCTAAAAGTTATAGGGAGCCACTGGATTAAATAGCCCCAGAGAACCTGGATCTGCCGTGTTTCCAGCCAGGAGAGAGGACCTTGATTGTAGGATTGGCTGAGAGGAGCTCATTCTAGCAAGGATAGTAGGCTCTTGCAGCTCTTCAAGCTATGGTGGTAAGATTTTTGTGAGGCTGACTGTGTGGGCGCCATCTTGGAGAAGGGAAACTCTGGTGGTGATCACTGCAGATTCTCGGAACCAGTGTGAATGTGATATTTAGTCTAAATAGATCATCTGTGCTTTCTTTTATTTATTTTAATCGGACAACAAAGTGTGATAGGAATTGGGGTGGTCTGATGCTGGCATCCCAAGTAGAAAGTCAGAAGTAAGGGATTCATTTTGTGTAAGATTAGCAGGATAGGCCCTACTGGGCCTTTCCTTTTGGCACTCAGCTTGTGACTTCTGAAACCAGGTCACATCCTGGAAGAACATGATGCTGAATGGGAGATTTGGGGAGTGAGCAGGAAGCTTCTTGTGTTCTGAAGAATACCTCTGAGAATTCAAGACCTCACGTATGCTGCAAGAGCCATGTGCCTTGCAGGTATCTCCTGGGTGCTAACTCTTTTCTTTTGGTGTTCCAAGTGGTGCATTTGAAGTTGGTGTAGGGTCAGATGTTGCAGGAGCCAGGAGAGACTCAAGATTGTAGTCTCTCAGCATTTTCTGCTCTTCCTAATCCTAAAAGAAGAAAAAAAAGGCAACATTAACCCTTCTTTTCCAACCAGAACGCTCAGAGCTCTGCTTTATGGAACTTAATATTGGAGGGACTGAGATGCCTGACTATGAAGAAGTTTCCTTTTGCCTTTTGAGGTTATTGTGGGGAAAATGGGAGTAAGAGTAAGTTGAAGCTTGAGTCTAACTCCTGACCCTTATATAGACCTTAAGAGGCCCTGCCGTTCTTCATGACACTTAGCTTGGGTCCCCTAAGTGATCTGTTCAGAACACTTCTGATTCTCTAAGGATAAGGAGATGGAAGGGTTCCCATGACTGGGTCCAGTTGGCAGTGTGTTCGTGCTTGCAGATAGCCAATTGTTGGGGGGCCCAAAAGTGGCTGTAAGATTTTTTTTTTCTGGACGTTTGAGCAAGAGGAAGAACAGCAAATTCGATGTCACTTCCTGGCTTCCATCCCCCACCCCAAGCTGCCAAAGAGGGTTTCCATGGCTATTCTTTTGACTCTCAGAGCTAACCCCTTTCTCTGTAACTCCATCTTACTACTGCTGGCCACCTGACACCAGCAGCCAGACACTTCAGGACACAGGCACCTCAAAGGCCCAGGGTCCTTCCAACAGTCCACTTTCTTTGCATATGAAGCCAAGGGCTTCAGAAACCTCAGCTGCACCAAAGCACTTGAGGCTGGGAAAACCTGCATATTGCCATTCCATTTTGTGATGTCCATATAGCCTCTTTATGTGGGGAGAGAATAGGATAGACAGAGACATATCCTCTACATTAAAATTCTACAGTCTTTAAACAAACAGTAAAATTCTAGAGTTTGGAGAGGATGTGTTATTTACCTATGCTCTTTCCATGACCTAGATCTTGGCAAGATGTCAAAACAGTGAGCATTGGAGAGTTAAGGACCAAGGACCCACAACAACCCACCTTTTTTTTTTTTTTTTTTTTTTCTTTTTCAGAAAAGCCAGGCTTTTACAAAGGCACAAAGAGTGAAGGGGATGGGGTGGGATTATACATGAATGGAAAAGATGTCCTGTCTTTGAACCCTCAGTTCATGGGACCATGGATAGGAAAGGTGCCTTCAAGAAGACTTTGATTCCTCACTTCACTTCCAGTATTCTACTGCAGGGTTCCACATGCTGTGAACTTATTCCTTGAACCCCAGGAAGTGGAAAGGACATTAAATTTTTGGTGCTTTTCCTCTTTGGAAGGAAGTAAAGGGAAGCTATCACATTCTTTCAGTTCTGCTACTTCTGTCTGCTATACCGTACAGAGTGTGGCGTAGATAGATCCACTGGGAATCATTCTCCAAGGGTCACTGTGGGCTCTCTCCTTTTCTCTGTGGTCACCCACCAGGAGTATGAGGAAGGGAGACTCTGACCTGGCCCCTTGGTTTTTGCCTGGGCCTTCTGCTCTTTTCCATTGACCTTTGCAAGGTCCCATTTTGAGCAATATAAAAGTAGGAGGTGGGAGGTGAGCCTACACAGTCTCCTTTCTGTTGGTGGAGAATTGATCCACCCTGTTGGCACGTGGAAGTCTATCCTGCTGTTGACAGAATGACATGTGCAGACTCCAAGGACTGGAGGCTGGAACATTAGGCTGTGGTGTAGAAGGGAGTGGTTGATCTGCACTCATCATTCACCATGTCAGGCAGTCAGTGGCAGAAAGTTTCATTTAGATTTAATTTCTTTACTGCCATTTCTGGGGCCAGGGATGGAGGGCTCTGATGGAGTGTTCTCTCACAGGTTGCCTGTCCTCACTCACCGTCTCCTAACATGAAGAATCTATATCTTGGTTCACGTCAGCAGCTCTGGGCCCCCTTTCTTGCCAACTTTCTTTCTTCTATCAGGAGGGACTGGGTCATCTTGGAGATTTTTCTTCCACCCCACACCCTGAGGCAGTTTTCATGGGAATTCCTTTCTTCCTGTCACTCTGTTGTGTAGGCACGCAGGGTGAGGAGTGAAGAGTTGGTAGAGAAGGGGTTCCCTTTGCTCCTTCCTCTGAACCCCTCTTGGACTGCACACCTCCGATGCCTGGCAGTCTCTCTCTCCAGTTCTTTTCTGGATGCATCTGGATATGACCACCAGTTTTGTCATGAGATGATTTCTTGCTCTCATTTCGAACCCATTTTTTTTTCCTTCCTCCAACTTTCGTTGAGGGTTCCCCCCCCATCCATGCCGGGTCTTCTTGAGAAGCCTGTTCAGACCTCGTTTCCATTTCCTGAATGTTGAGTATTACAACGCCACTGCTCTAGGGTGCTTTATGGTGCTGTTTCTGAAGAGCCCAGCTGGACGGATTCCATCCTTTTCGTCCCACTGGTTCCTTAGATCTTGCTGTATTTTACCTGTATTTGATTTTTTTCCCCCCTGGGGTTTTGGGGAGGGGAGGTTTGGGGGTGGCTTTTGTGTTCTCTCTTTCTTTTCTGTATGTAAGGATTGGTTAGCATGGGCAGCTGACTCCACGGTATCGGTTGGCTGACTTTGGTTCCAAATTAAAGACAAACCAACACATGTATGGCTGCTCACAGAACACCTCTGAGTGTGAATTTGGATGGCAACTAGAGGCTTACTTTTTGAACTTCAGGTATGTAACTGAAAAGTAAATAAAACACTATTTTTTCAGTAAGCTTTTTTTCTTCTTCTAAAAAAAAATAACTTAGAATTCAAAATATAAGAACATGAAATTGGTGCTGTACCAAAGCCTTATATGACACATTCTATACTCTGTATAACCTGTCTGTGGGGAGCTCCCTGCTCTACCACCCTCTTCTCAATAGCCTGGGAATGCCAGAGTGTGACAAGCCTGGAGGTGGGTCTTGGGGACCTGTGGGGACCCCTGGGAGCAGAGGATGACAGTGGAGATGTGGCATCATTATGTTGCCTGAGGAGATGCTGAAGAAGGCTGTGTGTATGTGTGTGTGTGTGTGATGAGTGTGTATTCTAGAGTGGTCAATGTGTATGTATGTGTGTGTGTGCATGTGTGCGAGGGGAGAGAGAGAGAGAGAGAGAGAGAGAGAGAGAGAGAGAGAGAGAGAGAGAGAGAGAGAGAGAGAGAGAGAGAGAGAGAGAATGAATACAGGTACACAACGCCAAAGCCAATGCATTAACTGGGGGCTTGAAAGGGATTCTCAGGTTGGTCCTGGGAATGGGGAGGTGGTGGGAACAGGGGGTCTGTTCCCTCCTTTGTTCTCCCATCTCCTTCCCTTTCTTCTCTGTCAAGGAGGTGTATTAGAAACAGCTACACTCTCAATCAGGTGCTTTTTCCTCCAAAATCTCCCATCTCTACACATTTCTTCATTCAAGGGGCAGGCATCTGAAGCTATGAATCCTAGTTTCCAAAGCAGAAGGGCCCTTGTTTCTCCCCAAACGTTGCTTGCTTGCTTGGGAAATTAGGATTCCTTTTGCAGGAGGGTCTCCGTTGCCTCCATTCCTAGGCTGGGGGGGGTGGCTTCCACCTCTCCAGGTGGGCTCCCATTGACTGTTTCCTCCTTCTCAGCCCACTGAAAAGACCCCCTAAGCCACACCTACACCATGGCCCCAAACTATAATGCCTGCCCAGCTACCAATGATAGTGATTCCTTTGGCTTTAGATTTGCCAGTTAAAAACTTGAGTGAACCCCCCCCTCCCTCCCACCTTCCCCTCCAACTCAACTAAGGAGAGAATTTGCAGTCTGCCTTAGCTCAGGCTGCTATGGCCAGGCTCCACTCGCTGGTATTTTCAGGCTTGCTGAATACTAACCAATTCATCTGCCAATAACACTGCATGTTCATATCCTGAATTAGAAATCAAAATGAGCAAACAAGTACACAGGCGAATAAATGAGGGAGGAAAAAGGCACCTAAAAGGACGAGATGCGTACCAGTGTGGGTGCCCCACGAGTGTTGGGAGTTAAGCTGATTAAAGGAAGCTTAGTGTTTAATTGCTCCTCATGTAACATTACTCTGCTTCAGAAATGTTTTGTATTTTGATATAAATAAACATTTGCTAAAAAAAATCTGCTTCCTATTTTTTTTTTGTACCTCATGTTATTTATGTCACTGGTGGCCCTCGGTCCCTCTAATCAAGCCATTTTCACTTCACAGCTCCACACGGTTCCGAAGGGACTTTGAAATTTGGAGATGGAAGAAGCTGTTGTTCACTCATTGTTGAGAAAACCTGAATCGAGGGGACACTTGTGTGAGTCCCTAAACAAATGAGAAATGTCGTCTACCTGACAAGCAGCAAGACTACCACTCACGGAAACGGAAAAGAAAAAGTTTATTTGCACTGAGTCTTAGAGTCGGGATCTAGACTGCAGTCTCTGTGGCTCAGGGTTTTTAAGCACAAAAGCTGCATGTACCACTTGCAGGTGGTTGAGCAAGTCAAAAACAAGCCATTTACAGAAGCGAAATTCAGCATTTAAGTTAACAGGACCTTCGTGCATTTTTAACATTATCACTATGGCTCCTAGGACAGCATAATTACTTTGCAGTTTTCCTTGGCCATATGCTGATATCTCCCCATTTAAGCAAGCATGTAGTGACAGAAGTAGAGCTAGCAGCTAGTAGAAGGAGCACATTCCAGACACTCTCATTGTTTCCCAGTGAGGGCTTGGCTGACATTTACCAGAACATGCCTCTCTATTTTATTGAGTTTGCCCTGTTCTAGGCCAACTGCCTTACCTAGATTTTCTGTTTCTAGGATCTCAAAAGAAAAGGGGTGGAAGCTTCTTTCCTTGGTTCTCATAGTTAAGGGTGCTATCCTGGAAGGTTTAGTTAGTACTCCTGGACAAAATTGAGTAGAGCAAGAGGAAACTGCTGTATAGAAGGAAGGGCTTAATTACAGCCCACTAAGAAGACCTTGTTAAGAAGATAACCATTTGAACAACAGTTAAAAGGGAACTCGCTTAGTTAAATGTTGGAGGCTCATATGCTTTTTTTTTAAACTGCAGGTGTGCACGCCCACGTGTGTGTGTGTGTGTGTGTGTGTGTGTGTGTGTGTGTGTGGTGTTGGTTGGTCCTTGCAGCTTTTTGGTGATGAATTGGAGATAAGAGTCTCACAGTTTTCTGCCTGGGATGGTTTTGATCCACGATCCTTAAATCTCAGCCTTCTGAGTAGCTGGGATTACAGGCGTGGGCAGTGGCATCCAGCTCACTCCACACTGGGTTTAGTGGGTCTGGCTGCCTAAATTGGCATACTTTTCTTTCCTGACCACATCATTTTTCTCGACTCTTAATGTAGTTTTTTTTCTTATATCCCTCTAGACAATAGTCCCTAGTGATTGTCCAATCCCTACTATGCTTCTTGTATATATTTAGTTTTCTTTTTGAGACAGGATCCCACAATGTAGTCTAGACTGGCATTAAACCCATGATCTTCCTGCCTCTTTTTAAAATTTTTATTTGGGATTTTAGTGGAAGGCAAATACTGTAACATAATATTTCTTTCATATATATATCTACTGTTCAGGATGAAGAAAACCACCAACTGTGTTAGCATTCTGTCACTGGATAAAATTTCAGAGAAAAAAGGAGGGAAAGTTTAATTTTTACTCATAGTTCTGCTATTTCAGTCTGTGGTTGGCCCATTACTTTGGGCCTGTGGCATTCAGTCAAGGTAAGACTATATGGGGGAGAAGGCTGATCACCTCAAGAAGCCTGGGAATCAGAGGAGGCAGGAAGAGAGTTATGGGGCACTGGGAATCAGAGAGGAAGAGAATGAGAGGGAGAAGGAGAGGAGAGAGCCTGGCACCCCAGTATTCCCTTCAGGGGCACACCTCCAATAACCTAACTTCCTCTTGCTAGGTCCACCTGATGGTGGCTAATTCATGAACACATGAGATTTGGGGTGATATAACCAAGACATACAACCAACTAGCCAAACACTAAAATAGATCCACCTACACATTTAAAAATACCAACCAGGTGCCAGTGGCTCATGGTGGTAACCCTAGCTGCTCAGAAGACTGAGATCTGAGGATTTCAGTTTGAAGCCACCCCTGGCAGGAAAATCTGTGAGACTCTTATTTCCAATTAATCACAGGAAAAGCTGGAAGTGGTGCTGTGGCTAAAGTGGTAGGATGCTAGCATTGAGTAAAATGATGCTCAGGGATAGCAACCAAGCCCAGAGTCTAAGCCCCAGGACTGGCAAAAAACAAACAAAAACAAACAAAAAAACTACTGTGGTTTAACAACTTCTCCAAGCAGTACTATTCCCAACAACCAAGTTATGAAAACAGCTCAAATGCCCTACAACCTATGAATGGGTTAAGAAAATGTGCTATGTACATACACGCAATGGAATTTTATCCATCACTAAGAGTAGTACGTCATTTGCAGAGAAATAGGTGTACCTGGAAAAAAATAATATCGAATGAAGTAGTCAGGCTCAGAGAGACAAAGATACATATTCTATCTCACATGGGAATTAGACCCAAAATATAAGGGCACATGAAAATACATATAGAGCCCTATGCATTTATGCATGGGCACACTGATTAAATATGCATACACTGGAATGGGGTTCCATGGTGTACTTCTCTGAATGATTAACGGACAATTCAATAAAATGAATACCAGGAAGCTAAAACATATCTTGTCTGAAGGGATTGGGGGATAAGAAGAAGAGGGTAAACAGAAAGAGGAATGGTGGGTAAATACAAACATAATGCTCAATGTATATACATGAAGATGAAACAAACAATAATCTTATGGGAAGTACAGGGAATTGATGGAAAGGGGTACATTGAAAACCCCTCATACAATTATTTGAAGATAATAATAAGAGGAAAAATGCTCCCCCCAAGTTGTGAGATGGGGAGCTGCCAGTATGCACACAACTCTCCCTTGCTTCAGTTACTGGTCACAATTCTTATTCCTATCCAGTTTTCATTTCCTCTTTCCATTGCCTTCTTTATTTAGGCCATGATGAAATTATTTTTGATTGCTTCCTGTAGGCTATGGTATTCTAATGTCTGTCGATTATCTATCAATATATTTATATCATTTTCTTTTTTCCAGTCCTGTGGCTTGACCTGAGGGCCTGGTCATTATTCTTGAGCTTTTTTTTCCCCCTCAAAGCTAATGCTCTACCATTTGAGCCACAGCACCATTTTCAACTTTTTCTGTATAGGTGGTACCAAGGAATGGAACCCAGTGCTCTGTGCATGCTAGGCAAGCACTCCCTGGCCACATGTCCGGCCCTCACCTTTTCTTGATTCATTTATCCATTGAAAGGTATCTAGGTGATTACATAACTTACCTATGGTTATAGAAGACAATTCTAATATGTATTGGAATGGTTATTGGAAATTTGATAAGATTGATGGCCCATGTGAGGCAAAATGAAAATGTTAGAAGTCCATTGCACATTTTGAAAGGAAGCTCCAAAGCCTTAAAGAAGTGGCCCATACTAGAATGGACCTGCTATTAGAATATAGCAAGACCTATCTGATCACTGAGTTTTCTGTTTGGGTGGAAGGACTCTTCAATTGGTGAGTGTGGGTTGGTGTGTGCCCCAGCCTAGATGAGAAGCTCAGGAGTGTCCCTCCTCAGAGGCTGAGCTGATGAGTGAATGTGCTGTTACAGAACCAGACATCCAGTGAATATTCACATGGGAAGACAAGAGTTTCTAAAGCCAAGAAGAAAAAAAGACACCAACTCCACTAGGGAATCTTGCATTACAAACCCAACCATGATAACTTAAAAGGCAAATCAGTAAAAGGTGTAAGCAAAACTATTATTACCTTCCATCAATATGAATATATAGAAAATGTATGAGAATCCATGAACTATTAAAAATAATATAAGGTCAGGAAAGTTTGATCTGCCTGAGAGTGTTATTGAATGTACACATAAGATGTGTACAAGTAAAAAGTCTCCTGAACCTCAGGAGACTTCTGTGCCTCCCCCGCCTTGATGGTACCTCTTCCCATGATGTTAATACCTAATCAAGGAAATCAAGTCTCTATTTCCCCTGGGAAAAGGAGTGAACACGGGACTAGGAATTTCTCCTAGTGTTAGAGTGCTTACCAAGCATGCACAAAGACCTAGGTTTGATTCCTCCTTACCACATAAATTGAAAAAAGCCAGAAGTGGTGCTGCAACTCAAGTGGTAGAGTTCTAGCCTTGAGAAAGCCCAAGGACAGGCCCTGAGTTAGAGCCCCAAGGCTGGCAAAAACAAAGGCGTGAAACACCTCCTGTCATGTTCCGTGTACAATGCATCTTGGTCCCTCTTACCCTTTCCATCTTTCTTGTCCATCTTTCTCAATCTCATCCATGCTCTGAAGCTATGAGATTGCATTTTCACATATGTACATTGAATATAATGACTGTATTTATCCACTCTCCCTCTGTCCATTCACCTCTCCTTGCTACCCCTCCAACCCCCAACAGAACATCCAGCCCTTGGATGTGTTATTTCATTGTTTATAAGTGTTTAGTACCAAAATACATTAAAAAAACTTTATAGCTGAGTGCCAGTGGCTCACACCTATAATCACAGGTACTTACGAGGCTGAGATCTGAAGACTGTGGTTCAAAGGCAGCCAAAGGCAGGAAAGTCCATGAGACTTTCATCTCCAATACACTGCTCAGAAAAAGCCAGAAGTGGCGCTGTGGCTTAAGTGGTAGAGCTCTAGCCTTGAGCACAGAGAAGCACAGGGATAGCGCTCAAGCCCAAAGTTAAAGTTCCAGGACTGGCAATAAATGTAACTTTATAAATGGGGTGAAATGATCACACATGTAATCCTAATTGCTTGCCATTCAGGAGGCTGAGATCAGAAAGATCACTGCTTGAGGCCATCCCAGTCCCCCCCCCCAAAAAATACTTCAAGAAATCCCTTTTGGACCAATAGTTGGATTCAGTGGTACATATCTGTCATTCCAGAGAACTCAGAAATATAAATAGGAGGAATGTAATCCATGCCAGCTGGCAACCACCTCATAGAAAGGAATAAGTCTAGTGAAAAATGGGTAAATGATATGAATTGATTGTGATAATTATGGGAGCAAGCATTCATTATCCTCTTATGTGAGGATGTGATTCTTAGAGAATTTTGTCTGGAGCAATGGTCTGCCTTGCACAAGCCCATGTGTTTATTAACGTTCTACTGTATGTGCTAAACCTCAGCTCTTTCCTTACATGCAACGACCTGCCTCTTTTCCCTTTGCTCTCTCCCCTCTTAGGTCAATGGGACTTCAACTTATGTTTAGGTTGCCATGGCACCACTTCCTCTCTTCAATGTTGACACCTGCTTATGGACAGACTCATCTTTGCGCTCTGAAGTATGCTTGTTATAGCTCAATCAGCCTTCTAGAATGAGGGGGGAGGGGAAGGACATTTTTTTTCTCTTTTTTTTTATAGTTGTCTTTCTTTTTTTTTATTGCAATTAGTAAAAGGGTTACATGATATTTGCCAGGTAGAAGGTGCATTAATTCACATACATTGATACCCTTTCATATGTCTTGGTACCCATTACACCCCCCCACACACCCCCCACCTGTCTTGGTTTTCTCCCCTTCCCTATCAAATTTCAAATAACCAAATACAAATAAATTCAATATATCAGATAACAAAGTGAGATACTATAACAATATGGGATAACCAAGGGACAGCAAAGGAGATGAGAGACAACATAGTACATTAAGGACAACAATCATTCGTTATATGGCTTTTGTTTCAATATTTAGATTATATTGATTTTTCATTATCTTTCTTTAAGTTATGCTGGGCTTTCTTCTTTAAATAAGATTTAAAAATATATACTTGTTCTCAGAGCCTTGCACTGGTAAACCCTTTATGACTAGAGCTATGTCTCCTCAGGTCTAAAAAAGTCCATATGTGGGGGCTGGGAGTTTGGCCTGGTGGTAAGAGTGCATGCACGAAGACCCGGGTTCAATTCCTCAGCACCCCACATACATAGAAAAAGCCAGAAGTGGTGCTGTGGCTCAAATGGTAGAGCGCTAGCCTTGAGAAAGCCCAAGTACAATGCTCAGGCCCTGAGCTCAAGCCACAAGACTGGCAAAAAAAAAAATCCATATGTATATATATATATATATATATATGTATATAAACACACACACATATATATATACATATATATGTTTTACATATGTAAAATATGCAAATAGGTATAAGTGTGTGTGTGTGTGTGTGTGTGTGTGTGTGTGTGTGTGTGTGTATGTGTGTGTATGTTTGTGTATGCCAGAATTTGGACTTGAACTTAGGGCCTAGGTGCTGTGCCTTGGCTTTTTTGCTCAAAGCTGGCGCTTTACCACTTGATTCACCTCTCCACTTCTGGCTTTTTTCAGTGTTAATTTGAGAGGAGAGTCTGTTTCTTGCCTAGACTGGCCTTGAACTATGGTCTTCAAATCTCAACCTCCTGAGTAGTTAGCACTACAGACATGGACCACTCATGCCTGGCTTAAAGATATTTCTCAGCTCAGTTTGATCTATTTGTCAAAGGAGAATTTAATTCATTCCCATGAGTAGTGACTGTTATATTATATATAGCTTTTTTAAAACCTTATTTTTAATTTTATTTGGTGTTTCCTTAATTTTCCCTCTCCTTTTTTTTTTTTTTTACTGGTGTGTGTTGTTTATTTTCTGGCTCATATTTATTGCCTTTTTAACTTCCATATTAAATTTAGGAGCTTAACTATCGTTTTCCATGCTGCTAATGATAATGTTTCATTTCCAAGTTCTCAGTCAAGTCCATATTTCCAGTGCCATTTACTAGATCGTAACAAATGCCAACCAAACACACTGTTATTATCTGACTGTTCTCTCTATCTGCAGTAAGACTGGAAAATTTCCATTTCCTGTGTCTCTCTTTCCTAACCTTAATTAGACCTTTTTTGACTTCTATACCTCCTTTGTAACACCCAAGATATGGTGAACTTAATATATTTATCATTAGAATTATTGAAAGATTATTAGAATTAATCCTGTAATAAGTAGGGTTCTTCTATTTAAGAATTTGTATTTCTTAGATTGTACATTCTCAGGTACCTATTTTCGATGCATGAGTACAAGAGTCTGTGTACTTGTGAAAACAAACATATACATAAAATTAATTTTTCACCATCCTCTCTCCTAAAATCTCTGACGTTAACTTTTGGAAGTGAAGTTTATTCTTAAGTTCCTTCCTTAGTTTTAGAAGTGAGAAAATATCGGGACAGTTGTGTCTGAAAATGATCACTTGCATTTAAAAATTGCTAAGTAGTTGTAAAAAGGAGTTTCAGTACAACAAGTCATAGTGTGCATGCAGTGAATCTTGGTCCCTCTGATGCTTTCTGTCTTTCTCCTCCATCTTTCCCAATCTTATCCATGCTCTCAAGTTATGTGGTTTCATTTTTACATGTGTACATTGAATTTAATGACTGTATTTGTCTACCCTTCCTCTCTCTATTCATCTCTCCCTGCTTGCCCTCCAACCCCCTCCACCGAGCATCCAGCTTTTGGATACTGACCTGCTAACATAGCAGAAAGAGGTGTTCAACCCTTATCCCAGGGGAAGTGGTATAAGAACAGGCACCATCAAGGGTGGGGCACAGAAGTCTTCTCCTGAGGTTCAGTTAGGTGCACACACCAAAACTTTTCTTGCTTGATCAAATTTTTCATCTGGCTCTGGCTCTTGTTGGAAAGGAAGATCAGCTGGAACCTAAATATCCATCGATGTTTTGTGTTTGCTAATGAGAGGGTGGAGAGGGTAGACAGTGGCTAAGAATAGAATCCTGGAGAGTAGCAGTGTTTCAAGGGGCACACAGTAAAAAAAGGGGATGTAAGGAAGATGGTTGGAAACACAGGAGGACTGGGAGTAGAGAGATAGGAGGGGAGGTCAATCAGTAGGTTCCAATATGAGAAAGGTATAACTGTTCTGTGTCTTCACAAACTGGGACAACAATGGACTTGCTTTTGTTGAAACCATATACTTGTGTCATTGGTTCAACAAGTTGTCTCTGTGTCCTCTTTGGTCCTAATTTCTTAGTATCCTGGAAGTGTTTACCTGAACTGCAGAAACTGATCCCAGGTGTCTTAGATCCTGCCTGATGAGAATGTAAGATCAAGAGCCATCATTCAGTTCACAAGACTCTAGTGGGTGACTGTGTCTCAGGATGCTGCTGGTTCTTCTTGTTGCCAATAGAGGTAGAGATGGATATAGTATAAGGTCAAAGGAAGTGTATGCAACCTGCTGTGCTTTATGGGTTTCAGAGGACTACGTAGTGCTTACAAAAAGTCCTGACCCCTGCTATTTTTGTTTTGGATTTTGTACTCAGGGCTTGCACTCAGGGCCTTGCATTCTGGCTTGGCTTTTTCATTCAAGGCTGGTGCCCTATTATTTGAACCATACCTCCACTTCTGACTTTTTGCTGATTTGTTGGAGCTAACAGTTTCATAGACTTCCCTTCCCAGACTGGCTTTGAACCCAGGTCCTTAGATCTTAGCCTCCCATGTAGCAAGGATAACAGATGTGGGCTACCAGTGCTCAGCTTCTGCATTTAGTTTTGTCTTCTGTTCTTAGATCTCAAATGGTAGACACCAGAGATTTGTTCCATTCCCGCCCCCTCCTATCCCAATAGAGTCTATTCAGTTTTGAATAGATGAGGGAAAGGAGGAAGAAACAAGTTCTAAATGCACATGGAGACAGTGTGGAGAAAGAAAGGGCAGCAATGAATTTGGCAAAGAATGACGTCCCGCTGTGTGCATTGGGTTTCAAAGGGTAACAAACAATCAGGAGGATCACATTGGTAACTGGTTCCAAGGATTCCCACAGATTGAAGGTAACTTAAAAAGCCAGAAGGCACTGCAAGGACTTTGTCAATATGAACCATAGGGTTGAGGAAAGCAGGGCGTGAGGGCTGGATTGTTGGTCTTGGAGGATAAAAAGAAGATATGTGGTTCAGGTGTTACCTGTCTGACTTCAGTTTATGATTACCTGACACCCTCTGTTGCATAAAATGTGAAAGAAACAATGTATGTAGTAGACAGTTCAGACACCACTGGCTACCTTGTGGGAAAGTCAGCAGAAAAGCCACAGTGCAGTGAGCTAGACAAAAGGGGCAGAAGGGAGTGAATGACACAGGCAGTCAGTGATAAAGACTCTCTGAGATGATAAGGAGAATGCTGAGATGCAGTAGGTGTAGGTGTGGTATATTATGAAGGTATTTTTGCCTTTTTTTTTTTTTTTTAGCATTGCCTGGATTCAATTGCTTGGTTGTACCTTTCAGGTGTCTTCCTCCTTCTTTACTCTGTACTTAACCAGGCTTTCCCAGAGGGATGTCAACAGATGTTATGTAGTGAAGGTTTGAAATAAGTCTCTGGAAGAATAGTAAGACACAGAGAAAGGCCACATTGCTCTAATTGATCCAGCTGGAAGCAGAGAAGAAGTGGCTGATCCCTAGATATGTGGGTGATTCTAGCCAATAAGAGAGTCAGCCAACTCCAGAGGCAGAATTCCATACATTTCCAAATACTTGTTTACAGTAACAGACATTATTATGTGTTGCTGGAATCTCATAGTGAATATTTTTTGGCAGTATTGGGGTTTGAATTCAGGGCTTTATGATTGCCAGGAAGACATGCTCTATCACTTGAGCCATGCCCTCAGATATTTTTGTTTTCATTACCTTTCATATTTTAGGTCTCATGTTTCTGCCTGGGACACTTGTGGACTCTATTTCCTTCTATTTAAACTTTCCACATAACTAATAGTCATATACCACTGGACACCTGTTGAGATGGAGTCCCAGAAACACTTTGCCTGAGGCTACCCTCAAACTGCCATCCTTCCAGTCTCTACTTCCCAAGTAATTAGGATCATAGGCATGAACATTCACACATAGCTCATTGTTGATTTTTAATACAGCAATATTGAGTTGACTGATAGAAAGGATAAATTAATATTCTTAGTAATTGCTTATAATTAATTTTTGCCAGTCTTGGGGTTTGAACTCAAGGCCTGAGCTCTGTCCTTGAGCTTTCTCAAGGCTATAGAGCTCTACCATTTGAGCCACAACACCACTTCTGGCTTTTTTCTGTGCATTTGGTACTGAGGAATGGAATTCAGGGCCTTGTGTATGCTAGGCAAGCATTCTACCACCAGGCCACATTCCAGGCCCTCTAATTAACCTTCTAGAAACCTAGATTTAGAAATTACATGGATTAAATCCTATTTCATTTGAAATATGAGAAAGCCTAGATTCAATTTTAAGTATTAATATGTTAGACTGCAAAAAAATTAGATAAAAATTTACAGGGCAAAAATGTCAAATGACAAACAGAGAGAAAATAATTGGGACGTATTCCACAGAAAAACAGGGCTCCTCATACAGACAACAGCTTTGATGAGGAAGGTCACTCTCAAAAGACTATAAACTGGCTGGTTGCTGGTGGCTCATATCTGTAATCCTAGCTACTCAGGAGGCTGAGATCTGAGTATTGCAGTTCAAAGCCAAACTGGGAAAGAAAGTTCATGAGATTTGTACCTCCAATTAAGCATCAAAACAACTAAATCCAGGGCCGGGAGTTTGGCCTAGTGGTTAAAGTGCTTGCCTAGCATGCACAAAGACCCGGGTTCGATTCCTCGGTACCACATGCATAGAAAAAAGCTGGAAGTAGTGCTGAGGCTCAAGTGGTAGAGCTCTAACCTTGAGAAAGTCCAAGCACAGGGCTCAGGCCCTGAGCTCAAGCCCAGGACTAGCAACAAAAACAACAACAACAACTAAATTCTAGAAGTTGCATTGTGACTCTAGTGGTAGAGTGCCAGTCTTGAGTGAAGAAACTAAAGGACAATGCCCAAGCCCCAAGTTCAAGTTCAAGCTCCAATACAGGCGTATTCATGCTCGCACATGCACACACGCACACACATACGCACACAAATTAAGAGTTTCTGTTCTACAAAAGGCAGTAGTGCCTGCTACAGTGGCTCACACTTGTAATCCTAGCTATTCAGGATTAGATTTGAAACCATCCTGGACAGGAATGTCCCTGAGACTCATCAACTGACAACAAAATAGCTTTAAGTGTAGCTATGGCTCTACTGGTAGAGTGCTAGCATTGGGGGGAAAAGAAACCCCAAAACAACTCAGGGACAATGCCCAGACCTGAGTTCATGCCACTAGCCTGGCATATATACACATGAAGATAATAGTAAAAGACTGAAAAGGTCATAGATGGAGATAAAATAATGGCAGCATACATATCCACAAAGGATTCCTATCTATAATATATAAAGAAATCCTACAGATCAACAAAGAAAGAAATGGACACGTCATTAAAAGGGCAGCAGACTTGGGGAGGCACTTCAAACACAAAAAAGAACATCCAACAGTGCCAGTAGGCTTAGCACTATGAATAATTAGCTAAATACACATGAGTCGGTTGTTAATGATCACTATGCATCTACCAGATGGCTACGCTTAAAGAAGTGACAATACCTACGCTGGGCAAAACTTGGGAGCAACTGTCTCTACTACACATTATTTATGAGCTAAAAATTCCTATAACCTCTTTGTCAAGAACATGTAAAACCTATAGGTTAGCAATTGCATACTCGGATGATTTAGTGCTTATGACAACCAAAGGTAAGTCGAAAGTATTCATAGCAACGTGCTCTCCAAATACATCATGTTTGCTATAATGCAAATGCATGTTGGTAATCAGTTTGATAATTTGTGTTGCTAAAACAGAGCATAAGACAGAAACGAAATAACATACAACAGCTTCACTCACCACCACCACCACCAACAACAACAACAGCATGTTAAGAAAAGGAAAACAGAGAGAAATTAGTCCACACTGCAAAAGAAATTCATTTGCAGCAGCGGAGTGGAAGTTAGGTCTCTCAGGCTAGGCAGGAGATAGAAATCAGCACTGGCTCCAATATGGTGGGCAGGCTGAGAGGGGAGTGATGTGGCTAAATGATGTGTCTTGCTCACCTCTTGGGCACTGGAACCTAGTGCATTGTTGCTTTTGTGGCTGTGGTCCAGTACATGTTCCTCCCTAACTTCCATCCAGTCAGGAGTCCCTTCTGTACTTACACAGAGAGGGAGGAGATCCAATCACAGGGAAACTTCTGCACTCATGTTCTGAAGCAAGGGAACCAATCACAGGCCTTTCCACAATGTATGTCCGCCTCTTGACCAATCAGATCAGGAACAAGGTCCTTAGGGGGTGGAGGCAAGGGATCCTTTATATAGCAAGTCCACAGAGCAAGCTAGAAGATACCTGGATCTGGAGCCCCTTCTTCACTATTTTTTTTCTTCAAACAAACATGCTATGTCTGATTTAATCACTTTCCTGCCCTTTAATTCATTAATTAGCAGAGGAAAAGAGCCCTAGATAGTTAACAAAAATATTATGTGGTTATGATTGCCTGAAGGTCTGTGGGAATCAGGAATGTCCTCTATGTATCTTCATCTGGAAAGTGGTTTCAGTAGGTGTGTGTCAACGTTTTTTTCAGAGTTGAACCTGTATTTTCCTAAATGCATATGAAAAACAACAATCAAAAAGGAAGAATATGTTTGTATAACTGCTTCATTTTTACAACATAAACACAATATATATCCTAGAAAGTATTAAAAATTAACTTCTGAAGCAAGCCTGAATGACATTAGATAGGTGGAGGAGAAAATAAAACTATTTTGAGTGCATTTTTTTCTCATAGTCTTGGTATTTGAGACAATGTCAGTTTTTTTTCATGTTCTTATCTGTAGTATGTAAGAACTTAGAGGTATCTTCCTTATTATCTAATCCATATGAGGAATTCAAATCCCTTTGTAGCTCAGACCTGTAGTAACACCTACCTGGGAGGCAGAGATAGGGAGGTTCGTGGTTGAGACCTTAACTCAATTAATAAGGTAGATATGGTAGTGTGTGTCTCTATTCCCAGCGAAGGGGAGACATAGAGATTAGATCGTGGTTCAAGCTAGAGCTGAGGAAAACTGTGTGATCCTATCTGAAAAAAAATAGAGCAAAAAAATGGCTGGAAGTATGGTTCAAATGGTAGAGCATCTGAACAGCAAACATGAATCCCTGAGGCGCAACTCCTGTCCCTATAAAAAAATACACGTGTCAGTGTGCACATGTGTGCATGTGTGTACACAGGCACATGCACATTTCAAATAATAAAAGAAATAGAGTGTGAGGTCAAGGCACTTTCTTTTTGCCCATATATTTTTTAATTGTAATTAACAGAAGGGTTATATTATACTCACCAGATAGAAGGTGCATTACTTCACATACATTGATACCCTTTCTCATGTCATGATCCCCATTTCCCTCCCCCTAAAGGAACACTCTTTAAAAGATAATTCCTAGTCACTGTGTTTCAGTTCACTTTGGTGGGTTGTCTTGGTGGAAGGCCAGGGACGAGGACATGAAGAGATCATGCTATGACTTCAGAATTGGATGAAAAACCCCAATAGGGGCTGAGATTGTTTTGCTTCAGTCACCTTTTGTCAAGAAATCTAAGGGAGTTCAGAATGCTGCAGGACCCTAAGCAAAGGTTCCTTGGCTCTCCAAAACGTGTAGCTCTACAACCTTGGGATCGTTCTCAAGATCTCACACACACTCAGATGCCGTCCCTTCCCTGCTGCTCTGCTCACGTGCCCTCTACCTCATCATTCCTCTCTTTAGTCCTACTTTCTTGGTCTTAAAATGAAAGGGGAAAAAAGAGGACTCTTTATTTTTTTATAGTTGTGATATCCTGCCAGTTTTCTCACTTGTATTCTCTTCAGTGATATAGAATACCTTTATTTTTCTCCCAAGTTTTTCTTTTTTACCAGTCCTGGGGCTTGAACTCAGGGCCTGGATACTGTCCTTGGGCTTTCTCAAGGCTAGCACTTTACAACTTGAGCCACAGCACCACTTCTGGCCTTTTTATGTACTCAGGAATTGAACCCAGGGCTTCATGCATGTTAGACAAGCACTGTACCAGTGGGCCAAATTCCCAGCCCTCCTCAAGTTTCTTAATATAGCTATTAGATCTGTTCAGTCTCAACAAACACAGCAATAACAACAGAAGATTACAAGTGTGAGCCACTGGCACCCCGCTGTTTTTCTTTATGTTTATGAGACAGGGCATCCCACTGTAACCAAGGCCAGCCTGGAACTTGCTATGCAACCCCATTTGGCCTTGAAGTGTGATCCTCTTTCCTTAGCTTCCCAAGAATTAAGATTATAGGTGTGTGCCACTATATCCAGCTACCCTTTATGTTTTCCTTCGAATTGTTCTGGTTGTAACTTAATAGTTGAGGCAGAAATCTCTGGACCCCTCTTTTCCATCTCCATGCTGACTCTGGAAGTTTAAGGGAGCTCATTGTCACGTCATCAATAGTCAGCCAATCAGGAGGGCTCCTCCCTTTGATGACCTCCCTGTCCCACAGAAGTTCTTAGGCAGTTTCAATGGAAGGAGGGAGTCAAGAGGGAGGCCTGGTATAAGTCCAAAGATGATCATTACAACATGGATTGTGTACATCCTCTCCCGGAAAGCTGTGGGACTCCCCTTCCCACCAAGAATGAGTTGTGTGAGTGTCAGTGTTGGGTGGATGTGTCGAGTATGGTATTCCTTCTATTTTCTCTGTGTTTCCTGCTGTACTTCAGAACCATCTCATCACTTATAAGTCTAGATAAGAGTGGGAGGGAGGGATGGGGTTTCCAGATTTGTTTGTTTGTTTGAGATAATCAACTTACCCATTTATTCCAGGACGTCGACGTTGTGGAAAGTGAAGCTGTTTCTGTTGTACAGCATTGGTTGAAGAAAGTGAGTATGGTGTGATGCCCCAAATTCTAGCTGGTTCAGTGGGGGAAGAGATCTGGACTCTCCCCTCTACACATCTGGGAAATTAAACAACACCCTGTGTGGAGTTGATTCTAATGCACCCACATGTCCAAAGAGGATGCTCTTGTCTTATCCTGGTAAAAGAGGCATCAGCATCCATCCGGTGAGCCAGTCCTGCTGATCAAGCCTCATGGGGAGAGGGGTTTCAGCTCAAGGGTGGCTCAGAAGTTCGGAGGAGTTGAATGCGGGAAGAGTGCGATGGTGAGGGGGCCTGGGCACGCTCTACAAATTGGGGAAGGGAAGAGGTGAAGCCTGGGGAATCAGATGCCGAGTGACACATTCAGAGGATAATTACTTGTCTTTCAGACAGAAGATGAGGCTTCCCAATGCATCAGGGAGAAGTTGTCCATCGGCTCCTATCCCTCTCGTGGCCAAGACATACACGTGACCAGAGATGTGGTAACTGAGAGCTGGAGGCAGTGGCCTGAGGGATGGGGGTGAGGGTGTGGCATGTTGGGTAAGGGGGGAGCAGACTGAGGAAAATGAAGCATGCTGGGTAAGTGGGCACTGCCCACCTCTGCTATGGGATCTATACTGTCCAGTAACCATGTGGGCCCTTATCCTGAATTCTTAGGTGAAGCACCCTCTTTCCAAGTGTGATTTGGAATCAAACCCAAACCAAGAGTTCCTGGAGGAGAGAACAAGAATTCAGTTCATAAGATGGAGGTACAGTGTCCTGTTGGCTTTGAGCAGCAGAGGGCAAGGGCTAGGGCAGGAATGCATTTCTCCCTGCCTCCTAAGTCCATTGCTATCTTCTTTGGCTGAGAAATGTTGGGTGTTAAGGGAACATTTTAAGTGTTTTGCTCATTCCTATATTTTTAAATGACTTGAAGGTGTGCATGGTAGCCAAGCTCATCTAGAAACCTGGACCACATCACCACATCCCTTCTTGGAGAAGGCTGTGGGCATGAACTCCCCACATAGAAGCTGAGGGAAGCACTGTCTCCCTACGCTTCTGCGTTCCTGTCATTTTGTCTGCTGACATTTCTCAGGAAGGCTGTGCATGTGTGCATACCTGTGCCCTGACTCTCTGGTCCTGGGGCTCAGCCTTGAGCTCTTCCTTAGCTTTTTTCCCTCAAGGTTGACTCTCTACTACTTGAGACATTCCTTCACTTATCTGGCTTTTTCTGGTTAATTGGAGATAAGGGTATTATGGACTTTCTTGCCCTTACTGGCTTCCAACCATAATCCTCAGAATTCAGCTACTCAGCCTCTATGTAGCTAGGATCATAGGTATGAGGCACCAGTGCCTGATAGAATGTGTACTTTTGCTACGGGATACTGGGTATTGATGAATTTACCTTTTCCTATGGCTCCACAGAGGAAGATTAAAATGTTCAGGGAAAGATTGCTAATGTTTGAATTCAAACCCTCCATAGAAAGGAGAATTTTGAATGAGAAACCTTACTGATGTGTTGATGGTTACCTGAGGAGGTACAGTGTAGAACCATAACGCATAGGCATCTTCCAATGTTGTTTAAACTTTGCCTGTACACGGTTACTAGGTTTAAGCTTTGAAATAGGCAGATAGGAGTTAGCTTTCTACTGATTTTATATTTTTTTCTGGGTTTTCTATGGAGATCTTAAGCCAACAAACTATCTGACACCGCAACCCACTGACTCAAGTGCCCTTTTAGTTTTAGCCAGTGAGTAGTCAGGGCATATAGTCTGTATGTGACATAGCTCTGGTCATCCACACCTTTGATAGACATAAAGGAATCTGGTATTTGCTAGTCACTTGGAAAAAAGAAAGGGGGCACAATATACCCTCCAGTTTGCAAAAGGTTAAAGTTAGCCAGACAGTTAAGGTCGGTGAAAGTTTGTGTTAGGGAAGCTGAAGGAGTGACTGAGAGTGCAGGGTAGAGACACAGGTCACCCAAGTACTGGACACTGCTGCCCACTATCCTCAATTAAAGTGCCTAGAGAGCCACATGCCCACACCAGGTCCTACCTGGCCAGTACTGGAGACAGCAGGAGCACCTGGGAAACCAGGGCATCCTGGGTGGCTCTGAGATCAATGTGAGGGTTCCCTCTTTGAGCTGCCCATTCCCTCTGGACTGCGACCATCCTGGCCTCTTGGCTTTATTTTCCTCTCCTGAGTACCCACTCCTATTCACAATCCCAACTTCTCTCACTTGGGACCACTGGAATGGCATTGCTGCCCATTATCATGTCCCCAAACCTGACTATGCCAAATGCTGGTGGCTCATGCTGATAATCCTGGTGACTCAACAGGCTGAGAGCTGAGGATCCTGGCACAAAGCCAGCCCAAGTCTGTGAGATTCTTACTGCCAATTAACCACCCCAAAATGGAAGTGGCATTGTGGTTCAAAGTGGCTGAGTGCTATCTTTGAGTACAAAAGTTCAGGGACAGTGCCTAGGCCCTAAGTCCAAGCCCCACAACCAATAAAAAAACAACCAACCAACTTCCTCCACCCTGCGCCAATACATGGAGAACAGGGTATTACCAAAGTAGGGGAGTTTCTACAGACATAGAAGTGGGCAGATTGCAGGGAGGGGAGAGGATGAGTGGGACACAGAATTGGAAAGGACACAGAGTATCCCAGAGAGGCCATAGTAAGTAAATCAGATGGAAATAACCACCAGGGCCAGGTGGTACCCACCATTTTCTTATGAAAGAATTTTCTAGAAGCTTCTGGAAACCACGGTGACTATGGTATGTATGATGTTGATTCTAAGAGGTGAGAGTGAAGCTGGAATTTCAAAGGGATTTAGAAGGGAAGCTGTCCCCCAGATCAATAACCCAGCTTCTTTGTCTCTTTGCCTATTTTGGGTGTCTTGGGGGTCCACACCTTCTATAAGGAGGATACAAGGAGGAGACAAGAAATTTTGTTCTATGTCCCTGTTCTTTGACACCCAAAAGTCTTGTCCTCTTTATGTCCCTCTCTGGACACTGACTCTCATTCATGAGCAAATCTTCCCTTCCCCAAGAAACTTGGAACCCTTGTTCTCTATTTATTTATTTATCATTAAACATATCAGTTTATAAGTACCATGAATCAACATCACCCCGTTAATCTGTCTCTCCTGCTTGAATGGCATTTGGTAGCCACACCCGCATCTTCCAAGTGCCAAGTGAGATGCTGGATGACGTCATGCAAGACCGAATAGATCAAGTGAGACGAAGGTAAGCTGAGGGTGACGAGCTGCGTTGTGCTCCTTGCTGGGGGCAGGCGGGTGAAGATGACTGGTAAGTACCTGTTCAAACCTGTCATGCTTTCCCCACTTTCGGACGGGGCACTAAAGGACTCAGATGGCGAGTTTCTTCCTAAGATCCCTCCTAGACTGTCCCTGTTCTGTAGTCTGGGGGGTCAGGTCTGGGGTATGAAATATCTGGCACGTGCTCTGCCCATCAGACAGCTTCCCCTCCACCTCTTCTGTCCCCTGCAGCATATCCCATATCACGAATGACTCCAGTTCAAGCTGTAGAACTTCCTTCTCAGAATGCTAAAACAGGTGAGAGAACCAGCCGGTGAGTCACTGAGCAGGGAAGAGGAGAGGGATTCTGGAATGGAGAGCTTGAAGCTGAGCCTTGGAGCTTTTTGAGGGGTGCTTTCACTCAGAGCCACTGAGGAGAAAGGGGGTGGAGGAAAAGTGCCTGCCTCTGGCTCCTGTAATGCTTCTCTCCAACTTCTGAAAGGATAGCCAAACACAAATTGGCATTTCCACCTCTTCTCTGCCACCAGAGTAGCACTTCTCCATGATTTCCCTTGTGGGGCCAGAACCTGGTTGTTCAACAGGCTGCACTGGGCAGGCTGTGCTAGGGGTTGTATGTCTGCACATGCAACAGGTCCCAGCAGAGTTGCTGCTGCATTTTTCATCCTACTGTGTGTCCCAAGATCCCACAGTCAGAAGTGAGGCTGGTAGATTTTACACCAACCCCAAATCAGGATACATGGGACTGTGGTTCTCATGGCCCCATTGCTTTGGCTCAGTGTAAGCCAGTGGCTGAAACTGGTTGTCCACGGGTAGCTCTGGGAGGAAGAAGGTCAATGGGTGAGGCATTGCCTCTCTATCATGGTGGCCCTGGGCCTTTCTCTGATTCCAAGGTTGAAGGCTTCCAGGGTGAAGAAGCAGCCTGCGTCAGAACAGCACCCACCTCCCGCTCCATCTGCAGGCTGATCAGACCTGGGCAGACACTTCAGTGGTTCAGCCCTTCCTTGTGACAACATTGGAATTGTCTTGCTGAACTGCTAATAAAGAGACATGCTATTTAACAACTCATGAAGGTGGTGGAAGTGATCTGTCATCCCTTCATTTGTTCACTCAGGCCTGTCTCTGGGCGTCCATGGTTGTCAGCTGACAGGGGAGTAGTCTATTTTGCTATTGTATATTGAAAATGATTTAGGTGGTGATCCTAGAACATTTGAAGGGGACTACTGTGGGCTGGGGCAGAGAAGAATTCCTCAGGAGGTAGCTGGGATGTTTCTTGTGCTTATTTTATTGCTGCTGGTCCTTCCCTAGCATCATGTGAATCTGAATTCTAACTTAGGACTTTTTCCTTGAAGAACTTTTCTTAAGTCAGATCTACTAGTGATGGTTACGTTTAATTTGGTTGTCCTTGTTGTTGTTGGCTGTGGGGCTTGAACTCAGGGCCTGGGCACTATTCTTGAGCTTTTTTTTTTTTTTTATTGCACAAGCCTAGCATTTTACCACTTTGTGTCACTGAGCCACTTCTGGTTTTCTGGTGGTTAATTGGAGGTAAGAATCTTCTGGAGTTTCCTGCTCCAGTTGGCTTTAAACTGTGATTCGCAGACTTTAGCCTCTTGATTTGCTAGGATTACAGTCACAAGCCACCAGTACTCAGCCTCTTTTAGTTTTTGATTATCTGAAGAAATTCTTGTTTTTTTTTTTTTACCTGAAGAGGGATATTTTTGCAGGACATGGAATTTTTCTTCTGCAAGATTTTTTTTTCTCAATAGTATTTCACTCCCTTCTGTGTATGTGTATGTGTATGTGTTTGTGTATGTGTATGTGTATGTGTTTGTGTATGCGTATGTGTATGTGTCCTGGAACTTGAAATTCATTTTTACTCTGTGGAGTGTGTGTGTGTGTGTGTGTGTGTGTGTGTGTGTTGTGTCCTGTGGCTTGAAATCCAGGCTTTTCATCCTTGCTTGGCCTTTTCCACTCACCAGGTGAGCATGCAGGCCTCTACTTTCGGGTTTTTGCTAGTTAATTGAATATGAGAACTCAGATTTGTCTGCCTGGGATGACTAAACAGCATTCTCAGCTCACAGCCTCCTGAGTAGCTAGGATTATAGGTGTGAGCCACAAGTGCCATGCTCCAGTTTAGTCTTGCTTGCATGGTTTCTCAGTAATTGGGTGTAATTGATATCCATGTTACTTTATAGATACCCAGTGGTGTTTTGATTTTTTTTTAAGGATTGTTTGTGTTTGGTTTGTTGTTGTTTCGATATTACATAATAAAATGCATTTCCTTTTGGCATTTATCCTGCTTGGTGTTTCTGAGTTGCTTTGGATTTATTATTCGGCCTCTGTCATAAAATTCTGGGACATTCTCAGCTATTCAAACACTTCAGGGTTTCCATATTTTCCTTCTAGTATTCTCATTATGCAAGTGTTATACCTTTTGGAACTGGCCCACAGTTCTTGGAAATTCTTTGGTTTTTTTTTTTCCTCCTCTTTGCTTTTTAGCTTGGTTATTTTCTTTATTTTGTTGCTTATTTATTTTTTATTGAAAACTTTTAAATTGTTATTGTAAAGGTGACGTACAGAGGAGTTAGTTATATAAGTCAAGTAATAAGTACACTTATTTTTGGATAATGCCATCCATTTCCTCACTCAGAGTTTGGGTATTTCTTATGCATGTTTACTGTTTTTTTAAGATGTTGAAGATTGAATCCAGAGCTTCATGGGTGCTAAACACATATTCTATCTCCCACTAAGCTGCACCCCAACCTATCACTGTTTCTTGAAGCTCAAGGATTCTTTACTCAACCTTGTCTAGCCAACTGCTAAGACATTCTTTACATGTGTGTTGTGTTTTATTTTCTTTTGCGTGTCCGTATTTTTCTCTCCCTCTGTTTATAACTGCCTGTTTCCCACTCTCTATTTTTTCCATAGGTGCCACTGGCATATTTATCACAGTTGTATTTACTGTTATTTTCCTGTCAGAGCTGATGTTTGAATGAATGGTCTTTCCACTTGCTGGGCTAGCATGATACTGTTGAGCCAAACCTCCAGCTCTGGTTTTCACTGGCTGTTTTCAGGATGGTGTCTTACTTCCCTCCGTGCTATGACTTTAGGGCTTCTCATTGAAGGTGGGGTCCCAGGCTTGTGCCACCATGTCTAGCTTCCCTTCCGTGGAGGTGGACTCTTGACAGCTTTTCTGTCCTGGCTGTCCTGGTACCACAGTCCACCTACTATCAGCCTCCCCCATAGCATGAGATGACATGTGTCAATCATTTTGTGTAGCTAGGGGTTGAGAAAGGGTCTAGGGGTGGTCTTGTGAACTTTGTTGCCTGGCCTGGCCTCAGATGATGGTCTTAGCCTCTCAAGCAGCTAGGATTATAGGTATAAGCTGCTGGCGCCAGGCTATCAGAAATTTCTAGTCTAATTGGTCCAGCACAGCTTCAAGTTTGAGTCTGATTCTGATTCTTTGTTCTTCCACGCTGTATTTTTTTTAAAAAATGATCTTTTGGCATGACTTGTAAAAATTCTGCTAAAGGAAGATCCGATGTAACAGGTATAGGAACTCAGATGAACCTTCAATGAGAGGCAGAATGTCTGTGCTTGTGGCGACTGTCGGTTGTTATGATTCCCTCTGACACCTTGATTCTGAATGTCCTATTATCTTTGTGTTTCCCTAGAGACTCCTTAAGTAGGGATCTGAGACCCGCATTCTAATATGACTGTGGGTATTAGAATATCCACAGGGAGCTCCCCAGGCCTGGGGACAAGTTTTCTGTGATCTCTGAGCCAATCTGCCTCTGAGCTGTGACCTCCACATTTTACCAACCTTAGGAAAGAGACAGTCTGGAGGACTGAATAGTTCCCTCTTAGATTCTCTTAAGGGTGGACTTTGATGAAGAACAGAAGGCTCTGGATGTATTTAAAAATGGCTGTACTTAGAGGTTTATCTTTGTGATTGTTTGCTATGTGAAGTTATTTTTCTTTTTGTTCTCCTTATGATCTATCTCATGTTGTTACTATATCTGACTTTGGTACATGGTATATTGTATATATATGTTTATTTGAAATAAGAAAGGGAAGGGGAAAAAGAAGAGGATTAGGAGAGGGTTGGGGGAGGGAAAGTGGAACAAAAACAGGAGAAGGGGTATCAATGTTCAAGAAGTAATGAACCTACTACCTGACGAATGTAACTGTAACTCCTCTATACATTACCTTGACAATAAAATACAATAAAAAAGAAAAAGCTGTTCTTCCTTCTCCCGGAAGACCTTGTAAAACCCCTGGTGGATATATATATATATATATATATATATATATATATATATATATATGCTCCTCCCACACACACATCCCCTATGACAGGGCCTAGACCTTGACCTTGAGAAGGTAGCAGGCTAATAAGCCCTGTGCATCCCCAGTGCGACTTTTGTTTTGACAAGGGAGATACGTTTTGTAAGACAAGCCTATGAGTCAGAACTTTCATCATTCAAGAAGTACTATTAGATATTGTGGAGATTTCATCAGAAAAGAAAACATTTTTCTTTTTGGCCAGTTGTGGAGCTTGAGGCTCTACCATTTGAGCAGTAGCACCACTTCCAAGTTTTGAATGGTTAATAAGAGATAAGCATCTGAAAGGGACTTTTCTTCTTGGTCTAGCTTCTAACCATGATCCTCAGATCTCAGCCTCCTGAGGAGCTAGGATTACAGGCCACCAGGACCTGGCTAGAAAACGTTAATATTTTATTTTATTTTTTTTTATGTTTTGCCAGTCGTGGGGCTTGAACTTGGGGCCTGAGCACTGTCCTTGGACTTTTCTCAAGGCTAGTGCTCTACCACTTGAGCCACAGCACCAGTTCCAGCTTTTTTCTATGTATGTGGTACCGAGGAATCGAACCCAGGCATTCATACATGCTAGGTAAGCACTCTACCACTAGGCCAAATTCCTGGCCCCGGTAACATTTATTTTTAAGTTATCTCCATTTCTGGATGAGGAGCAGGCAGTTCAGAGACTCTGAAACTATTACAGGGAAGCATTGTTAGAACACTCGAAGATCCAGGCACAGGTAAGAATTTCCTGAACAGTACTCAATAGCTCAGAAACGAAGTACAAGAATTAATCAGTGGATTTGCGTCAAATTAGAAAGCTTCTGCATAACAAAGGAAATAATTACCAGAATGAAATGATAACCCACGGAATGGGAGAAAGCCTTTGCAAGTTATTCATTGGATAAAGATTATTATCTGGAATGTATTAAGAGCTCAAAAAGAAAGTAAGAAAGAAAGAAAGAGAAAGAAAGAAAAGAAAGAAAGAAAGAAAGAAAGAAAGAAAGAAAGAAAGAAAGAAACCAGGTAATAAATGGGCAAATGAACAGACAGTTCTCAAAAGAATTACCGATGGCTGATAAACAAACACATGTGTTCAACATCCTTAGCCATAAAGGAAATGCAAATCAAAACTACACTGAGGTACTATCTCATTTCAAGTCAGAGTGACATTCATCAAGGAAATATAAACCGGGTACCAGTGGCTCATGCCTGTGATCCTAGCTGCTCAGGAGGCTGAGATCTGAATATCTGAAACACATTTTGTGTACTATGGAAATCATAAGGAGGCCCATAGAACAAAAAATACAAGATAAAAAATAGGGACTAAGGCAGTCAAATAAGAGTCCAATTGAGAGGTGCAAAGGGGTCAAAGTGCATTCTTCCTTTTTTTTGGTGCTAGTACTGAAGTTTTTACTCAGAACCTCACACACTCACTTGACTTTTCACTTGCCCAAGGCTGATACTCTACCATGTGAGATACACCACCCTTCTGGTTTTTTGCTGGTTCATTAGAGATTAGAGTCTTTGGAATTTCTCTGCCTAGTCTGCCTTTGAGCCATACTCCTCAGATCTCAGCCTCCTGGGTAGGTAGGACTTAGAAGCCTTCAGTGCCTAGCTATGATCAAAGTATGTTCTGTATGTGTATGGAAATATCAATGAAACCCCCTACATTATACAACCACCCTAATATGAGGAAAATGTGAAGAAAATATGTATAAAAACTGTTAGCATTTCCTCCATACTGGATCCTCAGCCACTCACACTTCACAACATATCTATCCCCAGCTGCATCATTGGATTGCCCTCTACCCAAGCCTGAACTCCACCCTGCCCTAGAACTCTTCTGTGATTGGCTGGCATTTCTTTTTTTCATACATTTTTATTGTAATTAATAGAAGGGTTACATTATATTCACCAGACAGAAGGTGCATTGCTTCACAAACATTGATACCCTTTCTCATGTTTTGGTCCCCATTTCACTCCCCTCACCTTTGCCTCTCATCTTGTTTTTCCCCCTTTCCTATCTGATTTCAAATAACCAAATAAACATATACACAGTATACCAGATAACAAGGCAAAATACTGTAACAATATGAGATAACCAAGGGACAGCAAAAGAGATGAGAGATACCATAGTACATTAAGGACAACAATCATTATATTGTTTTTGTTTCTATATCCTGGAAGTCCTTTCATTTAGCATCATCCTAGGACCTTATATATCTAGGTTTTGCTCTATTGTTAACCTCTTCTAAGAGAGCCCAAGGTTTCTACTGATTATGACAAATGAGGGAAACCACGGAATCTATGTTTCTCTGAGTCTGGCTTACTTCACTTAATATGATTTTTTTCTAAGTCTTTCCATTTCCTTACAAATGGGGTGATGTCATTCTTTCTGATGGCAGCATAGAATTCCATTGTGTATAAATACATGTTGTTGATCCACTAGTCAACTGAGGGGTATCTGGGTTGGTTCCACATCTTTGCTATGGTAAATAGTGCTGCAATGAACATCGTTGTGCTAGTGGATTTAGTATGTCCTTGTTTCTGGATGATTGGGTAAATGCTCAGTAGTGGAATTTCTGGGTCATAGGGGAGCTCTATGTTTAGTCTTTTGAGGGTCCTTGGTTGGTATTTCTACTCTCCTCCCCAGACCTAGCTGCACACTCAGAGTATTTCCCACTCTGGCCCTGGTGTTTCAAAGGGCCAGGTGTCATATTGCTCTTTCTCTCAGTGGGAAGATGGTCTTTCTGATAAACCTTATAAACCTCCTCTCCTGTACATGACCACATCTTTCTGATCTGCTGGGATGGATGCCTACAAAAACCAACCAACCAAACAAAAACCCCAAAATGCCTCATTATTGTGTGTTACAAATACATAGATAATAAAATTGTTGCCAATTACAAGAGGCATAGATTGCATAAACAAAAGAAGGGTAATTGGGAGGCTAAGACTGGAAGTGAAGTGAGGAGACCAATTTTGGCTGGTGCTATCTCGGCCATGTTGGGTTTAATTGGCACCATCTTGCTTCATGGTAGTGGCAGGGAAGTGTCCTGCCTCCCTGGTGTTGGGTGTTCCTGAATTCTTAGAGACAGGGGCAGGGACTTGGATACTAGTTTACAGGACCTGACAGTTTTGGGTCACGAACTCTCCAGTTCCCTGTGACCATGCCCCCTGAGCTGACCTAGTTAGGCCAACAGCAGCTCAGGTGTGGGTATACCTTGCCAGATGTCTGCTCATATTCGGTCTCCTGGCTCTCCTCCCGGTCAACCTGGTGTCACACTTCAGCTCTCCATTGGAGACCATTTGGTTGGTTGGTATTGTTTTGTTGGTATTGTTTTTTTCTTCTCTTTCTTTCTGAGACTCATGGCTCAGTTTTCTGACAGTATTAAGTGTATTCATGGGGCTGCAGGTCTTTGTGACAAGAGTTGGTGTGTGGTCACTGGCTTTCCAATAAAGACTCCCAATTCCACTGCTTAAAACGTGGCTTTGCTGTATCTCTCTGACTGGATTCGCCTTACAACAGGAGGATCAAGGTTTAAGACTAGACTGGACATACACAAGAGACTCCTTTTCAACTAATAGCATGGGCATGATGGCAGGTGTCTGTCATCTGAGCTGCATGTGAGGCTGAGATCAATTCCAGGTTGGTCTGGGACAGGAAACCAAACCAAATCAAACTGAACCTACAACATTCTCCAGAATCCATCTCAAGGGAATAAAACTGGGCATAGTGATTTGCATTTGCTTACCCAGCTATGATGAAGAGCAAAGAATAGGTGAAATCAAAATTCAGGTTCATATACTTGGGCAAAAGTGAGGCCTCTTTTTCAAAGTAGCATACAAAAGGGGTTCAAGCGTGGCTCAGTAGGTAGAGTACTTGCCTGGCAATTGTGAGACTCTGAGTTCAAACCCTCATTTTGAGATTAAGTTGTTTCTCCAGTGCTGGCCATTAATAGAATAGCCAATACTTGCATTCAGGCGGTCAGGATCCACGCCCGATTATTCCCTTTTAGTTTAGCTCTGGTGAGGGCTCATCTTGGTTGATGATGGTGCATGTTGGCCAGCTAGACACTGTCAAAGGATGGAAAGGAAGTAGAAGAAGGGAAGACTCTTATCCTCTGTTCCCACAGATCAGGGACACCTGGAGTTTCCATCTTCTGCCCCTCTCAGCTCCTTTTGCTGAGAGGGAAGAAGAGGTGGGAAGAAGAAGAGAATGAGGATTCCTCAGGCAGAAAGCCAGGAGAGTCCCTCAGCTCTGAACAGGAGAGACACATGGCCATGACAGAAGAAGCCCCAAAAGATGGCTCTGGCTGGAAAGTGCAGTGGAGGAGGCCATGGAGAATGCCTATAGACCTTGTTACATATCCTCACCTTGCTGGCAGACAGAGGTGTGTTGCAGCTGTTAATAGTTGAATATGAAATGTCCTCCACAAGCTCAAGTGTTGAACACTTTGGCCTGGTGGTTTGGTTCTTGTTAAGGAAAAGAGGAACACTTTTTTTGGGATAAGGAAAGATCTTTTGAAATGTAATGATTTTCGTTTTATACTGGTTTCTTTTCAACATGGATTTATGACACACTCCAGATTGTTCTAGAAATAGCAGAGGGTATGGGTATATTTTGAGATTATTTGTGTACTGCTAATCAGTGAGTATATTTTGAAAAGTCTTGTGTACTGTTAATCTTATTTCCCGGTCACCTAAGGTAGATACATGCTACACTATTTAAACTAGCCAATCTGGAGCAGAATGTGAGCCTGAGCTCAACCAATCAGAGCAGAGGGGCAGGACCTGCTGCATTAGGGTTAAATGGTATGTTGTGTTGGGGTGGGGGGGCAGCCTGCTTGCTCTGTGCTTGCTTGTCAGATTTTTGTCTAATGGTACACCCTTCTGCAGTAGTACATTTTGTCGTGCTGAGATAGTTCTTTGTTTTCGTGACTATTGTTGTGTCTTCAATGGTCCTTCAGCATATTTATATGGCTGTTCAGGGAAGGACCATGGCCTTTCTATAGAAGAGGGCAGTAGGTAGCAAGCTATACAGAAGGTGACTTTCCCTCTGCAACCTGTGTGTCTGGTTTACCATATACCACTAGATGGTGCTATTTCCCCACCAAAAAGTCTTTTTTTTTTTTTTTTTTTTTTTTTTTAAGGTGACCATGTTTTCAGTTGAGTGTCTCCTGTGTCTGGCCTCATATAGATTTAGCATTCTTTGGGAGGCCTAAACAGATCAATGCCCTTGAGTGTCTTAAAGATACAGTTAGCATTCACACACATGAAATGACATTGAGGAGACACATTCAAATAAGACATACTGGATATTTATATTTGACCCTGGGCTACAAACACTGCACAGCCAGATGAGAGTTCTGTCATCTCCCAGGGAGCTCAGAGGAAGCTCCAGAAAGGGACTTCCAGGCAAACCAGCCAGGAGATACTGTGGAGGCAATAAATAGGAGGAGTGTCAATGGTACATGGTGGTGGGGAGATTTTCTCTGTGTGGAGAAAATGGATCGACTTTGCTGGAGGAGAGGAGTTCAGAAGAGTTCTGGAAGGACTGGAGACTGGGAAGATGGAGAAGGGGTTGGAAGATGCGTATGAAAGTTAGCTGTGAGTGCTTTGAATGCCCAGAGGGTATTGGGGGAAGAGTAGGGCCGGTTTGACAAGGGGGCAGGTGGAAATGTACAGCTAGGCATACAAAGGACCCCGTGAGAGACATGTGGCTTCTCAGGGCATGGAAATGTACAGTTGTAGCTCTGGCCATAGAGGGAATGGTTGAGGAACTGACAAGGGTCCACTCCCCTCTCTCACACCAACATCTAAAATTGGGGCCCAGGACCCTGTGTTAGTACTGTGGCTACAGCACTTTCAAACCTAGGGTGGAAATGACATCCTTGAGTAGTTCAAATGGAATTTTTTTCTGTGTGTGATAAACTCCCTGGGGGCTGTGTGTATGAGGAGAGTGTGATAGGTTTGGGAACAAATTGTCCCTCCTCTACCTGTCTTACAGAGCTACGGTGAATTAAAAGAAAATCACTGGCAAATTTGGGCCCACTCAGCTGTAACCAAGCCATTTGCGTAGTGAAATGGAACCAAAAGCTAATGACGACTCCGTGGGTCACAGATGCTGGGTGAGGGGAGGGTGGGCAGGTGGGTGTAGGGGGCCTGCCCCAAGCATACTGGGAAGAGGTCTTCCCCAGGACTTCTTGCTTCAGCAGTAGCAGTGATGGCTGTGATCGAGGGTGGGTGTTAGTTTAGCCTGTCATCCTAGTTTGTCATCCTTGTTGATTCTAAACAGAGACACATTCCCAGACCCACTCTCAGCCTTCTGCTGTCCCATCTAAGACATCATTAAGTAAAGAGGACCCAAGGGCACCAGAGGAGACAGGAAGGATTTTTTTTTTCTTTTTTGGTGCTGGTCTTGGGGCTTGAACTCAGGACCTGGTTGCTATTACTTTTTTGCTCAAGGGTAGAGCTCTACTACTTGAGCCACAGCTCCACTCCTGGACTTTCCTACGTGGGCTGGCTTTGAACTGTGATCTTCTGATCTCAGTATCCTGAATAGTGAGGATGACAGGTATTGAGACACTGGTTCCCAGCTTCACACCGCTGGAGCAGAGGGGACCAGACTCATTGCAGAGTGGGCTATGCAGCTGGTGGCTCATGCTTTTAATCCCAACTATTGTGGAGAATTTCAGAGGATCACAGTTTGAGGCCAGTCCAGCAGAAAAATATGCCAGATGTCATCTAAAAATAACCAGAAAAGGGGCTGGGAATGTGGCTTAGTGGTAGAAGCCCTGGGTTCCATTTCTCAGTACCACATAAAGAGAAAAAGCCAGAAGTGGTGCTGTGACTCTAGTAGTAGAGTGCTAGCCTTGAGCAAAAGAAGCTGAGGGACAGTGCCCAGGCTCTGGGTTCAGGCCGCAGTACTGGCAAAAAAAGTAACCAGATCAAAAGAACTGGAGGCATGGTTCAATTGGCAGAACACCAGCCGATCAAGCAAGCTAAACAAGAGGGAAGTTCAGTTGCACAAACGCTGTTCTGTTGATTTGCATCGCATGTCACCATTGCCAGGTTAGATGAGGCTTTGGTTCATCCCCAGAAGAGGTTAAGCAGCTGCTCAAACTTGAATGGATAAATATCTCTGGAAGCTGGGTGCTCTATCTATGTATCTATCTACATTATCTATCTATCTATCTATCTATCTATCTATCTATCTATCTATCCATCCATCCTTGGGCTTACACACCACCACACAGCTGAGAATCCATTTAAAGTCATGCACAAGGGCACCCAGCTGCTTCTGTCCTCCAGGGGCAGGGAAGAGGACCCAGGCCTGAGAGATGGGGGCACCCACCCCCTCACTGAGCAAACCAGACCCCGCCTCTGCCAGCAAGCCGACACCTGTGTTCCCACTCCTTGTAACAGCCTCAGTGTTGATGCTCAAAATTCATTTCTCACCCTGAGAACCAGGGGTTTGGGGGAGGGAGTGGCGAGGAAGGCAAGACAGAGTGTGGCAGCTGTTCCCAGAGTTGGGGAAGCATCCTGGAGGGAACTGCTAGGAACTGAAGACCCAGCACTGGTGGGAGGGGGTGGGGAAGATGTAGCCTGGCTCAGGTATAGCCTGATGAGGTCATTACAACGCTGTGTCTGCCATTACTCGTCATGTCTTTATATAGAAGTTGCTTCCCTCTGAGGGTGGGTGATGCTTCTTATCCACTGCCTGTTCTCCTGGCTCTGTGATGTTCTGGTCACAGGAGCTCAGTGAATACTTGTGGAAGGAGAGTAGAGTGGATGGATTAGATAGGTATCAGGCTTGATTCTGGGTGTCTTTTTTTCTTTCTTCCTTATGCTCCTTGGGCTCTTACCTATGTGTCTTCCTGGAAGGACCCCCATTTCTCTCAGTATTTAGGGATGCTGAGGTTTGCACGTGAAGGCTGAATGGATCATGAAGAGAGGCAAGAAGGGATGACATGGAGAAGGGCAGGCACTGCAGCTCCCACCTTGTAGCTAAGGGGCAGGAAGACTTTCGAGGAATTCACTACACACGTGGCTCAAATTGAACACATAAACCATCCTCAGATGGGTGAAGAGGATTCCTTTGGTTCTTTTCTTTTTTCCTGGGATGCAGATAGAAGAATGGCTGAGATCTCCGTTTCTAGCATAGGATGGCTCAGGCTGGAAACCTGGCTGTGTGATTTTGAGCAGGTGGCATTAACCCCTCTGTGACTGTTTCTTGTAGTTCTTGTGCAGATCAAGTGAGATAATCCCTGTGGAGTGTGATGCCTGGCTTTTGTGTCAGAAAGATGGGGAGCCCTCAGTGGGGCATGGCTGAATTATACATGAGGTTGTTTATCCTTTGATTGCCAGCTTTCCCCTAAGACTTTTGCCGTGTGAACTGGAGACTTACCACTGGACCTTTGCACTTACAATTTAAAGTTTAGATGGGGACTTGAGAAAATAATGGTAATCCATAGAAAGGTATGCAGGAGAGACAAAAGCCTGGGTGTCTGGACAGAGGTGTGATTCTAAGACTGGAGACCCCAGTTCCATTACCAGCTCCACAAATCAAATACTGTGTATTTGCGCTTGAGATCCAGAATAAGAGGGGTGGGTATTTAACTAGAATAAGCACTCCCTCTTCTTTGAGTTTTGCCCTTAGGGACTCCTTAGAAGACTTGCTCTCAAGACCCCACACATTCTGGGATTGGCTTAACTATCTCCCTTCCACAGAGGGTGCTAGAACACCTTATGGCCAGCAGATGGTGCTGTTGATCCAATAGTATTCTATCTTCTGGAGAAGAGGCCTGTTAAGATTGACCCGCAGCTGGTCCTGAGGTTGACTTTGGGGGATGTAACCCCACATCCCTAGGGCTAGGATGCATGTGAGGGTGAGTGGGAGAGGTCACACAGAGCAGGGGTATCCAGGAAAAGAGCATCCTAGAGCTTGGGAGGTCTTGCTGGGTCCACACATCAGAGCCTGGGAAGCAGCACTGCTTCACTGACATGCGGTCTTCTGCAAACCAGGCCACTGAGCCCCATCTGATGCATTTTGTCTGATGAGCTTGCATTTAACACCCCACTCCACTCCACGTGGTTCTGAGACAGTGTCTCCAGACCAGGACTGAGATGCAGGGATAGATATACATGTGGCTCTCATTAGTTCCACCCCCCCCCCCGCCCCAATCCCCACAGCAGGAGAAGATTATATCTGCTTCTGTGGCCCTTCAACTGGTCTTTATCAGGTTCAGCTGAGCCCCAGGCTGGGCGTTCTCTGTGACTGTGGTTTAAGATAGAAGCAAGTTGTAGATACCTTGGTTCAGAGATCCCCTTTCAGCCTACCTCCTCCATCACACTGTCTGGGGTTCTGGGGTTCCAGCTTTTCTAGCTTCTTTCACAGAAAGTTGCTTGGCTCTTCTCTTTCTGGGATACTCATAGGCATGAGGGTGGCCTCTTTGATGCTCACTGCAGAAACACATGCCTGAAAATATGGGGGTGTGAGCGCACAAATGTGTGTACATGAGCAGGCGTGAGTGTGCGGAGCAAGTTGTGTGTGTGAGTTGAGTGTATGAATGTATATGTCCATTGGAGTCTGAATGTGAGTGTGCTTATGAGTGAAAGGAAATGCATGCCCACATGCATATGTATGGGGCATGCCAGTATATTGGGTACATATGAATATGTGCACGTGTAGAGGGCTGGAAGAGGTGGGGGTTGGCTCCCATCCCTGGGGACAGACAGAAGTAGGCCTTGAGACTGAAGAAGGTAAAAAAGGTGCTTCTCTGAATTCTGGTTCTGGCTGTCTTGGTTGGCAGACATCTAGGTGAGAGGAGAGAAGGCACCCAGGCTGCTCTGTTCTCTTGTACTGTGGGACAGTGACTCGGTCACTCAGATCTGGACCTGAAGGGGCTGAAGGAAGGGGGGCTGTTTTCTTTTGCTGGATATTTTTCTTCCCTACTTTGTGGGTTTGATCTAGCCCTAATGTCAGATGGTGCTTGTCTCTGTCCAGCCTCTGAGGCTCATCTGTCAAAGTGTGTTCATATAGCAGATTGTAGGCTGCTTGACCTTGGCAATCACTGATAGCTAGTACCTTTGACTGAATTCTGCTCAGTGAATAACATCTTACCTTGGCTATGTGGTCTTTGGCAAGCCTTTGACTTATCTGGGCTCACAGATAAAATGAGAATTATCATCATCATCATCATCATCATCATCATCATCATCACCACCACCACCATCAACACCATCATCACTCAACAGATACTGAGCTAACTTTGGGAGGATGGTGGGTTTTCCCCATTTCATGATGTGAAGAACCAAAGGAAAAGTCTCCTAGACAATGTTGTCAAGGGACAAAGGCAAATCTCTGATTTACTTTTCCACAATGGGCAAAGACACAGAAAAAAACACCATTCTATGGTGGGATGCCTCACTGCCAAGCTCCCCAAAATGGGTATCCTCTCATGTCCCACCCAGGAGACACAGGTTCACATGAGAATGTTCCCTTGGATGACCAGAGCCTGTGTTCCTCTGAGAGCAAGTGGGGGCTGAGGCTGCAGGCACGCATGCCCTTCACAGCGCTTGCACATTTTCCCATTGCACAGGACGAGACAATGTTCACAGAGTTAATCTCATCCCTGCCCCAAGGCCTAGCAGGTCAGGGAGATCTCACTGGACAGGCGTGAGTCTGGTTCTTCGGCAGTCTTCAGCCTTTTGCCTCTGGTGGTGGGAATGTTCTGTTTATCAGGCTGGAATACCTGACTCTGAGCTGAACATTCTTGCTCCTCTTTGACAGTTATATGTGGCTATATCGAAGACATTGCTTCTTTCCTGGCTCCCAAGCCTCCAGCATGAATCAAGGTCTTCCCCATATCCTGCTGTCTCTCTGTATGGAATATCATTTCATTTTTAGGTTATAATTATTTTTTTGTTATTCATAGGCCTTCATGAATGTTTCAGGCAGATACAGGTTCTTAGGTGGGTTCTTCTTCTCCTTCTTCTCCTTCTCCTTCTTCTCCTCCTCCTCCTCCTCCTCCTCCTCCTCCTCCTCCTCCTCCTCCTCCACCTCCTCCTCCTCCTCCTCCTCCTCCTCCTCCTCCTCCTCCTCCTCCTCCTTTCTTCTTCTTCTTCTTCTTCTTGCTACTTCTCTACCATTTTGAGCTACAGTGTCACTTCTGGTTTTCTGGTGGTTAATTGGAAATGAATTTCATGAACTTTTATGCCCAGGTTGGCTTTGAACTGAGATCCTCAGATCTCAGCCAGCCTGAATAGCTAGGATTACAGGTGTGAGCCACTGCCGCCTGGCAGGTCTTAGCCATCTTTAAGGAGAACATGAGGTGTGGCCGCATCACCTGGAGTCCCAACACTTCCTTCCTTCCCACCTCCAGGGTTCCCACATTCTGTGTTGCAAGCCCAGTGCTTGCTTCAATGGGGAAGGATGTTGCCCCTCCTGCACACCTGGAAGCAGAAAGCATCGCTCCCTAGCTCACTGTGAGGACAGTGCACGGTGAGTCCTGTCAGAGTGTACCCTTGAGATCACTGCTCATGCTTATGATGGAAAACACAGCCCCTTTAAGGGGCAGAAAGCATGGTATAAAGTGTTTTCAAAGACTATCTATCTATCTATCTATCTATCTATCTATCTATCTGTCTACCCTCTGTTAACTGTGTATAATCTATCATATCTACCACTATCTACCTATCATGTTTATCTATCTATCTATCTATCTATCTATCTATCTATCTATCTATCTATCTATCTATCTATCTCTGTCATCTGTCACCACTATCATCATTGACCTTATCTATCTACTATTCTACTATCTGTCTATCATCTATGTTTGTCAGTCTATTATCATTATCATCAACATCATCATCACCTTTTATCTTATCTACCTATTATCTACCTCTCCTCTATACTTATCTATCTATCTCTGTATATCTGGCTCTCATTCCTTCATTCTCCCTCTTTCTTTCCCTCCTCAATATCTTTACATACTTTTCTTAACCATCCCCTTTGGAATCCTTACCAACTACTGGGGGTGAACCTCCCCCATCCTTCATGATCCAGATACAGAGAGAAGCACAGGTGAACTTCCTGAATGTGCAGTGGGCTGTGCAAGAGTAGAGAAGGCCTTTCCTCCTTACACCCTCAGTGCTTTCCACCTTTGTGTTTCTCAGATGATGGATCTGAGATGGAGGAGGATGGCTGGGGAACTGGGAGAGATCATAGAGATGGCCTGTGACCAAGAAGCATGGCACTTCATGGTAGTTGCAATAAATGGTAGAGGATGGAGTGATTTCCTGGATTTTCCTGCTATTGACACTGGGCTCAGGTCCTCTGTGGGCTCTGAAATCATTACAGCTAAAGAAAGCTCTGCTCATATGGCAGTTCCTCAAAAGACTAAACATAGAGCTCCCCTATGACCCAGAAATTCCACTACTGGGCATTTACCCAACCATCCAGGAACAAGGAAATACTAAATCCACTAGCACAATGATGTTCACTGCAGCACTATTTACCATAGCAAAGATATAGAACCAACCCAGATACCCCCCAGTTGATGAGTGGATCAACAAGATTTGGTATTTATACACAATGGTATTTATACACTATGATGCTGTCAGAAAGGCTGACATCACCCCATTTGTAAGGAGATGGAAAGACTTAGAAAAAAATCATATTAAGTGAAGTAAGCCAGACTCAAAGGAACATAGACTTAGTGGTTTTCCTCATTTGTCATAATCAGTAGAAACTTTGGGCTCTCCTAGCAGAGATTTACAATAGAACAAAACCTAGAAATATAGGGCCATATAGTATGACACTAAATGAAAGGACCTCTAGGATATAGAAACAAAAGCCATATAATGAGTGATTGTTGTTCTTAATGTACTATGGTATCTCTCATCTCTTTTGCTGTCCCTTGGTTATCTCATATTGTTACAGTATTTCACCTTATTTGGTATATTGTATGTATGTTTATTTGGTTATTTGAAATCAGATAGTGAAGGGGGGAAAGAAGATGAGGGGTGGGGGTTGGGGGACAGAAATGGGCACTAAGACATAAGAAAGGGTATCAGTGTTTGAGAAGTAATGCGCCTTCTATCTGGTGAATATAATGTAACCATTCTATTAATTACAATAAAAATACATGAAAAAAGAACACTCTGCTCTCTGGGTGCTGGTAGCTCACATCTGTAATCCTCAATTATCAGGAGGTAAGATATGAGGATCATGGTTTGAAGTCAACATGGGCAGGAAAGTCTATGGAGCCCTTATTTCCAATTAACTACCATGAAACAAAAATCTGAGTGGTAGAGTGCCAGCCATGAGCAAAATAGCTCAGGGACAGTGCCCAGGTCTTGAGTGCAAGCTCTGGGACTGACACTAAAAATAAAATAAAATGAAGCCCTGCTGTAGCACTCTAGAAAGCATGGAGAGACAAGAAGTGAATCTGAAGATAGATGATAGGTGATCGATGTTGGACTGATGGATAATAGATGATGGATAAATGACAGGTGATAGACAGTAGATGACAGATAGATGATAGATGATAGATAGATGATAGATGGTAGATAGGAATGAGAGAGAGATGAGTGACAGCTAGAAGGCCAGAAGTCCCACATACTTTGAAAGGAAATAGAAAACAGAACAGCTGAAGGTGGTGCCTCTCTGTGATACAGTCTGTTGGTGTGTGTGGAGGGGTGAGTTTAGGGGGTGAAGAAGTTGTCACAAGTTCCTGAGAAAGGGGGTTCCAGGCATAGGAAATGTCCCGGACTGCACCCAGGAGGCATGCATAGAGTAATCACTGAGGGTAATCGTGGATGTAATCCGAATTGGGATGATTTTCCAATAGCAGCTAGAATGAGTCCAATTAATGGATGGGCTTGGCCTGATATGGTAGAGCAACATGAGCAAGAGAGACTGTGTTGGAAGATGTGAAGAGAAGACAACCCCACTGATGAGGAGAGTGAGGGTGAAAGGTGCAGGAGAGGCCAGCCAATGTGTTCCAGGTCAGGCTGTGTGAGCCTTGGACTCTGGTTAAGACCAGGGCTGCCATGTTTTCTCAGAGCACAAGACAGGAACAGAATGACAGCATCAGCTTAGAGTTTCATGAGAGCTCTCTGGAGTGTCTGTAATCCGGCATTTGCACTTAGAAATAGAGGTCAGTGTAGCCAAATCCCAGGAGACACTGTCAAGACCCAGGGCTGTGTTTGGGAAGGGCTGCCTGCGGCTGAGGTGGGAAGCACAAGAGCCACTTTCAGAGGAGTGGGATCCTTTCTTGATGGTGAGCAGATAGCATGGCCCCCATCCCAGGACATAGAAAGACTTTTCTCATAGAGCCATCTCTCTGATTTCTGTCCGCTGGAGCCCGAGTGGTTGGTTCCCATTGCATTGGGAATTGAAATAGAGGCCAGGAACTTCAGAGAAGTGAATGCACACACGTTGGCCAGGGGCTAGAGATGGTCTTTCCATGACAACCATCTCATCCTAAATTCAGCTTCCAAGAAGAGGGAGAAGAATGCTTGGTGCATGGGGAGGCCAAGGCATAGATTTCAAGTTGGATTGGATTTAACTAGAGATGGATTTATTATTTATTTTAGCCCAACACCATTGCAACGGTCACAGGCCCAATCCTCAGAAAATAATGCATAGCATTATACACTGGACAGATGAATATACAATAAAAATTGTCCCATCCTCTCAGCAGAGGCTATCTGTGACACAGAAGTATAGGAGAATCAGAAGTTGTAATAGGTCAGCCGATGGTAATTGAACACATACAAAAGGAGGAGGTAGCTCAGCCGTTCAGCTGGGATTGAGAGCCTTGCTGCAGGCATGATGAGGAGCCACAGAGACATACCAGGACATAGAGACTTGGAGTATTAGGGGTTCCGCCCACCAGGAAGGTTCTCATCCTCCCCTCACTCAGGCCCAGTTCTTAAAGAGCCACAGGAGCTGCAAAAGTGTGGGAACTAGTCTCTAGAGTTACCCTGAAAATCCCTGATGACACTTAGACATTTTTCAAGGAGCCCCTGAGCTTCCTGACAAATATGAAGTCCCTAGAACTTGTGCCTTGGGTGACAGAAGTAATAGAGAGCTGGGAGATGTTGCAAATGGTCCCCGTGTTTCTGTCATCAAAGCAAAAGACATCTTTGTAGAAGTCACCTAAGGACAAGTTCTGGTGTACAGGTGAGGTTCCTCCATGTTTGCATAGAAAGGCTTTCTACAGGATTGCACTGCATTCTCAGCTGCACAGATTCAGTTGTTCCTCTTGCTCATTCCTGATAGCCTGTCTCAGAAAAGCTTGTTGATGCTGAGGTCTCATGCTTGTGAGAGGAGAATCAGGGTGAAGAGAAGGAGGAAGAAGGAAGGGACCCATGTCTGAGTCCCTTTGTCTCCTCCTTAAGCAAACCCAGGCCAGGGTGGCAATGCCAGCTGGGTGAGGCATCCGTGGGACACTTTTTATCTGCATTATCATGCAATATTCCAAGTCTGCTTTGTCTTTTTTTTTTTGCATTTTATCAATACCACTGGTAGATCCTGCTGTCCCTTTCTGTTGGGTTTATTAATATTGCCCTCTGATCTACGGGT
This sequence comes from Megascapheus bottae, assembly GCF_031878675.1. Classification (NCBI taxonomy): domain Eukaryota; kingdom Metazoa; phylum Chordata; class Mammalia; order Rodentia; family Geomyidae; genus Megascapheus; species Megascapheus bottae. Next base: position 18,355,786 of record NC_143535.1, read on the forward strand.
AGCTGCCATGCTTTATATTCTAGCCCCATCCTGGCTTCTCCAAACTCAGACACCATATTTAATTAGATTTTCTCCCTGGCTCTGGCAAACAGAAATTGAACTCCCAGTATATCTCTATTGCTCGGGAGCTGGCGGCTGACAGAAGGAGACAGCTCTTTTCCTCTCTGCCTTTCTCTGCCTCTTCCCTTCCATCCCCACCTCTGACATTAATATCGAAACACAAGCCTACGTGCAAGATCAATCTTTGGCCTCCTTATGATTCATACCCATCACACACACACACTCACACACACACACACACACACACACACATACACTCCTATATCCATGTAAGTAGATGCACAAGCTTTGCATGACCAAAATTTATGCAGACATGACCCTGGATATTAGCAGGTAAGCTATTTGGCTTTATACCAATGGTTTCTTAGAAAATATCCTTGCCACAACTATGGGCACTCCTAAGAAATTCATATAATATATCCTCAGTGTTCTCCCCAGCAAGGGATGGTGATAGTACCAGTTCCTAGGCACGCCCCATAGCTGTGATCTTGGAGGAAAACCTTGCCTGTCCCTGTATGCCATAAGCCAGGCAACTCCTTGCCAGGATCAAGCATTTCCATTCTCACATAAGGGTTGGTTTGCAATGGCTGCTGGGTAATGCAAACTAGAGGGCCAGAAAATAATTTGTATTTTCTTCATTCAATAACTACAGTATGTGAAGATGGAGCTAGGGAAACGGAGGTGATAAGTGGGATTGGGAGAGATGAGGGAGGGGTGTGGGGGAGGGAGAATGCTGAAATATCAAATATCATCTAAATATCAAGATGCATTATTCTCACACACTGGCATGGTGTTGGGGTGGGGTCAGGTGGGAGAAGCCTAAGCATTTAGGTGGGGTGGTAACAGATAGAGGGTTTGAGGGTGACCGAAGGAAAAAACAGTAAAGAAAGAGGGAAGGAGGGAGCCATAGTGGAGGGTAGTTTGCCCAGATTCCATTGTAATATTTGAGGTGGCCTCATTATCAAGATGCGAAAACACATTCATTCACTGTCAACCATGACAAAGGTGAAGACAAGGTCAGCACCCCAGAAGGGCAGATGGGCAATGCCACTTTCTATGGAAGGAGGAAGAAGCTACAATGTGTCCCCTGCCCACATTGGGCTCCATCTCCTTGGGGTAGCTTCTGGTAGGCCAGGGGAAGAGAACTGTGCTTCTGGTGGTAGACAGGACAAGTAAGGCATGTGGAGAAGGGGAGATGAGAGCAGGCAGAGCACATGGATGTGGCACTGGGCCGGTTCTGGTTGGAGAGGTTTTTGGAGGACAGCAGTTGTAAGCTAGCATTCAGACCAGTCACCTATATGCCACCTCTGGCAAATCACCTCCCTTTCTGAGCCTTAGGTTTGCTTCTTGCACAAAGGGCTTCTTGCACTGCCTCTTGTGCTGTATGCTAGGATTAGAAGGAGTTGTGCTGGTGTGACACCAGGAACGAATCCAGTTCATGTGGAGCCCACCACAGCTGTGTTTGCTTGAGTACCTGGTATCCCTCAGAGGTTGAGGACAGAGGAGAGGTTGAGCCCATGCTCAGGGCTCATTTTCAGGGATCTAGGATTGCTTCCTAAATCTGAGTTGAGTTCATCCGGGAGGAGAGTGGGGCTCAGCGCGACTTATGAGTAGAGTCTTCAAGAAAAAGACCCATCTTGGGAAGACCCCCATAGCTCTTCTATTCTCATGATTCTAGACAAATGTCCATTGTGGCAGCCCAGAACAGCTAATAATCAGGCTGTCTGTCATCCATTTGCTTAGAAAACCAAACTTCCCGAGATGGGTCACAGATCTCTGGTCACAGAGTTGCTTCATGACATAACTGATTCTCGAACTAAAAGCACAGAGGGTACCCTGAGATCGGAGAACAGTGGGTCAGAGAGTCCCTGACTGTTCCTGAAGGTCCGTGGCTGGTGTTGGGGTGGGGTCTGGTGGGAGAAGCTAATTTCTAGCTCATGTAAGAGCCCAATGTGCCATTTCTGGCCAGCAGATGGCGTTGTATCCCACTATGATGCACAAACTCAAAGTCATTTCTTGCATGGTTCTCTGAGCCCCTCTGGCCCTGCCTGGCTGCCTCTTCCTACAGATGGTGGAAGGAGAGAATGCTAAGAGAAGCTCCGTCCTGAAAAAGGCCCCACATCTCATTGGCGAAAATTCCCATGGTGGCCAAAACCAACCAGTAGGGTGGCTGGGAAATACAGTCTTCTATCCATAAGGGATGAGAACCATCACTGCAGAAGCCTGAGGCCACCAGAAGTGCTGCTTGAACTGTATATGCACAAGTGCCATGACTTCCTGTACATACATAACTAGCGTAGGTAGGATTTATTTCTTTTTTTGCATAATCACATTTTCTTTCCTTTAATTGGTATTGTAAAGGTGATGTAAAGAGGGGTTATAGTTACATGTCAGATAATAAGTACATTTCTTTTTTTCTTTTCTTTTTTGGGGGAGGGCGGTGTGGTCTTGCACTCTGGGCCTGGGCGCTGTCCCTCAGCTCTTCAGCTCAAGGCTACAGCCCTAACCCTGGAGCCATAGCGCCACTTCCCTAACCCTGGAGCCATAGCGCCACTTCCCTTTTTCTAGTGGTTAATTGGAGATAAAAGTCTCATGGACTTTAGTGCCTGGGCTGGCTTTGAACTGTGATCCTCAGATCTCAGCCTCCTGAATAGCTAGGATTACAAGCGTGAGCCACTGTATTTGGCTATACATTTCCTTTCCTTTTCTTTCTTTCTTTCTTTCTTTCTTTCTTTCTTTCTTTCTTTCTTTCTTTCCTTCCTTCCTTCCTTCTCCTCCTTCTCCTTCTCCTCCTTCTCCTTCTTCTATTCTTCTTCTTCTTCTTCTTCTTCTTCTTCTTCTTCTTCTCCTTCTCCTTCTTCTCTTCTTCTTCCTTCTTCTCTTCTTCTCCTTCTTCTCTTCTTCTCTTCTTCTTCTTCTTCTTCTTCTTCTTCTTCTTCTTCTTCTTCTTCTTCTTCTTCTTCTTCTTCTTCTTCTTCTTCTTCTTCTTCTTCTTCTTCCTCTTCCAGTGTCACCTCTTCTCTCATTTTCTCCCAGTTTTTTTTTCCCCGCACCCCCTACAAATTGTATGGTTCATTTTCAACATATCATCTCGTATCTCTGTTGCATTTGTCCACCCTTCACCTCACCATTTCTGGACTCCCCTTTGCCCTTCCCAACACAGATGAACTTACATACAAGACAAAAGTACAGAAAGGAAAAAAAAAACAGTATCAAAGGATTAAAGAATAAACCCCCAAAACCAAGAAGCAAAATGACATACATTTATAAACAAGATACTGTAAGAGATCTGCCACATCTGGGAACTGCTGGCTCCTGTTCGTATGTCCTTCTCTGTTTTCATTTAACAACCTCCATCTTAGGTCCTCAGACTTTTCCCTGAAATCAGGTGCCCAGACGTGGTTGTAATTGTTCATGACTACCCCCTCACCCTCTGGCTGCAGCAGCAGAATGCCCTCCACCCAGTCCAATTGTTGCAATCAGTAAACCCCACCCTGGCTCTCAATCTTTGGCCCCAGCTACCACTGCAGACAGAGAACAAGCCCCTAGTGAAATTTTCCATCTCTAGCGCTTGGCCCTATAAAGGTATCTCTCTCTCTTGCACAGACAACCATTGTACCCAGCTGGAAAGGCACAGCCTTGTCAGCTTGCTGACAATAAACGTTGCTGTATGTGACTTGGTGTCTACATGGTCTTCTGGACTGGAGCCTTCAACTGTTGCCTGTGATCCTAGTTATTTAAAGGAGCTGAGCACTGAGGATCAATGTTCAAAGCCAGCCCAGACAGATAAGTCTCCAATTAATCAATTGGCTCAAATGGTAGAGTGCTATCCTTGAGTGTAAAAGCTAAGAGAGAGTGCCCTGTACACTGAGTTCAAGCCCCAGTACCGGCGTGCACATGTCCCCCCCACCCCCCAGATCAACAACCAATTCATCAACAATTCATAATAAAGCACAACAATTACAACATTGTCCCGTAATTGTAGCTATTTAAAATGTATCAATTGTTTATATTGGAGATTGTCCATCTGGTATTTTCAAATGCAGTTGACCATGGGGAACAGAAACTATAGAAAGCAGAACTACAAATAAAGGAGGATCACTACTCATCTTGTGCCCAGAAAGAAGAGGAAAGTAGAATACATGATGCTGAGAGACCCTTGGAAAGCTCTCACCCAGGCCATCTCCCTACTCTACAAATATCTTCTTGTACTCTCCTTTCCTGGCCTTTGTAATGCAGTCTTCTTTCTCAAGCCTTCATGTAGCAACCTATGAACTAGAAAGACACCTTATCTACTCACAGGATACAAGAGAGGAATTGGAACAAGATTAACTGTCATAAGAACACCCCCTGGGGTAGATACCATGGATAGATTCACAGCAGTATACATGTTCTGTAGTGTGAGCAGACTCTCCAGGTGATGCATTTCTGGGTTGGGGGTCAGGGTTCATTCCCTGCTTAAACCTCGCTTCTGGTTTTGGAGAAAAATGTCCATGTCTGTTGTTTTGTGAAGAATCTGCCCTACCCCTGGGCAACTTCCCCTTCCTTGCTACCCTCTGGGTTAGCGCTAAGGAGGACCTATGTAGTCATGTGTATTTGTACTATGGAGAACTTTTTACCCAGGCTCTTGTAAGCCAGCCAATCATTTCTTTGGTACTCAATCCCTTTAATACTTGATCGGTTCTTGAGCTGCTTTCTTCCCAGTTAAATCGAATTGTTAGTATCAGCACTCGAAGTTCTTTCTGAGATTTGGTCCTCAGTGTTCACTTCTCCATGCCTTTCTCTCAATTTAAGAATAGCCATTATGAAACATCTGCAACAATAGGCTTGGAATAAATCTGAGCTGGGTACAGCTGCCAGAACCGAGGATAGCACCTTGATGGCTTCAACCAAAGTCACCCGGAGGCTGAAAGTTTCAGGACCAAGTATCCCAAAGTGGATCCTGCTGAGGGTGTCTGGACTTTGTGTCCTTATCCTAGGGTATGGTGTCGTGCTGGCTGTGTTTGGTGTTTCGCTTTGTCATTTCATTTTGTCTTTTTCTTGTGTGGTACTGTTTCAGTGTACATGTTTCTAACTTTCCCCACTTTCAAAGGACAGCAGGCATATGAAGTGAGGGCCCCTCTTATTCCAGGATGATCTCATTTTACCTCATCAAATCTATAATGACCTTGATTCCAAATGAGGCCACACCTTGAGATATGGTGGTAGGATGCCAGCATGTGAAGTCTTTCAGAGCTGAGAAGCCAAGGCATCACCTTTCACTGGATTCTTGAGATCCCTCCATGGAACCCTGAATTATTCATGGGCCTTTGTTTCTCAGAGCCCCTCTGTTTCCTCCCTATGCCAGCCCTACGGTGACCCACATTTCTGAACTCCTTTCAAATACTCTTCCTAGAAAGAAAACCCATCTGTGTTATGAGGAAAGGGAAATGAGCACATGTTGAATACCTACTCTGTGCCAGCCCCTCTCTCAGATCCTGTGTCTCTTTTCACAAAACACATGGAGATTCTGTGAAATTAGGGCCTTTTATGCCTGAGGAGAGAATAGCTTCTACAACATGTGCAAACTCCCCAGTGTTTCCATGCTTCTGTTTCTGAGCTGATTTGTAGAGGCGCCTTCTCAAACACCCCATGGTTTCTGAATGAGCTTTCCTGGATGCCCCACAGAAAATCAGATAGCCCAGAATCCTGCTGACCCCGGCTCCATCACCTTCTCACACAGGGTGTGTGATCTTTGGGTTTTTCATGGGTTCCCTCTACCTCTCAAGCTTCCAGCTTCACAGAGACAGCAGAGATTTTACCTGCTCCATGTCATGCTTTCTCTGTGCCAAGAATGGTGCTGTGGAAGTAATGATTGAAGGTGTCTGGAGGAAGCTTCCACCACAGGGCTGAGGACAGGTGCTCTGGATTGAATCAGAAGTAAAGTTAAGCAGATGGATTGGCCTGAATTCCAGCTCAGTGCTTTACTATCAGGACAGTATGAGGGAAGGCACTTCATCCTTCTATTCTTTAGCTGTAATAACAGTCTATCTCTTAGGATGATTGTGATGCAGAAGTGTTTAACAGAGGGTTTGCATGCTGGAAGAGCCCAGGACATGCTACTTTTACTCAAGGTGATGGTCAGTAACATGAATTCTCACAAATCGGATCCCTTGTGTGTGTTTGTACTGTTGATAATATTTTAACTTGGACAATGCTCTCTTTTGCTCTGACTAAGTACTAGAGGCTAGACACTTCATAATGAAAAGAGCTCACAGTTCTAGAGATTCAAGTGCATGGTGTTTGGCACCTGTGTAGCTCTGGTGAGGAACCCATGAAAATGACATCATAATGGCAGGTGCATGTGAAGACAGAGGGAAAGGGGGGAGAGAGCGGGGGTGAAGGAGAGACAGAAAGACAGAGGCAGAGTGGAGATGAGAGAGGTAAAAGAGATCAAAGAGAGAGATAAACTTGCTTTACAACAACTTGGTCAAGTAGAAACAGTTCACTCCAGGAGATCTGTATCCCCTCTCCGATCTGTATCCCCTCTCCTTCAGGGATGGAGCTCATGGTAACTTCTACAACTTCCCCTTAGCTCCTCCTCTTAAAGGTCCCACTACCTCCTAGTCACACCAAAACTGGGGCCCGAGCTTCAAGGAACCTTTTGGAGAACACACTCAGGATCATGTGCTTATTTTTTCTAAAGTCATGAAATGATCCATTCATAGGAAAGGAAGCAGAGTCTGGCATTTCTTGAAAAATATCCAGATCTATCCCTCTTTTCTGCCAGATTCCTCATACAATAAATCTGCTGTATGTACAGGTGAGAACTTCGAATCAGGTAATTGGACACATCTGGGCTGTTGATTCAGCTGGCTCCCCCCTCATCCATCATTGCCACCCTGGAGTCTTGTGATATACCTGGGCTGAGGTGCAATGGCTTTTTTTCCTCCTCCTCCTCCTCCTCCTCCTCCTCCTCCTCCTCCTCCTCCTCCTTCTCCTCCTCCCTCTCTTACTCCTCCTCCTGCTCCTTTTCCTCCTCCTCCTTCCTTCTTTTTTCTTTCTTCTTCTGCCTATCCCGGACTTGAACTTGGAGCCTGGGTGCTGTATACCTTTAGCCATAGATCCACTTCTGTTTTGTTTGTTGGTTATTAACTGAGATGAGAATGTCATGGATTTTTCTTTCAGGCCTGGCTTTGAGCCATGATCTTCAGATCTCAGACTCCTGTATAGCTATGGTTACAGATGTGAACCACTGGCTACTGGCTCAGCTGCTGCTATTGCTTCTTCCTCCTCCTCCTCCTCCTCCTCCTCCTCCTCCTCCTCCTCCTCCTCCTCCTTCTCCTCCTCTTTTCCTCCTCCTTCTTTCTTTTTGGAATAGAATTATGGTATTTCTTTCATATCTTAATATATGAAGAAAGTTTGAAAATTTGGGTCATCATAAAGGTTGGGATAGAGATGAAAGTGAAAGGTGCTTTGAGGCATGAAGGACCATTAGTAATTTTCAGGTAGAGGGACCCAGAAGATTCTTAAAGTGTCTTGCATTCTAGCTTTGTTCTGATGCCCTTGCTCTTGGTTCTGCACAGATCTGCTGATCCTCTCCTGTGTAGGCAGAATTCTCCTCTCCTTGGCTCTGGGAAGCCTGTTTCATGAGCCAGCTCTGGTCAGCCTCTGCCCTCTGACTTCATTGTGCAGATTCTTCTCGTGCAGTAACCTGGTGCCTGGCAAGTCTAGCAGGCTGTAGTGTACAAGTGCTAAGAGCTGGGTGTGTGGTGGTGAGCACCTAAAGTCACTTGCTAGCTCTGTTCCCCTCCCCCCACCTTTCTCTTTCTGACTTCTTCCACTCAGGAGCATTCTGGGTCAGCAAAGACAGGACCAGACAATTATGTTCTGAGTGTGTGATTTATTAATGAAGGGGGAAGCCAGCAGAGGAGACTGTAATGCTATCATAGTATGTCTGATCTAATTATGCTAATCAATTTTTATGGCTCATCAGAGGGAATTCCAGTTGGACTTGTGTCAGGAATTCTCTAGAGGATCAGAAAAGGTGCTTCCAGGACTTGGGAAGCTGTTGGGGGAATACTCCAAAAGCTCATGGAACTGTACTCACCCTCATCCTTTGGTATGGCTAGGGATGCAAGGCCCTGGAAACTGGGGAAATGCTCCCAAAGAGAACAGACTTGGAAGGCAACAGAAGGGGCGAATCCAGGGGAGTGTGTGTGTGTGTGTGTGTGTGTGTGTGTGTGTGTGTGTGTGTGTGTGATCCAGAAGGAGCAGTGAAGGCACTGTGGTAGTTGCTGGTGGGCTGGGTGCAGGCCCTGCACAGCTGGCTGGAACTACCTGGAACAGGAGCAATGGAAAGAGCAATGACGTCACGCAGCCCTGCTCCTCTCCTTGGGCTTCCCAATCCCAGACCTTTGAGCCCCTCTCTCCCCATAGGCTTTGAGCCCTGAGTTTTATCCAGAGAGTTATCCTGCTCCACACCTGTGTTTTAGATTCTTACATGCTTCTCTACTTCCAACTGTGTGCATGTCAATAGGTGGATTAGAACCCATGTCAAGTTATAGGCTATTTTGCAAGGCATCCAGAGAAAGCTTAGAGACCTGATCAGTCCTCCTTCCATCTACTTGCCATCTAAAGTTTGATCCTTCTATTTTTCTTTGTGGTACTAAGGATTGAATTCAGCACCTCACGTTTGCTAGGCAGGTGTTCTACCACTTGGGCCATGCCTCCAAGCCTCTTTTTTGGTTGCTTATTTTCAAAAGAGGATCTCATTTTGTGTTAGGGCCAACCTGGGCTGCAATCAGCCATTCAACTGGAAATGGCAGGCTCATGCCACTGTACCAAGTCGCTGTGCTTCTGCCATAACCTGGGGCCATGTGCCATTGCGCTCAGCCATGGATGAAGATGGAGTCCTCTGGATTTTTTATATCTTATCTCCTGATCTATCTCCCAAGTGGCTTCCCTAACAAAAATGCCTAGAACACAGAACACTGGCCAGTCAGATAGATGCCTGGGAAGTTTGAAAACCCTGCATTGTGCAGGTAAAACTTTCGCTAGGACATTTCAGTGGTAACTTGTAAGGGGGGATACTGTAAGTCTATGGAAGTGTTGGGAAAACAGAATACTAGCAGTGTGTGCATGCTGGATAGAGTGGGCTTGTAGTGGTTACGTTTTGTAAGGGATGAGGAAAGGAAGTTAGGAAAGAATAGCTGATTTGCAAGGAAAGTAAAAGGAAGTAGAGAGAATGCACAAAAGTGGGGCATACTGTGCTTTCCAGCACTCATGGTGGTGTGATTGTAGTGTGTCCTTTACTACAGCTTAGTGAAGGAGCCATTTATGAGGCTTCTAAGATTCTGTGCAGTAGGACATTAAACTGGACATGGCAGGCACATCTTGCCTCTGTCCCATGATGTTTAGGGTTCAGCTAGAAGACGGGAGTCTCTGGGGCTCATATACACACATCTGCTGGAAGATTCTGGTGGTGGCCCAGGGATGTCGCAGCTATCACATCATGATGAACACTGCAACACCGTTATCATTTAGCCTGAGGGTTCCTTGGGCTAGCATCTGACTCATGCCACTCCTCAGACAAGGCCACTAAGGCTAGCTCTCAATCGTAGGGAGGGCATGTGGATTCCACCCTGGGATGGACCAAATGTCAAAGTTCTTGGGAGATCACGCTGGACTGGTAAGGCTGCTGCTGACGCAGTCACTCTGGGAACACACCATCTTTTTTTTTTGTTTTGTTTTTTGGCAGAGGGGCTTGGAAAGCTGACATTTCCCAAACAGGAAGAGAAATGGCACAGGCCAAATGTCTCATTTATACCAAGAGACTTGCACCTCTGGTAAAAAAAAAAAAGTTAGATGATTGTAGTGAAAGCCTTTGAGTCCAAGTGACAGTTGCAGAAAGGGAAAGGTAGTGAGGGACAATGAAATCAGGCATATTTTAACAATATGTGTAGAAGAGCACTAAGAATGCGCTTGTTTTACAAATGGAGCTGCCTTGAAGCAGGTGGACGAGGAGCTGCTATGTTTCTGAGATCAGAGAGTCTGGTAGGAAGGACCTGTGAGCTCTCTAAGATGGGGGTACAGGAGAGCTGAATATGGATTCTTACATCTGTCATCGCCTCTGGGTGGCCCTCACCACCCCCTCTCCTGGCTCCTGCCTCGCCAGCTCTACTGACCCACAGTAGACTGGGATGTGAGCAAAAAATGAGCCTTTGGGGTTTCTGTAAATAGCAGTTCGTTTTCCCCTGACAAATTCAGGCTGCTTTCTTGGCACATCCTTTGAAGAAGCTGTAAGTAACATTTGTAAGTCGGTCCATTTCTCTAATGCACTGGCACAGCTTTCCTACTTCCCAGGAATGCTGAGTACTTCAAGGGGGCACAGATGACAGCCACAGAGGCAGGCAGATTGGCTACCATGGGACTTTGGGGTTGGAAGTTTAGTAGGGCGATGCTATGCACTCAGGATGAGAAAGGTCTGCTGGAACGCTCTCTCTCTCTCTCTCTCTCTCTCTCTCTCTCTCTCTCTCTCTCTCTCTCTCTCTGTGTGTGTGTGTGTGTGTGTGTGTGTGTGTGTGTGTGTGTGTGTGTATAGCCATTGCTTGGCTGCTGTGCATAGAAACAGAAAACCAGGCTACAGAGAACCCACAGAACACTGCGTCTGACAGAGAGAGAGGGGATCCCAGTGGCTCTCCCCTCACGTCTGAGCCATCTTTTCTTGCATTCTATGAGAGACTCTTGCTTCATGCAATCATTTTCCATGTCTATAACTCATTTTAGTGGGTTCCACTTATCATAAAAGACTGCTGATTGAGATGGAAGCAGTATGGCAGAGTGTTCATAGTATTGCGGGTAAAAGTACCGGGCTACAAAATAGATGGTTTATTGTGATCTTGTGGCAATAATTACTATATAGATAAATAAGGAATGGAGAATAAACATCAGCATATGAATAGCCATTATTTCAGGAACTTTGGGGGAAAGTATAGGTAGGGCTTAATCTTTCTGTGCTTTGAGCATTTATATTTCTATTCCCTGTGGAGAACATGTATTGTTTTAGTAACAGGAAGAAAAAAACACCCAGGGTTTTAAATCCATAATATGCCTGAAAAGGAAATTGAGGAATACAAAATGAATCTAAAAACAGCAGAGGATATCATGTCAGAATTCTGTGTATGAGACTTTCTGTCGGGTATGCGTCTCTTCCATTTTTCTCTTCTGCTGGGCACAGTTGGGCCCATGGTGTGTGTGTGTAGCCTCTGGCTTTTCAGAAGCTCAACACGAGTCTTCTCGGGACTGGACCTAGCTTGGGGTTACCCAGCCTCTCAGTTAATTCCTGCAGTCACCAAAGTCTGTCTTGGAAGATCCAGGTAGTCTTCTGTCTCTATCTTCTTTACGCTGTCTGGTTTCTCTGCTTTTTTTTTTTCCAGTTCTCATCTCTTTTACACCTCTGCTCTATGTCCTGGAATTTCTACTCTTTGGCCTAATTGGCTTTTCTGAAGACTGGCCGTCCAGCTTTGAAGGTATTGCTGACTCTTAGGTGCCTTTTAAATTCCTAGCTTTTGTCTGGTCTAGCCTGGATCTTCTTTTCAGTTGTCTGATTTCTCCCCCTCCACCCCTCCCAAAGCAGAAATGACTGGCTCAACTCAGCCAGAGAACTGTTCTTTCTCCTCCTGGATATTTCTGAGCTTGCAAAAGCTGAGCCTCTGAGAAAAGGGAAGACTTGGTCATGAGCAGCACACATTCTCCTGGCCAGCTCCCAGGATGGACAAGACAGAACCCTCTCTTGAAAGTACCAGGGTAAGCTGGGTCCTGGTGGTTCATACCTGGAATCCTAGCTACTCAAGAGGCTGAGATCTAAGGATTGTAGTTCAAAGCCATCCAGGACAGGAAAATCCAGGAGACTCTTATCTCCAGTGAACCACCAAAAAATAAAAAAATTGGAGCTGTGGCTCGAAGTGGTAGAGTAGTAGGGCACTAGCCTTGAGTGAAAAAAGTCAGGAACAGTGCACAGGCCCTGAGTTTAAGCCCCATAACTAACAAAAAAAATACTAGGGTAGAGGCCAGGATCATGGCCTATTGGGAGAATGCTTGCATAGCATGCACAACGCTCTGGGTTCGATTCCTGGTACCACATACACTGAAAAAAGCCAAAAGTGGTGCTGTGGCTCAAGTGATAGAGTGCTGGTCTTGAGGAAAGCCCAAGGACAGTGCTCAGGCCCTGAGTTCAGTCCCCAGGACTGGCAAAAATAAAGATACTAGGATAGTACTGAGGAGTCTAAATGGCATTGCCCTGACTCTGCGTAAAGTACTGATGGTCAAAAAGTCCTATTTTGAAATACAGATGAAAATTACATTTTATTTTTGAACTGTCATCATCTTAGTGCTTTACAGCAGTGTCCTATCCCCCTGCCCCCTGCCACCTTACAATCATTTCAGTCCCTACATACCTACCCGCAGCCTTGGGTGAGACAGCAGGAGAAGGGGCCCTGACCGAGTGAGGCAGCCTGCAGACAGGAAGTGCTCACCGCGTGTGGACCCTGGCCTGGACAATGTGTCCAATCTTTAGGATTCTGTACCAGAGGGGATGGAGACTTTTGTGGAACAGTGTGGCAGACCTGAGCTCTCATGTCTCCTGTGTCTATTCTTGGAGGAGGTAAGAAGGCATTTCAGCCTTCTTTTAGGGACATAGGAGATTTAGTAAGAAATCAGAAGTTGCCACCATGTAGGGATCCACAGGTTTGCAGTCACTGAAGCCCAAGTCAAGAATGATGTCATAATTGAAAGGACCTCCAGGATATTGAAACAAAAGCCATATAATGAATGATTGTTGTCCTTAATGTACTATGTTGTCTCTCATCTCCTTTGCTGTCCCTTGGTTATCTCATATTGGTATAGTATCTCACTTTGTTATCTGATATATTGAATTTATTTGTATTTGGATATTTGAAATTTGATAGGGAAGGGGGGAAAACCAAGACGGGTGAGGGGTGTGGGGGGGGAGGGAAATGGGTACCAAGACATGTGAAAGGGTATCAATGTATGTGAATTAATGCACCTTCTATCTGGCAAATATCATGTAACCCTTTTACTAATTACAATAAAAAATTTAAAAAAAAAAGAATGATGTCATATTTCTGTTCACAAATGAAGTGTCAGGCATAATTGGTGAGGGTTTTGTATCATTTACCAGGAGGAATCAGCAAACACACTGCCATTTTTGTAGCTCTGTAGGTTCTCGTGCTTCCCTACCTCATCTGAGCAGGACAGTTCTGTGACATCGCGCACCTGTCCCAGGGGCCCGTGATGAATATAGCAGGCTGCACAAATCACAGATGTCCTTGAGGAGAACAATTACTGGTCTCAATAACTGGTCTCACCACAAGCCAGAGGAGTAGAAGTTCTTCTCATTCTCCCTCAGCCCCCACTCTGGGGACCCAAGCAACACCAAATTCAATGTTTGTTCTCAGGTTCCAAATCTGGAATAAAATTCATGACTCTATGGCTACAAGGCTCACACCTGATTTCTCTGTCTGTCTGTCTGTCTGTCTGTCTGTCTGCCAGACCTGGGGCTTGAACAAGCTCTGTCCTGGAGCATCAATGTGCTCAAGGCTAGTGATCTAGCACTTGAACCACAGTGCCACTTCTGGCTTTTTCTGAGTAGTTTATTGGAGATGAAAATCTCATGGACTTTCCTCAGCTCTGGCTGAGATCTGAGGATCTTGGTTTCCGGAGTAGCTAGGATTACAGGCATGAGACCCCGGCATCAGGCTTACATCTGATTTTCTCTAAACACCAGAATGAAGGACCCCTCAAACCACAATAGAATGGACACAATAAAAATAAAACTCTCCATTTTCTAACCAGGTAGTTGGCTTTCTAACCTTGCAGGATGAGAGGTGTCCATTATTTTAAAGTTTCTAAATGCTGCTTGGGATTGAGATTGTGACCGTGCAGCCAGATCAGGCCTCACCCAACATTTTCAAATTCTCCCAACTTTTTTTTCTTTTTTTGGTCATGGAACTTAACCATGGGGCCTGGGCATTGTCTCTGAGCATTTTTGCTCAAGGCTAGCACCCTACTGCTTTGAGCAACAATACCACTTCCAATTTTCAGGTGGTTAATTGGAGATAAGAGTCTCGTGGACTTTCTTGCCCACGCTGGCTGCAAACCATGATCTTCAGATCTCAGCCTCTGGAGAAGCTAGGATTAAAGTCATGACCGCACCTGTTTAAGGTACTTAGTTTAACCTGAAGGGATTTGGTGGAAGACTCGGTAGGAAAGTTTGGGATCACCATGGACCTATAGCAGTGAGAGGGTTTGGAATGCATGGTGGGTAGAGAATGTTGCCTAGCCTTCCATAGGAAGAAGAGTTTAGTTAGTGCCCTGGTAGCTGCCTCATGGAATTCCTGTTCAATATTCACCCTTCTATTGCTTTACTGTCTCTCCTTCTTCCGACTCTTCTCCACCCCCATGTCCTCCCAGTCCCCCAGGCCTCTCCTATTGCAAGGGCAGAGGCACAGTTACACACAGGCAGTATTATGTGTGCAGAGCACATCGGACTGTGTGTTGAAGCTTTTCTCCAGCCTCTCTTTGTGGATCCTTTGAAATTCCATTATGTTATCTGAGGATCGAACAATTAGGTTTCTATGGAGAGGAGAAGGGGAGAAAGAGCCTGTACTACAGCATCCAGTTGCAAATATCATTTATTAACCTAAGAAGCCACGAGGATTGGAGGGGGCTTTCTGTGCCAAACACGGAACGGTTGAATATATTCAGTCTTTAAAAGAGCAGAACTGGGCCCCACGGGGCAGACAGCACACTTCCTTGCCCTAGAAATTCATGTTTTAGCCCCAAGTGCCTTCTCTCTGCAGGCAGAGACCTCTGGTGAAAGAAAACTTGGGATGGCAGCTGTCCCAAGCTTGGCTCTGTTCCTTCCCTCCCCACCCCCAACTCTCGCTTCTTGGGGCCTTATCAGGTGCACCTCATTCACTGGCCCTCACTGTATGAGCTGTGATTCAGCTGGGGCAGCAAGTGTGGTGGGGGAGAAAGGGCTGATTGAATTTGCTTTGGGACCAGCTCCAAGTCCTGCAAGGCTTGCAAATGTTTAGGGAGTGATTTCCATATCACTCTAAAGTTGCTTGTCTTTCTCCCAAAGGCAAAGGCTGTTGCCAAAAGTGAAGGACTTGGAGCTGGAGGCTGCCCTAAAGATTGGGTAGTGAAGTGAACTCCATTTCTGGAACTTGATGTGCGTGTGTGCGTGTGTGTGTGTGTGTGTGTGTGTGTGTGTGTGTGTGTGTGCGCGCGCGCGCGTGCACATGTGCATGTGCACATGTGTGATGGGTTTTGGCTCTTTGTTAATTCCCTATAATAGAGATCACAGTGCTGAGAAGCCCAGGGCTTCACTGGGCATTTGGCCAGCACAGCACAGGCCATGTGCAGCCTGGAGAAGGGATTCTTGGAAGAAAAATGAAATGTTATAAAGTGAGAATCTTGGGCACTATGGAATGACTTGCAGGGCAGGGAGGCCAGGAATGACCTTCAAGAAAACTGAAGATTAGGAAAGGAGCCAGGAGGAGGTGGGAGCAAGATTTGCTCCTGGATATTGGAGTCTCCAAGGCAAGGGGCTTGCTGATGTGGCCGTCACTTGTATTGAAGGGTACAAGTCACATAGACTTGAGATGTGGGTGCTTTGAGTGCTATAGTAAGGAGGCAGAAGAAGGAAATAGGCACATAGAATGAAGAGGCAAACTTGAGATCCTACCCATTCAGAAAGCTGAGATCTGCTCAAGGTTTGAAGCCAGCCTAAGCAGGAAAGTTTTGGAGACTCTTATCTCCAATTACCCAGCAAAAACCTGGAAGTAGAGGTGTGGCTTGAATGGAAGAGAACCAGTTTTGAGAGAAAAAGCTAAGAGATGATGCCTAGGTCCTGGGACAAGCCCCAGGACCAGCACAAAAACAAGATTGAAAACATAGATGAGAGAGCAACTGGAAGATGCAGCTGCTTTCCATTTCCAGTGGAGGTGGATAGACCCTTATTTTCTTTGTCCTCATGCATGCATTATAGCTCGCAAGTAGGGAGATTTTGCAAGTTGGGATTGAGATTTTCTACTCTTTGTTTCTATATATTGATGCATATTTATATATATGCATGTATGTGTATCTGAAAAAATATATATGCCATTATAGTACAGATAAATTATATTTCGTGTATTTCCAGATATATATGCCAATAAAAAGAAGTATATACAGATGTATTAACTGAAATATGGTAATTTCAAGAAAGAGGTCAAATGGGATAATTCCTTAGAAAGGCAAGGTTCAATAAGGTTCATCCAGCAGGTACTTGAAAGGAGTAAGACGGGCTCAAGGGAGAAGATGTGGGAAAATGAAGATGAAAAGAAGGGGGGAAATGCAGTCAAGTATCCAAGAGTAAAAATGAATGGGTGGAACAAGATGGGCGAGAATGTTGAAAAAGTGACACTGATCATGATACACTGTACTGATAAACTGCTTTGGTAAATGGCAACTCCTTTGTACAACTACTTAAAGAATACAGACATTAAAAAGTGGAGAGCGGAGTGACTACGTACTTAATAATGCGATCCATCAAGTCTTACTATTTCCCTTTTGCTAAATGTTGTTAGGGGATCCAGCGCTTTTTCCAGTCCATTCTCTTCCTTTTCTCCCTCAGAGGTACTCACTGCTCATAATTTGTTGCTCCAGAAAAATAATTTACTGTATTTAATATGCCCAATGACATTACAAAATGTTATTTTGCTTCCTATTAAACTTTACATAATTGGTTTCATACTGTGAAAAAGTTCCCTAGTTTTCTTTACACTCCACATTATACATTTTAGATTTGTCCTGCTTACCAACTGGACATCTAACCTTTTACTGCTGTGGAGTAATCTGTTACAAGGCTATATCACAACTCCCACTCGTCCATTTGTGGTCTTTCAGGTGGTTCCCTCATGTTTTTCTTAGTTGATAAAAAGTGTTACATTGCTGGACACCTGTGGCTCATGCCTGTAATTCTAGCTACATGAGAGAATGATCTGAGGATCTCAATTAGAAGCCAGCCTGGATAAAAAGGTCTGTAAAACTCTTTTTTTTTTTCAATTTAAAACTTAAAAAAAATTTATTGTCAGGATAATGTATAGAGGGGTTACAGTTACATTCAGTAGTAGATGCATTATTTCCCACACATTAATACCGCTTCTCATGTTTTTGTCCCCGTTAGGTCTGTAAGACTTTTTTATCTCCAACTAAATCACAGAAAAAGTCTGAAGTAGAGTTGTGGCTCAAGTGGTAGAGTGTTAGGTTTGAACAAAAAAGCCCTGGGACAGAACAGTGTTACACTGACAAGTGCTTTGTGACTCATGGCTACTCAGAAGCCTGAGATGTGAGGATTGTGGTTCAAACATACCCTAGCCAAAAATCGGTGAGACTTTTATCTCCAATCAATTACTAAAAGTGGTAGAGCACCAGCCTGGAGCAAAACAAAACAAAACAAAACAAAAACAAGCGGGAGTGTGAGAGGCCCTGCATTGGCACACACAAAAATGACAGCAAACATTTTCATACATCCCTTCTAATGTATGTACACAACATGCCTTGACATACACACATGTACACTTTCTCTATGGGAAATCCTTGGATTTGCTATTGCCAGATCTTTAGGTTTATCCACACCTACCACATAACTAGATTTAGCCAAACTGCTTTCCACAGTGATTGTTAGTTACCCTTCTGTCTTGTAGTCGATTCCAGTTGTTCCATAGCCTCCTCAGCTTCCAGTATCACCAGGTATTTTATCTTTGTCTGTGGTGGGACATGAAAGGGAGCTTCCAGTTATGATGTGTGTTGCTAAGAGAAAGTATCTCTTTCAGTGTTCATGGATTTCCAGGTTGAAATTTAATAGACTTAATGGCTTCTGATTTTTTTCAGTTAAATTTTTTTCCCATGATAATACTGGGGCTTGAACTCAATGCATGAGTGCTATTATTTAACTTTTTCTGGTTAAGGGTAGGGCTCTACCACTCGAGCCATAGCTCCAATTCTGGTTTTCTGGTAGTTAATTAGAGATAAAAGTCTCACAGATTTCTTGCTTGGTCTGGCTTTGAACTGTGATCATCAGATCTAAGCCTCCTGAGTAGCTAGGATTATAGAGGGAGCCACCAGTGCCTGGTTCTCTACTTTTTTATTAGCACACATTAATTATACACAGGGAGTTGTCTGTGATTTGTCTGTGTATATATGCATTGTACTTTGATCAAACTCATCCCCTTTATTCCTTTCTGGGAAGAAGCCCATCAGGTTGCATTGTTTTATTACTATATATAAAAGAAATCTTTATTCTGTCTTGGAAGGCAGTTCAGTGGTAGTACATGTGCCTGGCATGCACAAGGCTCTGGAATTGAACTTCAGCACCAAGAAACAAAACCAAACAAAAACAAAACCAACAACACGAAAGCTTTCCCTACCCTGAGGTCACATAGTTTCTTGAACTTACCTATGAAGTTTTTTTGTTTGTTTGTTTGTTTTTTTTCCAAGTACTTTTTTTCTTTTGGTGGTGCTACTCTAACACCTGTCACATCCTAGCTCATGGATGAAGTGACTTGGGTTTTGTATTTCTCTTGAAAATCTGTGTGGAATGTCCTGTCTGCACAGCATAAGTAATGTGTTTGTATCTTCTCTTCTGAGTCCCTGAAGCCTTGTATTGTCACTTTCCTGGGCCCAGCATCCTCAAACTAAAGATTCAATCTCTGCCCCTTTTGCTTTGCTTTACCCATTTCTAGTACAATATTACATCATCTTAGCTACAAATTTATATTATATCCACATATGTAAAATGATAATTTCATTTTTTTAATTCTTCAATTATGTTGGTCGATCTTGGGCCTTTGATTTTTCTCTGGATAAGTTTAGAGTCAACTTGTCATGTTCATTGGAGAACCTTTTCCAATTTTAATTAAAAATACATGAAAATTAGCTGGGTTCAGTGGCTCAGGCCCATAGTGCTAGTTACTCAGGAGGTTCAGATTGAGAGGATCACCATTAATGGCCAGTCCAAGCAAAAGAAAAAGTCCTGGGGATTCCTTCTCAACCCTATCTGGGTGGATGGCACTTGTCTTGTCATTCCAGCTATGCAGGATGCTGATATCAGGAGGACTGTTGTTCTACATGGAAACAGACCAAGCAAAAACATCAAGACTCTATATTAATGAAAGAATTGGGTGTGTGACACATACCTGACATCCTAGTTACGATGGGAGGCATGACATAGGCAGATTGTGGCCCAGCCACCGGCTCAGGAAAAAAATGAGACCCTCCCTATCTCAAATGTCACTAAGTACAGAAAAGGGTTGGAGGTTGGTCCAGTGATGAGAACACTTACCTTGCAAGCACAAAATCCTGAATTATAGACTAAACTGAGGAGAGCTGACCCTTTCATTGTATTACCTATTACCTTTGACCACGATATGTCTCATCATTCATGTAGTTTCTTTTAGATTTTTTTCTATTATTATCATGAAGGTGATGGTGTCTACAGAGGGGTTACAGTTACATAAGTCAGGTAGAGTATGTTCCTTTGTGGACAATGTCGTCTCTTCTCTTGCTGTCTCATAGATTTTCCCTCTCATCCCCACCCACAAGTTGTAAAGTCCATTTTTACTAGAGAGTCTAATGAGTAGGATTGCTGCATTTGTTAACCCTTTCCCCTTCCATTTCTGTGCCTTCCCTTCCCTTCCCAAAGACATCTGAATTAACAAACAAGACACAAAGAAAAGAAAACAAAAACAGCAACAGAGAAAAAGTCTCTTATGTTTCTATTTCCCAGAGTACATTTCAGTTAGCTATTATTTTGTATAGGCCTTGCTCTTTTGTGTTCCTCTCCTAAAAGTATCCAACTTTGTTCTCACTGTGTGTGAATGCCTAGAGCTTTGTGTACTTTATCATTTCCCAGAATATTTTAGATCTAGTGCCAGCTGTGAACTTGGCTTACCTCACTTAGCATGATTTGTTCTAGGTCCATCCATTTTCTGGCAAAGGTATATATATATATATATTATATGTGTGTGTATATATATAATATTCTTTCTTTCTAATGGCTATATGTAATTCCATTGTATATAGGTACCACATGTTTTGGGTTCCCTCATCGTCTGTAGATCATCTTGGCTATTTCTACAACTTGACTATTGTGAATAGTGCAGCAGTGAACAGGTTTGTGTATCTGGTTTGTAATGTTTTGGGTCGATGCTCAGGTGTTGTATGGCCGGGTCACAGGAAAGGTATGTATTCTCCTTCAATAAAACTTGTTTACTTCAGAAATATAGTGTATATTCTTACCATTTTTTCTTTCTTTTTCTCTTTTTTTCTTTTGCCAGTCCTGGGGCTTGAACTCAGAGCCTGAGCACTATCCTTAGGCTTTCTCAAGGCTAGAGCTCTACTACTTGAGCCACGGCTCCATTTCTGGCTTTTTCTATGAATGTGGTACTGAGCATGCTATGCAAGCATTCTACCACTAGGCCACACTCCTGGACCTGTTACCATTTTCTTATACCTTTGCCATTCTCTACTTTAAAAAATTATCTTAAGCTTCTTTCTTTGTCTTTTTTTAAAAAAATGTTTTTGACTTAGGCCTAGTGTTGCACATTGATAATTTTAGCTACTAAGGAGGCCAAAGTATGAGTATGAGTATGTGAGGTGGAGGCCAAGTAGGTGCAATTTAGCAAGACATTATGGAAATTAAAGCAGCAAGAGCAACAACAAAACTACCATATTTGGTAGATGGCAACACAATTGATTTTATAAATTGATTGCAAGTTACAAACTGATAGAAAACGTGCTGAAGTTCTTTTTGGATCCAATTTTCTGTTTTTCTTTCTTTAGTCATTTTGTTCTTCCTTTCTATTATTTTCTTAATTTTTTTTCCTATGGGCATTATCCTATTATTTTTCAATCTTGATATTTAGGTATTTCTTTTCAATCTTTATTTTCTATCTAGTAAATGCAATTGAAGGCCATACATTCATTTGCCTCTAAATGTGATGGTGCACCCTCTGAACTTTAACATATGAATTTTCTGTTCAATTCTAAATATTTTGTTACCAGTGGGTGGCTACACATAAAGAGTTATTTCAGAATGCAATGAAAGTGGGATGCTGGTAACTCATGTCTGTAATCCTAGCTACTCAAAGGATTAAGACATGAGAAGAGACTGGGCAGACAAGTTCTCAAGATTTCATCTCCAATTAACCAGAAAAATGCTAGGATGAAGGCATGTCTCAAGCGGTGGAGTACCAGCTGTAAGCAAAAGTCAAAAGTCAAGTGAAAGTTTGATTCCCCGAGTTCAAGTCCTGGTGACAGCACATACATGAACACTCACACACACACACACACACACACACACACACTCACACACACACACATGCACACACATACACATACACATACACTCAAAGGAAATACAGTGGAATTTCTAACATCTCTGTAAGACAACTTGTTTACCTCTTTATTATTAGCTTTCATTGAATTGTAATTTGTAAGATAATTTGTCCTAGAAAATATTAATGCTTGAAAAAATTCTGAGATGTCTGTGCTCATTCAAATTGGAGTTTTATGAACATTCTGAGTATGTCATGTTCTATACTTATGTCTGTTGGATCAAACTTCCTTGTTTTGTTGCTTGAGTTTTTAATATTTAGCTTTATTCTGGGCTCTGGGGACTCATCCCTCTAATTCTAACTACTTGGGAGACTAAGAACCGAAGATTGCCGTTCAAAGCCAGCCTAAACAGACAAATTTGTGAGACTCTTATCTCCAATTAACCAGCCTAAAGGTAGAAGTGGAAGTGGAGGTGTGGCTTGAGTAGTAGAGCAACAAGTTTGAGCAAAAAAGCCAAGCAAGAGCATGAGGCCCTGAGTTCAAGCCTCACTACTAGCACAGAACAATTTCAGCCTTATTGAGTAATAATTGATATACAGAAAGTTCTTGTGCAGTTTAACTTACACAATTTGGTATGTTTGAACATATGCCTGCACTCATGATACTGGCTCTTGAATCCAGGCAATGATACACCAGTCAGAACTTTCCCATGTTCCTTTGTGTGCATATATGCTTGCGGGTGGTGAGAATAGTTAATGCAAGGCTTATTTTCATAACAAATGTTCAAGTGCACAATGCTACGTTGTTGATTACAGACACCATTTGCACAGTATATTTCTAGGCTGTGTTTATCTTTCGTAATTGATATTTATTTTATACAACTGAAACTTTATACTCATTGAATAACAACTCATTTTTCTCTCCTTTCTGCTCCTGGAAAGCATTATTCTGCTCTCTGCTTCTTTGAATTCAACTATTTAGATGCCATGTATAAAGGAGATTAGGACTTTTCTTTGTGTGATTGAGTTACTTCATTAATTTAATTTCCTAAGGAGGATATATACCAAGTTCATTCAAATTAGCACAAGTGATAACATTTCTTTGTTTTTTTCCAGTCCTGGGCTTGAGCTCAAGGCCTGAGCACTGTCCTTGGACTTTCTCAAGGCTAGAGCTCTACCACTTGAGCCTCAGCACCACTTCCAGCTTTTTTCTGTCTGTGGTATTGAGGAATCAAACCTGGGTCTTCGTGCATGCTAAGCAATCACTCCACCACTAGGCCAAACTCTTGGCCCCTTTCCTTCTGTTTTTAAAGCTGAATTATCTCCTTGTCTTCTTTTTTGTCTATCAGTAATAAGACTTGAATTCAAGGTCTCACATTTTTGCATAGCTTTTTCACTAAAGGCTGGTACTCTGTTGTTTGAGCCATATTTCTACTTCCAGCTTTTTGTTGGTTAGTTGGAAATAAGATTTTTCTCCCTAGACTGGCTTTGAACCCTGATCTTCAGGTATCAGTTGCTTGAGTAGCTGGGATTACACACATGAACCACCAGCACCTGGCTTATATCCTTATTAGTTCCATTTGCTTTATTTTACTATTTTGTCTAAGTCCAATTTTGTCAGCTAAAAATATTTTAAAGTGGCAGTATAATTTTCACCAAACAGCAGATTTATTAAAAGTTCCCGGTGAATTGTTTCACAGGGCAGATCGTGTTATTGTTAAACCATACGGTTCCCCTTGTTCACAGGAATATTCTCTTTTTTTATTGGACATAAATTTTGGTTGTATGACTTGGTTGAGACAATGAAGTCTGGGTAGAAAGGAGAGATATCATTCTTCAATCTCCTGTTCACAGCACATTGTTCATAATGTCGTTTTCTTTTTTTTTTCTATCATGGGACCAGCAACGCACTAGAGGCTAATCTATCAGCCTGGGTCACATAGTGACATAATATAAAACAGAGCTGCCCTCCCTCTGTCACGAACACGTTGTGCGAAATAAACCATTGTTTGAGTAAGTTATGGAGATCTTTCAGGTTGTTTGTTACTGAAGTCTAGCCTAACCTATCACGACTAACACAATTTATGTTTTCTTTTCCTTCAAGGTCAATTTTGTCTGACTCTGGTTCTCTTTGAAATCGTGTTTTCCTGTGTGTCCTTTTAAATCTTTTCTTCTTCAATATTTTAAGACTTATAATAATTTTCTGTAAACCACATTGAGTTACATGTTGTTTCTATTCTTTCTACTCCATTCTGAGATGTCCTATCCATTTAAATTCAGTGTTTAATTTTTTTTTTTACTGGTGTGCTTCTTCTGATTCTTCTTGTGATTTTTGCCAAGTCTGCTCTTTGTCTCTGCCTTTCCCCTGCCTTTCCCTTCCTCTGCATCTATAAGCTGGCATAGTGGGGTGAATGGTTATCTTCAAAATTATAAACCATTTCCTAACACCCCGAATTTGTGAGTGACCCCATACATAGTAAAGAATTGGATATTACCTTATGTAGCAAAAGATGTGTTTAAGGTACGGACCTTGAGAAGAGATTTTTATCTTGTGTTGTCCAGGTGGGCCTTAATCTGCAAAAACACCTATTATTCGAGGACAGGCACACAGAGGGAAGGAGGTAGAGACGTTGTCTACAAATGCTGATGGGCACCAGAAACTACTGAAAGAACAGATTCTCTACTAGAGTGTCCAGAAGGACCATGGCCTTGCAGTACCACACTTTGCTTGGCTTCTTTTGCTCAATGCGGTGCTCTACCACTTGGGTCAAACCTCTACTTCTAGCTTTTGGTTACTTGAAGTTAAGAGTGTCATGGGTTTCTTTCCTACCTGGGCTGGATTTGAACTGCAAGCCTCAGTTCTCAGTCTTCTGAGTAGCCAGGATTATAGACAGGAACCACCAGAATCTGGACTGAGATGAACATTCTTAGGCCATCTAGGCCATAAGAAGTAGAATCTATAAGGGATTAGGATGCAGTAAGGGGGCTGGAGGGAATGAAGAGTTAAAAGCTGATTCTATCCTCAGCCTGATCCTATGTGGGTCTATAAAGGGCACCAAGAGTTGCCCAACTTTGAGTTCACTGAGCCAAGCTTTTGTATTCCTTATAAGCCAGTCACTGATGGAGAGATGGGGATGAGTAACAGAATATAGGAGCAACACACTATATTTTTTGTCACTTTGGGATAAAGAAGCACTTCCCAGCTAAGAGCAAATCTCCTAAATTAGGCATTAGTATCAGGTCCTTATAGTGTTAGCATAATGGGCATGGTTGGATGTTCTGGTACCTGCCACAGAGCATAAGAAAAAAAAACAGTGAGATAGAATCTTGAAAGTGTTTAAGAAAATAGGAATTGTTACTCAAAAGTTTGGACCTCAGTTCCAATGTCACTGAAGAACAGGAGAAAAACACAAAGAATTCTTGCTGAGTATAGTTTTCTACACTTAAAGGAAAAGTATATGGATTTGAAAATTTTAAAAGTATTTCAAGGTGAAATACTTAGATATAAAGCTAAAATATGTATGCAATCTATATGAGGAAAACTAGAGGTCTGATGAGAAATGCCAAAGAAGAACTGTGGAAATAATGAGAAATTACTATGTCCATGGAGAGGGAGTCTCAACACAGTCAAGAGGTCAGTTCTTCCTAACCAGGCTTATATGATTAATGCAATCCTAATCACTTTAGGATAAAGATAAATCAATTCTACAGCTCATATGGGGTGATGGGCAACCCAGAATGGCCAATATAATACTGAAAAAGAACCACTGTCCAACCTCAAGACATCCTGTGAAACTACCATGATCAAGCAGTGGGGACTGTAAAAAAAAAAATAGAGCAATAGGACAGAATATGAAGACTAGAAATGAGCCCAGCTAAAAAAAGAGCAAAAAAAATAGTGTTGGAGTCACTGGCTCTGATCAGCAAAAAATACTCTATACATATACTCTATACATACTTTCCACCTTTCAAAAAACTGAACACAAAATCGACCATTGATCTACAGGCAAGGTGAAAAACTACAGAACTCTTAGAAGATGGCATAGGAAAGCTGGATAACCTTGGGCTTGATTGTGAACTTTTTAGATGTTACACCACAGACATAACACAGGAATGAAATAATTGTACTAGAAAGTACAAGAATGATTAGGTTACACATATCAGCTAAGAACAAAAGGACAATCTGTCTTTTTGCACAGCATAGATTTTGAGGTCAGTCTTGGCTGTTCTCTCATCAAGAGGATAGGACAAATGCTCAAATGTTTTAAAATCTATATTGCTTTTGTCAGAGAGTTGAGCTCTTCAGAACACATAAAGCACTTCTTTCAAAAAACACCATCACAATGTACAACACTGTAAGTGTACATGATATAGGCAAGCTGTGACTTGACACCTGTCTTATCTAGATGCTGATTGTACAAAACAATGCTTCCCTTTTCCCTTCCCTCCCCTCCCCTTCCCCTCCCCTCCCCTTCCCCTCCCCTCCCCTCCCCTTCCCCTCCCCTCCCCTTCCCCTCCCCTCCCCTCCCCTTCCCCTCTCCTCCCCTCCCCTCCCCTCCCCTTCCCTTCCCTCCCCTTCTCTTCCCTTCCCTTCCCTCTCCCTCCCCTTCCCTCTCCCTCCCCTCCCCTCCCCTCTCCTCCCCTCCCCTCCCTTTCCCCTCCCCTTCTGTTCCCTTCCCCTTCCCTTCCCTTTCCCTCCCCTCCTCTCCCCTCCCTCTCCTCCCCTCCCCTCCCCTTCCCTTCTCTCCTCTCCCCTCCCCTCTCCCCTCCCCCTCCCCCCCTCCCCTCCCTCTCTCCTTTCTTTCTTTTTTTCTTTCTTTCTCCCTTTTTCTCCATTTCTTTCTTTTAAAAATTTTTTTATTGTAATTAGTAAAAGGGTTACATGATATTTGCCAGATAGAAGGTGCATTAATTCACATACATTGATACCCTTTCACATGTCTTGGTACCCATTTCCCTCCCCCCCACACCCCCCACCCGTCTTGGTTTTCCCCCCTTCCCTATCAAATTTCAAATATCCAAATACAAATAAATTCAATATATCAGATAACCATTATTTATGGCCTTTTTTTTGCTGGTTTATTAGAGCTAAGAGTCTCACAAACATTTCTTCTAGTTTCAAACCTTGATCCTCAAATGTCAGTCTCCTGAGTAGTTAGGGTTACAGATATGAACCATGAGCATCCAGACAAGAATAGGTTTCTTTATGACATTTCCACACATACATGAAATATATTTTGATCTTAATATCTTCCTGCTCCCTCTAAATTTATCTTCCTTCTATCATTTCCCTGATTTCTCCCCCCAAAAACAAGCCTCAGTTTAAGTTCATGACTGTTTGTAGTTTATAGATCTAGTCTACAAACCTAGACTCTATATCAGAGAGAAAACCTGCGGTGATAATCATTGAGTATGGCTCATTTCACTTAATATTATGGTCTCCAGTTCCATTTATTTCCCTGCAGATGACATAGTTTAATTCTTCTGTAAAAACTCCATTGTGGGAAGTAAGTTGGGCTAGATGGGGGGCAGTGGGGGTGAAGGGAGCGTGACACTGAATGAGAGAGGTTATTAAACTGACGTACTATTTAAAGATAATAAAAATCATTAAAATTAAAAAAAATTAAAAAGGAAAGAATTACAAGCTGAGTTTCATTAATTAGAATTAAGAACTTCTACTATGTAGAAAATAAAGAATGACAAAAAAGAGAATGAGAAGATATGCAACAGACAATTAGAAAGGATTTGAGAAAACAAAAAACCCCCCAATATCTAATGAGAGACTTGTATCTAGACATACACAGAACTCTTTGCTGGTTCCAGAGGCTCACCCCTGTACTCCTAGCTATTCAGGAGACTGAGATCTGATGATTGCAGCTCAAAGTCAGTGCAGGCAAAGAAGTCTGTGAGATTCTTGTCTAGCAAAAAGCCAGAAAGGGAGCTTTAATTCAAGTGTAGAGTATTATCTTGTGTGAAAAAGTTAAGGGACAGTGCCTAGGTCTGGAGTGCCAGCTCTAGTACTGGCATTAAAACAAGAAAAAAAAAAGAATACTTAAAACCCAACAGGAAGTGAAGCAACAACTTGACTGAAAAATGTCCTCAAGATCTCAACAGACACCTCACAAAGAAGATAAACAGATGGCAAGTAAGCATGTGAAAAGATGTTGTACATCATCTTTCATTAGAACTGCAAATTTAAACAACTTTGAAATACCACGACTCTCATCGTAGAGTGTCTAAAACAGTGAAGCCGATAATTACAAGGAATGGGAAGCACAAAGGACTCTCACTCATTGCTAGTGGGAACCATCACTCTTCAGGAGTTTTGTAGCTTATTCTCTTCCCATATGATCATGTAGTCTTGCTCCTTGATATTTATCCACATGAACTGAAAAGTCATCTTCGAACAATAAAATCCATGTATGACATTTAGCGACTTATTTACAACTGCCTAAACTTGAAAAGAACCAGAATATCTTTTAGCACATGAATGGGCACTCTGTACATTTGAATAATGAAATACTATTCAGGATCAAAAAACAAAAAAATAAAAAAAAGGAACGAAACACCAACTGGGAGACGTGTAAAAACAGGTTACTAAGTAAAAGAAGTCAGTCTGAAAAGGTTACAGACTGTTTATGGCAAGAGGCTGTGAAAAAAGTTCAGAGGTTTGCCAGGAGGGTTTGGTGGAGAGAAAGAGAGAGAGAGATGAGACAACAGAGCCTAGAAGTGTTTTAGTGAAGTATTACCATACTGGCACCATGATACATTTCCAAAACTCACAGTGTCCACCGCCTAGAGTAAGTCCCAGTGTCAGCTGTGGCCTGGGAGTTGTGATGAATTCATGAGGATTTGACTGTAATATGTGCCCACTAGTGAGAGGTGTTGGTGGGGGTATGGGAAATCTTGGTCCCTTTCGCTTCACTTTTCTGTGAGGTCCAGATTTCCTTTAAAAAGTGAACTTTATTTAAGAGAAAAAAAGGAAAGGAGTCCAGAGAATATGAGTGAGATGGCTACAAGGGAGAAAAATATAGACCAGGAAAACATAGAGTATTAGGCAGGCTTTTATAATTATAAACACAATGTGTTGCTTATGGTTATTGCTTATTATTGCTCATGGTCATGTATTGATTATGGTTTGATGTAATTTTGAGAGTTGACATGTTGGAAACTTGGCCCTGGTGGAGTGATGTTTGGAGATTTAAAACCTTGGAGAGGTGGGACCTTGTGGAGAGTCCTTTGGTTGG
The DNA here is from genome assembly GCF_031878675.1 of Megascapheus bottae. Lineage (NCBI taxonomy): Eukaryota > Metazoa > Chordata > Mammalia > Rodentia > Geomyidae > Megascapheus > Megascapheus bottae. Next base: position 18,384,476 of record NC_143535.1, read on the forward strand.
GAAGTACTAAGGTGATTCCCTTGTCCAGGTCTCCTGATAGCCCCTTGAATACAGGTGCTTATTCCCAAGTCACCTGCTAGGACCTGAATACAGGTGTTCCTCGTCAGGTCCACGGCTACTCCCTGCAGATGCTCACTTGTTATGTTACTTGCTCAGAGAAACTCCCCACCCAATCTGTTTTGGTCAGTTATGGAGCCTGAATTCTGGACGTGGGTACTGTCCCTAAGCTTTTCAGCTCAAGGGTAGCACTCTAGCACTTTGAGCCACAGTGCCACTTCCAGTTTTCTGGTAGTTAATTGGAGATAAGAGTCTCATGGACTTTCAAGCAGGGGTTGGTTTTGAACTGTGATCAACCTCCCGAGAATCCAGAATTACAGGTTTGAGTCACCATCACCCAGCACAGAGAAGCCTTTTGTGACTATCCAATATAAATCATTCTCATTCAGTCTGCCTTTTTTCTTTTATTTTCTTATTCATAACATTTATGACAATCTGGAGTTGTCTTATTTATTCATATTTTTGTTTATTGTCTCCTCCCTTAGAATAAAAATGTCATGAAGTCAGGGACATTAATTTGTAGTCTGTAAACAGTGCCTAGGTTTCCACACTGGATTTTCAATAAACACCAGAGGGATAAATGGGTGTTGTTATTAAATTGACCTCCCCAGAGAGGAGCTCTGGGAAGGTTATAGCTCCGTAAATGCTTTCCTTTGCCCTTCAAGCGTCTTCTAAATCTCCCCAACTTCCTTTATTCTTATCTAGAACAATGCACTTTCCTGTGTTCCATAATCTCCCAAAGTGAGTTTGGTTTACTTGTTTTTATTTTTAGCTTTAAAATATGATTTTACATTTTTATTAAGGTCTTGTACAAGGGGTTCCCATCTCATATGTGAGGTAATGAGTATGTTTCCTTTTTTGTGACAATGTCACCCATTCTTTCACTTTCCCTCAGTCTCTCCCCTTCCCTTTTCACAAGTCACATAGTTCAATTTCTACATAGTGTATGCTGAATAGCATGATTAGAGGTCCAATACTAGTATTTGATGACTGAGGTAGGAAGTGTTTCAAGGTCTCCCAAGATTCCCAGCTATTGGTTTATCCAGGATTTCTCTGTCGAAACATTAATCTAAGTACTGTTATATAGAGGTTTTGTGCATGCACTCATACACACACACACACACACACACACACATACACAAACATACACAAAGGAATTGAGTCACTCACCTTAAGATGAGGTGATTGTTTAGTTAAGCCAGATCTAACCATTGGAGCCCTGTGCTGGTGACTCACGCCTATAATTCTAGCTACACAGGAGCTGAAGATCTAAAGATCTTAATTTGAAGAAAGCCTAAGCAGGAAAATCTGTGAGATTCTGATCTCTATTTAACTAGCAAAAAGCCAGTATGCAGGTATGGATCAAGTAGTAGAATGCTTGTCTTGAGGGAAAAGAAGGGACAGTGCCCAGGCTCTGAGTTCAAGCCCCAGCATATTACCACACACACACATACCACAAACAAAGTCAGGGAGATGCTTCCTAAAGGTGGAGGGAGACAATATGATAAAAAATATGAATGGCTTTAGAAACTATGGGAAACTCTTATATGACAGCTAGCAAGGAAACCAGAACCTCAGTGCTCTTAAGTACAAGGTCCTGACCTCTGCTCAACTGCGGGAGTTTAGATGCAAATCTAAGCAACCTCAGATGGGAGCTACAGTTCTCAGAGCTCAGCATAGTCAGACCCTGAGCTGAGACCTAGTTGTGGCATGTCTGGACTTGTGACTACAGAACCTTTGTGGATGTTGTATGTGTAATATCTCAGTCATTCTTGGGTCCCTAAAACCCCCAGCAATAGAGTCACCAGCTCTCAATGAAAGGAGCTAGGAGTCAGTTTAATAGCAGCACAGCAGCTACTCTCTACCTTCAGGCTCATAGCAGCCCCGGCCTTCCGAGGGGCTGAGCTTTTAAAGGACAGCAACACACACAGGTAGTCCTTTTCATCAGGAAAAAAACACACACACACACAGGTGGTCACAAGGAAAGCACCCCCACACACGTGGTCAAGCAGTTTAAGCATTTTTTTTTTTTACAAAAGAACAAAAAGAGAATTAGACAGCTAATCTTGACAGGTTACTACAGTATGTAGCCATTCAGCATGGTTCTTTTGTTATATAGAAAAAGGAAACAGTTATGGTGGAAGAGAGGAAGACACATCCTATAAGCACAAGAAAAGAAAGAGCCTCAGAAAGCCCTGAGTTTAGTAACCCAGCTATCCCTGCTCCAGGATGAAGAACAGAATGTCTATAGGTCTTGATTCTACTCCCATTCTTGTCGGGTGCCCCACAGAAAGAGATTCTGGGCTGGATTGGTGAGTGAATGTCTTCTGTTTTCCTCCCCCCTTTTGTCTTAGCACAGAGGAACACATTTCTTTCTCCATTGATCCTGCCCCATAAATGTACCAACCTGAGAGAAGTGACCTTAAAAAATAAAAATAAGGAAGCATTCTCCAGAGCCCTCTCAGGCAGTATTAGCATTCTCTAGTCTCCCTGAATTGTGTCCTGGGAGTCTCAAAGAAATGAATCTTATTATTAGTCGGCTGCCAGTGAAGGCTTCTGACAGTGCCTCCTCCCCACCACAGCTGCGAGCAGACACAGGTGTCAAGAAGCTGATGGCTCAGCAGGCATGGGGAGGGGTGGAGGGAGATTTATGGACGCTCCCTCAGGCTCCCATTTGGGGTTCCTACACATCAGGGAGCCTCAAAATCTGTGTTCCCAGACTTCCTCAGGTAAAGTCTTGGTAACACCCCTTCTTCTTTTTTTTTTTTTTTTTGAAATCATGAGTTACATCCTCTGTACAGAGGCATGCATATCACCCATGTGAATAATTTTAAAATTATACAACAAACTCCCATACCAAAGGTAATTAGAAAATATACATTGCTAGCACCCCAGAAGACCTTCTGTTTTTCTTTACCAAATACAATTCCTTTTTCCCTCCAGAAGGTGATAATCACTATCTAGAACTTCAGTCATAAAGTTTCCTGCTCTCTAAAATTCCCCTATTATTATTATTATTAATTTAATTTTGGTGCCTTGGGCCTGACCTCAACCAAGACTGCAAGCCCTCATTTGGTTCTTTTGCTCAAGGCAGGCACTCTACCACTTGAGCCACAAATATACTTCCAGATTTTTGTTGGTTAATTAGAGCTAAGACTCTCATAGCTCCCCCCCCCACCCCGGGCTGGCTTTGAATCTCAATCCTAACGTCTCAGCCTCCTGAGTAGTTAGGATTGTAGGTGTGAGCTACTAGTGCTCAGCCATAACTATAATTTAGTAGTGTTTTAACATCAGTAAATGCACTGCTATATAAAGGTGTTTTAGCCTTACCTATATGCAAATTTTATAGAAATGGAAAGCAGTCTTTTCTGTATCTTCTTTTTCTTTTCCAACCTCATTTGTTACTATGAAGGTAATGGTCAGAGGGTTTATAGTTACATAGGTCAGGTGAAAAATACATTTCTTTTTGGACAATGGCACCCCTTCCCTTGCTCTCTTCCAGTTTTCTTCCTCCCTCCTCTCCCCTCCCAAGTTGTATAGTTCATTTCCAACCCAGAGTCTAGTGTGACTTAGTTCACCCTTCGTCTCACCATTTCTGTGTTTCCCCTTCACCTCTCAAAATCAGATAAACTTCCATACGAAAACAAGGGCACAGAAATTAAAAAGAGTGACAAAAGGGGAAAATAAAACAAGAAAAAGAACTGAAAACAGTACAATAAAAAAACCTCTTGATTCCATTTCTTGGAGATCATTTCGATAAGCATGTTTTATAGGATCTTACACACATAGCTATTGAGCCCTTATGATCCCCTCCTAAGAATATCCTCCTCTGGTCTCATTGTGTGTATGCTTAGAGTCTTGTTTAATTTACCAGCTCTAGCTCTGGCTCATCTTCTTCATCTGTTTCCTCTGTGTGTCTTTTGGGACTCTGTCTTCAGCTGTCTTGTCTTTTCCTTCTGCTTCTCTGTATCATAGCTCTGATTTGTTAACACTTTGATGGACTTGCTCTTCCACTGGATTGCTAGCTCCCCAACATTAGAGCATAATGTCCTGTTTCATGGTATCCTCAGGATTTAACTCAGAGACTTGAAGAATGAATTCATGGAGACAGGCCCAGATGCTCGGATAGCCTGGGCAGTCCCAGAGTTGCTTGGATACTGCAGTGTCTGGCACAGTATCACAGAGGCAGGAGGCAGGACTGATGTCCAATGAGTTTGATGTCCAGTGACAGTTCCTGGGCATTGAATGGGGACAGAAGTACAGTGCTTGCTGAAAAAGATCCTCTTAGGAATTTGTCCTTTTATCCTCATTTTTTCCTTTGTTAGTCCTAGGGCTTGAACTCAGGGCCTGAGCACTGTCCTTGAGCTTTCTCAAGGCAAGTATTCTACTGCTTGAACCACAGCATCACTTTTGACATTTTTTGGTGTGGGACCCAGGGCTTTGTGCATGCAAGGTAAACACTCTACTACTAGGCCACACTCCTGGCCTTCTCCTCATTTTTGACTTAGGAAACATTAGGCATTGTTGACTATTTAAAATAAATACTAAGAAAACTATTGTACCATTAGTCCAGTTTGTGCCTTTTCAATCCCCTCAAATTTCATCAATTTCATGGCTTCTCTGATAACTAGAAATTGAAGCTAAAATTTGAATTGAAACTCTAAACGTGGAATTTGAGATGGGTAGCTCTTATTTGGACACAATTTTCTGTCTTCAAAACGTTTCTATGTCTTCTCATTTAGTCTTCAGAAGCACACAATTATTTATTAAAATATTATTTGGTGGCATGGCAGTTTGCATTCAGGGTCTTGGGTTCAAATGTTCTATTTCTCAGGTCTTATTTCCCAGTCCTTTTTGGCTTTAGTCTACTTTTCAAACTGGGTCTTACAATTTTCCAGGTCACCCTTGGATCATAATCTTCCTACCTCTGCCTCTTGAGTAGCTAGAATTACAGATGTGCATAATTTATCTTGGTAACTGAGACAGGATTTCTTACTATCTCTGCTCCCTCTGTAGAGTAGCCTTGAAGTATAATCCTTTTTCCTCCATCTTCCATGTCACTGAAATTGCAGGTAAGACTATTTCTTGATGTAGGTGCTGACCAAGGTCCTGAAGTATCCCTAGAGAACAGCAATTTCACTCACATGAATGATAAAGACATCACACCTACTCCTACTCTCATTGGAAAGTAAGGGGAGGATAGAAACCCTGACATATTACAGTGGTTACTATGTGAGCAAATGAAAGTGTCAGAACTTGAATCTAGACCCTCTTGCCAAGAGCCCACATGCTTTCTTGCATCACTGTGAAGTCCTGCAGTTCAGGGAGTTTTATCTTTTTCTGAACAAGAAATACAGAGTGGTACCAAGAGCAATGTTTGAGGCAGTACTACTGAGCTTCTCCTTTCAAGTTCTTTCATGTTGGTGGCCCAGGTTCCAAGAAGTTTTTTTTCTTCAACCACAATGCCAGAGTTCATGCAGATCATGGGCTCTTAAACACTGGATCATCTCTACAGATACCCAGATCTCTGATTACTAATATGCTTTACATGAGCTAGAAAGCTGGAAGATATAAAAAGCATGTACCCAGCCCCCAGATATGTCCTCTGAGTTCTGAACCCCAGCTGCCTGGGTATCCCCTCCACCCTGTGAGCTTTCTTCGGAGTGAAGTGAAGGTTAACTGAGATCATACAGCCAGGTGGATGCCCGGATTTGCTTTCCCTGGGGCTAATTATGGAACTACATTAGATAAAAGTCAACATATGTTGTAAAAGGCACTGTGTATCATTGCTTGACAGTTTCTAACAATGTGCTCATGGAACAGCTGTCAGAGGCAGTGCTAGAAGATGAGTAATATGTTGATTTATGTATATCAGATCTGTCCTCATGCTCTGTGGTGGTGGAGCAAACCAGGCAAGCTCAGCTCTGTGGGTGGAGACTCAGGGAGGGGCAGCCAAGCCAAGGAGGAAGGAGATTCCCTCATCTTCCCAAGCTCTAGAACTCAGCGGGAGGGGAAGGGAGGGGTGGGGAGGGAGGATGAAGCCTGTAGCAGATGCTACTTTCTGAAGTCTTTTGGAGAAAATTTGGGAGGACATCTGTTTTCTTTCTGATAGAGGGAAGAGGCCAGAGAGGAATAAAATCTAGTTGTCCTGAGCAGCAGAGGCATCTGAGGAACAGAGCCGACGCTCATTCTGTGGAGTCACCTGCTATGTTCCTTATGGCTTCTGGGACAGATATTTTTTGTGGAAGTCTCTCTTTTAAATTTTATTGATAGGCTTTTATTTTATTATACAGTATTTTTGTGCCAGTACTGGGGTTTGAACTCAGGGCCTGGGTGCTATCCTTTAGCTTTTTGCTCAAGGCTAGAGCTTTAATACTTGAGGTTCACTTCTAGCTTTTTGGTGGTTAATTAGAGATGAATCTCAATGCCTGAAATGGCATTGAACCACAGTCCTCAGATGTTAGCCTCCTGATCAGCTAGGATTACATGTCTGAACACTCACAGGGGTGGTCTGGTTTACCATTACCTCAGCCTTTGACTCTGGAGAGCCCAAAGAAGTTGCTACCATTTGCCTCGAGGGGAACAAGAACAAACTGGGCCCTGTTTCCTATACAGGGGTCTGTCCTGAGCTTTTGGTTGTTCTCTTTCAGGGCAGTTTTGCTTTTTGCCATAAGATGATAAAAATGTGACATTAGAGCTGGGCTCTGGTAGTTCATGCCAATAATGTTAGATACTCAGGAGACTGAGATCTGAAGATCATGGTTCGAATTTAGCCCAGGAAGGAAAGTCTATGAGATTCTTATCTCTAATAAACTACTCTTCTTCCCACTTCAAGCTGGAAATAGAGCTGTGATTCAAGTGGTAGAGCTCTAGCCTTGAGCAAAAGAAGCTTAGGGACAGTGTCCAGGATCTGAGTTGAAGACCCAGAGAACTGATACACACACACACACACACACACACACACACACACACACACACACACACACACACACACACACAGCCCGGCTGAGCCTTGGAGAATAAATTTTTGAAGACAATCCAGGCAGACAAGTTGACAAATGTCATCTCCAATTAGTCAACAAAATGACTAGAGATGTGGTTCAAATGGCATCAGCTTTGAATAAGAAAGTCAAGTAAGATTGTGAAGACTTGAGTTTGAGCCTCAGTATTGGCAAGAAGAAAAAGATGAAGCTGGAGAAGAAGGTGCCAGATTAAATTCGAATGCACTGAGTTGGAAAATAAAGTTGAGTACATTCAAGCTTTATAACATGAGCATTTGACATACATCTGCATTGTGAAATGATGCCTCCAATCAAATTAATACACCCATTAGACCTGATAGCTTATCTCCTATCCTCCTACCTGGCAACTTTTCATCTTCAACTTATTTAGATATCACATCTAAGTGGGGTCATATAGTATTTATCTTTCTGTGTGTACCTAAGTTCATTTTGAAAATGAGACTAAAGCACCAAGCTAGCCTATGAATATTAATGGTAAATCCAAACTTAAAATAATTAATACTATACTTATAATATTCTGTGTGTCTAATAAATGTACTAATTTTACTTACACTTGGATATTAATTGGGACAGAATTAGAGGCTGCTTGGTTTACTTCACTACTGTCCATAACATTATCTCTGTAGAGACATTGCACACAACACTTCCCTCTGTATAACGTGATTATCGGGTGGAGCTCAGAGGGAAGGGGCAGACATGACATGCTTTCTGCTCTGCAAGTGGATCTGCTCTCTTTCTCTTGCTCTCTCTTGCTCTCTCTCTCTTCCCCCCCCTCTCTCTCAGTTGCAGCATGCAGGTATGCACCTGCTCCTCTGCTTATGTGTTGCACCCTGCGATCCCCTGAATTACTGTGTTGGATGTCAGACCTCCCCCAGTGCCATTTTCTCCATGCCTGGCCTTGGATACCACTATTAAGGAGCATTGCTTCTATTATGTAAATGTATCTTCAACTCTAGGGCTGTGAGATCCGCAGAGGGACTCATATGTTGACCCGTTTCAACCAAACTTCCACAATGCAATCCATTTCTAGTTATTTAGTTGGTGGAGAAAGCTACTTACCAATCTTTAAGACACACTGCAGAAATAGATGAATGTAGCTCTGGAGAATCTGAAGACATTATGGACACTGCACATTCCTCAAGCCAAGGATTTCCAGACTGAACAATCCACTAAAGACAGGTGAATGTAGTCAATGCACAATTGTGATTTCCAAAACAAGTGTCTTCTGTCTAGAGAGAAGTGATGAGGCCAAGAGCAGTGAGCCAGAGCTTTCCAGCTGGCAACCCAGGACCACACATCTGTGGAACAGCTGTTGTTCTGTTAACCAGTGCTCACAAAGAGGAGAAGAGAAGACCTGACTTTTAGGTTACAGGTTGTATGAAGATGCTCTATCTCGCTGTCACTGTCTTTGTCTCTGCCTCTGTCTCTCCCTTCCTCTCTCCCTCCTTCCCAGTACTGGACTTTAATTCAGCATCTAGTGCTTTTACATTGTTTGTTTACTGGGTGGGTGCTCTACACTTGAGTTATTTCTTCAAGCCCTGCTTATTTGCTTGCTGCTTTGGAGATAAGAGTCTCAAGGACTTTTCTACCCTGACTGACACTGGGTCATGGTCCTTTCGAACTCAGCCCTTTGAGTAGCTAGGAGTGTAGTCATGAAACAGTGGCATTTGGATAAAAAATATCTGTCTTTCTTTGCTAGTGGCCAAAAATGCATTACAAAAAGATGCCACTGTATTAAGGTAGAGGCAGGGAGGTAGAGATAATATTAAATCTAGACACAAAATGTCTTACCTGCGTGATCCTAAGTGAGGCAAGGAACATCTCAGAGGTTTGACTTTTTGCATACAGAAAGTGGGAATGGTAATTAAAGCATCCTCGAAAGTTTAGTAAAAATGAATGCAAGTGTAGTCTTCAAATGAGCTATAAATTTACTTTGCAGTATGTTTCGCCTAGGAGACACATTTCCCTGATGTTGTAATATTTTCAAAGGCAGTGTGTTTCTTACAATTGATATATTCAGTGTGGTCATGTTTTCTCTTTCCCCTGGAAAGTTATTAAATTGATGACATGCCTTGCAATCAATGGCTTCTTAGAGACATGAAAATATGGCTGTTCAATAAAAGTAAAATAGTTTTTATCAGGCACTGGAGGTCAGATTTATTAGTTTTCACTTGAGTATTTTAGAGTCATCTATTCATGTGACAGAGCTACCATTTATTGAGTGCATTATATTATTTTCAACAAAATAGTACCTAATACAAACACTTATTTACACAGAAGGCCCATTTCCTCTTAATTATACTTGGTTTTGTAGATAGAATAATACTTGGCATGTCAATAGTCCAGGCAGTGTGTTGGGATATGGAAGCACTGTACCATGAATGTGAGCTCTCCATCCTTACTGATGGAGTTCAGAAAGAAGATTCTGGATAGATCCTTAGCTTCCAGATGCTCTATCTATTCAAGCCTGGCACTCAAACTTTTTGAGGCACCAAAGGAAATAAAAAGACTCTAGAAAGTTTTTATTATGATGAAAAGATAAGATTACTTAGACACTAAAATGCAGTTCAGTTTCTTCTAGATTGATTTTTATTAACTTCAATGCAGACTCTTCTTTATACCTGATTGTACCATTTTATTTTCAAATACACACACTGTATTGACAATCTTATTCCCTCATTGAATTTTCTGCAAGTTTTTGTTGTCTTTTATGGGCCTATTCCAGCAAGGGGGGAAAAAGTTAAATGGGATTTATAGCAATATATTTACCTAGCTAGGTTGTAACTGTTTCTAAAATAAATAAAACTTTTAAGACAACACAAAACTGAAGGAGGGTAGATCTCTACTGATGGCTTCTCGCCTCCCCTGGGGAGGGATAAAAGGCAGCCCATTTATAGTGATGCTTCTTTTCAGTCCCCTTCTGTTTTTTTTCCCTCCCAAATAACCTGTCTAAACAGAGGAGCTTCTATGAGAATGTACTCCATGGGCAGGGCTATAAATATTCATTACTAAAATGCACATAGGGCACTGATCCATGGGCTTTTTTTTTAATTCAAAGATTTGATTTCAGCAATAAAAGCTTCAGTTTTGATCTACTGGGCAGAGTCAATGGCAGGCATGGAATCATTATCCAGAACTCTACCTCTTCCCAACCTTTTGGAATTCAACAACAACAACAACAACAACAACAACTATGGCCCAGAGTACAGCTAGGAAGACGTGAAGATGAAGCAATAAGTGCTGTTAGATGCCAAGTTCAGAATTCATCTGCTCCTGTTGGAGGGCTCATGGTGTTTGCAATGCAAATCTCAGAGAATCATGCTTTAATCATTTCCTCAGGGAGACAATTAGGGTTCAAGTATAGATTTCTTGATAATGAGAGCAAATAATAAAGAAATAAACACTCGAAACAAGAAGAGCTAATGTAGGCTGGGTATGGTGGGACCTGCCTGTAATTCCAGAATTTAGGAGGAAGGCTGAGGCAGGAGGGTCACTGCCTGGAGGCCAACTTGTCTTTATTGAAACTGTCTCAAAAATCCAATCAGGCAGTCATCCGTCCTTCCATCCATCCATCCATTCATCCATCCATCCCCAAGAAGAAGTAATATAACTCAAAGCAGTGTTTCCTTCCTGGCTTTCTGGATATGAGAGACTCCAAGTTTTAGGTGAGAGAGAGATGGGGATGTTATCTAAGAAAGTTTAGTTGAAGGCCCCTCAACTCAAGCCAAGTGAGTAGTTTTATGTGTTTAGTTTTATACTGTGGCAGTTAAAAATGCCAGGTACTTGAAGTGATGGACTCTTGTTTAACTCACAGTTCAGGCAATTAAATCTCTATGATCTTGGGCCAGTTTCTAAGCTTTTTCAGGAACTAGGATTCATGTACATGATTATTAAATTCATTGGTTAATTGTATGATTAATGAGAGTATATGTGTAAAACACTTAATGAAACAGTCTTAGTGTTAATAAAATTACTAGCATACCAATCATGTATCCCCAGTTTTCTTTCATTATATGTATATATGTATATATATATATGCACACACACAATGGCACAGGTGTGTGTGTGTGTGTGTGTGTGTGTGTGTTCTTTAGGATTTGTGTAAAGAAAAATAGGATTTGCGACTACAAACAAAATCCCCAATTATGAGACTCAATTATCTGTTTTTTTTTTTTTTTTTTTTGTGGGTCTTGTGGCTTGAACTTGCCTGGAGTTCTTCAGCTCATGGCTATTGCCCTACCCTGAGCTAATCTCACTTTCCATTTTCTAGAGGTTAATTGGAGATAAGAGTCTCAGGTCATTTGTGCCTGGGCTGGCTTTGAACCTTGATCCTCAAATCTCAGTCTCCTGAGTAGCTAGGATTACAGGCGTGAGCCACCGTGCCTGGCTTAGAAATTATTATTTCTTTACACCTGACATTATGGAGTTAAGTGATTCCACTTTACATTTTACAATCCATTTTGAAAACCTCCATTTAAGAATATAATTAAGTTTGTTTTAATCGTTATTAAAAGCGTTAATGTGAAATACTAACATTTAAAAATCACATCCTGTTATATGCCTAGATAAGTTACTTACATAGTAAATTAAAAAAATTTTAATAACAGATGTCCTGTTATTATCAGATTCCAACTGGAAATAAGGTTATATTTACATATAAGCTACATATTCATGTGCTATATGTGCAAATAAAAGTTGTTTGTCTTGTAATTTCAGCTTCTGTGCATCCGTCCATGTATCTCTTTATTCATTTCTTCCTACTGGCTCTGTTCTTTCCACAAAGCTTTGTACTTTGGGGGATATACGCAAGAAATATGGGTGAATGTTTGCAGACCAATAAAGGCAAATACATACACATGTCAAGACACGTGCATGTAATTTTCAAAGAGTCAATGTATTTTTGGATGCTGTGATAAGAATATTCATTAAATAAATTAATTTTCAATATCATAAGGAAAACTTTACAACAATGTACTTCATTTGCTTGCTTAGTTAACCATACATATTTGGCTAAATAATAAAATCATGACAGGTACCTATGGTTCACACCTGTAGTTCTAGTTATTCAGAAGACTGAGATCTGAGGAGCACAGTGAGAAGTCAGCAGAGTAGAAAAACTTGGAGTCTCTTATCTCCTATTAATCAACAAAAAGCTAGAGATTGTAGGGTGGTTCAAGTGGTAGAGTTCCAGTATTGGGGTGAAAAGCCAAATCCTACTACAGACAAGGGTAAAAAAAGATAAAAAAACATACATTTTTTTCAAAAAGAAAAGAAAAAGTGCCTTTATAAAGTACAAGTTTAGTAAGGGCTTACTTAACAGAAAGAGTTATGGATCAAGAACCTGTTATATCTCAGGGGACTCAACATGACTTAATATATGCATAGATCTGGATTCAATTTCAGCCTTTCCCCACCAAGAAAATAACTGGTGATAAATTAGAGTACAAGAAAAAAATGAGAAAGAAGGGAAGAAATAAGGAAAGGACTAAGGACCCAAGGTAAACCGACTTGAGTAGAACGTGTTGTAATTGTCAGAAAGGGGAAGATGTTGAGTTTCTTAGTCACCCAGTTGTATCTTTGGGTGAATTTAGATATAAGCAACTCAGACCCATCTAAAGTAGATGGAGGTGACAATAATTTAAAATGTGCCCAAGTAATTACAGTTTGCAGCTATGATAGACAGAGGCTGAATCTCTGTGACCTCAGTGGCTGGGGTACAGTTCATACTGGAGCTAGGCCCGGATGTACCCTCTTTCTTTTGCAAGGAGCTTGCAAGCTGTACAAGTTTTGGTGTCATGGGAGGTCAGTTGGGTTATAATTGGCTCTAATTGGCTCACTCAGCTGCTGAAACATCATCTGCCTACAGCCCAGTGACACTCCAACCTTTGAAAACATCAAAGGAGTCATTTCCAACATGGCTCTTACAGCTTAGTGCCCTGCAGCTCAGCAGTGCTGGGGTCAACTCCAGACCAGCTGATGGGGAACAGCTCTCTTTTCTTTTCTTTTCTTTTCTTCCTTCCTTCCTTTTCTTTCTTTCTTTCTTTCTTTCTTTCTTTCTTTCTTTCTTTCTCTTTCTTTCTTTCTTTTTCAAATTTGAGTAAGATTTTTATCCTTCGCCTAGATTTAGCAATATCAGCAGACTCATAGGGGAAAAGACTGTTTTCAGGAAGGCATCAGATCCTTCTAAGTCAGCATCTACTCATTGGCAGATTCAACCCCTTCTTGAGCCTTTTGGGCATCAATTCTCCTGACGGTGAAGTGAAATTCATTCCACATGTGTATTTTAGTGAGTGTATTAAGTAATACATGAAGGGGTCTAATGGTGGCTGGATACTAATCTGTCAGTTTTCTACAATGAATATGGCTTATGGATATCCTGTCCCTTTTTTTTTAACCAATGCATCCAATTTTGTCTTTCACAATTCCATATACCAAACACACAGAACCAGTTCTTTTTCCTTTCCTTAAACAAATCTGGTCCCTCTCTCCCTCTCTCTCTCTCTCTCTCTCTCTCTCTCTCTCTCTCTCTCTCTCTCTCTCTCTCTCTCTCTCTCTCTCTCTCTCCCCCCATCTCTGTTTCTCTCACTGTCTGTCTCTCTCTGTCTCTGTCTTTGTCTTTCTACTTCACTCTTATAAAGATCAGTAGGGACAGAATCTCTAGTCCCCTGGTCCAACATGATGCTTCATATATAGGAGGCATTTCTAAGTGTTTATTAAACAAATGAAAAATGGCGATGTGGCAAAGCTTTGAGTTATTGCCTTGATTTGCAAGTGGTTCACATGACAAGACATTTGCCTTTTGAGACTAACATTATAAGCTGACTACATTAAGTATGTTTGATCTACTGTGTATCTTTTCTTGAGACCCTTGGCTTGCTGGGGCTTTAAGTTATCTATTCGTATAGTGTCTTAGGGGCTTGTAAGTCATTTTCTCCATTAACTAAATGGCTAGAAATAGATTGTATTATGGAAATTTGGCTGAGCTTTGCCATGACATGGATGCCTTCTGGGAGCTCACAGATCTGCTGGGTTGAAGATTGGGCTTTCAAGATGTGCTGGTGACTCAGTGGTCAGCTCAGTAGGATATGTCTTATGGAAGGTGCCCATTCTGTGTTTGAGTCAAGCTTATGGGAATAAGGTCAGTGGGTAAACATAAAAAATAAGTACTATTCTGCCAAGAATAGCTTACAATGCCCAAGACATGAAGTGGCTGATACCACCACCTGTGGGTATGGGCACTGGCTTTGACATTGAATAAACTCCATATCTGGAGGAACTGGTGATTGGAACCTTTGTTCTGTACTGGTGCCTTCTTAGTGTGGGTAGGAAATTTCCCATCTTTAGGTGATGCTTTCCCTGTGATGCATTACATCTAAATAAGTCCCATTTAGGGGCTAGATTGAGACCAATTACCTCTGCAAGGACCTTATGCTCAAGTAAGAGCCCGTTCTGAGGAACTGAGGGTAGGAGTGGTTAAGATTCCAACTTTTCTTTTATTTGGGGGTGGGGGGAGAGGGAGACATAATTCAACCCCAAATAGCTAGGGTCCACTTCTGGAATAAAGATGGTGAATGGAAGTTTGATTGATTGGCTAAGCGCACAGAGGTGGAGCTGTCCACAGTGTTGAAAGACATGCTCTACTCACAGCATACTAGGAACTCAGCACCCAGCAGAGACAAGGCTTCTAGAGAGCCTGGGCAATCTAGATATAAGCAGTATTGCTTGGAAAAAAAGTAGTAAGATTCTTTAAACTTCAGCTTTGGAAACTTGAAGAGGACAAAGCTGCCTGATACAGCTTTAGATGAGGAAAAATGTCTGTACTAACAAATGAGCTGCATATGTGAATTTCAGTGTGAGGCCTGGGTGCTATTACATACACACCTTAGGAATGTCATCAGTTATCATTATCACTACCGTGGTTCTCTGCTTCTGGCTATGGGTGATGCAACTAAGTAGACCCAAGAGCATCACAAGAGAACTGGAGAAACCTTAGAACGGTCATGGAGACATCTCAAAGCCAGCAAAGGTATAGAGTAGAGGCTTTGGGGAATGCTAAGGGAATGAAGAGTTCATTACAGAGTTCTAAAAGCTATGAGTATATGCTAATGCATGTGGAATAGGCTTTGAATAAAGAGATGATGGCTGTGCACAAAACTCGAGAGAACACCTTCATTTACTTAGATACGTTCCAGAGTTGTAAAGAATATGGGAGTGCAAAAGGTCTGACAGCAGCATCTCCTTTGGCAGTATATCTTCCTGTGAAATGTTCTAATTGTGTGACATGAACTCCATGGATGGAAGCTCACTAGGCAAAGTTCATTTATATAACTCCTGAGGGGACCGGGCTCAGCTCTACCTCTGCTGATTGGCGTTCAACAAGTGGAGAAGAAGACAGAATCTATGAAATAAGGGCCAAGTGGTTGCACTGTGGGGCAACAGGAATAGTGGACAGGATGTTGACACTCTGAGGCAATTTAAAGGAAGGAGGTACAAGGCAGTCCAAGGGCATGCTTCTTGGACTATAGTGAGATAACTGGGTTCATCCCAGGGTGGGGCATTCATTGTAGATAGGTTCAGAATCTTTTGATTCTGATAGGGATGAGAATCTTTTGTGCACCAGACCCCTGGAGGGTTGCAGATATAACCTGCAAACTCTCAAGCAGCATCAGGTCATTGTATCAAAGTTCTACCTGAGCAGTCATGATTCAGCTGGGTTATAACGTGGGCCTCAGAGAGGTGAGAAAAGTTCAGTGGATGTGGGCTCTGGCTTGCATAGATGCACTAATAGAGAGGCATAGGAGGCTAAAACTGAAGATGCACATTTGGGGTTGGGGGTGGAGATAAAATATGCTGTATAAATTCTTGGCTTTTTTTTCTGTAGCCTGGATCAAGTTCAAGGCTATGCAAATGTTACAAAAGAACAAGAAAAAACCCATCTCAACCACTTCATAATTCTTTGAATGAATAAAAAGCAATGAAGACTATAGATATTTGGTGGTTTATTTTTAATTCGTGAGTTTATGCTTCATGCATTTGTAATGCAGTCTGTGTTTGTGGTTGGATAACATTTCAATTGTCCTACAATATTACCCATTGGAAAAACAGGCATCAAGTCTATGTCAATACACTCTGTACCCTCTAACAAAGCATATGAGTAAAAATGATTCATTGTACTTCTTTTGGGCAATGTGAACTATTTATAAGACTTACGTTTTGTTGCCACTGGGGCTTGAACTTGGGATCTGGGCACTGTTCTTTAGCTTTTTTTTTTGCTCAAGGCTGGTATCCTACCACTTGAATAACAACTCCACTTCGAGCTTTTTTAGTGGTTAATTGGAGATGCTTACGCTGGCTTCACACTGAGATCCTCAGATCTCAGCCTTCTGAGAAGCTAGAGTTAGAGGCATGAGGCACTGGCATGAGGTTCAGAGAAGACATTCTTTTATTAATGTAAATTTTTCCTAACATGGGAGGTACCACCATGTTCAGGGTTTGCAAGTAAAGACTGAGGACACAGGAAAGGAACTGGGATTAAAAAAATCTTTACTTCCTTTTCTTCTGGCTTGCCACAGATGTCTCCTACAGTAGGCATCCTCAAGTTTGGTGCATATTGCAATCATCTGGACACTGCAAAGAGTCTATGGATATTTAATTTACGTCTGCCGATCTCCAGATTTGATTTGTGAACAGGAAGCACCTTCAGCATCATACTTTTATGAGCTCCCCAGATGATTCCAATGTACAGCAAAGCTTGGGAATCACCAGCTTCAGAGTTTCTGATAATTCACATGAATAGTATCATTACATCCTTCAAAACAAATAATAGAATATCATAAATCTGTGCGGCACTGATTTTTAATTACTACTGAAAATAGAATATCATAAATCTCATATCCTATAGCACTACATAGAATGGAACAAATCCATGCTATAAGAAGAAAATAGAAAAGACTAAATTGTCTTGAGCAATAGCTCAATAGTGTCCAAATAAGGAAAATTTACAGGTTGGTGAGGAAGGAATTATTGTTAAGTTAGAAACATTGTCTACCTATCTTGAAAAATCAGTTTAAATGGTTGGAATTAAAGGGTTTGATGAATCATCTCCTCTATGTTGCACATATTCAAAATGAGCAGAGAGGTGGGACAGAGCCCCAAGATTAATATGTGTCTTCTTCAGTGGGCATGGGGAATTTCTTTCCAGTCTTTATAGATACAAACTGGAGAAACACAGGTCCCTTATACAAAAATAGTATTTACACATACTCTATACAATATTTATTTTTGGATGAGCTCTAGATGACTAATGCAGTGTAAATAGTTATACTGCGTTCTTTTGGGACAAATGATAAGAACAATAATAGCCAAGACATGTGAAAGGGTATCAATGTATGTGAATTAATGCACCTTCTATCTGGCAAATATCATGTAACCCTTTTATTAATTACAATAAAAAAAGAACAGTAATAGGTACAACTGCAGGGCAGACACATTCTTTTCTGAGCTGAAGGACGTGGAACTGGTGGATGTGGAAGGTGCATTGTGTATTAATTACACTGATGACTCATAAATGCTTGGATGGAGAATATCTGCTTCAGCCCTTGGCTGAAGAGTAAACACAAGGTCATTCCATGAGGTCTCTTTCTCTGAAGCTGAGACAGCAGAAGAGAGGGCAAAGAGACATATTCAACAGAGAAGAAATCAACCAAATCAAATCAAACCGAGACAAAATTAAAACCAAGCTTGTTGAAGACAGACTATCACAGAGCAAGGCTCTCCCCCTCAAAAAGAAATCATCTCTTCTCATATTATGTAGAGTATGGAGTTACATGGAAGAGAACTGGAATAAATCCTGTCAAGAAAGAAAACTATTTAGATGATTATTTTCCTACCTTCAGAATGAGAATGGCCTTTTATAGCATTGGAATGGTGAAAATGATCACAAATCAATAACTTTGACTGCATACTATTTTAGGGCTATCAGATTATTAAGGGTTTTTTTAAATGAAGATAATAATGTTGGTAGAAGAACAAATTGAAACAAGTTCCCTGGATATAAATTTGGCAATTTATTCTAAGAGCTTTAAAATGTTCATATCTTTTGACTCAATAATTCCACTCTTCTAAACCTATGAGTGAAATCAATGATGGAGTCAGAGATTTATATATACAATTGTTCATTCATGTTATGTTATTCATCACAATGAAAAAAATTGGAGGCCGCTAACTGTCCAACAATAGGAGAATGATTAAATTAATGAGGGGCCGCTATACTGCAAGACTGTTGTGCTTCATTTTGAAATGGAACTTTCAAATACTTCTCAATGAGGAAGTGCTTGTAAAAAATTAAGCAATAAGTGCAAGGTCCCAAAGTAAATATAGGTGTAATTGTGCAAGAAATACATTTTATTTGGGGGGGAATATTGGAGGGAAATGCATCTAAAGGATAATAGTGATTGTGACTGTTAATACTTTTGAAACTGAAATTTCTGGACTTTCTTTATTAATCAGTGAATGCATATTACTTTAAATGGTGGCTTTTTGGCCATCAGTTAAGTCTCTCTTTTTTAAATTTTTTATTGTTGGGATAAGGTATAGAGGGGTTACAGTTACATTCACCAGGTCATAGGTGCATTACTTCTCACACATTGATACCCCTTCTCATGGTTTTGTCCCCATTTCCCTCTCACCACCCCTCCCAATTATCCCTTCCCTTTCCTATTTGAAATAAACAAATAAACATATATACAATATACCAGGCAACAAAGTCAAATATAGTAACTATATGAGATTAACCATAAAGCAAAAAAAGAGAAGAGAAATAACAGTATATTAAGAACAACAGTGACACAAGATAAAGCTCTTGTTTCCATATCCTAGACATCCTGTCAGTTAGTCTCATCCTATAAGACCTTATGTACCTAGGTTTAGAGCTACTGTAATCCTCTGCTAGGAGAGTCCTACATGTATACTAATTATTACAAATGAGGGAAACCCTTGAGCCTATATTCCTTTGGGTCTGGTTTCCTTCACTTAATATGATTTTTTTCCTTACAAATGCGTCGATGTCATTCTTTCTGATAGAATTTCATTGTGTACAGGTACCACATCTTCTTGGATCCGATCATTTAAATGGTGGCTTTTTTTAAAAGCACATATTCTTTGTTGAGATCTGAAGGTCACAGGGCCACTGTGTGTACCAGTGTAGTGGCATTGGAGACAAAAATGACAACTTCTTGGACAATTTGAGAGTAGAAGGAAAGAATTGGCAGATTTTTCCTGCCCCAAATTCAGAGACCCAAAGAGGAAACAATGGTCAGCCAGTAGAAAATGGTGAAGGATTCATGTCTTTAGCACTTGAGAAACAAATGTGATTTACTAAGAGAGACTTTGAGAGAATAGGTGATACTGGTTCATTTTCTCTACTGATTAAAAAAAATAAAGGGGATGAAAATGTGTAAAGCGCACAGAGAAAAATAAGGGAAGAGGTGGGTGGTAGGGATGGGTGAGAATGATGAAAGGGATAAGAGTGATCAAGACGAATTGTATTCATAAACTGCTTTTTTAAATGGCAGCTCCTTAGCACAGCTACCAAAGGTTTTAAAAAAAGGCAGACAGAGCAGTTTCATTTAAAAGTAAAAAGTAGAAGTGTAAAGAAGCCGTGAAAGAATCACTGAAATGGATACCTTGTTCAACGATGGGACCTAGAGTTGGGTACCTGCAGTCTTTCTCTCAAGGCTGCTATATATAGCAGCTCCTCCCCTTTAGGATATCTCCTGGTTTGAGTGGTTGAGGGGGCATGTGCTTCAGGGAGTATTGTGAATGGTTCCTCAGCTGAGTCATTTCCCTCACTTGAGAACTGCTAGCATTTTTGTTTTTTTTTTTTTTTGCAGGGGGAGCAGTCCTGGGGCTTGAACTCAGGGCCTTAGTACTATCCTTGGACACTTTTGCTCAGGGCTATCACTCTACTACTTGAGCCACAGCACCACTTCCGGTTTTTTCTGTGTATGCAGTATTGAGGAATTGAACCCAGGGCTTTGGGCAAGCTCTAGCACTAGTCCACGCTCCTGGCCTGAGTCACTAGCATTTTGCTAAATCACAACCCACTTGTCCTTGAAGGGAGGCCACATCTTGCTGAGAGTCACTCTCTCTGATGCCATCCCTCTCACATGGAAGCCATGCCCTGCCGTCATCTTTAATGGAACTAGAAGGACCAAATGTCACTAGCTTTTTCATTAATTTCTTAAACCGAGCAATCAGCCTGCTAGATATAAACTTCCAGTAGCTTTCCTGAGATTGAAGGGAGCCATGGAAGTTTCTGGAAGAGTGCTTTGGGAAAAGGTTCAGTAGGAAAAGCAGGCTGGGGAATATCCTGGCAGAATGCACACTGGCAGACTGGCTGGAGCAAACCCAGGTATCTAATTCACCCTAACGTGTGCTTGGTGGCAGCTCTGCCCAGGCACTCTGACAGCTGCAGTGGGAGCTCAGAGCCCAGACAGCTCATTGCTTAGCGGTGCAGGGCTCTGCCTGGCTTTAAATGGAACATCCCATATAGCTGAGATCTGTGCCTCTCTACACAAAGCCAGGTGCATTTGTATGCAAACCTGGTTCGTAAAATTATAAACTGTGCTATTTCATCTAGGCATGGAGGGTTTGGCTTTACACAGACTCCAGTACAAGTGAAATGAACCTGCTGCAGTCCCTAATGTTGAGAAGGAACGCAGAGGCCAAAGAATCTCTGGGTAGGACAACGGAGTGAGTTTCAGGATGGGACAGAAGATGGGCAATGTGGACTGAAAGCCCAATTCCTCCAAAGTTCGGTGCCTGCCCCCACTTTGTGCTTATCTGTGCTTTTTCTCTTGGATTTACATGGATGAGGTGGTTTGTGCTTAAACCAGCCAGCAACAAAAATTACATCACTCAATTGGTGTTTGAATCTATAATGATTCTATTTAAGGTTTAGTTGATTCTTTTATATTTTCCCTCCCTCCCTCCATCCCTCCCTCCCTCCCTCCCTCCCTCCCTTCCTCTCTCCCTTTCTTCCTGCCTTCCTGCCTTCCTTCTTTCCTTTCTTCCTTCTTTGATAATCATCAGGGTTTCATCTCAGGACCTTATGCTTGCTGATATTCTATGACTTCAGCCAATACCTCCAGCCTGACTTTCTTTTCCTTTTTCTTATTACTTTGGAAATGGAGTCTCAAGACGTCTCTGTTCTGCTTGTCCTTGAACCTTGATCCTTAGGATTTTAGACTCCTGAGCAGTTATGATATGACTCCGTACTATTTCCTTTTTGATGACTGGTCCTATTGAGAATTCTGTTCAGCTTTGTTCTAAATTTCCTTTCTGTAAAACCAGAATGCTGTCAGTTTTCCTCTCTTAGGCTCTCTATGCCTTCACCACAGCCTTGAGCATGTGTGTTGCAGACAGCAACCTTGAAAGACTCTGAAGAGGAGGATGATCTGGTCTTTTACGATCTTTTCCAGTGTTTCTCAGACCTTCCATGTCTTTTTTTTCTTTGTCCATTCTGAAGTGTGAAATCAGAGTTTGGGTGCTGTCCCTGAGCTTCTTTTGCTCAAAGCTAGCACTGTACCACATGAACCACAGCTCCATTTCCAGCCCTCCTTTCCTCCCTCCCTCCTTCCCTTCTCCTCTTTCTCTTTCTCTTTCTCCTTCTCCCCTTCCCCCTCCTCTCCTTCCTTCCTTCCTTCCTTCCTTCCTTCCTTCCTTCCTTCCTTCCTTCCTTCCTTCCATTTTCTTTTTCCTTTTTGGTAATATATTGAAGGTAAGAGTCTCATAGACTTTCTTGCCTGGGCTGGCTTTGAACTATGATCCTCAGATGTCAACTTTCTGAGTAGCTAGCTAGGCCACCTGACTTGTCTTGTCCTTTTATTCTTTGTTTTATGCAGCTGAGCTCAAGCCAGGTGTTAAATGTCTAAATTATTAAACAATATCTCTTATAAGTGGTGCTGGGTGAGGAAGTTAGAACAAAGATCAGGCAGTGACAGGAAGGGGCAGCCAGAGTGAGCTGTACCTTTCACAGTGTCACTGACGTTTCTCTGAGCAGCCAGAGGCAGCCACCTTGTGTCCCTCCAACACAGCCTTAAAGCTGGAGATTCTTCATTCTCCATGGTGGTGTGTTTTGTTGGCTGTGGTTGGTCTGCCTTGGGTGTTAGTTCTCCTCTAGGGTACTCAGTAGAACTGGGGTGGACTGAATGTGAGGATTGAAGGGGGAATATTTCATGTCTGTTTCACTGGCTTTCCCCCACTGACTCCAGC
Organism: Megascapheus bottae; assembly: GCF_031878675.1. Taxonomy (NCBI): domain Eukaryota; kingdom Metazoa; phylum Chordata; class Mammalia; order Rodentia; family Geomyidae; genus Megascapheus; species Megascapheus bottae. The sequence goes on from NC_143535.1 coordinate 18,406,828, forward strand.
AGGCAGGAGGACTAAAGTCAAGGAGCCGAGTGAACATTTGGGAGGAGCATGGGAGAGGGAGCCAATCTGCTCTGGTGTCTGTCTCCTGATCCTTGGAACGGGAAGCGGCGCCACCTCTGAGCCCAAGTGTTCTTGTATGGGGAAAGCGTCCTTTTAAAGAATTAGTCTTCAGCATTCTGTCAATTACGGCCTCCAAATCTGGCTGAGTAATTAAATGCCAGCTGACAGTAAATATCAAACTGCTTGGGAGCTGTAGCGAGCTATAGACAAGTGGATTCTGTGTGATTGCTTTGGTAATTTGCTTTTTAATCTTTAATACCAATTAAATGCAGGGGAGCTGAAGCCTCGGTGTTGTCCAGATGAGACAGTTCATCGGTCCATGCCTGGAGCTGTCCAGCTCGGATTTCCTGGCTCTAGTGACAGCACGGGGCCTTGGGAACCAGGGAAGTGTGGTTGGCAGTGAGTAGTGAGCCATCACCAGGCAGAGCAGGTCCCAGGCGGAGGGCCATCCCTCCTCCCATGCTCAGACGCCTTTGCACTTTCTTAATTATGTTGCCCTAGAGCCAATGGGGCAAAGTTTGAGCTCTGTGCCTTTTCTTTTGCCCTAGAACCAATGGGGGGGGGTCTGGTTTGAGGTCTGATTTTTTTTTTCTTTTTACCTTTTTTCTTTGGCAGGGCAGGAGAGAGAAGGAAGAGAAGTAGTCGTTATTGAGCACCCATGAGAGGCAGTTATATTCCTGAGACTGGATTTTACTGGTTTCCAAAGACATCAGATTACTAGCGGGTTCCAAGATCAATCCCAGAGGAAAGGGAGGATAGTGGTTCTCACCCAAGAATGATGCCCACCCTCCTCTCCTTGGGGGATATTTATTAATTATATGCACACTCTGTTATTGTTGTTGTTGTCTTATCTAGGAAAAAGATTACTATTTATATTTAGTAGGAAGAGGCCAGAGAAGCTGGCTCAGGAATTATGTCTCCCAAATGTCAGGTACTGAGTTTGAGATACTTCCTAGAGTGGACACAGGAGAATCACGGGAAGTTTTAGAAAATTCTAGGGGTGGTGTGTGTGTGTGTGTGTGTGTGTGTGTGTGTGTGTGTGTGTGTGTTTATGGCACTGAAATTTGAGTTCAGGGTTGCTTGAAGCTTGCTAGGCTAGTTAAATATCATTGTGTTTGCTTTCAGCCCTATTCTTCACTGGTTGTTTTGGGGAAATGGTCTTGCTTCTTGCCTGAGTGGGCAATTCAGCCCAAATCGACCTAGCTTGAAGATTCCCATCATTATCGGGATCACAAGCATGCACTATAGCATCTAACCTCTGTGAGAGAATCCTGAGGATTCTTCTGCCTAGATTGGTTTTGAACCAAGATCCTTATATATAATTCTCAGCCTCCCGAGCTGACAGATGAGAAAGTGTGCAAGAGAAATGAAGGCTTTGACTTGAGCAGGGAAATTAGACATTAATGGAAGACAAGTACCGGTGGTGGCTGTTCTTGCTTCTCCATCACAGCTATAGGGAGAATAAAACTCTTTTTCTACTAATGGCATCTCAAGTTCTAGTCCAGGATTTGTGTAGGAATAGTTCACACAGCACAAACACCCCATGCTTGTTAGCAACTAGCAAAAGGAGGAGGGAACTCACATTCTTCTGTCTCCTATCATGTAACCCTCTCCCTATCTCCCTCATAATTCAATATATAATCAATAGTGGGGTATCATTCTATAAGGGAGTTTCTTGTTTTACTGTTGTTTCTTCTGGGTGGATAAAAATGTTACATCTTGAGTAGCTATTTCAAAGCAACTATTAAAGTTGTTGTTTGGAACAGAGGTTGAAAGGTTGCAGTTTTCTGACCCCATATTCGCAAGTCTTGGAGTTATTATGAGTTGATTAAATTACTGTTGGTCAGGCTTCTGGCTTTTCCACATTAACTGTTGGGTATAGTAGATGATATTACTGGATAAAACACAACACACAGAGAAATTTTACATATAAAATGCGTAATCGTTGAAAGATTACTTTTTTTTTTTAGCAACATGGATATGGCTGTGAAAAGAATTGAACTTAGGAGGTCTCTGAAGAAACTGATGGAAAGGACAAAGAAATAGAAAAGATAGATGGGTGGAACAAAATCACAGATAGATGAAAATCCTGCAAAGAAGAGACTCACAAAGAATTCACCCTATGCAGAGGTGAGCTCCAAAGATACAAGACACAGACAGGAGTGTGGCCTAGTGTTAGAATGCCTTCCTAGCATATTGAAACCCTGGGTTCAATTCCTTGCTACCACATACACAGAAAAAGCCAAAGTGGTGCTGTGGCTCAAATGGTGGAGCGCTAGCCCTGAGAAAGCCCAAAGACAATGCCCAGGCCCTGAGTTCAAGCCCCAGGATTGGCAAAAAAAGGTATAAGACATATGGATAATATTTGGTTTAATCATAATTTCATACCATTAATATTTTGTTACTTTTATGTGTTTTGATGTAGGGCATAGGAAATGTTCTTTCCCAAGTTTGCAACTCTTCTGTAAATCTAAAGTTCTTTCAAGTCAGAAAGTTAACAAAAGTATTCATTGCAAATAGATGAATGGATACAAAAAATGTGATACACACACACACACATACACACACACATACACACACACATACACACACACATATACACACACACATGCAATGGAATTCTACATAGCTAACAGACAAGATAAAATAATAGCATTCACAGGGAAGTGGATGAATCTAGAGGGAATCATGTTGAGTGAGACAAGTCAAGACCAAAGGAACAAAAGGCGCATGGTATCCTTAATATGTGGCCATTAGATCCAAACAGTACAAGAGCAGTGATTCAATATTTGCGTACCTAATGCTATGGACATGGTATTGGAAATATAAACACAACTACATAGACATAAAAATTTATGACTCTATAGACATGATGTTTTATTACATAGATTAATATGTATCTAGGACATACAAACCCTCAGCCTAATTTTAATTATATTCTAAAATCTAAATGTCAGTGATTGTATATAGAGATTCCATTCTTGAATACTTGTTTGTTAAACACATCATTTGAAATATAATGTAAAAATCAATGTTAATAAATTCTTTAATAAAAAACTAAAAAAAACCCAAAAATATTCATTGATTATCCCCATCATTGAAAATTCAAACAAACTAATGACTATACCATAGGTCGAAGGTCTCCCAAATCTCACAAACAAGTGATATGTTCAACATTCTCTATTTTGGATATTCTGGTTTTATTTTTGCACCAAATTGTGGTTTGATTTGCATTTCCATAATGGCTAAACATTTTGGATGTCTGGTTATGTGCTTATTTTTATCATATATTTGGTGTAGTTGTTCAGAAATTTTATCTATTTTTTAAAAAAATGGATTTTTTTTCTTGTGCTTTGAGAGTCCTTTAGATACTCTGGAAACAAACCAAAAACGTAATTTATAACTTTGTTGCACATTTGGTATACATCTCTAAAATTTTAAAGAAATATGGGATAAGATATGTGTGATTTTGAGTTCAGCAAAAGGTTTTCAAATACAAGTCTGAAAGTATAATCCACAAGATTAAAAAAAAGATTAGTAATGTGGTCTATATTGAAATCACACTTTTATAATGTCTTTACTTAATCTTAGTGTAATTCATGAGAAGAAGTTGGAAGTATTCATGCCCTTTCCATATTCTATAAAGGTTGGGTAGAATTTAATATGATTTCTTTTGTACATACTTGGTAAATTATTGTAAGCCAAATAATGGTGGGGTTTTTCTTTATTTTTCTTTTTGAGGATTTTTAACTGCAAATTTAATTTGCTAAAATATATGGTAAAATACATGGTATTCAAGCTATCTGCATTTTCTGGAGGGAAGTTTGAATGTTTGTATCTTTCAATGAGAATTAATCCATTTCATCTATGATTTCAAACTTGCCATAATGTTGTTCATAGTACCCTTTATTATTATCTCTTAGTGTGTGGTAGTGATGTCTCCTCTTTTGTTCCTGATATTAATACTTGAATTTTCTTCTTTTGAGTGGATAGTATAGTTAGAATTTTGCCAATTTTATTGCTTCTTCTCACCCTAAAATTCAGTTTTGGATTTCACTGATTTTTCCCCTATTATTTTCCAATTAAAGTTTCACTGAATTATATTTTTCCTGTCTCTTTTTTCTTTCATTTCACTTTTTGTCTAAGTTCCTTTTATTCCCAGGGAATCTTACATTACTGATTTTAGCTCTTCGTTCCTTTTAATTGTAAACATTGAATGCCATAATTTTTCATTTAAGCACTACTTTAATGGAATCCTATATATTGCGAAGTCTGTATTTTTATTTTGAATTTTTAAAATTTATTTTAAAATTATTATCTTTAAGTAGTAGTGCAAGGGAAATGTTATATAATAATGTGTCTTGATTTGTGTTACCCTCTTTAACAATCTCATCCCTTTTTGACCACCCTTCCCTTAGATTTCTCAGTTTTGTGGTATATATAATAAATTCTTCTCCGCATTATCCCACTTCATTGTGTTAATTTCCCTTGAGATTGTTTTCTTTGTCTGACAGGTTATTAGTGTGTTTAGTATCCAAATATTTGAATATTTTCCAAGTATCTTTTGTTACTGATTTCTAGTTTATTTCTACTATTGTATAATTTTCATTCTTTAAGTTCAGGTAAATGTGTTTAATATCCAAGAATACAGTGCATTTTAGCAAATGTTCCATGCAAGTTTAGGAAGAATGTATATTCTATGTCAGGCCAAATTTGGCTTACAGTATTGTTCAAGGCTTGTGATTTTCTGCCTACTTGTTCTTTTAATTACTTAGGGAAGAGTGTTGAAGACTCCAACTGTAATTGTGGGTTTGGTTATTTATGTTTCTGTTATATAATTTTTTGTTATAGTTTAAAGTTGTGTTGTAGATGCATATAGCCTGCCTGCCCCCTCCCTCCTTCCCTCCCTCCCTCCCTCCCTCCCTCCATTCCTTCCAAACTCTTCATTATTATGTTATGCTCCTATGTATTCCTTATTTATAAGTTGACTATGTCTGATTAAATTATCTGTTCTTTGATTAGTGAATGTACAATGAAGATTCACATAGCAGACTTGTGCCTGGTAACCCTAGAAATGCCTGTGGGCAAAGTTGTCCTTGTCTAAAATCAAGGAATTTGAATTTTAAAAGTATTCCCTTCATTTCCTTACCACGTATTTTATATTTGTCATCTAATTTTCTCTAGGAGTCTCGAATTTTAGTAGTTGCTAGGCAAGGAGTACTGACTGATGTGACCCAGCCTACCAGTTAAGACCTTGGAAGCACTGAGAGATCCTTAGGTATGATAATTGCACTTGTGTTGTTGCATTTCTCTTACTGGGTAAGAGTATGTACCATATGATCTCTCCAGAAGAGGCCATTGTTCTTTAACTAATCAAAGAAGAGATAATTTAATCAGGGACAATCCCCAGGCCTCAAGTTCAAGCCCCAGGACTGGCAAAAAAAAAAATTAAGGGAAGGAAGGGAAAAAAAAATCCCATTCATGGATTCCTGTAAACTTGGTTTCTGCCTTTTCCATTCCCTATTATCTGAGGTAGTAAACTTTAGCTGTGAGTAAAGTATGCACTGACTTATCAATTATCTCATAACTCTTCAGATCTATGGTAGTGTGGGACCCACTTGGTATATGGTTTTCCTCCTTTGTTGTGGTGGCAGGTGTATGTTTTCTTTTGCAATAGCTCTTGGTAAATTTGCAAGGTAATATGCATGCAGCTGTAAAATAAAACAAAACAAAACAATGCAGTAAGGTTTTATGTACCCTTTTCCACATTTCTCCTAAATAGGAACACATGGCAAAACACAGTACAATATCACAACCGTGATATTGATACTGATACAGCTAATATACTGAACAGATCCATTGGCACAGAATCTTTCCTGTAAGCCACAGTTGCTACCCTTCTGTGCTCACTGTAGATATCACCGATCTATTGTTCATTTCTACAATTTTTTTCATATCAAAATGGGTACATTTCTTTCCTTTTACCATCATCACAGTGAAGATTGCTGTAGGCTATGGTTTAGACATAAAATGTCCCAAGACTCATATGTTGAAAGGTTGATCCTCAGTTGGAGATGCTATTGAGAATCAATTGGATGTAGAAGTTGCTGATTTTATCAGTGAGTTAATCCGTTGATAAGGAGTTCAGGCTGAGTAGGCTATTTGGAGATGGGAACTGGTTGAATGAAGTAGTCACTGTAGATATATCTTTAAGGATATATATATATATATATATCCAGATAAAATTAGCATATATATATCATTAAACATATATAGCATTGAGCCACAGCACTACTTCTGGCTTTTTCTGTGTATGTGGTACTGAGGAATCGAACCCAGGGCTTCATGCATGTTAGGCCAGCATTCTACCACTAGGCTCCTCTCCCAGACCCTCTAAGGATATATTTTGTTCATAGCAAACTTCTCCTAAATTTTTCCTTGTTTCTATCTCCTAGCGGCCATAATTTGAACACCTCTGCTTCACCACACCCTGCCACCGTGATGTCTGCTTCACCTCAGGCCTATTGCAATGGAGCCAGACATTCAGAGATTGAAAGCTCTGAAACTATGAGGCAAGCGGACCTTTTTTTTTATTAGGTATTTTATCTCAATGATGAAAGAGTGTGTAAAACTCCGTGGTTATATAAGCCTTGAAATGAATAATAGAATGATCATTGTTTTCTTCCTTTAAAAACTAAAATGAACAATTCTAGTTCCTTTCCTTTACTATACTGATTTCAAAACAATTTTGTCTACTTTCTAAATATGTTGGTGGGATTATTGTAAGCCTCCTGTTAAATCTGCATAAAATTTTGGGATAATTGACATAGCTGAGTATTAGGTCTTCAACTTTTTAAATCAACGAATACTGAGTGTCTTTCCATTTTAAGATAAAAAAATCATTGCCATTGTATAATTGTGATTTACATGTCTCTTTTTATTATTATAATGATATTGTAATATTTAGATAAGATTCATAACTTTATTGAAGTATATTAAAATGTACATAAATAAGTAGATGTTTCACAGTCATGTAATGGAAGTATTGATATAATAAAAATACAGTTATTATCCCCAATTCATACAGAGATTCAAAGCAATGCCATTAGGCATTGTATTTTAATTCCAGTGTTCCTGAATAGATTGTAGATAGAAATAGAGTTGGTTTTGATATCAAAAGACCTTGATGAGTTCATATATTTGTTACAGGAGTTACTTTTTTAGATTCCTTAGGGTTTCCACATAGACAGTGATATATAATGTACAAATAGGAAATAATATATTTCTTCCTCTCTGATCTCTATGGCTTTTATTTCTTTTCCTTGACTTACCACAATGGTAAAATTTCCAGCAATAGGTTGAATACAAATGGAAAAAAGTAGATAATGTCTTTCACCATTATATATAATATAAGCTGCAGGTATCTTGTTATATTCTTTATAAAGTTGAAAAATATCCCTTACTGTTTTTCTGATTGAGACTTGAATTAAAAAATTCTTATTCATCTCAATTTTGAGGACTTTTAAAATAGAAATGTTAGGCTCATAACAAATCAAGAGACAGTGGCAGAGATTTCCAATTATTTCTTGCTCCTGCAAATATGTAGCTTCTCTAACTATGAACATCTCTCAGCAGATTAGCATATTTGTTACAACTAGTGAAACTACAATGAAACATTATTATCACTCAAAGTCCAGAATTTATAATACGTTTTTGTGTGTGCCAGTACTGGGCTTGAATTCAGGGTCTTATATTCATGCTTAGTTTTTTTTTCTTTTTCTTAGGGCTGACACTCTATCATTTGAGATATACATGGAAACCTAGCAGATCTAAATCTTACAGACTTTTTTTCCCTAGACTGGCCTCAAATTGCCATCCTCGGATTTCCTTCTGAACAGCTTGATGAGTCTGGAAAAATATATTGCAACATGTACCTACTATCACAGCACCTTGCTCACACTATTTTCAGAGTCTTAAAATGACCTGTTTCCTGTTTGTTCACTGTCTCTCTCTTAACAACTCCCTAGAAAACCCTAATTTTTGTACTGTTATTTTAGCAGCACTGGGTGTTGAACTCAGGGCCTTGCACTCAGGGTAGAATGCTAGGGAGGCATTCTACCACATGAGTCGTGCCTCAGTGCTACTTGCATTTTGACAAAACCTTTTCTATACTGATTGATATGATCATGGAAGGTTTTGTCTTTAGCCAGTCAATATGGTGAATTGCATTTATTGGCTACAAAATATTGAACAAAATTTTGAAAATTTGTGTACTTATCCTTGGAATAAACCTCACTTGAACATGGTGTGCTCTTCTTTTTATATAGTATTAAATCCTACTTGTTAATTTTTGTTAAGAATTTTTATGCATTCTATAATCAGTGATTGTTTTCCTTAATGTACTATGTTATCTCTCATCTCTTTTGCTGTCCCTTGGTTATCTCATATTGTTACAGTATTTTACCTTGTTATCTGATGTATTGTACATATGCCTATTTGGTTATTTGAAATAGGATAGGAAAGGGGGGAACCAAGATGAAGGGAGGGGGTTGGGGGGAGGGCCCAAGACATTAGAAAGGGTATCAATGTTTGTGAAGTAATGCACCTTCTATCTGATTAATATAATGTAACCTTCTATTAATTACAGTAAAAATATATGAAAAAAGATTTTTATGCATTCATATTCATGAGGGCTTTCAGTCTGTCAGTCTGGAGCTGTTTTTTGTTGTTGTTGTTGGTCATGGGGCTTGAATTCTGGGCCTGGGTGCTGTCCCTGAGGTTTCAGCTCAAAGCTAGCACTCTATCACTTTGAGCCACAGCACCACTTCTATTTTTCAGGTGGTTAATTGGAGATAAGAGTTCCCAGATGCCTCTCAGTAGATGAATGGGTTAAGAAGATGTGGTACTTATACACAATGAAATTCCATGCTGCTATCAGCAAGAATGACATGGCTTCATTCGTAAGGAAATGGAAAGACTTGGAAAAAATCATAGGAAGTGAAGTAAGCCAGACCCAAAGGAACATAGTCTCAATGGTTTCCCTCATTTGTAATAATTAGTACACATCTAGGACTCTCCTAGCAGAGGATTACAATAGCTCAAAACGTAGGTACATAAGGTCATATAGGATGAGACTAAATGAAATGAACTCTAGGATTTGTAAACAAGAGCTTTATCTTGTGTGTAATATACTATGCTGTATCTCTTCTCTTTTTTTGCTCTGTGGTTAATCTCATATTGTTACTGTATCTGACTTTGTTACCTGGTATATTCTATATACCTTTGTTTGTTTATTTGAAATAGGAAAGGGAAGGAGGGAACCAAGATGATTAGGAGGGGGTGGAGGGGTTGGAAATGGGGACCAAAAACATGATAAGGGGTATCAATGTGTGAGAAGTAATGCACCTATTACTTGACGAATATAACTGTAATTCCTCTATACCCTGGACAAGAAAAAAATAAAAAATAAATAAAAAAAGTTTCATGGACTTTTGTGCCCAGGCTGGATTTGAACCTCAGTCCTCAGACCTCAGTCTCCTGTAATCACATCTGATTACAGATGTGATTTCATCTGATTACAGATGTGAGTCATCATTACCTGGCTCTGGCTTAGGAGTTTTTTTTTTAATCACCTTTGCTTTTGTAGCATCATAAAATAGGCTTGTTGCCCTCCCTTTTCTAGTTTTTGGAAGCAAAAGTGTAGAATGGGTGTTAATTCTTGTTTAAGCATTTGGTTTGATACCAAAGCCATGTGGTGGAGACTTCTTTTTGAGAGTTAAAAAATTACCGGTTTAATTTCCTTAATAAGGATATTTCAATAATTTATGTCAAATTGGATGAGCTGGTTTAAGATTTTGAATCAGTCCGTTTTATCTAACTTTTCAAATATATATGTATAGCATCAATTATAGTGTTCTCTTCATGATTGTTTTTGATATAGGCAGGGACTGCATTTAAATATTCTATCTTACTTGATATTGTAATTTGTGTCCTGTCTATCAACTTTATGGATCTTTTCAAAGAATGTTTTTTTGTTTCATTTGTTTTCTCTATTGTTTTTGTTTTTAATTTCATTGATTTCGGATATTATTTTTTTTGCATTTTTAATGAGCAATTTTTTATTTGTAAAGTGTTTGTAATCATGCAAAGGTGAATCTTATACATGTTCAATAAAAATCATATCTTAAAATTTTGATGCTCTTTGTTTTAAAATATTAAGATTCTGTCCGAAAATGGTGCCAAGGTAAGAAAATAGAAGTGAAAATCCCATATACTTTTTCCCTAAGGGTCTTCTTTTCGTAAGCAGGCAGTATCACCAATGGAATGCCTCCAGGGACAGACATCTCTTGAATTCTCCAGAAGCCTGTGCGGGCTGCAGCGTGAGCGCAGGCTTTGGAGTGAGACGCATCTGAGTGAATTCAAAGTGCTCCAGAGCTAATTCCCTAATCTAAGAGGAAGAGAACACAAACTCTATATGATTGATACAGATACCACAGAAATTAATGTCAGGAGTTTGCCAAAAAAAAACAAGCATCATAATGCATACCTGTAATCCCAGCATTTATGAGTCTGGTTTCAGGATCAACCTGAACTATTCAAGAAATGGGGAAAAAACAAAAAGAGTAAAGTTTTTTTTTTTTTTTTTTTTTTTTTTTTGTGAGTCATGAGGCTTGAACTCTGGGCCTGGGCACTGTCCCTGAGCTCTTCAGCTCAAGGCTACCATCCTACCCTTGAGCCAAGCCTCACTAGAGGTTAAATGGAGATAAGAATCTCAGGTCCTTTTGTGCCCAAGCTGGTTTTGAACCTTGATCCTCAGATCTCAGCCTCCTGAGTAGCTAGGATTACAAGTGTGATCCATGATTTCGGATATTATTTTATTTCTTTCCTTTTCTTTATTATAGTTTGCCATTTATTTTTACCATTGGTCTGAGATTTTCTTCTGTTGTCTGGTATAATCACTGAATGCTATCAGTTTCTCTTTCACAGATACTCTAGCTAAGCCTCATATTTTCATTGTAGTTTCCTTTTCATTTGGTTAATTTTTTTAAAGTTTTTTTCCTAAATTTTCTCTTTGGCCCATGGATTATTCAGAAGTGTGGCTTTTAGTTGTTAAATATTTTAAAACACTTATCTATTATTGATTTTTAGATTTATTCCATTGTAATTAGAGAACACAAACGATACTATTCTAATTCTTTTCTAAGTCACTGAGAATTGTTTTTTTGTGGTCCAGAAAATGGTCTATTTGTATATTTGGGGAGGCACTTGAAAAAATATATTCTGCTGCTGTTGTGTATTCTATTAGATCTTCTTGCTAATTCATGGTTTTATGGTATCTTCTCTGTACTCTCTGGTTTTCTATCTTATACTAGGGATAGTTGAGAAAAGAAAATTGGAATACAGAACTATAATTCTGAACTTACCCTTCCTCATTCTGTGTATATTTTAGAGCTCTGCTATTGGCTGTTTTTAGTGATTTCATTCATTCGTTTATTTATTTACTCTTTCTTTTTTGTAGTATCAGGGTTTGAACTTGTGCCTACTAGACAGACTACCTACCTCTTGGTCCTCACCCCTCATTATGTTTTATTTACTTGTCAGACAAGGTCTCATATGTAATGCACAGTCCAGCCTGGACCTGGGGGTCTCCTATTAATGTTTCATACACAACTAGGGAAGATAGGTGTATGCTACCCCACCTAGATTTAAAAAATTGGTTGAGATGAGATCTCATGAAAATTTGGCCAGAGCTGACTTCAATGTATGATCCATTTGATCTTGGTCTTCTTTGTAGGTGGGATTGAGCTATTGTGCTAGGCATGAATTCCTGCTTTTATCATTATATAATATTCCTCCCTTTGTCTAGTAATTGCCTTTTTTAGATGTCAATTTTATCTGGTAAAATGTACCTATTTTGTAATGTAGCTGCTCTAGCTATCCTCTGATTAATGTCAGCATGATATATCTTTCCTAGCTTTTCACTCTCAGTCTCTCAGTTTTCGCCTACATTGCTTCATGTGAAGTGAGTTTCCTATAAAAGGAAAATAGTTGGATCATTAAAAAAAATCTACTCTGCTAATTTGCTTTAAATTGATGTATTTAGTTTTAATTTGTTAACATGTTAGGATTTAAATATTCCATTTTAAATTTGTTTTCTATGGTTTCACTATTCTAGTGTGTGTGTGTGTGTGTGTGTGTGTGTGTGTGTGTGTGCCTGTGTGCATGTCTATTTTAATGCTAGTACTGGATCTTGAATTCAGGAGCAAGATACTCTTCTTTAACATTGTTTTTACTCAAAGTTAGTGCTCTACCACTTGAACTCTATTTCCACTTCCCATTTTTTTGGTGGTTGGAGATAAGAATCTCTTATCTCCTCTTATCTCTTGTCTGCTTAGGCTGGCTTTGAACTACGACCACTGGGGCCCAGCTTTATCAGTTTTCATGTTTCCTTGTCTATGTTACTTGAACATTTCTCAAATTTAATTGTGATTTATCTACAATCTTTTAAAGTATATATTTTATGTATGTTAAATTTCACAGTCTGTCTACTGGTATTACTATTAGTGGTATTAAAAGTCAAGTATGAAAACTCTCTTCCTTTTATGTCCCTTTATCTCTGTGTTAATAAACCAATTGTCTTAATAGATCCTCTTCCTCTCTCCCACTCTTCAGTGCTGGGGCTTGAACTCAGGGTTTGGGTGCTGTCTTTTAGCTTTTGTTGTTGTTGAAGACTCATGCTCTATCGTTTGAAGCACAGTTTTTCTTTGGACATTTTTCTGGTTAATTGGAAATAAGAGTCTCACAGACTTTCCTGCCTGAACTGGTTTTGAACCATAATTCTCAGGTCTTAGCCTCTTGAGTAAGCTGATAAACATGAGTCACTGGGGCCCAGCTATCTGTTGTCATACCATATAAAACAATGTTATTATTTTTGATTCCACTATTGGGCACAAATAAGCTAAAACAAGAGGAGAAGGAAGTCAATTTCTTTTAACCATATTAGTTGTATGCGAGTTTTTTTTTCTTCCCACTGCTGCATTTCCTTCTTCATCATTCCCTTTCTGTTTAGACACCTCCTTCAGTCATTCTTTTAGGGTAAGCCTGCTAGCATCAAGCTTTGTTCAAGTTTTCTAATCTGGGAATAACCCTAGTTCTTCTCTCCCTCCATTCCCCATATCTGAAGGATATTTTCAATGGGTAAAGGCTCCTGGATTGAATCCTCTATACATTTCCCTCTCAAAACACATTGTATTCTGGGTGCCTGGTGGCTCAATCCTAGCTCAATCAGGAGGCTGAGATCTAAGGATCTCAGTTCAAAAATCCAGCCTTGGCATGAAAGTCCAGGAGACTCTTATCTCCAATTAACCACCAGAAAACTGAAGTGGTGCTGTGGCTCAAAGTGGTGGAACACTAGCCTTGAGCTGAAGAGCTCAATGATCGTGCCCAGGCCCAGCTTTCAAGCCCTATAACCAACAAAAAATCAAAACAAAATAAAATTGTATGACTTTTTTTTGCCTTCCATGGTTTGGATGTTTTTAGCCATGGTTTATTTTTCCTTTCCTTTCCTTTCCTTTCCTTTCCTTTCCTTTCCTTTCCTTTCCTTTCCTTTCCTTTCCTTTTCTTTCTTTTTCAGCCAAGCTTCTCTTTAATCTGTTTTTGGATTCTGGTAAGACATGGTAGACAAATGCTATATTTTTTTTGCTATTGTTGTTGTTGTCATAGTCCTAGAGATTACTGAGACCTGGGTTCTTTTTACCTCTAGTCTGTTTTATCTACATTGATCACATTAGTTAATTTTTACTGCTTTACTGCTGTATAAGAGCCTTTTATTCACATACTACCAATTTCCTTGTCCTAGTCTTCACATTATGTTCTTTACATTTTCTTTTGTGCCACTATTTGAACACAGGTCCTCTGCCTTGCTTAGCCTTTTTGCTCGAGGCGCTTGAGCTACATCTCCACTTACAGTTTTTTGCTGGTTAATTGGAGATAAGAATCTCAAGAACTTTCCTGTCCGGGCTGGCTTTGAACTACAATCCTCAAATAACAATCTCCTGAGTAGCTAGTATAACAGATGTGAGGTACTAGGGATTGACATATATTTGCTCTTTGCATATGCTATAAACAGTCAAAATTTTGCTACTTTATGCTCCAGTTACCTCTTAGAGCCAGTAAAAACAAGGAAAAATAATCCTTCTAATTGCATTGTATCATTACTCATTTTATTTCTGGATACTCTTCATTTCTTTGGGTAGATTTATACTCTTCATGTTCTTTGTAATTAAAGACTACATTGTAATCTTTTTGAGTGAAAAGCTTTCTTTACTGTAGATCTTCCGAGAGTCAATTTTCTGATTTCATTTATATAAGTTAATCTTTATGTTTTTATTTTTTATGTTTTGATTGATTATGGGGCTTGAACTCTGGACCTGGGTGCTGTCCTTGAGCCCTTCAGCTCACGGCTAGTGCTCTACCACTTGAGCCACAGTGCCACTTCCAGTTTCCTGGTGGTTAATTGAAAATAAGAATCTCATGGACTCTTTTTTTTTTTCCTTATGGACTTTTGTGCCAGGGCTGGCTTTGAACCTCTATTCTCAGATCTCAGCCTCTTGAGTAGCTAGGATTACAGGCATGAGCCATCGGCACTCAGCCTTTCCATTTGTTTTTCATAGATAGTATCACTCGTAGTGCAATTCTTGTTGACTTTTTTTTAAATTTCTTTTGGCACTTTAAAAATGTCACTCCATTGTTTTCCAGTTTCCAGGGCTTCTTAGGAAAATTGTGTTGCAGTGACAAACTTCCACCACTCTTCTGTGGATGTAATAGCTCTTTCTCTGGTTTGCTGTCATCATTTTCTCTGTCTTTCGTTGGCAGCACTTTGATGACCCTATCAGTAGACATGTTCATATGTTGTGCTGCTGGGTGCTCAGTGAACTTCTTAGGTCTGTGGTTTGACACCTGTCATTAATCTTGGAAAACCCCTGATTACTTCTTCAACTATTTCTTTTTCTGTGTTATCTCTGAACTTCTCCTTGCTTAGTTTTAGACCATTTGATTTGTTCCACAGCTCTTAGATACCCATATTTTTTTTTCTTTCTTTCCTTCTTTCTTTCTTTCTTTCTTCCTTCCTTCCTTTCTTTCTTTCTTTCTTTCTTTCTTTCTTTCTTTCTTTTTTGTTTGTATGTTTCAGTTTAAATCATTTCTTGAGATCTTCAAATTTTAAGTGATTTTTATGAAGTCTTCAAGTTCTTTGGGGGCGTGTACGCATGTATGGATGAATATATGTATGTATGTATGTACAGACATATGTATGTATGCGTGTATGGATGTATTTAAGCTTATTGAAGACATTTTTCATTTCCAGCATTTCCATTTCCATTCAGTCTTTTTTTTTTAAACAGCTGCATCTCTCTGCTGATGTTACCCATCAAATTTTGCCTCTGGCTGACCTTTGCCACTAGAGCCCCTAAAATATTCATTGCATCTGTTTTAAATTCACTGCCATACAGTTCTAACATACGTGTTATATCTGGATCTGTTCTGATGATTATGTTTTTCTCTTGGGATCATGCTGCTGTATGTGTCTCTGTGTAATTGGTAATTGTTTTTCTTGCTATTGAAAGGTAGACGTCTTGTGAAGGACATTAGGGACTGAAGTAAATATTTTTCATGGCTAAAGGAAAAAGAGATTTATCTTCCCTTCTGCTAAGACTTTGAAACAGCAGTTTGGGTTAACCTAGCTAGAATTTGGGCTAGATTTGAGGTTGCCTGTTGCCATGGTTATACTTAGTGAATTACAGACTTCAAATTTCCCTGCCAATAGTTTGTGTTTAGGTTGGGATTTAGTTTGCCAGGGGATATTTTTCAATGTATATTCTATTTTCCAGTCTGAGGTCTTCTATACACCCAGCATCTAGGAGATTTGTCTCTCGTAATGTATGTGCAACTCCACAGTACTAGCCTAGCCCAGGAATGTTCTGATTAAGTTTCTGTCTCTCCCAGGAACTGCATTTCTGGTTCTAAAGGATGTGGCCTTTTTCATGTGGTTCTCTTCCCAGTTGGGGTAACCACAGGAGGTTTTTTTCTCCTATTACCTTTCTTCCAGCTACTGGGTCTCCACGACTATCTCAAAGGTGACAGTGTTTCTTGTCCTACCAGTTACAACTTTTATTTTAGATATGGAACAGAGAACACAGGTACAGTGACGTATTATTCTTTCTAAAGTTCTTTGTTCTTTCCTTTCTTAGGTTTGCACGAAGAGACATCTTCCAATCATTTCTGTGTGCACTCTGTAGGGTTTGAAAACAGAGGCATCATAAGAGTGTGTGTCACCTCAAAGGACCTCCAAGATAGAGAAACAAAAGCCATGTAATAAGTGATTGTTGTTCTTAATGTACTATGTTATCTCTCATCACTTTTGCTGACCCTTCGTTATCTCATATTGTTACAGTATTTCACCTTGTTATCTGATATATTGTATATAGGTTTATTTGGTTATTTGAAATAGGATAGGAAATGGAGGAAAGCAAGATGAGGGGCAGGGGTGGGGGGAAGGAAATGGGGACCAAGACATGAGAAAGGGTATCAATGTATGTGAAGTAATGCACCTTCTATCTGGTGAATATAATGTAACCCTTCTATTAATTACAATAAAAATATATGAAAAAAAGAGTCTTGTGTAAAAGAACTAAAAAAAAGAGTGTGTGTCACCTCCAGATCATGAGCTCATTAGTGATCATCAGTGATCACCAGTGTCATCTTATCCTCTACCAATTTCCTAATCCCTCTGGTAATCTCTAGTATCTGGCTGCCTCTTGTCAAGGTGAGCTAGTTCCTGTGGCTAGTTCCTGTGTTTCATCTTTCCTATAAGGGAAAGCTCTTCTCAGACTTTAGACTTGTTGGCTTTTCTGTATGTTAAACGTTCCATCCACTTGCTTCAAGAAAAACAGTGATTCAAAAGAGAAGTAAAGAAAAGAAAAACAGTGAACCCTATGACCCAGTAAGACATACCACTGTTGGGCATCTACCTAGATTATTACAAGTCAGGATATGGTAAAGACACCTGTGCACTCATGTTCATTGCTGCGCTATTCACAGTAGCCAAGTTATGGAAACAGTTCATATGCCCTACAGATGAGTGGATCAATAAAACGTATATACAAATACATACAATGGAATTTTATTCATGAATTAGAAAGAATAATATTATATCTTTTGCAGGGAAATGGAAGGAGGACCTAGAAGAGACCGTGCTAAGTGAGGTAAGCCACATGGGATTATTTTGGTTGTGATTGTTGTTGCTGCTGTTTGTTTTTGTTTTTCTTTTCTTTTAGGGAGGGGCACTTGGGAGAAAGGGTGGACAAATGCAATCGTACTATTCAGTAAACACTATGTAGAAAATACTCTATGTAACTTGTGGGCAGAGAGGAGAGGGGAAACTGGGGGGAAAGAAGAGGTGACATTGTCCAAAACTAGGAATGTACTTCTTCCCTGATTTATGAAATAACTCCTCTGTACAATGCCTTAATAATAACAACAAAATTGTATTTAAAAAAAGAGAAAGAACACAATGAGTTTGTTGTTCCTTTTTCTTTTGGTTAATGTTTTAGTGATGGGTGGTTGGGTTGTCTTTCCTGCTCTCTACACTTGATAGGAAAACAGAAGTCATGAGGCCAGGAGTTTGGCCTAGCGGTAGAGTGCTTGTCTAGCGTGCACAAAGACTTGAGTTCCATACCTCGATATCACATACATAGAAAAAGCTGTACATAGTGGTATTGCTCTAGCCTTGAGAAAGTCCCTGAGTTCAAGCCCCAGGACTGGCAAAAATATGAAAGAAAAAAAGAAAGAAAGAAAGACAGACAGACAGACAAAAGTCAGGATAGTAGTTTTTTAAGTATTGAGGGGGAAAATGAACTTAGAACTCTATGTGACCAATTTACTTAACATATGAGGGCATAATAAAACATTCTCAGTCATGCTAGGTTTTTGCAAAACAGTATGGTATGAAATATTTAATTGCAAAACAGAATAATTAACAATATTTTCTCAACATAATTGAAGTAAAAAGAAAACATCTAAGTGTTGCCATTTTTTTTTGCCAGTCTTGGGTTTGAGCTCAGGGCCTGAGCACTGTCCTTGGACTTTCTCAAGACTAGAGCTCTACCATTTGAGCCTCAGCACCACTCCCGGTTTTTTTTCTATGTATGTGGTACCAAGGAATCGAGCCCCGGCCTTCGTGCATGTTATGCAAGCACTCTACCACTAGGCCAAACTCCAGGCCCTAGGTGCTGCCATTTTAAGAAGGAACATTTTTGCATGATGACTTAGGATTAAACAGCCATTATAAACTCAAGATTTTAGTTGGTGGGAAGGATATCAAAGGATATGACTGACATCAAAGTTTGTTTGTTTAAGGGCAAATACATATCTTAAAAGGAAAGAATAGAAAGGAAGAAATGAAAAAATGCTAGGAAGGGGTTTGAATATATCAACATTAAATTCAATATGAATAAACTAATCAAACCATATATGGAGACAAATATAGATTGAATGAGAAAATATCCAGACATAATTGAAGATTTTTTAAATCCAGTTTAAATTTTCCTGGTGAAAAATTCTTTCACCAGCCAAATTTTATGGAAAACACCAAGCTCTCAGTATAACATTTTTCTTCCAAAGTTATATGAGGAAATTTTATATTTATCCCCATCAAAATCTACTCATTTTTTAGCAAAATGATTTCAGTGAAAATAAGAAGTTAATTTCTACATACAGTTGTTGAAATCATGAGTAGAGGTTTTGAAATGCTTGACAAGTGTGAGTGGAGAGAATGTTCACTTTGGATGTTGCTTGAAGGTGTCTCTGGGTGGTAGTGGTTGAGCAGTCCTATGTCATGTGTCACTTGCACACGTATTTTCTCAAGGGTGTTCACACTTAGCTTGGTGTTGAAAGACATAGCTGAGGACAATGAGAAACTGGAGAAGGAAGAGAAGTGGATAAGGAAAGGGACTGAATGGAATGGAGGGTCTCTTGTTGCAAAGAAGGCAACATTTTGTAGACAAGCATGCTAGTTTCCAGTGATTAATGTGGAAAATAAAAACCAGTGTTGCTCATGTTTAAGATAAGACCTCTGACCCTGAGTGATGAAATAAGCAGGGACCACTGGCTTATGCCTGCAATCACAGATACTTAGGAGGCTAAGATTTAAACATCATGGTTCCAAGCCAGACTGGAGAAGAAAGTCCAATCACCAAAAAGTGATAAATGGAGCTATGGCTCAAGTAGTAGACTGCTAGCCTTGAGCACAAAAGCTCAGGTGCATATACTTAAATTATCCACTAGAAAGATAATAAAATTAAGGTGATGTCTGAGAAGACTGTCCAAATCATAGTTGTCAATTAATGAATGGGAAAGAGATTTACTGACTAGTGAACAAGTTACTTACTGTAACTCTTTGGGGGATGCCTGCCCATCATTCTACCAGATATTGTAATACCATAATAGAAGTCTCATTTCTGCTCCATTTCTTGTCTCTGAATCTGTCTATTCCTCTGCCTGTAATGTAGAATAATTTGTTTTGGTTGCTTTTTTCTTGAGTGTGAGGCAAAAGTCTAAATTCATAATCTTGCACATCCAGCTATCCCCGCACGTATATTCAATAGATATCCCTCTCCTCCATGAATTGCCTTGGCATCATCATCAAAATCAATTAACAGCAAACATAAGGTTTTATTTTTAGACTTTCAATTCTGTCCCATTGATCTATATTTTCATCTCCATGCTGTCTTGATTACCATAGCATTACAGTACATTTGGAAATCCGGAAGTGTGAGTACTCCAAATTTTGTAATTAAAAAATCCTGTTTTGGATTTCTGTATGAATTTTACAATCTGTTCATCAATTTCTGGAATAAAAGTGGTGCTGAATTGGTGATAGAAGAAACAATACAGATTATTCACAGTCAGTTATCATAGATTGATATCTGTCTACCTCTGTGACAATGTCTTTCTTCTCCCTTCTTTCTTTTGCCCTTTGTCTTTTCTTTTCCCTGTCTCTCCCTTTCCCTTCTTCCTTTTCTGACTCATGAAGAACACTTGTCCTTTTATATTATTTTAATTCAGATGATTAGGTTTTGCAGAAGTTTTCAGCAAGTCCCCAGCTATCCTGTCTCCTGTGTCACTCAGTTTGGGTTCAAATGCCAATTTTTTGTATGCCTCTGATAAAAGGAAAAAATAAAACTTGTTTCTAGACACCGGTGGTTCATGCTTGTAATCTTAGGTACTCAGGAGGCTGAGATCTGAGGGTTGTGTGGTTCAAAGCCAGCCAAGCAGAAAAATCTTTGTGAAACTTTTTATCCATCAGAAACTCTTTATCTACCAGAAAATCAGAAGTAAAGTTGTGGCTCATAGTAATAAAGTGAATAAAGTATTAGAGTTCTTTCCCTTGAGCAAAAGAACCCAGGGACAACACCCAGGCTCCAAGTTCAAGCCCCATGACTGAAAAAAAAATGTTGAGAGGACCAGGAGAAAGGCTTGGATCCTGGTGAGAATTGTATAATACAGGTATATTCAGATGACAACTTGGGGCTGACTCCCTGAAACAATGCTTTGGGAATTGTAGAAAATCTCTGAGGGGAATGTGAGTTCTCTTCCTCTAGGGAAAGTCTGAACTCTTCTGAGGGGCTTTTTCATCATTGCATGGGAGAGACCATTGTTCCCATTGATGATGAAAGAATTCGGGGGTCATGCCCTTGCAGACTGGCCTCATAAAGAGCTTCTTGTGATCAAATCTCCAGGTACAGAGAAGTCCTTCCTGGAAATGTGTGTGACAGCAGAGACACAGGTGTGCTTCCTTATGAGAGCCAGGAGATAGAAATGGAGATGACACATAAAAGAAAGGTCTCTCTCCACCATGCTGGAAAAACTGCCTGAGGGTAGGGAGATTTTTTTTGTAGTTGAAATTATATTAAGGGAAAGAGATTCCAGAGAGTAAAACAGGGTTATTAATAAAGGAAAGCATAGGATTAATGCTGACTCTCCACTTACCAAGATTCTGAGCGTACTTGGCTCATCAGTTCCCAGTAAGCGACACTAAACAAGGTGGACAGATAGTTGATAAGGAAGACCCTGTAGGAGTTGCTATAGACAAAGATGAGACTATGCTTGGGAAAGCAAATCTGGAAAAGCTGAGGGTGTAGAAACTTGCTTATTTCCCTTTCTCTATGACTCCTCTCCCCCTCTGATATCAGATGCAATACTGAGATGAGGGAGTCTCAGATGAAGGTCCTTCTCTTCATGAGTTGAGGCTAATATATGTGGAGGAAGTCCAGGACCTGATGGGAAACAGATAGGGTCTGCAAATTAGTGTGTTCCTCCTGAGCAGAAATCATCTTTAAGGCAGGACTCTGGGATGTGCATCTGTGAGATGAGAGGATCCACGTAAGTGACAAAAACACCTCCCAGAGTCTTCTTTTAGGAGCTGATGCTTATTTCTTCTACTTGGGATAGCTAGGCAAAGAACCCTGCCTTGCTGAGATACCCAAACTAACCTATGGCAGACTAGCAGGATGAGGAAGTGACCAAGATGGCTGGTGTAGAGCCATATAGAGGTCATAGCTGAGAAACGCTCTGGTGTGGCTTGCTGGATGTTGAGGGTTTTCAGTGGGTTAGAGAGGCTAAACGGTGCCTTTTGCTCTTTAACACAAATAAATCCATGTTCCTTTGGTTGCTTTTCACAAAGGCGGTTTATTAGATATAAGGGCAGAGGATATCCTAGTGATGGGTGGAGGAAGTTTCAGGAAGAAATGCAGAGCAAGTTTATTTGTTAAGCCTGCGTGGGCTGCACTTGGCACCAAGTATGGAAACAGATGTTTTTATCAAACTCTCAAAGTCTCTCAGACCCAGAGAGAGATACACTGTGCTGCCCAGACCCTGCTTTCTGAAAGCAGAATAGATAGATGAGGAGACAGGGAAATGAAAATTAATATATACGAAAAGGGCTGGAAAGAAGTCAATTTCTTCTGTCTTCTTGGAAATGTTGAAAGCTGAAAGCTCACTGCAGTGGATGGAGAGAGGATTGAAAAGGATATCTGATGAAGTGGAGTCCTCAAATTGCCAGTCTCTGTGTTAGAATTGTATTGAGTACCCAGTTTACCCACCCAGAACTGTTGTCTAAGCATTGAGGGGTCTTCTCCCCCCAACCCTGAAAGTACAAGAACTGTAGATTCATTCATCTCCATTTCCTGCATGGGGGCAAAAATGCTTCTCCCCTTTTCTCTTTACCTTACCCTGTCATATTAAAATAAATCTTTGACAAAACTTGCACCTGGTGAAACTCTCCTTTATGTGAGACACTTCTCACATTTGATGCTGGCAACTCATGCCTGTAATCCTAGGTACTCAGAAGGTTGAGAGAACTGAGGATCATGGTTCAAAGCCAGCCCTGGTAGGAGGGCTGTGAGATTCTTTTTGCCAGTAAATTACTCAGAAGAAGCCAGAAGTGGCATTGTGGTTCAAGTGGTTTAACACTTGTAGCTTTGAGGCACAAATAGGCCCAGGAATAGTGCCCAGAACTGGAGTTCAAGCCCCATGACAAAAATCAAATCAAATAAAATACTTTTCATGTGTGGATTTCAAATGTGCATGTGTGGAAACCAGGAAGTTAAAGGAAACCCCACATCCATCACCCCGTGACATTTCCTTATTTATGGCGCTGACTTTCTCCAGCCCTTCTAGGGATATTTCTGGCATATATAAAATGCTATGAAGACTTTGATGATTTTGGAAGAGAAGATTAAAAATTAATCCAACATAGTATGAAAATACTGGCTGGCCTCACTCCTTCAGCAAGCCTTGGAAATTTCAAAATAACTGAGTTACTCTTCTGATGGTTGCCTCTTATACTTTTTTATTCTGCATTCTCTTCTTGTTGATTTGCCAATCTGGTCTAGAAAGAAAGGAAAACACACAGAGACAAAAACTCACTGCAGCTAATTAATTACTTTTGCCTATTTAGGAGGGAAATGAGGGGAAAAATAATATTTTAAAAAACAAATAATAGTAATTTTTAAAGGAACCCAGTCAATGCATTTCATAAAGCATGAGCTTGGTAGGAGGCAGTGGGCTCAGGAGAATGCTGGAAGCTGTCCACATTTGCATACATATTTTAATAGAGGTTGATTAAAACAAATACTCCAATACAAATATTCACAATATTTTAATCACATTTTTGCAGGGCTTGGATTTCTTTCTTTCTTTCTTTCTTTCTTTCTTTCTTTCTTTCCTTTCTTTCTCTCTTTCTTTCTTTCTTTCTGTTTTAAAAATAAACCTTGCCAGGTGCTGGTGACTCATGCCTATAATCCTAGCTAATCAGGAAGCTGAGGATCACAGTTCAAAGTCAGCCTGCACACTAAAGTCTGTGAGACTCTTATCTCCAATTAACCAACAGAAAACCAGCAGTGGTGCTGTGGCTTAAGTGGTAGAGCACTAGCCTAGAGCTGAAGAGGTCAGGAACAGTGTGACCGGGCCCAGAGTTCAAGCCTCATGAATGACAAAAATAAAATAAAACAAATAAAATAAACCTATATAAGAGAAAGTCAGTTACTACCTGGCAAAAATTCTGCCTGAATAGATTGCTTATCTTGAATTATACAAGAAAAGAAGAGGGTAATGTGATTTACTTACCTCTTTGAATGACAGGTGAATTGAGAGTATAGGATGGGGTGTTCAGTCTTACTTATAGGAGAAAGTCTCACCTCTTTGGTTTTTTCGCTGTTTTGTCTCTTTCTTTCTCACTCATTTGTTCATGTACAGGCACACTACATAGTAGGGAATTTAACAGATACTTTGAATGGGAATCACTTGCTGGTCCATTGATAGTAGCATCTTACACATGTCATGGGGTCATAGAATACCAGAAAATACAAGGACCTACAGAATTCAATGGCCCTTACAGACTGGAAAGTAAAGGGGCTATAAACTCTCTTCAACTCTTTTGGAGTCTTGCCTCTCAGCTGTCTGATATACCTGGATTGGAAGCCATAGGAGAAGGAGAAGGAAGACCACTTGCAGGAACATTTGCAGTGTGGCTGACTGTTGAGTTTTCCCAAGAGTCATTCAGAAAAGATGTTCTTTTCTTGACCAAGCTATGAACCCTTGGATCATCAGATCATGTTGTTCAAATACACCTACTTTGTCGTTCTAGAATTTGAATTCAGGGTTTGGGGCTTGCTACATAATCATTTTGAACCCTTTAACTTCTATTGTTCTGATTATTTTTGAGATAGGGTGTCACTTCTTGCTCATGGACTCTTGGACCACGAGCCACCTATTTCAGGCTTCCTGGTCATAGCTGGAATGACTGCTGCATCCATCATACTCAGCTCCTGCCATTCTCCACTCTGTAGCAGGAATGCTGTTCTGGTCTCCAGTCTAGTCATTGAGCCTTGGTCTGCCCTCCCTCCCTCCCTCCCTTCCTCCCTCTGTCTCCCTCTGTCTCTGTCTCTGTCTGCCTGTCCATCTATCTGTCTCTCTCTCTCTCTCTCTTTTTCTTTCTTTCTTTCTTTCTTTCTTTCTTTCTTTCTTTCTTTCTTTCTTTCTTTCTTTCTTCCTTTCTTTTTCTTTCATGGACTTGAACTTTAGGTCTTAGTGGTATCCCTGAGCTCTTCAGCTTAAGGCTAGCCTCTACCACTTTGAGCCACAGAGCCACTTTCAGTTGTTTTTCTTGTGGTTCATTGGAATAAGAGTCTCATAGACTTTTGTGCCCAGGTTGGCTTTGAACCATGATCCTCAGCTGTCAGCCTACTGAGTAGCTAGGATTACAGGCATGAGCCACTGGCACCCAGCCCTTGGTGTTTCTTACTTGACAAAGTGAAAAAGGAGTATTAGGGTCCAGGTTAAAATTCCAGGATTTCTACATGTTAAGTTCAGCCACTCTCACAACTTGCTAAATAAAGGGACTGGTATGAGTGAAGGGCAGGAAAAGGGTATTTACTAAGCAGCTCAGGCTTATTGTGGGTACTTCAGCTGGTTATGACTTAATGAGAGCCTACATTAGTTTGGACCTAGGCCCCCTGCAACAGTAGCAGGCTGAAACCATATGCAAAACAGACATTGCTTCAGGGCCTTTGCCCCTCTACGCCTTCCCTAGAATCTTCCCATAAACCCTAGGGAGCAGTTTTGTAAAAGGGACTTGATCAATCGAAATATTTGGGGCTCTGATTGATGAATAAAGTGTTGCCTTCCAAAAGAACCTAATTAGATTATAGGCAACCAATCAGAGCACAGGCAAGGGAATTAAAAACCCTTACATTCGGAGTTCCTGGGACAGCATGACACTGAGAGATGAATGGTAGGGCCCTGGTTACGCAGCTACAATCTTGGAGCAAGATACTTCTAAATAAAGTTTATATACTCATCTTCCAATGTCGTAGGCCTCAACTGAAATTTCCAGAAACAAGAACCCAAGGAGACCACAACACTGCTTGCAGTAGAGCTATACCACAGGCTGACATTATCTGTTCTGAGCTTCAATATGCAATACCAAATAGGCTTTCCTGTTACAGGATTGCAGTCCTAATTAGTGGTCTCTGTCTGCTGCTGAGCCAAACAAACTGTGAGTTCTGCCCACCATCAATGGGAGAAGAATAATTTTGTCTCACTATCTTCAGAGTCCAGAACTGAGCTTCAGATTTCAAAAGAAACTGGGGTAAGAGAAAGAAAGATATGCATAATTATTAAACAGTCTTGATCTAAGCATGACCTGGTTGATCATTATGGATGGGTTCTGAGGAAGTTATTGCTATTATGAATTGAGGAGACCAAAGTTGGCTAGAATATATAAGCCTTTGCAAATGGTCTGTCCTTGGGGAAATTGCCCACATGCTTCCTTGTTAAACATATTGTCAAACTCTTTGGTTTTCAAGGTGATTGCAAAGTGACTGTAGAGAGAATAAGTTAAAGCAAAGAAGACATGCAAATATTCAGGCAAGGAAGACAAGCTTTTCTCCTGCTTGCAGTTAATTCCCTAGTCCAAGTAACGCATCATTCCTTTTCAGTCAAAGCAGTGTGCTACAATCATTTCCAGTGCTTTGGTTTTCTGGGTTTCCCAGTACAGCTACTCTTACTGGCTCCACTCAATTTCCTCACCCCTTGCTGTGTTTTGGACTGTGACTGCTAATCTTCACCTCATCCTGACAGCATAAATCCCCATGGAAGCATGGATGCTGGCTTCTTCCCAGATGGTATCCCCTTGTTCTCTCAGGAGCAGTCTTCTGGGCATTCCAGACCCAGGCTTTACAGGTCCTCTCAAGAGGAGACATCAGAAAAATTAACAGCCCAGAATTTACAGTGGTGATATTTACCCATCATGTATGTCTAAAATCAGGCTTTTGACACCAGGAATCTCACATTATGTCTGGCTATTTACTCCAATATGCTAACTACGGGGTATAGAGTGAAAGGCAGAGAGAAGAGATTTTTTAACATGGGAAGAGGGTACCTTAGGACATACTCAACCATTTTTGAGAGTATAAACATTGGCCTCCATGTAAATATGGAGAACTGGGGCAGAGGAGTAAGAAAGGAATGCATAGTGGAAACAGGTATGGCTAGTTGAACCTTACTGCAGTCTTTGTCTCTAGAGGAATTTCAGAGAAGTTGTTATGGTTTCCATTTGAGGAAAGGAGTTTTGCCTTTTGCTGCAAGATAAAGACATGATAGCATTCCCTGTCTAAGGGGGTGGTAATTTGCCTTTTGTCACAAGATGCTTATTAGTAAATCCAGCCTTTTCTGGAAACCAAGGTGATTGCAAAGTGACTGTAAGAAGGAATGGCTCAGATCAAAGGTCACAGATGCAAGGTCATAGTGGAGGCCTGTGTCATTTCACGAATTAATTCATTAGGCTTAGCACATCTTTTAGGTCACTTCTTATTTGTCTACTCATTCTCTGTCTGCCTGGCTTTAGTCTCCCAAAGTGACACAAAGGATAAAGAAAAAAAGAATCAGCCTGCAAACTACAACTTACAACTGCTACCCAATGAAATTTCAAAGATGCTGTGAAAATTGGGTGTGGTAAGAAAAGAACACTATAGATCCTGCCAGAGGTCACAAAAGCCTTCTGTCTGATTTCCCAGGTAGTGTGAGCATGAAAATTCATGATGCAGACACAAAGAGGAAAGAATCAGAGGTGAGGTAGAGGCACCAAGGAAGGGAAGAGGAGGAGAGGGAGGGAGGGATTAAGAGAACGAATGCAAGAAGAAACAGTGCTCAAACTGTTTCAACATATTCTTTTATTTTGAAATACAGGAAAGGTAGTTGAGTCCTTCCCACCTTTCACCAAAGTGATTCCAGGATTTCTGTATCAACGTTACAAGACAGCATCTCATTTGTTTGTCTCCTATATCAGCAGTTTGTGGGTTCTTATATATATATATATATATATATATATATATATATATATATATATATATATATATTTATCTTCCCAACTGGATGACAGTCTTGTTCTTTGTGTGCTGTGAAGTGCCCAGAGAGCACATGCCTAAATTCACAGAGGTCCCTATGTCCCCAGCTTTGTTCTCTTTGACTCTCAATCTCATTTCACAACAGCTCTTGTTTACCTTTCTTTCCAAAACTCCTAAATTGTCCCCAACTTATTCCTCCAGTTCCTTCATGGCCTTTAGTCCTCCAGTCTTGTTTTAAAAGTCATATTCCTATGTACCAATTTCTACTCTTAGTTTTGGCTGTTCACTCTTTGGTACCTGCATCACTGCCATTGTTTCTTTATGCCCCGCTCCTGCAATGCTTTCCTCCCAGTTTCCTGTTTAATCACTCTGGAAGAAAACCTCTTATATTATGGAATTCTCTAAGAAGTGGACAAACTCTATCTCTTCCCTGCTCCAGCATTCTGGAACTGGATCTTCCTTCCATGTTTCCCCAGTTATTACCTGTCTCTAGATGAAGGTGAGTTCTCTCCTTCCATGGTGCACAGTGTTGTGGTGTAAGAAGGGATACAAGTCCATTCCTCCTCCAGTCAAGAATTAAGGAAGCAGAGGAGTAGCATAGTAAAGTAGCAAGTTTATTTAAACAAAGAGTGCAGACTCTCCATGGAGAGGGCGTCTTGGAGCTGGGAGTCCTTCAAAGTATGAACTTTATGTTAATTCTCTTCTTAACCTGGCCATGATTGGTCAATGAGGGTCCACATATGAATTTGATTTCTTATTGGTTTCTGCCACTGGGCACAAGCACAGAAATAAGTCTGATTGATCACATCCAATTACACATGAGAAGTAGACGAGTAGACATGCTCAATCATGCATGAGTCATTGAGAGCACAGGGAATTATGGGAAAAAGAAACGCCATTTTGAACAGGAGCTTAAGGAATTATGGGAAGAAGTGCCATTAGAAGCCATGTGTAATCTACTACCATGTGTTATATCCTCCATTTTCTATCCCTATTTACCTGACAGTCTTCCTTTCTCTCCCTCAATGTGTGCCCTGTCAGCCTTGGCTAGATTTCTTCTCTCCAGGGCATGTGTTCCCCACAAACACACTCACATTCAGGGCTTATCTAGTTGTTCTCTGGCTTCAAGAAGCCTCTGCTGGTTGTGTATGTAGCTCAGTGTTTGAGGGCTTGCTGAGCATGCATGAAGCTGTAGGTAAGCATCTCCAGACTTGAAATAAGAAGCAAGATGCTGTGATTTGATCTGAATATTTGTGCCATCCCCAAATTTATAAGTAGAAAACTAACCAGAAGCACGATAGCATTAATCACCGGAGGATGAATGAAAGTTTCTCTCAAGTACCCAGTTTCCACATAAAATTTTGGGTTTTTCTTTGAGATCTACTCATGGAAAGCATTTCAGGGTGTCTCACAAAAAGGAGAGCCTCACTAGGTGAAAGTGTAGAAAATCAGACATGGAATTATGGCCTATGGATCTTACAAATCTTATGCTGATAAACTGAAGCCTATCTGATAGTGAAATGGGGGCATGAGACTACTAAACAATGAGGACAAAAGAATGAGGAAATTAGGATGGATCATTAAATCTTTGATTCCAGGACCTTACAGGAAACAGAAAAGAGGCTCACCAATCAGGAAGACATCTTCCAAGGACTCCTGTTTTCAATATCTAACCCGAGATTAAGCTCCGTAATGAAGATGGCCCAAGGTAGCTGACATGGGCTGAAGTACTGCCTTTCTGAAGCATGTCTAAGCTACTGGCTCTCTTTATTTCTTGCCTAAGAAACTTCCCTATCATCTATACTATGTCAGTGTCTTGCCTGAAATTTTCTCTTGCTAGATACAAGGACTCAGGTTGATTAGCTGCCCTAATTTTCTGATGACATATTTGGTATGTTGGCCCAGAAGTTAGGAATTAAGAATGTGTTTTTCAGGCTTGGATTCATCCAATGGTAACAAAAGTTTTGGGAAGGATAAAGTAGAGAGCAATTTGAAAAAAGGGAAAGAAATACTATAGGAACATTTCCTGCTCCCTAGGCAAGAAATGAGAGTTAAACACTCAAAATGATAGATCTCATCTACTGCCATTTTACTCTCTGAGCTGGGAGAATACACGGGATCATGCCAGCTATTAGGTAGTGGTTCTGGGTGGCCACATAGGTGCTGCTTATTATTCTAAAACATGGGAATGTATCTGGGCTAACCAAAAACTCAAGGATAACTGGTGAGTTTTAAGACTTATTTTTTCTAGATATTCTTCTCATCTTTCTATCTCTATTCATCTTTTCATTCCTGGAGAGTGGGCAGGTTTTTTTTTTCCTCACCATTTCAAAAGAAAGGGCAGATTTAGACAGTCCCTTTATGTATCTTATTCTTGTCACTTAACATTAAAAAAGAGATGGTAAGAGGAGGCTTAATTTGCTTTTTCTGTAGTTTGCTTCATGGTTGTAATTTCTGAGTCTGGCCCACCTGGTATTTGTTTAAAATACCATTTCTCTGTCACTTCATTTATCTATACTTCCTCAGTCTTAGAAAGTTAGACATTTATGAAGGTAACTAAGGTGGAGATCCAACTTTTAAAAAGAGCGCCTGGAAGCTGCCTTTCTCTAGCCACCATGTGTGGATGCAGGAAGAAGGCCCCATCTATGAACCAGTCACTGGCCCTTAGCAGACACCAAATGTGTTGATGATTTGGCTTTGGACTTTGCAGACTCCAAAACTATAAAGTCCCAGAATCAGTTGTTTATGAGCTATCCAGTTTATTGCATTTTTGTTACAGCAGCCTACACAACTAAGAAACCTAGTCAACCATTCTAGGCTATGGAAGTTTTTTAATTCCATGGCATGAATTGTTTACACTGGGACTTGTTTGTGTATTCTGACATGACCGTTCACTTATGGGATGTGTGTCTAGTCTTTCTAATCTAACTGTGTACCTCTTGTGAGCAGGGGTCACACCATGTCATGTAACCTCTCCCATCTTTTTGTTTTGTTTTGCTTTTAAATTTATACTTTGGCCATGCAGTTCCAATAGTACCTTGACTGCTAGCTTTTGCATACCTATGGCTGGACAATGTGATACTAAATGCAGCACCTACATTTTAGTTTTCATAAGAGTGAAGATCTGTTCCACTCTTTAGCAGCAAGTTAAATAGCATCTTTCAGATTCAGTTTCTTCTTGTGTAAAATTGGAATTTACGTAATAGGATTCTTACAAATAGATGATATCATTATATTCCTAGGATTGTGCTTCCCACATAGAAGGTTATCAATAGACATTAGTTTCCTTTGTGGCAGATGCTTAAAAGCTTTTGCTGAGGAGTCCTGACTACTTACTTGGACTCACTGAAGGCAGGATAAAAGCTAGTCATCCCAGCTTCTACCTTGCTTCTGTGTCTTTTGCCCTGAGCAATTCTCTCCTGCAGTTTACTTTTCAGGGTCTTGAAATCTAGGGAAAAACAGGCAGGAATCAGACCACCTTCAAGGCTTCAATGAAAAGGACTATACGTGACCAGTCTTAAGACAATGAGCTGCCAGACCACCTGAGGCTAGCACTAGACACCTGTGCCCACTCGAACCCTCCTATACCTGCCTTTTTAAAAACAATTACTCACACCTCTTCCCTATCTCCAAATCTCTCTTCTGTGCAAGTAAGATGGGTATCAGAGCTCCCTTTTCCCTTCCTGTGGCTATGCCTGTTCACGCGCTGAGGTGAGTGACCAGATCTGACATAGGAAATTCAGAATTTTGGGGCTGGGAATTCAAATCTTCTATATCATTTTCTTTTCTGATAATCAATGTTATTTTGCTATGTGACTTCTACCATTAAATATTATGTTTTGCTGACTTCATGCCATCATCCAATAAGGAAGGTGATGAGCCCAGGCAACCAGTCTTCAGGTTTACTTAGAATGAGCTGCTCAGATCCATGGGTCTTATTCCTTGATTGAAACATGTGGATGATTTTTTGCAGCAAGTCCACTGGGCCAGGGACAGCCCCAATATGGTGTGGACCAGTCATATGGATAAACTTAGAGCCTCCTTCATGCCTCCTTCATGCACCTACTGGGCATTAGACTTTCAGTGCTAAGCACATAATTAGGATGAACCTTGCTGACTGGATATAGGCTTGTTGTAGTAGCAAGTTAAAACCACCATGAAACTGAATGTGCAACCTGTGCTGCCATGCTGTTTCTGTGTCTCACCCACACTCACTACTTTACCCCATCTCTATTCCAGGGGTCTTTCCCAGCCCAAGGTTCCATCGTAGGGTACATGGGCTTGTGTGGGCAAAGGGGCTAATTAGAGTATGGGAGCCAAAGAAAATGAGAAGTGAGAAGAAGAAAGGAAACTTACAGGAGGACAAAGGGGGCTCTGAAAGAGACACAGAGTAAAAGGACTGCATGGAAATATGGGGTAGGGAAAGTCAAATATAATAGGGGCAGAAGAAAGAGAAGAGGGGAAAAAAGAGAGCAGTTTTAGTGTGGTGGGGATAGAGCCTGGAACCTTCTGCATGATCTGAGTTACACTCCCAGCTACAGAGAGAAAATGTGAATTATATTGATACTACATAGGAGTTTATATTATAATGATATATATATACTTATATATAATATATTATATACTATGTAATAAATTTACATAATAGTAATATGACATAATACATATTATATGTTATATGTTGTATTAACTTTATATATAATGTACTGCCTACTAAGGTATATATAGTATATATTGTAATGCTATCAACTGGGATCACTTTTTCTTTGCCAAATACAGAATTATGAGACAGGAAAATGGAATCAGAGGTAAGATATATTTGAAAGTAAGAGTACGGCACGAGGGGAAATGAGGATAACCTCTTGGCTAATAGCAGGTTGGTGCAGGTGACAAATAGGACTCTCAGCTGGGGTGGTCATCATTTCCCATGTAAGGTCCTGTCTACCTGCTTCCCGTGTGAAGAGGAGGAGGAAGAAGAGGAGGAGGAGGAGGAGGAGGAGGAGGAGGAGGAGGAGGAGGAGGAGGAGGAGAATACAGACTTTGCAAGGCAAGAGAGCCTGAGTTGTAGCCTGGAAATTAGTAGTCCCCCTGCAGTGGTCTTGGGGGCCCCCTTTTATGTCCCTTTGGGAAAGTCACAGCTATTCTGTCGTCTGGTTGGACCACTGTCCACCTCACTGGAAGGCAGGGGATGGACACTTGTCCCTGCTGTGTAAGTCTACTCCAGTGTCTTCAGGAACATTGCTTCTGCCAGGGCTGCTATGTCTGTCTTCAGGAAGCACAAGGGGGAATGATCTCCCTATCTGAGTAAGTAGTCTTTCTACCATTCTCCTAAGTACAAGCAAGGATCTGCATCTTTCCATTGGAAATACAGTGCCAAAGGGCACATGAGTGAAGCTGGCCTAGAGATGGGATGTTTTGGGGAGCCATGGAAGAAGCATCCAATGCAGTTACCAGAAGCCTGGCGTTCCTTTTGTTGTTTATTTTATTTGTAGTGAAAGTTTGCACTGGGCACTTGGCTCTTTCCTCTGGGACAAGACGTGGAGAATGATTGTCTGCCCACTGTTCCCCGTCATTTGGGAAGAAGGACACAGGCAAATGGGAATGGGAGCTCCTCAGAGCTGCCTTGCCTGAACGATTAAAGGTCAGGTCAGTAATGGTCACCCTACATTTTCCTGTAGAGCTTGGCCCTTTAGCAACTCCTTCTGCAAAGGTTCTAGGAAGACAACTAGGTCAGAGGCCTTTCTACTTGTGATTCTGCAGTCTAGGGGTTGCTGCCCTCTAAGACTGGAGTGGGGGGTGGGAACTCAGGGAAGCACTCTACCCACCATCTCATGATACTCCTTGGAACCATAACACTGTTTCTGTTGGTGTTTCAAGCTGGTGTGGGGGTGGGTGATGGCTGATGTCATCCTGGAGCTTTGAATGTTGCCATTTCTCAACAGAGCTCTGTTCTTTGGAAACTCACTAATATCGGAAAAGAGCTCCAGTGAAGACAATTCTACCTCAAGGAATCCCAGACACACCTGCAGCATTCCTCTGGGTTTATTGCTCAGAGACATTGTGTTCCTGGTGAAGGTGCAGAAACTTAGGAGTTATCAGGAAGGATCTGAAGTTCTGGGGCAGAGTGATGGTAGAAAATCTGGGGTTCAGGTTTCCTAATTGGGGTTAAAAGCTTCACGAGGCCTGTTGATGTGGTTATCCTCTTTTGAGCCTTCTGTAGTTCCTGGGCTCACTGAGGGATTGCCCTGTACCCCATTCTGTCAGTTCTGGAGACATTTGAATAATGAATTCTGCTTAAGACTGAAAACCTCGAAGTTCCATCTGTAACAAGACTCAAAATAATTACAGCTGATGATTGCCTGGTACACTCAGCCAGAAAAAAAAAGTAAAAAAAAAAACAGAACAGCTTTTGGCCGCCAGCAATTACAAGCAACACGGGCTTCAGCACAGACAGAACTTTTAAATGAATACATGAATACATTGCTGAAGATCAGAAAGCAAGGAAGAATGTTAGAGCTGTGATAGGTGTGGGAAATGAGTGACTTCACTCACTAAAGGAGCAGTAGGTAAAGGGGAGAGAGAGAGAGGAGAGAGAGAGAGAGAGAGAGAGAGAGAGAGAGAGAGAGAGAGAGAGAGAGAGAGAGAGAGAGAGAGAGAGGGAGAGGAAAAAGTTTAGGGAAGATATGCATCAAATTGTTGGATTGTGACCATGAGACTGACTGCTTACTTTCCTTCAACATATTGCCCATTTTAATTTAGAAGAATTTAGAAGAATGGAAATGGAATTCTAGGGGTACTACAATCTATATTCTAGGACATTCTCCAGTCTGTTCTCTTATGATAGTGGGATGTAGTAACTTGTTTACAAATATGTGGTTTGGAGTTTCAGAACATGGCATTCCTTTTCTTGTGAGATATAATGCACATAGTATAATCTACAGAGTCCACTGTATTTTGCTGTTAGTCACTGCCTTCCTTACTCATGTAGTGACTTTGAATCTCAGTTTCCTAACTGTGAGTACCCTGTCTTAGAAGGGCCCTCTACCGCATTCCTTTTGACTTTATTTAACTTGAGCATGGGCCTTGTCCCTGAACTACTTTTGCTCAAGGTTAGTGTTCTATCACTTGAACCACAGCTTTATTTCTAGCTCTTTTTTTTGGTAGTTTATTGGAGATAAGACTCTTAGGGACTTTCCTGCCAGGGGCTGGCTTCAAATCATAATCCTCAGATCTCTGCCTCCTGAGTAGCTAGAATTACAAGTATGAGCCACCAGCATCGGGCCTGGCTTTGTTTTTCATCTGAAATCTTCCATCTTGGCCTTACTGATCTGAAATCATCCATTGATTTAGAAGAACCAGGATATTTGAAACATTTTAAAACAATTGGCTAGTGTGTCCATGCGAACTCTCTAGAGAGTTAGACCAGTGGGCTATCCTTGTATGTGGCTCCCATAACTGTGAGAAATCTTGTGAGAGGTCATCTGTAATCTGGAGACTCTGGGATAGCCAGTAGGATTGTTTAGTCTAAGTCCCAAGGATTCTGAACCAGAAAAGCTGGTGACATTATTCTTAGTCTGAGACCAACTGTCTGACAATCCAGGTTTGAGTAGATAAACTGGAAGGCTACTGGTCTAAGTCCTGGCACCCAAAGGCTAGCAAGCCTGGAGTTCCAATGTCCAAGAATGCATTTGGAGAAGCTACCAATTCATGTTCCATATTTGTTCTTTCTAGGGCTGTGGTTGATTAGAGAGGGTGCCCTTTCACAATAAGGTCAAATTTGCTTTTGGTCCATCAAGACTCATTATCTTCATCATCTCTGAAAACACACCCAAACAATGCTTTATCACTTAAGTATTCCTAGTCCAGTCAAATAGCCACCAAATTTAATTGTCCCGGTTAGGTCATTTTGTTAGGATCTTTCAAAATGAAACTAGAAACTTCTGACCAAAGTAAAAATAAAAAAAAAAATACAAAAAACTTAGGGTAAGTGTCGTCTGGGTCCCCTTTATGATTCCCCTGCCTGATGAGTTGCACATCTGCTCCTGATGATGAAGTCTAAGGAAGATTAGGAGTGGAAGCCTGAAACTCCCAGGGCTTTTAAAAACCAGTAGATGAGCCATCCAAGCTCTGATCATCAGACCACTGGAGTGCCGGGGCCAACCGGCAGCAAACCAGGGTTCGCAGATTGGGGTTCCTGAAATAGGGGACAAGGACTAGGAAGAAAAAGAAGAGAGACAGACACACTAGGTCCGGGATGTCCGCAGTCCAGGCAAAGACTGACTAGACTGCCGCGTTTATTTTCCCCTCCCCCTTCTTCCCTCCTCTTCTCCCAGGCAACCTCCAGGTGTTACATTCATATGGTAATTCTCAGGTCATTTACATAGAATAGGGCCAGAAAGCAATAAGACAATATAGCCATCGTCTGATGCAAGTCAAGGTACAGTTTGATTCCACTCTGGCTCCCAACATGTCCCCCGTTTTTTATTTTAAAAGAAACACAAGTGCAATTTTTACTCTTTTCTATACCCCTAATTTATCCTGTCACATTTTCCAAAAATGACTTTGGTCCCTTGGTCCAACGGGGATTTGATGGGCGGAGATTCAACTTCCGTGACTTCTTCAAGCTGACTCAGGGGCGCCGTCTCCACGCTTGACCAGGGACCTTAAGAAGCCTAGCCTGTTTTATCAAGGGGTTGCAAGGATTAGACACCAGGAACAACAATCTACTCCAAACTAGAAATCATACTTGACATTCAACAACTGCACAAACCATCCTTGGCCACAACAGCGCAGCCTACCTAGCACCCGTTTGCAAAGGCTTTTTCTTGATTGTCTGGGGAACTAAATTTCTGCAACCTTAACAATGCTTCAGTTGTCAGATCTAAACAGATTAATAGAGACACAAGCTTCAGATCCACAAACTTTTCCTGAATTTGTGGCTGGTGTCAAAAATAAAAAAATTCGCTCAATTAGGACTTTAGACTACCCACTATCACAGAAGATTGACAAGTTCCTGCCCAGTTATGAAAGGCACGGGCATTAGTAAGGCATGCTTACAAACTATTCTATGACCTCCCGGCTCTGATTAATTTGAATGGCCAAGCACAAGTGACTCTAAGATCTGACACCAACTCTGCCATCCAAGCAGAGGCTTTCCTGTCCCGGTAGTGTCTCTCCACACAGGGATAAACATCCCATTGGCAATTCACTTTGTTGGTTGCTGGATTTGAACTCAGGGTCTGGGCGCTGTCTCTCAGCTCTCCAGCTCAAGGCTAGCGCCCTGCCACTGTGAGTCCCGAGCTTGGTGCTTGAGTGCTTCCCCCCAGCTATTCAGCTCAGAGCTATCACTCTGCCACTTCGAGCTCCAAAGCAACTCTGTCCCAGCATCCTGCTGGCAGATTAGACACCACAGTCTCACAGGGACTTTGCTTTGCCCGGGCAGGCTCAAAACTGTGGCTTTCAGATCAATGAGTCTACAAAAGGCCACTTTACTCCAATTAGAAGCAACAAGGTGGTCAATACAGAAATAGTCTCTAAGCATGATCTTACCTGGAACTTGGTGAGGGCCAAACTTACATCTGAATGAGGATCTGCTGTCCTTCTCCATGGGCCTTCTGGAGATTGCTATAAAGTAACTTACAAGAGTAAGCTGAAAATAGCAATTAAGCAATTACTTTGGTAGTCCTGATTTTCCTTTTTTCTCTTTCTTTAAACATTTAAGACAATTTCACTTTCAAATATTGTTTAGAAACCCATTTCCAATGTTCTTAAAACTTTTGCTGATACTGGCTTAAACAATCAACACCTTAGCCTTTATTTGCAATTGAAAAACCTTTAAGGGCACAAAGAACTCCTTCTGCCTTCAGGCCCCCTAGGGCTCAAGTCACTCCTCTTGCCTTTTAGAAAAGGGCTTTTTTTTTTTTTTTTTTTTTTTTTTTTTTTGCAGTTTAGATTACTGTCTTAAACTCCAACAACAATTTAAACTCAAATAACAGTTTTTCCCTAATGCAAGAACTATAGACATCAGTGCACCAAAAGTCTAGGTCTGGACTTAGTTTCCTCTTTTTTTTTTTTTTTTTTTTTTCACCCAATAGCATGGAGATAAACCTTTAAACATTCCTTTAAAATACTAATCACATTATCCACATTTTACCATCAGATTTGCAAGAAAAGACAGACAGGCAAAATTTCTGACGTTAATGAACAATTTCACATTTAAATCTCTAATACATGTTTCCAAACTTTAACTTAAAGTAATAAATTCCAAATTCCCTAACATCTCTGTGCTAAACAGGATACAATGTTTACAATGTAAACAGTTGTATGCCTTGCAATAAAATGCAGATTTCAGGATCTAGAAAAATATTTACCAGTTTTTCTTTAAGACAATGCAATAATCCTTTGAGACATAGGAAACATTCAAACCTACTAATTTTCTTGAAGTTTAGACTTAGATTTACCCAATTGCTTTTGTGTTTCAAATGAGCTCAACCATTGTTTTATACAGCATGCTGACAATTTAACCTTGAACATGTTCACTCACACCCATTCGTACACACATTCATACTCAAAGATCTTAAAGCGCGCAAAATTAATATCGGCCGTTCATTTTCCGGAAATTTTAGTACCATGAGGGTTTTTTTGTTGTTGTTGTTTTTTGTTGTTTTTGTTGTTGTTGTTTTTGCAAAGCTTATTCTTGGAGGTGACAACCAGGTTTTTTGTTGTTGTTGTTGTTGTTTTTGTTTTTAAACAAAGCTTTCTAACAAGGCAACTTAGCTGAAATTTATTCTTCCAGAGTTTGTTTCTGATATCAGACATATTACTTTTTGCAGATGAAAGTTGGGTGGGAGTCTTAAACCTAGGAGAACTAAGACAAGTCTGTGTCCTGTCACCAAGTGTCTCTAGACTGTCACTTCAGCAGGTTGTAGGAAAAAGGAAACTGAACGAAGCCTGCAGCTGCTTTGTCTGGCCTCTGCTCACCTCAGCTGCAGCGGATTGGGAGGGGCCATACCAGGCCCAGAAATGTTCAAATAAATAACAAGGATGTGTGCTCCCAACACTGGAGTAGGGACTTTTCACCCTGATTTGAAGACTTCTTTTCTGTGCGCTTCTGTCGCTTGTCTGCCTCTGACTCAAAGCTCCCACTCCCAATCTGTGAGTTCAAGTGGGTTTGAAAGGTTGCTTACTGTCCACAGATGCTGGAACATCTGGAAGCAGAGTTCACAGACCCTTCATCTGAGCAAACGCGCCGATGCGGTGGGAGGAATTATCTCAGGAAACCCAGCACAGCTTTCTCTCCTCTGTAAAGCAGAGTGGGTGACTAATGCTGCAGTTGCCCCCATCTAACACTCTCATCAGTGTGGGAGCTTTGCCGAGGCCTCTGGATCCTTCCTTTTCATTTCAAACAAGCTGTCTCTTCAATGAGTCCTGTGTTGTTTACCATTTTCCCCAGATCACAGTCAGGGCTGGGGATGGCTAAAATGCTCTAAGATCTGCCTGGTGTTTGAACTTCACTTGTAGAACCTCTCTAGACTTACAGTTCATCATCTCTTAAGGATTCACTGTTTGGCTTTCCTCTGCCGTCCTTGCATGGTCTCATGGCTTCTGGGTTTGGACCTTGGTAAAGAGAGAATAGGGAATAGGAGAGAGAAAATGGATACCAGGGAAAGTAGAACAGTGTGGCTTCAAATGGAGGGCAGGGAGGAAGCACACAGAGCAAGAGAAAGGTTGGATGGGGATTCTACTCTAGGATTGAAGCTGGATCGTGGACTTGAACAAGTCTTAGGCTTTCATTTGTGGGAGTCAGGACCTTCAGGTTGGACCTGGTGTGTTAGGGTGTTCAGAAGTTACAGAAGAAAGAAGGATACCATTAAAGGCACCTAGAGAGTGTTTGGAGGGAATTTAGCAGAATGTGTTGTGTGGAAATGATAAGAGAATGGTAAACTGGCTAATTTATAATAAGCATCCCAATAGCTGCTTTGAAGAGTAAGTTTGTGTTAGGACACAGCAGATTCATGATTCTTGGGCTCTGTATTTGGACATTCCCACCTCTGAAACCATGAAGAAATGAATTTCTGTTGGACGGGAATCTGTACTGCTCTCATAACCCAAAGCTATCTTCATGGCCCACTGAGCTTGCATCTGCTGGGATCAGTTCCTTGAAAAAACCTCAGCCCCTGGGCCCTTTCTAAAAATGCATTGCCCCTGGCGAGACTGTCTGTGGCAGCTGCCTGATCTTACCAACTGGCACACATTGACCACATTGACACTGACACAATTGTTACACATTGACCGGGAACATCTCCCTTCTCCCTCCCTCCACCCCCCCATGTTCCTTGTATCTCTGACTCTGCTTGGTGCCCTTCTTCAGCTATGATTAAAGTCCAAGGTGATCTGTTGTGGTTTCTGACTCCTCTCTTCACTTTCATCGACTTGATCTTTCCTAACACTGTTTATTATACGTGACCCAGCTTGTGGCTTTCTGTTGTAGCGATAGAAATGGACCAAGACAAAGGTCTGGTGGGTAGAATGTGACTCTCAAGCCCAGGAGGGTGCATACTTTACTTGGAGTTGTTTACGACCAGGATCTAAGACTTGGTTTGGGTTGCGAGACATCCTCCTGATCACTGGGTCAGCCTCTTGCCTTCTGTTCAAACCTCACCTCTTCCCAGGAGTTTGGCCAAAACCAAAGTTAATCTTGAATGCTATGAGATGCTGTCCAAGAGCAAAGGTCCTTAACTTCTAATCGTGTCTATACCACTGGTCTGTAAGTAGAATCTCACTGATTGAAATCCCTTTTAAATCAGGTGTCAATATAAATATGTAAGTGAATAGCACTTAAAATACTTTATGGCAAAAAATAAAATAAAATACTTTATGGCATTGAACAATTTGTTTACCTTCCCTCAGCCTCTGATTTTTGTTTTGTAAGAATTTTTCTTGTTCAAATAAACTAGCTTGACTTCATTAGTATTTGTCACCTTAAAAAAAAATCTATGGACCTGCATTTTCTATGTATCTACAATGTATCCATTCTTTACATGAATTTGACAGTTATGCTATTTATATTTCAAATATTCATTGATTGTTTAATCATTATTGAACTGATCCTGGGGTTACAGAGATGAAGGATACACGATGATGCTTCTGGTATTCAGAAACTGAAGAGAAGAAGGGGGAGGAAAAGGAAGAACTGGGAGGAGAGAGAGAGAGAGAGAGAGAGAGAGAGAGAGAGAGAGAGAGAGAGAGAGAGAGAGAGAGAGAGAGACAGAGAGAGAGAGAGAGAGAGACAGAGAGAGAGAGAGAGAGAGAGAGAGAGAGAGAGAGAGAGAGAGAGAGAGAGAGAGAAAGAGAGAGAGAGAGAGAGAGACAGAGAGAGAGAGAGAGATTCCTGTACTGGCTCCACTTTTTCTGGTTCCTTCCATATGGTATGTGAATTTCTCAGTAAATACTTATAA
The DNA here is from genome assembly GCF_031878675.1 of Megascapheus bottae. Classification (NCBI taxonomy): domain Eukaryota; kingdom Metazoa; phylum Chordata; class Mammalia; order Rodentia; family Geomyidae; genus Megascapheus; species Megascapheus bottae. The sequence continues at coordinate 18,447,806 of NC_143535.1, forward strand.
ATTGACTGATAAATAAGCCTAATTCCCTTATGGCAGCAAGTGATGCTATGAATCTTAAGTGGGATTAGCAACTCTGATAGAAGAGTGTTGGTTAAACTTGGGTTGTGAACACAAGGTTTTATCTTGTTTTCTTCCCCAAAGCCTAATAAAATGATAGTAAAAGGTTTTAACAAAAAATACCAATAATATATAAAGAGATTAAGAGATGAGAACATAGGATAGGTGACCATAATAAACATTAGGATTGGGAAAGCAGACAAAAAGACAGGCAATTGCCTCAAAATATTCAAGCTAGAAAATTTAAGCATATGTTTTCTGTGAGTGTGTGTGTGTATGTGTGTGTGTTTATGTGTGTGTATTTAAGAGAGAGAATAAGCAAGAGAGAGAGTAGAGAGACACAAAGAAAGACAGAGAAAGAGAGACACACAGACACACAGAGAGACAGAGAAAGAGTGGAATAGGATAGAAGGAAAGAGAGAGGCATTGAGGGAGAGAGGAAGGAAGGAAGGAAGGAAGGAAGGAAGGAAGGAAGGAAGGAAGGAAGGAAGGAAGGAAGGAAGGGAGGGAGGGAGGGAGAAGGAGGGAAAAAGGGAGGGAGGAAGGGAGGGAGGAGAAGCAGATAAAAAGCAAACATAATCCTCTTGGCTCTGGATATAGATACTCCTCCAGGACCCTTGAAAAAGAGATTTGATTGCCAAAACACACAGGAACCCAATCTTCTTCTCCAGTCCATGGAGCTGCGTGGCTGTTCTCATTCCCAGCAGAAACCAGGAAACTTGCGCAAAGAAGTGTGAAGCTGTTCTGAAAATAAAGAAGGACCAAGTGAAAGTTTGTGCACTAAATAGGAAGACATTCAGCCTCCTCTTATCCTGCTTTCCAAATCAGGCGGCCAAGCTTCCTACATTGGAGACTGGATGCTTCCTTTCTAGGAAACCATACTGACATTTAATAACAGATTTTCAGATCATGATCACAGTCCAATCAAAGTTCGGCCCATGGATTTCCCCTATCTGGAATGAAGCCTACCATCCATAAGCTTAGCAGGCAAGGCATTCAACTTATTAATTTGCCCCAATGAACAATCATTTCATACTTAGGCTACATGCCATGGTTGGCTAGTTGAACATTCTACTCCAAATTGTCCTCATCTTAGGGCTTAAGTTGGTAGAGCAGCCGTGAACAGGCACTGTGCTGATCATTATGGAGAAAATAGCTGGTGGATGACACACTGACACATCCAATGGAACTGGTTGTGCGTGGTGATTGGCTCAAGGCTAGTCCCTATCACCGAGCCACAGTGCCACTCCTGGTTTTCTGGTAGTTAACTGGAGATAAGAGTCTTTTGTGAAGCTGGGCTGGCTTTGAATCCTCAGATCTCAGCCTCCTGAGTAGCTAAGATTACGGGTGTGAGCTGCCGGCTTCCAGTGAGTTTAAATCTAATGAATTAAATATATTATTTGACAAAACCTTGTTTATTTGTGGTGTATGACATCATGGTTTTGTATTTTTTTTTTTTTTTGCCAATCCTGTGGCTTGAACTTAAGGTCTGAGCAATGTTCTTGGACTTTCTCAAGGCTAGAGCTCTAGCACTAGAGCCACTTTTGGCTTTTTCTGTGTGTGTGGTAACAAGGAATTGAACCTGGGTCTTTGTGCGTGCGAGGCAAGCATTTTACCACTAGGACACACTCGCAGCCTTTGACATCATGTTTTGATACATATTTATAATATGGAATAGTTAAACTAACATATCTTTTCCCTAGTATTTTTGTGCTGTGATCAATTAAAGTCCATTTAGCAGTGTTTAAGTATGTGATAAGTTATTAACTATAGTCAGTGTAATGTACAATAAATCTCGTAGATTTATTCTTCCTGTGAAACTGAAAATTTGCATCCTTTGACCAATTTCATTCCTATCCTCTCCTTGCTCTAGTATCTGATAATTACCATTTTATTCTCTACTTTGAGGAGTTCAACATTTTTATAAGCTACACATAAATGGTGTCCAGACGTTTTAACATATGCCAAGAAAAAGGAAAACAGAATATTTAGGAACATCTGTAATTATCGTCACCCAATCCAGCTTTCATACAGGTGGCTTTCAGTTAAGATTTTATTAGTGGCTGCTTCACACATGTGAATGGAATGAGAAACCACTGCCCTGTGGTTTTGTTACAGGGTCCTTCACTTCTGTCCAGGTAGAAATAGTGGAGGAGAAACTCATTCAGTGCTTTTGGCCCTAATATTTACAGGTGGTGTAGTAAGTAGAGGACAGTGTGCAATGACAACCAGCCCTGGGCCTTTGACAGAGAAAAAGCACAGGATTCAGTCCTCGGGTCTTTCAGGCCCCAGTGCTCTGATAGTTAGGATGGAAATACAGGATTCAGGGTCATAAGTGTTACAGCTCCTTTAATCCTAAGTGTTCAAGCTTTGTGTACCCCAAGTGACTGAAGGCTTTAAGTGTTACTGGAGGCTTCAAGTGTTAATGGTTCCCCACTGCCCATCAATATTTGCTTGCCCCACTTTAATCGGATTTATTCTGGGCTGCTTATCTTACCATTTTTACAGCTTCTCTGCTGCCTTGGCAGCTTCTTTCTAGTTACTGGTGCTTCTTTCCTCCTCCTCCTCCTCTTCCTCCTCCTCCTCCTCCTCCTCCTCCTCCTCTTCCTCCTCCTCTTCCTCCTCCTCCTCTTCCTCCTCCTCTTCCTTCTTCTCCTTCTCCTTCATCTTCTCCTCCTTCTCCTTCTCCTCTTCCTCCTCTTCCTCTTCCTCCTCTTCCTCCTCCTCCTCCTTCTGCTTCTCCTCCTCCTCCTTCCCCTTCCTCTCCTCCTACTTCTTTCTCTTCCTCTTTCTCTTTCTCTTCCTCTTCTCCCTTCCAGTTGCCAGATCAACAAAGATGGTCAAGGTTACTTGAAAGTCTTCATTAACATTGTTTTTTTTTTTAATAACATCGGGAGGCAGGAAGGAGTCCATCTCACAGCTACACACAAATTGACTGAAGGAACCTTCTTATAACCACAGTACAAGATGGACTAAGTTACCTACATGAACATAGCAATCTCATTCATACTTGTGCCAACCATAGTATATCTCATTATGCAAATGACTGATTGTTTTTGAACCAATCACAGGTTTTCTGTTGGGTTGCTATGCTCCCCCTTACTCCAGTGGTAGTTTGTCCTTCTTCCTTCCTTCCTTCCTTCCTTCCTTCCTTCCTTCCTTCCTTCCTTCCTTCCTTCCTTCCTTCCTTCCTTTCTTTCTTTCTTTCTTTCTTTCTTTCTTTCTTTCTTTCTTTCTTTCTTTAACTTTTGGGCTTAAGTACCTTTCAAAAAGGTGCTTAGGGGTACCAAAACAGTCCTTTGACAAATACTTAACAATGTTTTAGGAACATTCTACAAGCGTTCTATCATGTTTACCTAGTGTCCTAGAAAATGGGACAGGCTCTGGCCATCTGTTCCATTATAAATGAGTTTCCCCCAAAGTAAGCTTGATCCCCACTGCAGCAGGACTTGAAGGAGGTGCTAAGTGTGAAGGGATTGGTCACGAGAGCTCTATCCTTAATGCTGGTATTGAGGCAATCCATTCTTTCTAAAAGGACAGTTGGGGTCCTTCTCTTCGTCTTCTTCCTGCTCCTCTTCTTTTTCTTCTTCCTCTCCCTCCCTGCCCTTCTCCCTCTCTTTCTCCCTCCTATTCTCCCTCTCTCCTTCTGTCTCTGTCTCTGCCTCTGTGTTTCCCTTTCTTTTTCTCTCTCTAATACTAGGAATGATCTTACCAGATGTGGCCTCTTGTCTGTAACAAGAAGCCAATGGATTTTTTGTTTGTTGCCTTCTCTGTGTTATTCTTATAGCAGCAGAATATGAATTAAGATAGTCAAACAATTAATATGAAAATTACTGTATTTTAGAAGAGAATTAGGGGAAAAGATGCAATGTAGGGAGCAGAAGAAAACTTGATGAGTGATTGGTGAATTGGTCTCAGAATAAAAAAAAAAAGATTTTATCCCTATAAGAAGAATAGATTGTCATGAAAAGGAATAATAAGAAGACTAGGAATAGCTCTTGACAATTGAAGATATGATAAAAGAAAAATTTAAATTTGATGGAGAAATTTGATAAAAAATGTTTCCAAAGCAGAGCAGAATCCTCATTTGGTTCAGAGAAGAAAAAAAGGAGATCTATCAAGAAAGCCCATCTTCCAATTAATGAGAGTTATAAAGAAAGAAGATAAGTAAAACAGAAGACATTTTTCAAAGAAGTATTTCTAGAAATATCAGTATGGCAAGCAACTTTTCTCCATATTGGAAACAAAGATCTCTACATATCCCATCCTGTTGGCTTTCAGGATACCAGTGGTGAGGAGATGCTCTCACACGCTTCTTGTGGAGGGAGGGGGAGGTGACAAAGGGATGGGAATTGGATTGTTATTGGCCTTATCAAAGCAGCTCAGAAGCTGGAATAAAACCCTGGAATAAAGCTGAATCTCCAAGTATGAATCTGAAAGATATTCCCAGGAATAATGTGGGCAATGATTACGTGCGTCCCATTTCAACTGTGCGAATGGGAGGTTTCCAGAGGCTGGAGAAGGAAATCATTATGTGGATCAATAGAGCTGGCTAAATTTGAACTCTAGGCCTTGTGTCTTCCTTCCTTCCTTCCTTCCTTCCTTCCTTCCTTCCTTCCTTCCTTCCTTCCTTCCTTCCTTCCCCTTCCTTCTTTTCTTTCTTTCTCCTCCCCACTCCTCCTCTTCTCCTTCACCTTTGTCTTCTCCCCTTTCTCTTTCTCCTTTCTTCTGCTTCTTTGTTTTTCCCTTCACCTTTTTTCCATCTCTCTCTCTTTTATTTTTTTGGTCCATCATGAGGCTTGGACTCTGGGCTTAGGTGCTGTCCCCGAACTCTTCACCTCAAGGCTGCCACCTTACCCCTGGGCCTGGGCATTGTCCCTGTGCTCTTCAGCTCAAGGCTACTGCTCTACCCTTTGAGCCACAGCCCCACTTCCAGTTTTCTGGTGGTTAACTGGAGATAAGAAAGAGTTTCACGGACTGTCCGGACTGGCTTTGAACTGTGATCCTCAGATCTCAGTCTCCTGAGTAGCTAGGATTACAGGCTTGAGCTATCATGCCTGGCTCTTCTTTTTCCTTCTTCCTTCCTCTTCCTTTTCCTTCTTTGGCTCCTCCTCATCTTCCTTATTCTTCCCTCCCTTTCCTCTTGCTTCTTTTCCCCCTCTTCCTTCCCTCCTCTTTCTTCCTTCTTCTTTCCTCCTCTTCCCCCTCTTCTTCTTCCTCCTCCACTTCCTTCTCTTCTTCCTTCTCTTTCCTGTGCTGGCAATAGAACCCCAAGACCCTATGCATCCTACCACTGAGATGCAAGCACTCTCCTCCCAATGGAATTAGCCTTTTGAATTAAAAAAAATAAATATGTGCATGTCCTGTTTCATTGAAAGAAAATCTCCAATTAAAAATATCTATTAGAGTCAGACTATAAATAGTAAAGAAGTACATGGAATTGATTTCTGATTTTGGCCATTGATTCATTGTGTGACCTTGACCAAGTCATTTGAACTCTTCTGTAAGTAGATCTGTTTCCTCATCAACAAAACATCATAGCCTCTGCCCAGAGGCCTTTGGGGTCTCTTTCTGACCAGTGTACTCTAGAATTCTAAAGAGTCCAAGTGCACATTTTCTTTACCCAGAAGGCTTTGGGGTCTCAGGATGGCCTGGAGTTACTTTCCCTTCTGCTGCTGACATGCACGGGATTCCATCTCCTTTCAAAGGAAGAGCCAGGCATGGAGGTCCACGTGCAGTGTGGATTACATGGGAGGCTGTTGGGGTGTGGGGCTCATGGATAAGCTCTCAGTTCTGCATCTCAGGACCCTCTGAGGCTCCCTGCTGCGTAATGGGGCTGGCTGGAAGCTGATCTGGCAGCTCGTTAACACTCAATTAAAGCTCTTCTCTACAGTATAGCATTAACTTTTTAAAAATTTATACATGCAATTGAAGGAATTAAAGTGCAACTGTGGTTTTCAAAGCGGCTCATGTGAGGGAGGCTGGGAAATTGTTCTCATCTGCCCAGTATTCGGTTTTCGAATTTATATATGCAATTGAGTTGGAAATTAAAGTGTGGTTTTAAGGTGGGTGTGGGTAACTTACATGGCACAGCATTAACCATTTTATATTTATAAATGTAATTAAAATAGGATTAGGTTGGAATTAAAGAAGAGAAGAACGAAACATACATACTCTTTCTTGAGGAGAGGCTGTTTTTGTCCCCTCCTCCAAGCTCTAATCTAAATTCTTGATGAGTATATTGTTACCCAGCTCCTATGGAATAGTAAGCTAGGAGTTTCTGAGCCACAGAGACAAAGCAATCCCTGGCACATTTAGCATCATTCTTCCTCACCTTGCTTTTTCATGCTGAAAGGGAGAGTGTCTCCTTCCCAAGGGAGTTGGAAGGATGTCTGTGCTTGGTGTTTGAAAACCTCCAAGTACGGCAAATGTTAATTCACTTAGTGAAGTCAGAGTGGAGAGGCAGAGATCACATTGTTCTTTGTCTCTGGAGTTATGCATGAAATGAGTTTTCTAGAATTAAGGAAGTAAATATGTGTGTGGAACCCTTCTGTAGGCACCAGCCTGGCAGCTTGTTACTCTGGTATATCTAAAAAGTAATCTATTTTCCCAGAGGGACAGCCTTGCCCGGAGGAGGTACCTTCTGGCTAAATGGGACATGGACAGATTAGGGAAAAGATGCTGGTGAGAAACCAAAGAGTATATTCTAGAAAACTAGAGAACTATCCTGAAGCCTGTCTTTCCCTGGTTTCTAACATTATCAGAACATCTTGTTATTTTATTTATATTTTTATCTCTAAGTGATTGAACAAAGTGATTCAACAAGTGAGTTCATGAATACAATGCACCTGGAATGATGTTTCCCTTTCCATCATTCTTCCCAGAAATTCTTGAATCATTTTTCCGCCTTCTGGTTTAGACTGGTTCTTGGAAGATATTGGTCCTTTCAGTTAGACCACTAGGACATGTCTTAACCATGTGGTGAAGCCATGGTTCTGTAATATTCCAAGATCTTTCTCTCTGAGGTGATAATTGGAAGATGTGCAGTCAGATAGATTCTAAATACCTCCATCTTTCTGCGTGCTCTATCTATGTGTCATGCCTCCTTCTAGGCTAGTGGCTTGCCTACACCGCCCTAATCCCCCACTTCCTCCTCACTTTATTGTCCAGGGCCTGTCTTACTTTCCCTGGAGGAATGGAATCAATAGTTCTCCTTGGCTGAGCACTATGGAACCTAGAATGCTGAGCTTCCTCTGGCCAGACACAAGTCTCCTACCTTGAGGCTTTTCCCTGATCTCAGCAGGGAAGAAATGGACAGAGGTGGGAGGGGGGGGAGGCTGCTGCCTTTGTGTCTGTATCACTCATCATTGTCATTTTCAGAAGTCTTTGAATCAAGACCCCTTTCGCCTTTCCTCCCTCTAACACATTTGCATGCTCACTGAGGCGAGAAATTACATGATTTCAAGATTGCACTCAGTCCTGCTTTAGACCTTGGGCCTAGTTAGCAGGGAAAGTCACTGCACAATTAAACTGAGACTGACTATCCTACATAAGCCCTTGTTGCTGCTCCAATGTGGGCGTGCTTTCTCTGTGGCTGGACTTTGTTGCTCTGCTACCTCTGTCCCAACCAGAGCTGCTGGCTACACAGTTCTGTGGCCTTTTTGAAGACTGGTGAGAATGAGAAAAAACAAAAAAACAAAAAACACTGCATGGAGAGTCTTGGTAAATAAATATGGGAGACTGAAAGAGTAGCTGTGTCTACTGAAAAGAATTCAATGTGTGAGGTTCACAGAGATGAAAAGATTGGCTCATGACTGTATTCCTAGCTATTCAGGAAACTGACCCCAAAGGATCATGGTTCAAAGCCAGCCAGGGCTCAAAAGTCCCTTTGAGACTCTTATCTCTGATGACTACTAAAAAACTAGCAGCAAAAACGTGGCAGAGTGCTAGCCTCAAGCAAAATAGCTCAGGGACAGCACCCAAGTTCTGAATTCAAGCTTCACAACCAAAAAGTAGTAATAATTTTAAAAAATGGAGAAAAATCAGACTTGATTGCAATGAAGAAAGGATGAGCAAATCAGGTGAATTTACTGACTCCTTTATAGGCACTCTGTGTTAGTAGAGATGTGTGAGAACTTCCCAAATTATATTGAAAACACTAGGCTTGAAATTGAATTCAGAGAGAAGAGAAAGATGAGACAACAGTAAAGGCTTTGTTTGTGGAGTGGAATGTATCATAACTGATAGTGAAGAAAATTACAAGTAGAGATGCTTGGTAATGTATGGCATTAGGGAGGCCCATATGCAGTGGTCCCGAACCACTTTCACTGGGGCCAGGCACACACAGGCTCCTGTAGTTTGGGGACGTCCCTTTGGCTTTGGTGACCATGAAACTGGAAGCCAAATTTGCAACTGACCTTCAATAACTGGATGGATCCATTTTTAATGCATTTTTATGGATTGATCATCTTTTTTTTGTCTTTTATCTCTTTGCTTTCAGTTCCTCAATTATTTCAAAATTCCTAAAAATCTTTTGGTGACTTAGGGCACGAGTATATCAGTCAATGAGTTAGAAATTATTATGGGATTTACTCAGAGGATGAGAGAAACCACTTGTGATAAATCTTCCTAAATTAAGCTATGTGAAGAGAAAATGAATTGTGTGATTGTGCGGGGGGGGCATTGCTTTTGAATACCTTTACTTGTTTTCAGTTCAGGACATTTATGTAGGACGTGACCCTAGAGGAATTGGAGAGGTGGGAGAAAGCACTCTGTCAGTGTGCAAGGAAAGTAGAGATGGAGATTTTATTTAGAAACACCTGGTACTGAGCCTCTAGGTCTGATGGGTCAGAGGTCATGACAGTTTTTAAGGATCCTCTCCTTTCTTGAAGTTGATTTTTAAACAAATCTTTGGATGGTGATACCTTGTGTCTGCAAATGCTCTCTAGCTGGTGAAAGAAGCAGTGGGCATGAGAGTGAGCCGAAAGCAAGGAGCTTCTCTGCCCTGGTGTGGTGGACATGCTGCTGTTTTCCTTTAGGTGAATACTTCTCATCTGAAAACACTACACCTAAACTTAGCCTCTTTGGGAAATACCATACAGAGAAGTAGAACAAAACTATATGATCAGTTCAGCGAGATGATTAAAAGAGATATTTGTCATGGAAAAGAAGATGAAGTGGAGCAGTGTGACAAAATGACAGAGTGGTCAAATAGCTGCTCTTAAACACAAGTGATCTCAGCCGAAGAAAGAGCCAGAGACCAGAGACAAACACCACACTGGAGCCACTGATAAGGCAGAGGCATTGAGAGTAAGTAAGCATGGAAAACCAAGATTGCTCATGAACTTGGGCAGTCTCTCTGAGCCAGATCAGAAAGAGGCTTGGAGATCACAGATACAAGGTATTTTACATATAGTAGGAAGCCAGGACAGGGAGGTTAAGCAGGCAGAGGAAATAATGCAATCCTCTCTGCCACACAACATATGCAAAGGTAATTGTTGCTCCAGCTGGAATCAATTCAGACAAGAACTTCCCTAGCCTTACAGCTACTGGGAACTGGAGGAGTTTCCATTTGCTGGTGCTTTTTAAACCAGTATTAGTTTTTTCCCACAAGCATGTCAGACCCTTAATGGGCTTTTTGAAAGTAAACTTCGCATTTGAAGGGAGTAGGAAAAGAAAGAAACAGTTGCCACTCCAGTTCTTTTACCTTTTAATTGGGGGGAAGGGGGAATTGAGTGCAGTAGGAAAGGACAGAGAGATTCTCGAAGCAAGTAGGAACCCTTTGCAAAACCAGTCTCGTGCAGCCGTGCAGCCACTGGCTTTCTCAGGAGCTTGTGTGGATAAAATATTAAGTACTAGGACAGAAGCAATGTGCTTGTTGCAGACATAATCAGATGAGTAGGTAAAGGTCTGGCATTCTTTAGGGAAACAAATGATTGATCCACTCTGCAAAAATAAATAACCTGGCTCTTTAGATCTATGTAGCAACTTTAAATATTTAATACATCATATGTGTGTGAAGGATTTGTACTCACCCCACTCCACGTCATCTGTGATTTTTGGATGAATTTATCAAACATGTTTTTTTTAAGACTTCTGATCCAGGCCATGGTTACAGGAATCACCATTTAAAATTCTTCTTCCATCCCTTTGTTTGGCACAGGTCTCCTAGGAGACCATGATAACATACAGCCGCTGGGAGGCTGTGCATTTTTGGAGGATGGTGTTGAGGAGAGGTCCATCTGGGCCATTGGCATATGTCACAGGCATCGATCTCAGTGCGCATCTGCAGCCGAGAAGCAACACATTGAACACAGAACAGGCACAGACCGGGAAAGGAATGGGTCCCTTGCTAAAGCTGCTGATGACTTTGAAGCTCTCCAGCGGGAAGCAATCACAGGGCAAGCTACTCTGATGCAGCCTTTGTGTTTGACCACTAGAGGGCAAAGTTTAGAGAGTGTCTCGCAACCACAGAGCATGAGGGTTCCAGCTGTGGCCGGACACCTGACTCTCAGGAGTGAGCTAAGCATAGCATCAATTGCCTCTGTACTCAGGGAATGCCAGCTGGCCAGACTTGCCCTGGCCAGAGAAACAAAATGTAGGAAGGTGGCACCTGTACTTCTGCCATTGCTGAGCATCTGTTTCTAGTCACCTTGGTGGCTGTGGACAAGTAACAAGGTCAGGTGATGATGAGTGGATGAGTGACTGTTTGGTGGTCAATTAGCATCAAAGACGTATGATCTTCCTTTACTTGGGCACTGTCAAGCTTTGTGGTCTTTATTGGAGACAGTACTGGGTTCAACTGAAGACTGCCAATAGATTTCCAGAGAGAGGGGGGTTTGTTCAGATTCATTGGAGGGACACAACATAAAGAATCATGGATGTTCTTTTAAGTCTAGCAGAAAGTGGTGTCCAATAGCAAATTTATTTCGTTCACCACAAGTCCACATGTATTTGTGAAGTGTAAAGTGTTCGTTATGGATTGGGACCTCTCCTGAGGACATGGCGGTGAGGCATGGAAGACACAACCTTGACTTCTCAAGGCAGGAGGTCTCTACTGGAAGTTAGATTTTATTCACAGAATGACACACAAGGATTTTTATTAAATGGTTTATATAAGTTACTCTTCTTGTGCCTGTGTGCGGGTCCTGTGTTTCGAACTCAAAGACTGGAAGCTGCCACTGAGCTCTCAACCACTAGCTACACTCTAGCGCTCTACCAATGAGCTACAACCCACTTGCAACTTTCTACTGATTCACTGGAGATAAAAGTCTCACAGACTTTCCTGACCAGTCTGGCTTCTAACTGTGATCCCCAGGACTCAGCCTCTTGAGTACTTAGGATTACAAGCATGAGCCACCAGCACCCAGCAGGTCCATCCTTTTAAAAGGGCTAAAGAAAGTGGAACATTTGTGGGAAAACATGTTTATTCAAAAAAAAAAAACCTTTGGTGCAAGTGGGAAAAAATGGGTAAAAACATTATTAGGAATACAAATCTCCCTAATGGACCTGAGACACTGGCAGGAGAAGCAGGCTTTGTTGATGGAGTTCAGATTATTGCCTTTGTAGGTTCGAATTTGTAACCAGGCTCAGCTTGGGCTAGATAGAGCAGATGGAGAGGTGGATCCTTCTTTTTGAGTCTTGCTCAACCCTGGAAATGCAACAGATGGTGCCTAACAGCCAAATGAGGCCAACCTGGGGCACACACAATGGGCTGGTCCCACTCATCTGTGTGCACATTGTCTCCTAGTACTCTGGAGAGGCAGGGAATGGAAGCTGTGTGTGGAAGGGAAAATTTGGCTTTCTGGGGAATGTTTGCACTGAATAAGGGAGAAAGCAGAGCTAGGATCACAGAGATAGGAGCGGCTGGCCACAGGAAGACTTAGATGACCCTCTTTCCTAGAGTGACAGCTGGCAGGCAGCTGTAGAGATATCGTGTGTGTGTGTGTGTGTGTGTGTGTGTGTGTGTGTGTGTGTGTGTTAACAGCTACAGCAACTGGGTGTTTATTGAATTGCTGTGGATTTTCTGAAAGCAAAGCAAGCATACTAAATTGCTGCAAATTACCAAGGGTTTTCCTAATGTTTGATAAAAATACTGTGAACATTTAAAGGACACAGGCCCAGGCATCAGCTCTGAATGCATCCAGAGGGATGTTCCTGCACGGAGGACAAATGTGCTGGCTTTTCAGTCAAAAGAAGCAGAGTTGGAAGAATAGGGATCACCCTAGATAGTGGGTGTCGTAAGTTTAGTTTGACATTCCTCTCCTTTCTAGCATTCACCTCCATTCATTTCAAGCATGAGTTTCCTTCCCTACTGCCACCCACCACCAGACCTGCACAGGTGCTTCTTGTGTGCTCTGCTCCCCAAGCTCGTTCTGGGGGACCGATGTGGGTTCTGAGACAGAAACAAGTATGAGAGGTAGCCTGATCTTCCTTAATGATTCCCTGTCTTTTTCATCCATCTGTGTATCAATCATCATTCTGGGATGGGAGAGCAGGAATATCTTGAAGAAGGATCGAGAGGAGTCTATAATTGAATACCTCTCCTGTCTGGCAGTTAAACCCTTCCGAGCTCAATATATGTATTTTCACATTCAACCTAATTCCCTTCTGCCACTGAGGTCTTACAGTTTTGTCCATTTTCTTTCCTGACTTGGTTATGTTCTCAGGACACTTTGTGTGTGTGTGTGTGTGTGTGTGTGTGTGTGTGTGTGTGTGTGTGTGTGTGTATTGCTCCAAGGAGAGCAACATCACTAGATTCAGAGGCATTTTGCTTCTAGCCATGTGTGAGAAGTAGTGGAGAAGGGGCTCTGTGAATTAAATTATACCCCAGTTTAAAAATCAAAGGCATAACTGTTTAGGGGCCAAATATACTCTGGGTTAAATCAGTTCAAAGCATCAGGAAAATCGTTAGAAATATTTGAAGAGCACAGCAGGTGGCTCGGTTTGCATTTCTTAACCTGTGTCATTTGATGTTTTGCTTCCACCAGGAAGGAAGCAGGAGGCATTCTGTTGCTGCCTGCTAGCAGTTAAAGTACATCAGGAATTCTGCACTTGCCCTGGTGGTTTGCAACCAAAATTCAGGGAACAAAAGCTCTGCCTTCTTGCCGGATAAGGTTTTGTGACAAACACCATCACCTCTAACTCTCAGTTTGGGATTTGTTTGGTCACAATGTGATCTCACTTAAAACCAAGAAGACTAAGTTTCCCCAAATGAAAAGGTACAGTTTTGTCACTTGCCTTGGCACAAGAATGAAAGACATGCAGGTTTTATTACAATCAATGAATTAGATTAGCTAATACCTTTGAGTTAGAATAGATGCTTCCTGACCTCAGCTACTACAATTCCAAGAAGCATTGGATAATAGTCCTTGACCAGAGAGTGGACAAAGGGACAAAGGAACAGGAATCAGCTGCAAAGAAGAGGAATCTGGAGCTCATGCCATGCTTGGCCCAGCCACAGCATACAGCGTATTGGCTTAGCCATGACTGGACAGGCATGTGGGATGAGATAATAAACATAGGATAGGAGCAGCAAATGTTTTCCTTCAGGAATGATTGGTCAGTAATCAGGATCAGAGTCAAACCCCTGCAATAAACAGATGATCAGTTCTCTTGGTGAAGCATATACCAAAAGGGAACTCTTGAAGCATGATATCTATGGATCCATAGATGAAACTTAACTCCCCTAGATTGGAATTCTCCTTTAGGAATAGGAATTCATGTTGTTGAATGGCTGGGTTTGCAATGGTCACAGAATGGTTCTCTCTGGGAACCATTTTCCTCATCTACAAAATTTGGGAAGTACATTTTCTCACCTCCATTTTAGATTCAATGTCTCACATTATATATCCAATTGGGGAAATGATCAAGGAAAGACAGTTGTACAGTCTTATGTGTACATGGTTCAAAGATGTATATTCTTAGAAAAATCCATCCATCTATCCCTTAGTTTAACATTGAACATTTATAACATCCTTAAAATCATAGTATTTTTAGGCTCTGTTGACACTGTGTCCTTAGTACCTGGCAAATCACAAGTATTTCAGTATTTGCCAAATGAATGAATGGAAGGTAACTCCAACACCTGTTTCCCAAGAATAACAGGGCAGAGAGTAGTTCTGCTTTATTCTAGTCCATTTCTCTAATTTCTTGGCAGTTGGACATATTTTAGTGCTACATAAATATTTGTTAAAGGAGGAGAGGATTCTGTGCAGCTGTGGTTGTTTGTGTTTACACATTTTGGCCATATGCTTGTGTATCATCTCCTTAGGCAGTGTGGTAGAGTGGCAAGGGTATGATGAATCTGAAGTCAGAGGGCCCAGATTCTCCCACGCACGCACTGTTTCTAGCAAGCTGTGCACCTTGGCTAAATCGTGTAGTCTTTCAGAATCTCTCTTTTCTCATCTGCAGGATGAGACATTTTTCTTTGGTTCTTTCCAGCTTTACAGTGCATAGTTAGAATGTGAGTGTAAATGAAGGAAGGTAATAAGGCACTGCTAAATGATAGCTGTTATTATAAAGAAAGGAATGTGGGTTTTTTTATCACACTATTAGGAAAAGGGCTATATTTCCTTTGGATATTCAGGGAATGATTTTCAGTTATAATTATAAGGGGATTGGGAGGTGCTTAGCAAACACTTTTCATAGGGATAACTATGTGCTGAGCATGATGGCTTACACTTTGTAACTACTTTAATAACAATTGTAGCTAATGAATTAGATGAATCCAATTAATCCTCACAACAATTAAATGAGGTAGTCATGAACCCATCTGCATTTTTTCTTTTGTCTTTTTATGTGTGTGTGCCAGAAGTGGGGCTTGAAATCAGGACCTGAAATCAGGACCTGTCTCCTCTCACCCCCCAAGGCTAGCCTTCTGTCACTTGAGCCAAAGTTTTACTTAAACTCAGGGCGTAGGTACTATTCTTGAGCTTTTGCCACTTAAAGCTCGCCTCTACTGCTTTGAGACACAACACCACTTCCAGTTTTCTGGTGGTTAATTGGAGGAAAAAAATCTCATGGGCTTTCCAGCTGGCCTCAAACCACAATTCTCAGATCTCAGCCTCCTGAGCAGCTAGGATTGTAGGCTTGAGCCCTCAGTGTCTGATGACGTCTGTCTTTTTTTTTATGATTAATTGGAAATAAGCATTTTATGGAATTTTCTGCTCTGACTGGCTATTAATAGCCATCCTTAGATCCCAGGCTCTGAAGTAGCTAGGATGATAGGCATGAGTCACTGGTATCTGGCTAGCCTAACGCTGTATAGCTGAAAAGTGGGTTCCGAAGGAATGAAATCTTCTCCCTATGATTTCTTAGCTAGGAAGAGGCAGAGCCAGCATCTGAGGCCAGGTGTTCAGGCACCAAAGCCTGGGATCTAAACCACCCTGCTATGCAATGCTGCATTTGACAACCCAGCTATGCTCAATGATGGCTGAAACCGAATATAAACCACAGGCCCTGCCACGAGGTTCTCACAGTCTTAATTGGGCACATGAAATATTTAGCAAAAGAGAGAGGGCTATAAAGCTGCAATGTGTGGTGTAGATCATTGGAGAACAGGAGCACATGTAATAGGTACCTTACTTTTATACAACATTTTATGCCTTTCTGAGTGTTTTTACATCCGTCATCTCATTTGCTCCCCATAATAGCTACCATTACTTATTGAGGGCTTACTGTGTGCCAGGCACTGGGCTAAGTGCTTTGCTTATGTTATCTCAAGCAAGCCTCCCAGACAACCTATTATATAGGCATCATTTAAGTTTTAGTGTCAAGAATTCAATTCAACTCCTTCATGTAAACGGAAAGTGAAGGAGTTAGGATTGGTTTCAAGCCCAGTTGGTTTCAGGATTCACATAATACCACTGGGTTGATGGCTCTCCTTTTTCCTTCCCACCTGTGTCTCCCTTTCTAACCATGACTCTGCTTTCCTCCTGTGTGTAGTCCTAACTCTTAGCTAAGTCCTGTCCTTCAAGTGGCTCCAGACAGTATACGGCTAATGCCACCCTTCCTGAAAATGACCACATTTTCAGTAAATGGGAATCCAGGTCTGTGCAGGTGGCTTATACCAGAATGGTAGTGGCCAGAGGGATGGGATATGTGGGTTAGTGGGACCTGAGGCCTAAGGCCCTGCAATTGCTAAGGAATCAGCTCATGAGAGTCAAAGGGAAGGCAAAGGCAGCATTGCTAGGATAAGGGAGGATGGGTGCTGGGCAGACATAAAGGTGACCTATACAATGGCTATTTCCTTGTGCATGTGAAATTGGCTGTGCAGAATAGGTGTTTGCCTTAAGTGTACCTTGTCCCCCTCGCCTGTATTTCACATGGGACAAGGGAGGCCTAGCTTGTCTATATGCCTCCCTTATGTATATAAAGAGAGCTGTTTCCAGGTGCTGATAGTTCATACATACAATCCCAGCTGCTCAGGGGATGAGATTTAGGATCATGGTTCAAAGCCATCCCAGGTGAGTAAGACTCTTATCTCTAATCTGAAAACCAGAGGTGGGGCTGTAGCTTAAAGTGGTAGAGCACTAGCTTTAGGGGAAAATGTTCAGGGAGAGCACCCAGGCCTCAAGTTCAAGCCCCATACCCGACCAAAAAAAAAAAAAAAAAAAAAAAAAAGCTGTTCCTGAATCCAGGAACAGCTCAGTTCACAGCTTAGGTTTTGGACCATAACTTCTGTGTTTAAAGAATATGGGTTTTTGGGCTGGGAGTTTGGCCAAGTGGTAGAGTGCTTGCCTAGCATACAAGAAGACCCAGGTTTGATTCCATTCCTCAGTACCACACACATAGAAAAAAGCCAGAAGTGGTGCTGTGGCTCAAGTGGTAGAGTGCTAGCCTTGAGAAAGTCTAAGGACAGTATTCAGGCCCTGAGTTCAAGGTCCAGGACTGGCAAAAAAAAAATACGGGTTTTTGCCAGATGCTTGTGGCTGGTGGCTCAAGTATGTAATTCTAACGTACTCAGGAGGCTGAGATCTGAGGATCATGATTTGAAGCCGAACTGGGCAGGAAACTCCATTGAGATGCTTAACTCCAATTAATCAGCAAAAAGCTGTAAGTACAGCTATGGCTCAAGTGGTAGAGCTCAGAGACAGTGCCTCGGCCCTGAGTTCAAGTCCCAGAGCTGGAACATACGCACACAAACACATACACACATATAGAGAACATGATCTTTGCATCTGAAATAATTAGAAAGTTACGAATCACTCCAATTGGGTGGCTTTTGTACAAGATACATTTTTAAGAACATAGGGCTGGGTAGTGGTTCCAGATCCAGAGAATTGATGACTAAAAGGCAGCAGATGTTGGACTACCCACACCCAGAGCTTTAGAGTATCGTGAAGGGCTTTCTCTGTATTTGGTTTTTGCGGAAAGAAAAAAAAAAGTTAACCCAGTCCAGGCATTAGTTTTCAAGGACAATTTCTGCAAGAAATTTAAGTGTGGGGTTGTGCAGTGGAAAAGTGTGTTGGAATCAGGCCATCCTGTATCAAATTATCTGTGTCACATGGATACTCTGCAGCTAGTACCTATTGGTTAGGTGGAACCTCAAACAGAAGTCAGGTGTCCTTAGACTGGGACCAGGGGAAGTTGTGGAATCAACTCTTTTCTGGGTAAGGTGGCTAGAGAGTAGACCATCCACCAATTTTAGTGGATGGTCCTGATGAAAATGCTTCTCTGAGAGTTGGCTCCCTCAAGGTCTTCATGCCTGAGTGGGCAATTGATGGTGCCTGGTGGAGTCCCTAGCTGGTAGTGAGCAAATAGTCTTTACCTCTTTTCTACAGCTGTGTGCCAAGGTGTCTTTATTCCCCTACACCCTCTGCAACCTACCTGATCCTGGAGCAAAAAAATCTGGACAGTGGAGGATTCTCATCCGCCAGAGTCATCCTCAAGGACAGGAAAGAGATCCTTGCACAGAAAGCTCAGGTTCAAATCCCTGTGCTTCCAGTTATGCACTCCAGCCTCTCATACTTGAAGCTTCGGTTTCTGACATGCTCTTATAAAGAATAAAGCAAATAACATTGGCAATTCTTTGCAAGTCTTGGAGTCTGAAAAGTGTGAGTCTCCCAAGCTCTAGGGCTCCATTTCTCTGCTCTTACATGGTAAGCCAGGAGACCGGTGGTCTCCTGAGGGGTACCAGCCAGTTCCCTAGAGCCTGCTGGCCTGGGTTCTGCAGGGCTGTCATTCTGTCCAGCTATCCAGGGTGCTCTTGTTGAGTGGCCCTTCTCATCAGCCCCTGCTCCTGGCTCCTTGCTTCTTTCCACTTCAGCAGGCAGCCTCCTCTGCCTCCTGGCTTTCCTTCTCAGTTCCTTGTCTGCCCTTGGCTGGCTCATTTAAATGGTGGTTTTGGGCCTGTCCAATAAAGGAGGGAACTGTTATCAGCACAAATCCCCAGTTCACTGCAGTGTGAAATCCCTTCATGGGAGATTTCAGGAGTGGGAAGTCTGGTAGTAGCTCTGTCTCCCCATAGTCTGTCCATATGAAAAGGAAGAAAGCCTTTGATGTCACTGCTTGCCCTGACCCCACTACAGCTGCTCTTGATGCACCTGCTCCAGGTGAAGCAGGGCAACAGGTGATGAGACAGAGGATAGATGCAGCAGGATATCACAAGGTGAGACAGTGTCCTAGCTCAAGTCTTCTTATCCAAGGGAGGCATACTCCTATTGGATTTTCACCTCATTCTCTGGTCCTATTGAACCTCAACTTATACCCTCTTCCCCAACCCAGGGTCTTATTTCCATATTGGGACCATTTCCTCTTTCTTAATAGCTTAAGTGTAAAGTTCTATATGAGTTCCAGTGGGACATTCAAACTTTTGCCCTGGGTGTAAAAAGTAGAAATGGGCTTCCACACATAGCAAACCCTCCCTTTCTTCCTCTAAGAACTACTCACTATGGCTCAGGCCAGATATCCACATAGGGTAAAGGAAAAGTGGGGTGTTTTTTAATCCGATTTCTCAAGTAGGGAAATTTCCTTCTTTCCCATGACAGACTTCCCCTCCTGATTATTCATTTTACAAGGGGTAAGTGAGATTCTCGGATACACTGACGGTCCTATGTCAGCTCCAGTGGACACCAGGCCTGTGTCAGTAACTGTTTCCAGGTTTTTTTTTTTTTGGCAGTCCTGGGCTTGAGCTCAGGGCCTGAGCACTGTCCTTGGACTTTCTCAAGGCTAGAGCTCTACCACTTGAGCCTCAGCACAACTTCTGGCTTTTTTTTCTACGTATGTGGTACCAAGGAATTGAACCCAGGTCTTCATGCATACTAGGCAAGCACTTTAACCACTAGGCCAAACTCCTGGCCCTGTTTCAATTTTTTTAAATTATTTTATTGTTGGGGTGGTGTACAGGGAGGTTGCAGTTACATTCATCAAGTAGTGGGTACATTACTTCTTGAACATTGTTAGCCCTTCCTTTCCCCAAATTTGAAGAAAGGATTCTGGATAAGACAACCTGAGCCTGAGTGCTGGAGCAGCTGGGCCACCCACTTGCCTCGTTCTCTCATCTATCTAAGGAAAGGACACCAAGCAGAAGAGAGACTCAATGATGCAATATAGATTATACAAAAGTGCCTTATAAATTATAGGGTTCTATACAAATGGGAGGATGTTTTCTTATCACGCTGAAATGCACGTACCATATAATTAACCACTGTAATCATATTCAAGTGTACGGATTCAGCATCATTGTGTGCATCACAATGCTGTGCAACCATCACCACAACATTCTGAATATATACTCCCCCCCAGAAGTCCAAACAGGAACACACACCTATTGGAGCCCTCCTCCCCCATTTTCTACTCCCATAGTCCCTGGGAACCATTTATTTGCTCTCTGCCATTACGAAGTTGCCTCTTCTCAATATACTATATCAGTAGTAGCACGGACACCTTTGGTGTCTGGCCTTTCATTTGTGATTCATCCATGTTATTTCATGGTTTTATGGCTAAATAATATTCCATTTTATGCGTATGCAACATTTTGATAGAAGTGGCAGTTTCACAAACAGCACATGCTTTCTCTCATAGGCAGAAGCTAGATCTAAAATACATGATAAATTATACAGGACTCTAGATATTCACACACAGTAAGACCAAAGGAGGATTCTCTTAGGGGAGAAACACAAAGGCTCAATGCCTATGTGCCTCTGATCACATAGAATAATATTTATTGAAATGAGCTCCAGGACATGGAAACGAGAGGTCTTTTTCTTTGACACACTTTTCTTTCTTTTTGTCTTGTTTGTCATTTATCTGTCTTTGGGAGTGGAATGCTGGGTCACAGAAATGGAGGGACAAATGGTAAACAAATTCAGCAGTGGCACTCATTAGATACTATGTTGAAGCTGAACTATACAACTTGTGGGTGGGGATGGGAGAAAGAGAGGGAATGAAGGAAGGAGTGATATTGTTCAAAAAGAAATGTACTCTTTCCCGACTTATGTAATTGTAACCCCTCTGTTAATAATAACCATTTTTTTAAAAAAGAAAAAATGGCAGTTTTACTTTGAAATCTTATTCAGAGTCTAGTAATCATACTAGAGAAGGAGAAATCTGACGCTAAGGTAGGAGCAGGGAGGAGGAATGTGAAAGACACAGGCTCTCAGATGCACCAGGAATTTCTATATCCCTAGGTGGGGGAAGCAGGACCAATAAAAGATACGTTTTGACTTGTTTCTGTTTGTTACAGACAGGCTCCTCCAGGAGCTCTGGAGCTGCTGGGGGCAATAATCAGATGGGGGACAGCAAACACTAGGTTGCTGCCAAAATCAAGGCAGGGAGCAGCTATGAGGGTCTGCCCAGAAAGTGGTAAGGCCCTGCCTCAGGGCTGCCACATGTATTGAAAGCAGGAAGGTCCTGGATTTGTAATGGGCTCTATCAAGGTAGAGGGAGCTGGAAGATTTGTGTGGGCTGGATCAAGGTGGAGGAGAAAGGGTTGGTGTAGACTTGAAACCTAAACCCCAGGTGGGATATTAATTGGCAAGGCCTGTGGAGATAATGAAGGTGGAACCTGATGAATGGGTTAGTGGCCTGTAAGAGGGTGAGGAGACCAGAGGTTTCTCCTTTCCAACCTCATGAGGAGGTACCAAGAAGGCTATCTGTGAATGACAGAGAGGCTCTCCCCATATACCAGCTAGAGCCTCCGGAATGGGGAGCATTGCACTTCTGACAATCGTAAGGTACACAGACCACAGACTTCATTAGAGTCCTCTAGATAGGCTGAGGTAGGGTCTTAAGGCTAAGGAGCTGGTGAATTCTCAAGATCACGTCCCTTCTCCCTGACCTCACCTACACAGCCCCTCACTGTACCCCTGGTTCCTCTTGTGTTCAGCTTCCTTATACATTTATAGCCAGACTCTTGTTCCACCTCTTCCACCTTCTCCTTCCTCTTCCCTTCTATTTTACTAGGTGTCATGCCAAGTATAAGCTTAGGTTTTTTTTTTTTTCCTTCCTGGATGTCCTTTCTGACCCACAAACTGAGCTGGTACTGCAGCTGTAGCACTGGGCTGGGGGTTTGGGTCTGTTTGCAAGCCGGTGTCTCCATGTGACTCTGTGTTCTATGTATTCTGCAAGAAGGGCCAATCTGTCGTGCTCACCATGATGTCTCCAGTACACAGCGTGAGATCTGCACATACAATGGGGATACAGCTAAAAGGAAAGCAGGCTTGAATTGACTTTTCTGTCATGTTACAGAGCAGACTATCTTGCAGAAAAGGGAAGTCTCTGCATTGAGACATTCTGGTGGCAGTTTGGGCAAACACTTAATCTAAAACACTGTGGGGGAATGAAGTTGGTTAGGAAATGGCCCCAACGGCCTCATCCAGCTTTAGCCTTCTGTGATTTGATGGTTGCTCTCCCTCTGCATGGGCCATTTTTCATTCTTGCAGTAGCCCAGGTGTGACCCGGATGCTGATGCAGGAGTCTTCAATCTCACAGGTGCTGCTCTTTATAGAATTTAATCTAGTAATGCAATGCCCATGTGGCCTTTTCATTAATCACCCGTTCGCTACTACTGCTGAGAGGAAGAACAATGATTCACAGAGAGGAGGGTGGGGAGATATGATATCACAGGATGGGCCTTCGGATGCAGATGAGGGTAACACATGAAGGATGGGGCGGGGGGGTGTGGTCTGAGAAGGCAAAGAACAGAAGTGTGTCATGATGGCTTGGAAGAAGATGTCTCTTTGAAGAGAGCAGTGCCAATATGAAGTCCACGATTTCAAATATTTCCTCCATCTCTGTATCCTTGCTCTTCTCATCACTGGAGCACAGCTCTACAGCCAGTGTTCAGAGGACTTTTCCATGGAAGCACTGACATGTGATGTTAGGGAGGAGGGTATCCTGTCCACACGAAGAGAAACCAAGGCACTCAACACATGGTACACAGCAATGGGCAGTCCATCAACATCACTAACACTGCTGCAGTTTTAATCCCTAAAATCCATGTGTTTGGTGCCTCTCCCCTCTGGGGAGATCCTGAGACTTTGGAGAGTTGGGGTCCAGTGAGAGATCTGCCAGAATGTGGATTCAAAGGGATCCTGTGTTAATGGTCTCTCCCTACTCTCTATGCTTGTAGGACTCCTGCCATGTTGTGCTACTATCTTTAGGACCCAAAGTGGTGGAGTCTTCTGATTTTTGGACTTGAACCTCCTAACCTCTCTTTACTTTGTAAGTACTCTGCCTCATTGCAGTAACAGAAAGCTGGCTGATGCAGTAATCAAAGGACTAAGAGAAATTTTAGGATGGCAGGGATAGAAGATGCGTAGAAAGATGGACTACAGAGAAAGGGGTTTAGGGCCTCCTTTTGATTGCTTGCCAAGTGCCTGGGACCTGTTTAGTTCTCTTTTTCAGGAACAGTTTGACTTCAGCTTCCTTCTGGAAAGTTGTTCGCCATTCTCCTACAAGAAGAGCCTCACCACAGTGGGATGTTCTGTCCATGACTCTTTTATGCCCCAAACTGTAGTGCTATGTGTTTTTTTTCCTTCCTTCCACTTTATTTCCCTCTATGAAACCTGCTTTCCCTCCCTCCCTCCCTCCCTCCCTCTCTCTCTCTCTCTCTCTCTCTCTCTCTCTCTCTCTCTCTCTCTCTCTCTCTCTCTCTCTCTCTCTCTCTCTCTCTCAAAGGCTCCTCCCTCTGGGAGCTTGTACACCCTTTATTGTTACCATTATATAAACATTCACTCTAGCCTGAGTCTTATTTTCCTCTTCCCTTTGGACAATAGAAACCAGGGAATGTGGAGAAAGACACAATGTGTGTAGACACAAACTCAGGAAGAGGAATACACAGGCAGTAGCATATTAACTGCCACCCAGCCCCAATAGGTGCCTGAGCACTGAGCAAGGGTGGGAAGAGAAAAAAAAAATCTCAGATCACACAATGCAAAGCCAGCAATTTTGGAAGTACAGGAGGAGGTGGTTGGTGGCTGAGAGTTCTGAGAATAGACATATAGCATGCTGAATTTAATTGTGCCCTCCTGACAGATCCCTTATGCCTTATCCTGGTTCCTTGTGCCAAGTCAGCCATCCTCCCTTGCTGCCCGAGTATTTTATCTTCTGGCAGGGGCCTTACTTACTTACTTACTATGAGGAAGAAGAGAACATGTGTTTAATTAGGGGAGATCTCTTTCTAACAGCAGATCAGCTTGGTGGGGAGGGCTAAGCTCTGTGAAGATAACATCCCCTTCCTTCACAGGACTGACTGACACCTGCTTTCTATCCCTCTCACCCCCTGTGGACACTAGCTCAGGTGCCTTGGGGCCCTAAAGTTCACATACTCTCTCCCAGTCTTTGTGTAAACCTCCATTTCATCTCTTCTTCCTGCCATTCTTGCAAAGTCCTGGAAATGAGATCTTTTGGAACAAATGATGCTGTTGTAAAACTAGGGGTGATGATTGCAGGCTGCCAGTTACATGGAGTGGGAAAAGGTAGAATCTTTCCAAGCTTTGTGTCTTTGATATAAACTTAGCATGGTTTATAAGCTGTGTGAGGAAGGAAGAGGAAGAAAGAGTAGCCTTTTTCTCTCAGTGCACTTTATCCCCTCCAACAGCTTGATTATTCCCTTAGCCCCTTTCTTAGCAGTTTTGTCTGTGGACAGACTGACCAGTTCAAGGCTTCTCCCTCTTTCCAGGACAAATGCATGTCTGGGGTGCTTAGCAGGAGGGCTCCCCACATTGCTCAGCTCATTAAAAGAAAGCCTTGCCTTCAAGTGGCACAGGTAATGAAGCATCGCGGGGTGCCTGCCAGCTCTAATAAGATGGAATGAACTGAAAGGGAGAATTAACCTGGTAGGATTAGTTCATTCTGCAGTAAGAGACTGGGGATTACTTCCTAGGCCCTGTGCTGGGAATCTTAAACACCTTCCTTTCTCAGGAGGGGGTAGAGCTGGGGAGGAGGCCTCTGGACTGCTGAGTCCACAGCTGAGGGGACTTCTTTCTTCTAGGTCAAGTCTAAGAACTCCAGAGTCAAAGCCCCCAAACTGAGCAGCTTCCTTGTTTTTTCATTACCCCTTCTACAACGCTGCAGGCTCTTGCTTGGCCAAGGTGGAAGAGGTTAGGCGAAGGCTGCTGACACATCTACAACCCCTCCCTTGTACTTGGTGATCCAAAGGTGATTTGGACCTGGGACAGATGTCCAAGTGTGAGAATGCAAACATTTGGCCTACAAATTCTGATCTTAAATCAAATGTCACCTTAGGCACAAGAGGCGGTGGGAAGGATAGAATATAGCGATTGGAAAATCAAGGGTGCCATCATTCAAACTTCAGTTCAATACCTGCCAGGCTCTGTGCTGGGAGCCAAGGCAAAGATTTAAATATGAAATGTCCTCTGCCCTCGAGGAGCTCACACACCGCGGGGCGGGCCGAGAAACCGGGGTCCTATACCCAAAGACAAGTGTGATCACATAGGAGGGCCCTCTTAATTTCTTTGGCTGATGGGACAGGAAAGGACATGAAGAAGCCCCTATGATAGAAGCAGGTTTTTTTTTTTTTTTTTTTTTTTTTTACTTTCTTCATATAGACCAGCTTCTGTAGACCTCTCCAGTCAGTCTGGTTCAGATCAGAGAACACTGCAATGGGAGGTGTCTCTGAGACCTGGTAGTTTTCAGATTTTGCCATTTTCCAGGTCGTTGTTAAATATAGATAACCAGACCAACACTACAAGCTGCTTCAATGAGAATTTCGGGATGGAAGATCTGTATTTGGATAGGCACTCAGGTAATTCTGGTAGTATACTTCATTTGAGATGTGCTGAAGGAGGCCATGTCTCCTTTTCTTTGGAGACAACTTACCATCGAACCATGGGAATGTTCAAGGCTTGGTCAATGGTAGAATCTGCATCTCAGCTCCAAACTGCTTATTCCCTATTCCACTCCCTCTCCACTGATTTCACATTGTAGGGTTGATGCTAAAAAACAAAACTTCAAGTTGGGTGCCACTGACTCATGCCTGTAATCCTAGTTTCTCAGGAGGCTGAGATATGAGGATCTTGGTTTGAGGGTAGCCCAGCAGGAAAGTCTATGAGATTCTTATCTTCAATTCACCACCACAAAGTGAGAAATGATACTGTGGGTCAAATGGTTGAGCATTAGCTTAAGCAAAAAAACTCTGGGATAACACCCACACCCTGAGTTTAAGCCCCAGGACTGGCAAAAGAAAGAAAGGGATCTCACACACATATCACATAAGGGCCGCCTCCTCCTCCTCTACTTCCTCCTCCTCCTCCTCCTCCTCCTCCTCCTCCTCCTCCTCCTCCTCCTCCTCCTCCTCCTCCTTCTACTGTTCCTCTTCTTCTTCTTCTTCTTCTTCTTCTTCTTCTTCTTCTTCTTCTTCTTCTTCTTCTTCTTCTTCTTCTTCTTCTTCTTTGCCTTCCTCCTCCTTCTCCTCCTCCTCCTCCTTCTCCTCCTCCTCCTCCTGCTCTTCCTCTTCCTCCTCCTTTTTCTTCTTCTGGTCATGGGATTTGAACTTGGGGCCTGGGCACCATCCATGAGGTCTTTTGTTCAAGGCTGATGCTAGACTATTTTGAGCCAAAGCCCACTCCACTTTTCTGGTGGGTAATTGGAGATAAGACTCTCATGGATTTTCCTGCCCAGGTTAATGTTAAACCATGATCCTCAGTAGCTAGGATTATAGGTGTAAGCCACAAGCCCCCGGCAGCAGAATCTTTCATAGAATTCAAGATGCATATTTAGAAATGGGGAGAATTGAGGAATTCAGCCAATTCCCACAGTACCTGGTGGCAGCCTGCTGTCTGGGTCCTCTGTTAACCCTGCTTGCTGAAATTACAGCTTGCCTCATTCCTACCAAGTTGGGCTTGCCTATTTGGGGGCTAGCAAAATGTCAAACAATGTGCTTGCAAATCATGTACCAAATACAGATGGCGGTGTTTATGGTGTTTACAATGTTTACTACGGAACAAAGCCTTGCCACAGGAAGTTGCCAGAGTTTTGTTTTGAGATATTATGTGGTGAGACAGTCTGAAGCAGAGCAAATGTAACTCTGGAGCTTTATAACTTCCCTGAAAGAGCCAGATGCCTTTCCATTCCTGGGCTGTGGCCCTTGGTAAAAATTTTTGACTTGTCTGTAAGGAATTGCTGTTGTCTCTCAGTATGTGGCCCTGGTTTACCAGCTCTCTTGTGTTCCATGTGAAAAAAATAAATGTTTCCACAAAGCATGTATCTGGTACATCCAAGCTGGGAAGCTTGCACTGTTTCTCCAAGGGGTGCCCTTCCAGATCTCAGCCTGGTTTCAGGACTGGGGTAGGCTGGCTCAGGCCCACAACTGCCCATGCCTCCTGGCAACTGAAAACAACAGCAAAGCCCCTCCACACCCACTCTGTCCTCTGATTTCAAGGCACTATGGAGACAGTGGTAAGAGGCTCTCACATGGAAGGGGCTTCATTATTGGGGGGGGCAGGCAGGGCTGAGGGCTGAGGCTTGAAGTCAGGTCTAAGGTGCCTGCCCTTAACAAACTCATGCTCCACTCAAGGCTAGCACTCTTCCACTTGAGACCCAGCTCCACTTCTAGCTTTCTGCTCATTAATTGGAGATGATGACAGACTTGCTTTGAATGTTGATCATCAGATCTCAGCCTCTTAGTGATGGGGATTGTAGGTGTGAACTATCAGCAGCTGGATTAGAGTAGGAACATTTTTCTATCAGTGATAAGTTGGTGAATTTCAGATCAACCTGCTTTCCCAGATATGTTCTACATGCTTCCCTCTGAAATGTGATGAGTGTGTGTGTGTGTGTGTGTGTGTGTGTGTGTGTGTGTGTGTGTGTGTCGGGGCAGAGCTGGGTACTATCCTTAGGTTTTTCACTCTACCACCGAGCCCTATCCTCACTTCCAAATTTTTACTGGTTAACTGGAGATAAGAGTCAAGGGCTTTCCTGCCAAGGCTAGCTTCACACTGTGATCTTCATGTCTCAGCCTGAATAACCAGGATTATAGGTGAAAGCCACTGGCACACCTGGCCTGCCTCTAGAACTTTTTGTGGGATCTTTTTCCTTCTAGACACTTGCCTTTTCTGCACATTTCTACATTCTTCAAAACATAGCTTGAAAAACTCCTCCCAGAAATGCGGCTTCATTACTGGGATCTCAGTCATAACTGACTTCTTCACTGTATTCCATCGCGTCTGCTAAATTTATCTAATGGGTACCATCTTCCCCCTCAGCATAATTGGTTATGGATTTCTTAATTGTGGGTGCTTCAGTGTAGTAGTGGTTCTACTACTGTTAGTAGTAGTCACAGCAGCAGCAGTCATCCTAGTTGTTGCTATCCCCCTCCTCCCTCTCCCCCTCCCCTTCCCTCTCTCTTTCTTCTCTTCCTCCTCCCTCCTCTCTCCTTCGCCCTCCCTCTCCTCCTCCTCTTCCTCTTCCTTTTCCTCTTCTGCCACCTCTCCTCCTCCTCCTCCTCCTCCTCCTCCTCCTCCTCCTCCTCCTCCTCCTCCTCTTTTTTGAGCCAGGTGCTCACTAAGTCAACCAGACTGACCTGAAACTCACTATACATCTCAGGGCAGCCTTGAACTCATGATCCTCTTGCACTCACTTCCCAAGTTAAAAGATTACAGTCGTGAACCACTACACCTGGCCCTAATGCTTTTTTCCTGGTACCCAACCCAATTCTAAGTCCAGAATGTAAAACTTTTTGCTGAGAATCCTCTTAGAGGCACGGATGGCATTTATCCTCCTAGGGGAATTAGCAACAACGACCCCATTTAGCATCTCAATGTGTTTGGTTGCTTCCCATGTTATTAATATAGAGCCAGAAGAAACTGGCTAGGAGCAGCATCCAGCTGTTCAGAGCAGCTGGAAGCCAAGGAGGGGTTATTTTGGGATGAGTTATTTCTTGCTTTTTAAGTCCTCTCAAATAACATCATCTGGATGGTGCTGCCTGTTAGAGAAAGCTCTCCTCACTTCCACAAATTGAAGAGAGGGACAGGGGAGATCCTTGCAGACAAACACCACAGATGTGCTGAAAGGAAGCACAATCACTGGGTTTGGGTGGCCAGATGTGGTAGCAACTCAGGCTTCCTTCTCATAGCTGCTTCTGTACCACAGCTGCTCCTAGGGCAGACAGGGACATCTGTTGGCTTTGGGGACTGCACAAGTTCTAAGCTTTCTTTCTCTTTTCCTTTGGAGATCTGACATTGTACTTTTTTATTTTCTCCATGCAAGTCTCTACTTTTGATGTCATGGGTTCAGTGGGGACATTGAGGAGAAACATATCTGTAAATTGATGAAGTAATACCAGTCTTGTAAGAGACCACTTGAAAGATGTTTCTGCTGGGTCCTGTGAATGAAGAAAAAGTCCCCCAAATTTCAAGTTGTGCCCTTTGATCTGAGATCTTCCCTGCTGTAGTGACTTCAGAATCATCCTGGAATTTAGGAAGATCAAGATTCATTGATAAACATCTCGTGAAGAAAGACAAACTTTCGTGTAAACAAACATCATCTTATCTTAAAGAAAACAGCCCAAAGCTCAGTATCACCCACTGGGCAACTTGTTCCTATACTGTCCCAAGGGTAAAAGCATAACAACTTTTCTGGAAGTTCTTTAGTAGCACGGACAGGCAATGTTCTAGTAGGCCACATCCGTGATTTGAGATCGTTTTAACTAAGCAGACTGTTCTCATTTCCTGCTCCCATTTAACTGAGCCAGCTGACATCATACTGAAGTGCTGCCTTCCTATGGCTGCCATGTAATAAACCTCCTTTCACCATGTCTTTCTATTTGACATATAGCTGGCCCTATTGCAGAACTCCTAGACTTGGGGCCTGGATTCTGAAAACCTAGTTTTCATCTCATAATTGCTGGGTGGCTACAATGGAGGGAAGATGTGGTTTCCTGAGCTTTTGTTCAGGAAAGCACTAGAAAATTCAGCTAAAGTCAGGCAAGAAAAGAGCTACAGAGAGCATTCATGGAAAGGTTCCTGGCCTATTTAGCTGATGCATGAGAAACAGGCTTAGGGATAGATAGAGGCCACATGAGTGAGTACAGGATGGAGAGGTCCTTAGGATCTGTTTCAAATGTCTGGACAGTGCTTTGTGATACATAGGTAGTGGCTGAAGGTGAAACAGATGGAGGATGGGTTCAGAAACTGGAGTTGGGTGGTAACTGAAGACAGAGGAGCCAGGTCTGTGATGGTTGGCCTGGGAAACCAAGAAGCATTAAAGATAAATCCCAGATGTCCAACTTGGATTGAGAAAATGCTGGGCAATGAATCAGGAGAGAGAGAGAGAGAGAGAGAGAGAGAGAGAGAGAGAGAGAGAGAGAGAGAGAGAGAGAGAGAGAGAGAGAGAGAGAGAGAGAGAGTATGTGTATGTATGTTGGGATTCAAGAACTCTAATCAGGACTAGATAACAATGACCATCAGTTATTTATCCAGCCAAAGCATTATTGTATATATACAATGTGTCAGACACTGAGCCTGAGTGTGAAGAATATAGTGAGAAGAAGAGCAGACAAAAGTTCTCTCACTCATGCAATCCCTTCTAGAAGAGTCAGGAAAACACATAGTATCCTGAACAGAAGATCAGTGCCTCGAAAAAAGGCAAAAAAAGAAGAAATAGGAAGAATTTAAAAGTTTTAGCCAGGTGTCCTGAAGGTTGTCACCAAAGGTGAAATTTCAGTGTAGGTTTTTTGTTTTGATGGATTTTTAGAGGGAAGTCTTCAAGACATGAGAAACAGCAAGTACAGAATCAAAAATGAGGATTGTTGTGGTTCCCAGGAGCAGAACAGGAGCTAGCATGACAGAGAAGACTGGATGAGGCTGAGCAGAGCTGTCTCATCACTAATGCAGCATGGGGCAAGGAGGCCAGAGAAAGACCTCATGGTATTCTGATTTGGGAATTGAGAGGAGATTCTCAAACAGGGAGTTGATAGGACATGGTCTACTTAGTGCAGCTTTGAGAGCTGTGTTGAGAACATACTGGAGCAATGAGCGGAGAGGTAGGAGGTAGGACCAGTAAGTTCCAGAATATTACCCATGTGGGTGAATTCTGATGTTTGGTGGGTACGGTGGCTGGAGGTGAAAGGTAGTAGGATGTTATTTGTTTGTTTGTTTGGTGCCAGTTCAAGAGCCTCACACTCTTTCTTAGCTTCTTCATTCAAAGCTAGAACTCCACCACTTGAGCCACACCCCAATTTAAGGCTATTTGGTAGTTAATTGGAGATATGAGTATCTCAGATCTGTTTTCCATGGCTGGCTTTGAACCAGAATCCTAAGATCTCAGCACCCTGAGAGGCTAGGATTACAGGTATGAACCACCAGGGCATACACCTGTGCATAGATGCCTGTGTTTGCTAATACTTAGCTGTAGGAATAAGGAAAGGGGAAATGCCAGGGGTCACCCCAGTGTTTTTTTATTCCTGCATTTAAAAGGGGGAGATTGTAGTGACTTGCTAGCAGCAAGAAAATGAAGAAAATGGGAAGGTCAAGTTAGCAGTGTGGGGGGGCATAGCTTTACATTGTTTGAGATGTCTATAAACTACCCTGGTGGGAATGTCTCACAGGTGGTATGATATTTGAGTTGCATATGGCTAGAAATGTTAGCTGAAAGTCTTAGTACAAAGTTGTATAGAAAACCAGAACTGGAAGGATTGAATCTTGGATGAAAAAAGTGGAGAGAAAAGAGGTCCAAGATCTGAACCCCAAGATCCTACAGTGTTTAGGTGAGATGAGGCAGGGCCACAAATGGGAAGGGAAAAGGACAATCAGAATGTTGGAAGCCAAGTGAGTGTGTGTGTGTGTGTGTGTGTGTGTGTGTGTGTGATCTAATAGTGAGCCATATTAAAGGAAGTATTTAGGCGGTGGGGAAAAAGGTGATCACCAGTACACTGCAGATCATCAAGAAAATGAGGACTGAAAATTGATGTTAAACTTTGGCAATGCGAATCACAATGACCACTAAAAGAAGTGGGAATGGATCACAGTAGAATAGCTTCATGAGAACAGGAAAGGAAGGGTGCTTGAGACAGTAGGTGTGGGCTGGATCTTAGGAAAGAGAAATTGGGACGAGGTGGAGTAGAAAGCATGACTGAGAAGGGTTTCTTAAAAGGAAACCACATTGTGTTTGTAGGTTGATGGGGAAAGTTGAATGGAGTGAGGGAAATAGATGCTAAACGTGCAGGGAGAGGAAATTGCTAGAGTGCTGGCCTTGGATAGATGAGGAACGATGGTTCTCATGGCTAAGTGGGAGGGCCGGCATTAAAAAAAGGAGCACGGTTGCTCAGAGCTATAGACAATAAAGAAGCAGTATCTGTGCAAATGCCAGAAGGCAGATAGATGTGATGGCAGAAATGTGTGCATATTTTTTTCATGTTGTTCACTTTTTTCAATCAAAGACCAACAAGGTCATCCGCTGGCTAGCCAACAAAGTGGCAAAGTGAGTGCACAAAAGCACTTAGTTATAAAGCCAGCCAGCTTTGCAGGCCTCCTTGAGTGGATCATTCATTCAAATAGGCCAGTATGGCCTCAGGCTTTTCTTAAACATGTCCAGTTGTGCAAGTACAATTTGGTTAGCTAAAGTCAGTGGTGACTAGGCCAAGTGAAAGAAAGTAGTTGATGACTGAGAGAATGAATGCAAAACAAGCAGGGAGAGGGTGTGTCACTCTGACTGGCTGGACTTGAAGCTGTCAGTTGGGGAAGGAGGGATAGGAAGGAGGTTTTGGAATCAGCACACTGAAAGTTCAGTGTGGTCATTTGAGGGAGAGGACTTGAAATAGAGAGGTTGCCACCTATATGAGGATGGAGATTGTACATTTAGAACAGACCACAGTTTGTGGTAATGATGATGTCAGAAGTGTGGTCCGGAAAGTGACTGGGTAAGTTAGGAAACAGAGAAGTGCCATAGAGCAGTGGAAGATGGGCCTGGTTGTTTGTGTGTTAAATCAATGAGTTTGAGGGGCTGGGAGTGTAGCCTAGTGGTAGAGTGCTTGGCTAGCAAGCTTATGTCCTTGGATTTTAATCCCTGGTACCACGTATACAGAAAAAGTCAGAAGTAGTGCTGTGGTTTAAGTGGTAGAGTGCTAGCCTAGAGAAAGCTCAAGGACAGTGCTCAGTCCCTGAGTCCAAGCCCCAGGACTAGTAAAAAACAAATCAATGAATTGGAAAAGGGTAATATTATGTAGAGGGGTCGTCAGGAGATAAGTTCTTAAGATACCAGACAATTATAGCAGGAGGGGAGGTGGCTGTTTCTTTTAGCTAAATTGGGATTCTAAGCAAGTTGGTTTTATAAGCAGCCACAGACAAGGGGAAGAAGCAGCCTCAAGGGGCAGAGAGATGGCCTAAAGACCAAAGGAACTTCTGTAGAAAGCTAGTTCCCCAAGAAAGACTCAGGTTTTAGAGTCCAGGGTAGAGAGAGAAGAAAGTATATGGGTCTTACAAGAAGAAGGTAAGGTATTGGAGTTATACAGAAAGAAGGTAAAGGCTTGACAGTTTCTGAAGAAAAGAAGACATGATGGTCTTACAAGAAGGAGGTACTTTAGAGGTCTTACAAGAAGGTATTGAGGTTGATACTTCTAACCATCAGTCTGAGTTCTTTAGTTAAGTGTAGAATGTTAATAGGAGATGGAAAAGAATAGAATCAGAGCCTGTTGGTATAGGGGTTGGAGTCTGGAAATGAGGGCTGGATTTGAACAGGATGGATGAAAGCTGTTCAAGTTTTACAAATGCATTCTATGTGACAACAATGCGAAAACATTTGACATGTAGTAAATTCATTTACTGTTCTGCTTTCATCCAATGGATGAGCTAAGGAAGTATAGACAAGTTAAAAAAAAAACCACCCAAAGTCACACAGCCTGTGGAGCTGAGAGGAAGAATTCGAACTTACATAAAGAAACTCTAGTTCCTTCTTAATAGTGTGAGCCTTGGTTACGCTCTCTTGAGTCTCACTTTTGACATGTGCAAAAGTACACATTAGTGATATGAGAATTAGCAGTGCTGTACTCAGCCTGCATGATGAGAGACACAGAAAATGAGTAAGGAAGGTGAGACTCAGGCAACATACCTTTCAAGAAGGTGGAAAAGAAAGACTATTTTAATACAAGCACCACATGCCAGGGAAGCAAAGAAATAGGAATAAGAATTCCTGGTGATTCAAACAGGGAAGGAGCTTTTCATTCTCAAGAAGCCTGATTGGAATTTAGAAGGTGGGAGAAGAGGCAGGGGAGCTAATACCAGATAGCACCTATGGAGCTTAGACTGTTTTCTGTTTAACAGGAGCCACTCGTGGCTTAATCCCACTGAGAGCTCCAATCTCCCAGAATGCAGGCTTCCTTCCTTCCTTTTTCTTTCTTTCTGGGATTTATCTGAAAAAAATTTTTTTTTTGAAGAGTGGATGTGGGGAGAGATACAGGGAGCGTAGAAAGCGCCTTTTCAGCAGTGTGGTGCCCTGAGGTGCTCGGCAAACTGTCACTGGAGGTGTTCTCATTAAAGAAATGCAGTGTAGAGCAGTGACATGGGCATGAGAAGAAGTAAGGCTTCAGTTTAGGGCCCAGAGAGCTTCTGAAGAATCTGTGAGTCCCAGAGATTTACTGTAGGGAGATAGAGGCTCTTTTAAGAGAGAGACAATGAGTATGAGGTTGGTAGCAACCTCAGATGTATCCCTGCTAGCACCAGCAGGTGGAGGAGACCTGAAGTTACTCACTCACATCATGGCTCATCGCTATAAGGAGTGAGAGTCAGAGATGTGAGCTTTGTAGACCGGTGACTTTACATAATGATGCTGTGGTGTGGACCAGTATTGCTGTAATGGACTTTGACAATAAAGGGTAGAAAAGATGGCCTAAGGGAGCCCTAAGATGCTCCAACTGCCTGAGGACCCCTCTCTAACCTAGAGGTCCATCAGCCCTCAGAGCAGCAATGCTCTGATTACTGACCTGGTAAATTAGCAGGCTGAATAGAGACCTAGAAAAAGACTATGAAGGCACACATATGGGCCTTACTGCCTACATGTATAACTCTTCCAGCTCCATTCTAAGCATATCTAAGCCAGTACCTCCATGAATAAGGAGTTTGAAATGACAAAGAGAAACAGGATCAGGCTTGTGTCCTGGAGCTTTTAAGGCAGTGCTAAGAAATCCAAGGTGGGCAGGTGAATCTGTTCTCTGCTCACCTCAGGAGATGGCTGCTAGTGACAGACTGGGGGAAGAAAGAAAGCAGGGATCAGAGAATTCAAGCAGAGGGGCTCTGTATGTAAAGCCCTCCTGGAGGTTTTGGCTTCTGGTTGGGCCAGAAGTTGCTGAGAGAGAAGGGCCTAAAG
This sequence comes from Megascapheus bottae, assembly GCF_031878675.1. Taxonomy (NCBI): domain Eukaryota; kingdom Metazoa; phylum Chordata; class Mammalia; order Rodentia; family Geomyidae; genus Megascapheus; species Megascapheus bottae. The sequence continues at coordinate 18,482,624 of NC_143535.1, forward strand.
CTCCTGTGTTACTTTTACCTCCTGGATCCCAGCAGGCTTTCTTTTCCTCTGCATTCAACTTGCATACTAATTGAAATCTCTCCCTGAGAAGAAGCCTTCTTCTTGACAGATTCTTAAGAATAGATGTAGGTTTTGAAAAAGCCCAAGATGGCATTGCCTATAATTATAAAGTAATTGGTGTAATTGAGAGATTGGGGTCTCATGCAAATCATTCTCCTGTTTTCAACTTTACATCCAGGCTATTTTTATTTTATTTTATTTTTAATGAGCATGAAATCATGTGCATCGGGTATGGCACTGTGTGTTTCCGTCTGGGTCCTTAGGAATGCACAAGGCAGGATTGACTGTGGTAGATTGAAGATGAGGCAACAACTGGCCCTGGAGGGTCGTGGAGAAAGTTCCCAGACCTCTCTGGGCCTTAGAAGATGAGAGTGGCCTTCTGTAATACTAAGAATTTACTGGAGGACTGTGAGCAGCATGAACTCCATACTGCAATGCCTTTGTTCCCTTGTGTTCCAAGACTCTTGATTAGGGATAGATGGTTGAATGGTGGAATTAGTGGGAAAAGAATCTGAGAAACATCACATCATGGCAGTAGCTGTTTAATCAGTGATCCAATGAGCTTGATGCTTTCTTTCCTCTCACACCCACTTTTAATAGATGGGTAGTTGTTATAATTGTACTGTTAGGCCACTGAGGGTCATGAGGGTAACCGAGGGGGCAGCAGAGGTCGCTCTCTCTTCTAATGAAGAGCTGCGGTCTGATACACCTGCACAATCCTGATTGTACCTGCCCAGTTAATCACAGCCCCTGTAAGCTGACTGATTGTACTTGCCCTGTTAATCACCACCTCCATAAGTTGAAAATGTTTTTCTTCCCCTGCCTATAAAAATCGTGGCCTGCTTAGGTTCCAGCATGACTTCTCTGTTCCCCTACAAAGAATTCGCCTGGTAGTGTCCTCTAATAAACTTTCTTTTCACTCTACTTACCCTCCTGTCTCTCTCTCTCTCTCTCTCTGGAATCCTTATATTTACCTGTTGTAGATAAAATGAATTCTATTATGCATCGCCCTATGGCATTGTTTCTTACTTATAATGGGTATTGACTTACTATGGCTGCTGTAACAAATAGCCACAGATTGAATGCCTAAAAGCAGCGGAATATTCTTCCACAGGGAGGAGAATAAAAGTTTTAAAACATGGCAGAGCCACACTTTAACCTTTTTACTTTAGGGTAGCATCAGGTCCTTGTCTCTGTGGCCTCTGTGGCTCCATTTCTCATCCTCTGCCTCTGTCTTCCCATAGATTTCTCCTCAGTGTATCTGCATGTCTGTGCTATTTTTATCTGGGTATATTTCTTTTTCTTTTTGCATTTCAATAATTTTATTGAGAAGTACCTAACATGAGTTGATCAGGTTACATCTGCCAACTCAAAGTTAACACTGATGTTTTCAAAATGTTGAAATGTATCAGCCCTTTGGGGAAACTGCAAGGTTTTCCATTAAGTATGGTGCACAAAGGTTAAGGATAAGTTAAGGTCTTTGGTCTGTTTCTTCAGTGCTCATTTATCCTTAACAGGCCTCTCTGGGTATATTTCTTATAAGGATACTTGTGATCCTATTCTAAGGCCAACCCAGACTCTTCAGGGTATTTTTCTTATTTCGAGATCCTTAACTATTACAGTTACAAAAGCCCTTTTCCTAGAAAAAAAAAACACCAATAACAGCAACATTTCCAGTCTTCCAGGATGAAGACTCAGTTTATCTGGGTGAAGCATCATTCAGCTGGCTGTAAGAGTTACAGTTTCCTAGAGTCAGGATTACTAAGTTAAAATCCAAGCTCTAAGACATCATGACTATGTGACCTTGAGTGATTTTCTTCACTTTTCCATGTCTCAGATTCCATCATTCCTAGAGTGGGAGGAATAGTAAACCTGTCTCATAGGGTAGCTGTGTGGGTTAAATCATTTCAGATCTATAAAGCACTCAGGAAAGTCTTTGGCACAAGGGAAGTTCCCATGTGGTCACTAGTTTTTCCTCTAATACCTAGTTGTAGACTTGTCATCACATGCTTACCTAAACTCTTCCAGAATTTTAACACATTTTCCCTGCTGAAAGTTCTGGCATAAATTACTTTCTGTTGGCTCAAAAATTTCTTTTTCCATGTTTAAAGATCATGGATTGAAAGACAATATTATTATGATGATAATAGCAATCAAAATAATCTATAGATTCATCCAACCTCTGTCAACATTACATCAAGTGTTATTGCAGAAACAGGAAAAAAATGAATCTTAAGATTCATATAAATTCTCAAAGGACCCTAAATAGCACTGAAAAAAAAAAATGAACACAATGACATGATTGGAGGATTCACAGTTCAGGACATTAAAACTTCCTGTAGAGGGCCGGGAGTTTGGCCTAGTGGTAGAGTGCTTGTCTAGTATGCAAGAAGGCCTGGGTTCAATTCCTCCACACTACATACATAGAAAAAAAAAGCCAGAAGTGGTACTGAGGCTCAAGTGGTAGAGCTCTAGCCTTGAGAAAGTCCAAGGACAGTGCTCAGGCCCTAAGCTCAAGCCCAGGATAGGCAAAAAACAAACAACAACAACAACAAAAAACCCAAACAACTTCCTGTAGAGCTTTTGTTTGTACAGTGTGAGTGGTACTGGCATGAAGACAGAAGTATGGAAGAGTGGGATAGGATAGAGAACCCAGAAATAAACTTTCATATACATGGCCAAATGGATTTATAATAGCACCAAGACCATTCAATGAGCCCAGGACAATATTTCCAGCTTGCTGAATTAGAAAAACTGTAAATTCACATAGAAAAGAATGAAGCTAGACCCTTACATAACATATAAAGCAATGCAAAGTGAAGTCAACTATCTAAGTACATGGCACAAAACTATAGAAGTCTCAAAAGAAAGGGGAAAAAGATACATGACATTGGGTTTGATAGCTTTTTCTTGTATATGACATCCCAAACACAGACAGCAACAACAAAGATAAACTAGACTTCATGAGCAATACTACTATATCTACCAAAACTATTGAGAGTGAAAAAGAAACCCGAAGAATGAGATAAAATACTTGCCAATATCATATCCAAAAATATAAATAACTCTTACAACACTCTTACAACAATAAAAACAACCCAATTAAAAATAGGCAAAAGACTTGAATACATATTGATCCAAAGAAGATACACAGATGGCCAAGGAGTGCATGAAAAGATGCTTCACATCACTGGTAATTGGGAAAATGCAATTTAAAAACCCAAATGAGATAACAGTTGATACCCACTAGGATGCTGCTATTGACAGCAACAGCAATAATAACACAAGAAAAACAATGAAAATGACAAGAGTTGGCCAGGCTGGGGAGAAATTGGATCCTTCTGCCTTGCCAGTAGTGTAACAGGTATTTAAACTGCTTTTTTTTTTCTGGAGAAGCACTGAATCCTTACATGAGCCCACGACTTAACTAAAAGCAAGAGAAAATCCTGACATCTTTGCCTGTATTTGTGTTGTTGCACTAAGCCATTCTTCCTGGATTCCACAGTGGAGTGCAGAAGGATAACAGGAAAGGGTAAACGTCTTCCTCAGGAGAGATTGCATACCAGGCAACAATGCCTGGTTTATCCTGACCAAAATTACTCCCCCGAAGTCATGACAGCCATAGCAAATTCTCTAAAAATCCCTTCCACAATGACCAGCCTGGCAATGCTTTAACCAGGATAGTTTAATAATTATGCATGCTTCTTCCCCTCCTCCCCCCATTCTCTATCTATTGAACCTAAAGGTCTTGTTTGTATTCTGAACATAGTCAAAGATGAGCTGGAGTGCTTATTTTCCCTCTTCTCATGCTACAAAAGAAATCACCATCTATTCTTCACCATTATTTATTTATTTATTTATTTATTCATTCATTCATTCATTCATTTATTCATTCATTTATCTATTGTTGCCAGTTGTGGGGCTTGACCTCCAGGCCTGAGCACTGTCCTTGAGCTTTTTCAAGGCTAGAGCTCTGTCACTCGAGCCACAGCACTACTTCTGGCTTTTTCTATGTATATGGTATAAAGAAATCGAATCCAGGGCTTTGTACATGCTAGGCAGTACTTTACTGCTAGGTCATACTCTCAGCCCTATGCTTCTTTTTATTTGTCATGTTGAGGTAAGGGGCCAGACCTGACCTCTGGAATTCCAGGAGTTTGGCCTGGAGACTAACGTTCTGGTTACAGTGGGAATATTAAATGATGCAGCCCTTGTAGAAAAAAGATGATGTTTTTTCACAAATATAACATAAGTCTAGACTAAGGAATTATTGTTTAATAGGTTCAGAGTTTCAGTTTGGGAAGGTGACAAATTTTGGGGATGGGTATATTTAATACCATGAAAAGAAATGGTCAAAATAAATTGAGTATAGTGGTTTAAGCTTATAATCCTAGCTGCTTGGGTGACAGAGAAAGATTTGAAGGAACACAGTCTAAGGCCAGCTTTGTGCTAAAAGATTTCTGAGACTCCATCCCAAACAATGGATGGATGCTGTAGTGTACATCTGTCACCTCTAGCAATGCAACAAAACACCAATAGAAAGATTATGGTCTTGTTTTTTCTGGGCATGAAATATGCTATATCTAAACTAACTAAATCATGCAGCACTATTCACAATAGCCAAGCTCTGGGATGAACAGAGCCAGAAAATGTAAGACATACAAGCATACATACACAGACACACAGGCAAACACACACAATGGAATATGATTCAGCCATAAGAAAGAATAGAATTATATCATTTATAGGAAAGTAGATTGATCTAGAAACCATTATATTAATCAAAGTAAGCAAAATTCAGAAGGGCAAAAGTCACATGCTTTTTCTCCTATGTGAATCTAGGATATATACGTGTGTGTGTGTGTGTGTGTGTGTGTGTGTGTTTGATAAACTTGACCAAAATATAGCAGATAAACTGTAAAATATCACAATGGAGCCCCTTCAAAGTACTACTTTATCACTCCCTGAACATGAACATTGGGATATTGAAACATGCCCTGTCTAGGACGTAGGTAGTAGTAGTAGTAGTAGTAGTAGTAGTGTGTGTGTGTGTGTGTACAAATAAAGATGGTACAGGATGGGAAATACAATCAAAACACTTTATGTACATGTATGGAAATGGAAACAATGAAGCTTGCCGAGACTGCTTTGTCAAGATGCACTATGTGCACAAATGGATGAGTTAAAATGAAACTGCCTTGTATAGCTAACCAATGCTGATAAAAAACAAAAAAAGCAAAAGAAAATAATGCAAAGAGAACCAGCAGCATGGGTCAAGTATTAGAACACCTCTGTAGCATGTGCAATGCTCTGAGTTCAGGGAAAAAAGTCAAAATAGTGTACATCGTATCTTTTACTGTTACTGCAATAAAAATCCACAAGGTATCCTTTCTTGCCTGTGGGAAGAGCCACAGGTGAGATATGATTGGTTATCAGAGAACACAGGTCACAGAGCAAGAACCACTCAACTTTAATCTGTGTTTTGCAGGTGAGGGAATGAGGCCTTGAGAGGTCTTGGTTTATGGAGAGCTTTTGATCCTATTGTGGGTTTTGTCCTACAAATAAACCGTGTACTCATTGAATTTTAGAAACTTAAAAAATAATTAACTAAAGTGATGTCAATTGCATATAGTATCTGGATGGAGAATACGGGGCTGGAAGGTAGCCTGCTGTTCTGTAAGAGGAGAAACAAAACCCAAACCAAATGGACAGCCACACATACCTGTGGCAGGGACACAGTGCTCGCCCAAGACCTCTTGACCTTGGCTTGTGTTTGCCACCCTGACTTCTGAGAATGTAATAGAGAAGTAATTGATATGTGATAGATACCAGCGCTAACATAGAACAAAATTCCTTTAAGGAGCTTACTACAGGGCTTATCGAGAAGATGAGTCATAAATATCTATCTAGAGGGAAATAAGGAATAATCTTGGAACAATCGCGGAGCTATCATAGGCACTTTATGGTTCACTATGAGTGAAAGGAGCTCACAGGTGACTGGCTTGGTGGAAGCTCGTGACTACTCTGAGACAACTTCACCTCAGCAGAAAGGGTGACATTGATTGGGAGATACCCATGAACTGATATGTTGAATTGAAATACCATTTTTAGCACTATATAAAAAATAATAACAATAAAAAGGTGGTTCTAACAAGTGGAGAAGCCAAGATCGTACAAGTGGAGAGGCCGAGATCTGGACTGTCAGTCAAGTATTAAGAAATGGTTGTTGAACCAAGACCAAATTCTTAGCCTCCACAGTAGTTTACTTTCCATTATAACGACAATGACTTGGGATAGTCAACTTAAAAAGGCTTATTTGGCTCACAATTTTGACACTTGGCCTGCGGCAGTCCAGTGTACCATTTGAGGACTTGTCTCCAATGGTCAAAAAAATCTTTCAGAAGGCCCTACCTCTGAAAGCTCTCATCACCTCCCAATACTACATGGGGCTGTATGCATTTAATTATACACTTATTGAATACTTGGGGGACATATCAGATCCAAGATACAGAAATTTCATTAGGTCTCTATTTCCTCACTTGGAAAATGAGATAACGTTAATTTCCCCCCACACAGATTATTGTGAGAGGTAAAGGAAGAATGTTTCAAGCACATTCAGTACATACTTTCTGGTGTAGAGAAGATTTGAGAGTTGGGCTCTAACAGTGAAGAAGTTGAGGAAGAGGTGAGGAGGATTTGAGCAATGAAGAATAGGAATGAAGAATGAATAAGCTATGAAGAATAGTGGGCTTCCCTTCCTTGCAGAGAGGTGGGTAGGCTGTTGATGGGCAGGAGAGGAAACCTATGTCTGGCAGCCTTTAAAGGATCATCTCTGAGCTGGGTACTAAACTAAGAAATTGAGCCCATTATGTGCAATGGGTTCCTGCTCCCATTTGGCCAATACCCTGGGTCACCCAGGACTTGCATCCTTAAACACTTAATCCCGATCCTAACATGCTAAGTCCTTATCACAGTCACCGTCCCTTTGTGCATGTTCTACACCATCCTTGTAAAGTGCTTTTCAATCATTTATTAGCTCATCAGAAATTTAATGAGACACTGGGAACATAATTTGTGCCTCAGAGGGTGAGATGGAATTGTTTGCAGGGTAGTTATGACCTTCGAAAGGCCCTCTACATGCAATCACGTTACAGTGCAGTAAAGAAATTTACATATGCAATAGTTATCAAGGGTTACTCTATGGGGAAAGGAGAAATGACGAAAACTTAATTTTAAAGAGGGAAAATGAGCCGATGCCATCCCACATGCCTTGTAGAGTGACATTTCATAGTTCCCCTGAAATTTGGAGTGTCCTGTGTGATTACTGTACTGAAATGATCTTACTCTTCTAATTTGGAACTATTTAGGTAATTGGCCTGTATAGTAAATATCATACATAGATGAGTCCTAATCTTATTTCCCTCTTCTCAATGAAAACAGATCCACCAGGAATTGGATTACAATTCTTTAGAAGTTCTCTGTCCTCAAGATATCTTTCAAGGCTCTAAGATATTTTTTTTGTTTGTATTTTTGTTGGTCCTGGGGCTTGAACTCTGGGCTTAGGTGCTATGCCTAGGCTTCTTTTGCTCAAGGTGAGAGCTCACTACATCAGCCACAGTATCACTTTGGTTTTTTGTTTGTTTGTTTGTTGAGTAGTTTATTGGAGATAAGAGTCTCATGGAGTTTCCTAACTGGGCTGGCTTTAAACCATGATCCTCAGATCTCAGTCTCATGAGTAGCTAGGCCTGAGCCACAGGCATCCAGCTTCAAGGTCCAATTTTTTAAAGTTTATTTTAAATTGTTATTATAAAGGGAATGCACAGAGAGGTTACAGTTCTATAAGTCAGGTAATGAGTCCATTTCTTTTTGGACAATGTTAATACTTCCCTCACTCTTCCCTAGTTTTCTCCCTCTTGACTCCATGCACAAGTTGTAGATTCATTTTCAACACACAGTGTCTAGTGAGGATCACTGCTGCATTTGTTCACCCTTTGTCCCCCCATTTCTGTGTCCCCACTTTGCCTTCCCAAAGGCAGATAAGCAATGAAGCAAGATGGAAAGAAAAGTAAAGAGAAACAAAGTTAACCAAATAAACCATCTTGTTTCCATTTCCTGGAGTTCATTTGGACAAATATTATTTTATAACATCAGAAGCACACAGGCATTGTACCTTTGTGTTGCTCCACTATGCTGTGGCCAGGGCCCAATTTCCAACACCCTTGGGGTAAGGGCTGGAGGGGTTTAGCGCCTCCTCACCCTGTGGCTTGATTCAAACATCAGTAACTGTTGCCAGTGTTGCTAGGTGGATTGGTGGCTGCATATCTATCTGTGTCTGTGAGGAAAGCTTCTCCATGAAAATTCAGCTGAGCACTAGTAATATACCATGAGACCTGGATCAGCCATAGTAATGCCAGTCATATACCCTGGATTTTCTGTGGAACAGTACATCCTGTTATTTCCGAAGCTGCTTTGGGTGCTTGTTTTTATTATGTCCAACAAGAGTTCTAACAGAAGCAGGTGATACCAGATAGCACAATAGAGTAACTGGTACAAAGTACCCTGGATTCAAGACCACCTGTAGAGGTATAAATTCCCTCACCTTTCAGACAAGACATAATAATCATATTTACCTCAGGATTGCTATGAGAATAAATGGAATCGTTTGGGTGCACACATAGGAAGTGTTATTATTGATGATGATTATTTTACTGGCAAAATTAGCTTGCTGAAGCTAGTGTGCATGATTTACCCAGGTAACATGGAACACCAGAGGTACAGCTGACATTGGATATCAGAATATTTGTGGTATGGCTGTTGGGGGCCAAGAACCTACTATGCTCCCAGCACTTGGCTGGCTGCTGGAATGTGAACAAAGATGGTGATTCTATGAAAACAAGGGCCTGTGTATGAATACTTAAATTTCCCCAGTTCTATAACAAGGCTTTTTTCCCAGTGGGTGATCAATCAGCCGTGTTGACACCATGTGGCCTCCCAGGGAGGGAGGCATTTCTGAAGGGGGCTTATTTGGCTATTCATGGGCACACATAGCATGGCAGCTGCACACCCCAGCCAGGGCACTGGCTTTTGAGGCACCCTTGCCTGTAGGTGGGCGGCAGAGCTGTGGGAGGCATGGAGCTTTCTTTCTCCCAGGCTTCCCCAGGCATCTGCTTCAGCAACTTGCTCTTAGTCTCATGATAAATTCATTACCAGAAAATGAAGCTAGAGTTTTCTAGTGACATAAAAAATGGATGAGAGAAATAGGGACTGAGATGAATGATCAAAGGCTGCTTGTGGGTCCGGCTACATCCGGTGATGTCTATGTCTACATCCCAATTCTTTCTTTTGCTCCTTTGGATTTGAGCAGATGGGGTTTTGTCCTCTTAATAGGAAACACGCTGCAACACTTAGTGAAGTGCTCCAACCCTAGTGTCACACCAGAGTGGGGAAAAATAGACACGTCTCCCCGGTTACTGTCAAAACTATGAAATCCAGGCCTGCCACTTAACAACCTTCTGGCAGGTTCTTGGCACCCTCAGGATAGCGTGGAAAAAACACATCGCTCCCTGCTCAGAAGCTGCTAATGGCTTCCAATTGCTGTAGACTGAAATGTAAGCTCCTTAGGATGCCATTTAAGGCCCCTCTGTGATCCCCTTCTAGCCTCTCTTTAGTCTAATCCTTCTCTATGTCACCTAAGAAACCCGACACTTTCACATGTAGATTATTGGATTCACCAAAGCTCGTGCGCACACGCACACACACCGCATCTTGGCCTAAGCTGTGATGTTAAATTCCTTGCCTTTAAACATCCTTCTCTATCTTTTGCACTTATTGAAATCTTCCCATTCCCTGGAGAGCGCTCCATCAGCAAGTCATTCACAAAGTTTGTGATATTCCTTCATTCAGAATGAATTCATGCAAAGGTCAAGCAAAGGAATCTGTCCCGGGTAGGTGAGATCAGTGAGGGATGGAAAGACAGAAGAAGACATCCTTTTCTCATTGTGCCTTCTCACCCTGTGAGTACACTTAAGTAGGTTCATAACTTGGGGCCTGTAAGTAGATTCATCACCTATTTGTTGTTGTTTGAGACAGGATGTCTCAAATCCAGGCTGGTCTCAAATCCAGGCTGGTCTCAAATATATCCCTCCTGCCTTATTCTCCTGAGTGCTGGGATTACAGTTAAGTATCACTATGTTTAGCTTTAAGTTTATAACTTTTGGGCCAGCAGTTCTGTAGATGGGAATTTATTCTGTGACTATTCATCATTATGTTTTTTTTTTAAATAGTAAAAAATTTGGAAGAAACCTTAATGCCTACAAATAGCAATGTTGTCAAAGAAACTGTGATTTATCTGTATGGTAGAGTGACATTCATCCTCTTAAAAATTATGGGGCACAGAAGTAGTTGATGGTTTAGGAAAATGTTCATGGTGTTTTCATCAAGAGAAAGAAATATAAAACTATATGAAAAGAGAAATCTGAGTCTAGAAAAGATACATATAAAACTGTTGGGCTGCCACCCGGAGTAAATGAAATACTATTTGTCTCTTACAAACCATTCAATAGACTTCTTGATGTTTATAAACTGCCATCTGTCTTCCCTTTCCTGTCTTTTTCCCTTCTCCTCCTCCTGCTTTCCTCTTCTTCTTCTTCTTCTTCTTCTTCTTCTTCTTCTTCTTCTTCTTCTTCTTCTTCTTCTTCTTCTTCTCCTTCTCCTTCTCCTTCTCCTTCTCCTCCTCCTCCTCCTCCTCCTCCTCCTCCTCCTCCTTCTTCTTTTCTCCTCTTCCTCCTCTCCTCTTGTGTGTGTGTGTGTGTGTGTGTGTGTGTGTGTGTGTGTGCACGCGCACGTGCTTGTAAGAGAAGGTTTCACTATATAATCCAATGTTTGCCTTGAACTCTAGGATGGGACCCTCCCATCCTGGCTATAATCTTAAGGACAGTGCCCACCCTGTACCTTCTTCATCCTCTTCATTCATTTTAAAGGCTTATTCCCACAGTAGAAGAGCAGCAGAATAACAAGTAATTGTACTCGTACTCTAACTCTGTAAATCTGTCCCCATGCTTCTGCTTCCAGGGTAAACTCATTCACTTGCCCTGCCCTTTCTTTCCTATGATGCTCTTTACTTCCTTCTCAAGGAAACTGTCTTCTGCAAGAGAGTTTGTGTTGTGGGTCTCAAGTGGTGTGTATAACCTCACTAAAGTCTGAGCAACATTGACTTACACCAAGTTATTTTTTAGCCTACAGTATGACTAACCATATGAGAACAAAGAATCATCATTTCTACCTTTTCTTTTCTTTTGGTGGTACTGTGTTTGAACTCAGGTCTTTGTTCTTGCTGTTAAGTTCTCTTTTTTGCTAGAGATACACTCTTTTTCCTCTGATTACTTTTTGAAGTAAACTCTTGCTTTTTGCATGGGTGGCCTAAAACCTCTCATCTTTGATTTAAGTTCCCCATCTAGCTAGGATGACCAATGCGGATCACCATGTTCAGCTATTGGCTGTGATGGGATCTTGGGTATCCATCGTGAGGGATGGCCTCAAACTGCATCCTCCAGATATCTGCAGATGAGAACTGCTGTCCCTAGCTTTGTCATTCCTGTCTGTCATGTCTCTCTCTAATGGTACAAAATAGAATGGTTACCAGGAGGGCTTTTCTACCACCTTTTCTGACAATCCACACGTAGGACACATTTAGAAGTTATACTAGTCAAGATCCTTTAATATATATATATATATATATATATACAGAGATAGATAGATAGATAGATAGATAGATAGATAGATAGATGTGTCATGAAGAATTGACTCACAAGGGTTACAGATTCAGCTTACAGAGATCTTGTCTAGCATGTTCCATGCCCTGCATTTAATCTCCAGCACTACAATCAATAGAATAAATAAATACTTAAAAAGTAATTGATACACAAAAAATTATGGTATGTGTGAAGTGCTATGGTCTGCAGTCAGCAGATTGGAGGCACAGAAGAGCCCACGGAGTGGTTCTAGTCTGAGGTTGGCAGGCTCAGAACCCAAGAAGAGGTGAGATCTAATTTGAGTCTGAGGGGAGGAAAAGATGGATGCTGCTGACCCCAGCAAGCAAACAACAGGAGTTTCTGGGTTTTGCTTGTTTGTTTGTTTTTGGTCTGTTCTAGGGCTAGAACTCAGAGCCTGGGTGCTGTCACTGAGCCACTTTGTCCTCAAGGCTAGTGCTCTACAACTTGAACCATAGTACCATTTCAGGCTTTTCCTGAGTAGTCTATTGGAGTTAAAAATATCATGTACTGTTCTGTCTTGGTTGGCTTTAAATTGTGATTCTTAGATCAAAATCTCCCAAATAGCTAGGATTACAGGTGTGAGCCCCCCAGTACCCAGCTAGGAGTTTCCTTTTACTCAGCTTTTTGTTTGTTCCACTCAAGAGTTCAGCTGACTGAAAGAGGTCCACCCACACTGGATTGGACACTGTGCTTTAAGTCTGCAGGTTAGAAAAACAATCTCACCCAGAACAGTATTTTGATCAGCTGTATACCTGAAGAAGATGTGTAACATTAACCATGACAGTTACATTAAAGCCAGTCACTAGAGATACTTTGGTCCATGGGTTATTCTCCCAGCTCTGTGGTGCATCCAAAACATCTGCTTTAGAAGATGCAGTCAAAGATGTGGGAGGTGTTCGAATGAGATAAGGAGGAATTTATCCATGGATGCATGGGGCCTTAGCCTCAGAGAGAGGACTGGACCCAAGAACTCCTGTGGTCCCTTTCCCAACACTGTTACCAAATCCATAAAGCAATCACTTTAGAAAAAGAGAAAAGGTTGATTTGGACTCACTGTTTTTGAAGATTCCTGTGCCGTGGTTTATGGAACCATTTCTTTGGGCCTCTACTGTGCAGGAAAAATGGGCCATACTGGGAAACATTTAGCAGAATGAACTGCTTACCTCCTGGCCAGGCACCAGAGAGGCAAAAGGAAAGTGCTGAGGTTGCATAGTCCCATTTAAGGGCATGACAGAATGATCAGAGGACCTCCCACTAAGCTCCATCTCCATTGGTTCAGGTATCTCCCAGTACTGCTGCTCTTGGACCACGTTGGGGATGGCTGGGGGAGGGTGGGCCTTTAAGATCCAAACTATAGCAGATCTGGCCACTTCTGCAGCAGGAGAGGAGAGGAAAGAGACCTCAGTGCTCTTGAGTGCTGGTGGGGAGTTGACTTAGTGCATCTCCTTTAACTTTGCATGCCCAGCTGTCTCTCATCTCTATCTGTGACTGCAGACTGTGTTCACTGCTGATTTCCTGGCTGTGTCAATATCGCTGACACTATGACACATCTCTCTCCACACGTGCAGCGCTGCTGTGGTGGCAAGTTGTGTGGAACAAAATTAATTAGCTAGTCCCTGCAAAAGCTTTCTGAGGATGAGAAGCATGAAAGCCTTCCACCCAAACATGTTATGTTTCCTTCTGACCCTCCTGAGCTCCAGGTTTGGGAGATGTTGAATTGTGGGTGGAGCCAGGAATAGATAGAATTTGGGAGGAGGAACACTAGAATGTTTATAGCACACTGGAAATTTCTGTTTGGTCAGTTTGGTCTGGTAAAGATATAACCAGATGCTTAAAAAATGCTCTTCTTAGGGGCCGGGAGTTTGGCCTAGTGGTAGAGTGCTTGCCTAGCATGCACGAAGACCTGGGCTTGATTCCTCGGTACCACATACATAGCAAAAAGCCAGAAGTGATGCTGTGGCTCAAGTGGTAGAGCCTTAGCCTTGAGAAAATCCAGGGACAGTGCTCAGGCCCCGAGCCCAAGCCCAGGGTTGGCAAAAAAAAAATGCTCTTTTTAAAAGCACGGACTCCTCATCTGATTCCCTAAGTGGCAAGTAGCAAGCAGAAGTAAAAGTTTGCCATCTCTACTTCCATTTTATACCTGTCTCTTCTGCAGTCAGCTTGAACTCCAAGAATGACAGGACTGAGTGACTCAGGCATCTTCCTGACAGGGGATGGAAAGTACCTCTGAGGAGCAGCATGAATTGGAAAGGCAGACCACTCAGCAGCAAATGAGGACGAGTACCTGTAATGATGAGGTTGTGCCTCGGATTTGGAGGAAATATCTCATGGGGACCAGATTGCTCCCCTCAGGTGATGATAGCTAACAACAGCTCCAGAACTCAGCTGAGTCAGAACAGATAACGATCCATCAGGCCACATGTTGCCTGGCCACATGTTTAATTATACATCCCTTTCTCCCCTTCTCCTACACCTGTCCTTTCAACCTACAGCTTCCGTCTGTACCCTGAAAATGGTCTGACCTTTTCCTAGTGTGATATATATATATATATAACAAATCTACTTTCTCTTGCGCCTCACCTTTCTGCCTCTTCTCTTTAAGTGATCTAAGGATGTGGGTGCTGCCTCCCATGGGATTGGACCTTAGGCTGACGATGCCAGGTACTCCCAGATTGTTGTGTACCTTGTTGATTCATTCTGAGAACTGTCAGCTTATGTGTATCACTTTGAAGGCCCATCTTTGCTCACGTTGTGATACTCTAGTTCTGTTCAGTCGCCCCTATAGCTGAAGAGACAGAATATGTTCAAGTCAGAGAGGAAGATCTTGAGTAAGAAGCACAAATAAGTCTCAATGTCTTTCATGCCTGCTTATATAAATATCTGGATATAGAGGCCAAGGTGTTTTGGTCTCAGCCATTTGGAGAACCAATGTGAAAAGCTAGAGAGGGTGTACATCAGGCTTGTGTGATTTTTTCCTTCCTGCTGGTGCTGGCAAACTCTAAGTTTTTACCACCTTGAATTTCTGCAAGTGTTTGCTTAGCCCTGGCGTATGCATGAAGGAGAAGCGTGTCTCTTTATATATCATTCCATCAGGACCCAGGCAGTGGTGTAATCCTAACTATTCAAGGGGCTGAGATCTGAGGATCAGGATCATGGCTCAAAGCCAGCCTGGCAGAGAAGTCCATGAGACTCTTATCTCAAATTAACCACCAAAAAGCTAGAAGTGACACTGTGGCTCAAAATGCTAGCTTGAGTGGAAAAGACTCAGAGACAGAGCCCAGATGCTGAATTCAAGCCCCATGCCTGACCCCTCCCCCCAAAAAAAACCCCACAAAACCTTTAGAAGCACAGCATTATAGCCGAAGCCTACTAGAGGAGCAGACATCCCTGTACAGAGAACCCATGTGTACCTCTTTCTTACTGCTTCAAAGGGAGACACTGATGCTCATTAGATGGAAATATGGAAAAGAGGTAGAGGGAGATCAAATCACTTGGGAGCTTTGTAACAGACAAAGCTAGAATCAGATTCTAACTCTATCACCTTCTAGTGAGGACCTATCAGAACTCCTGGAAACCAGATGTTCAGTAGATGCAAGTTTCCAGCGGCAGATTCCAGGAACCCAGAGGACAACAATGCTTGACAGTTTTCATTTGTTGTCAGACCAGGAAAGGGAGTAGCGGAGTAGGAAAGAGGTCCAGGGAAGCAGTCCTTCAAGGTTTACTGCTGCATTCCCAGTCACCTGACCATGACTTGCCCACAAATCTTCTCATCAACCTGATGGGGTAGGGTGTGTGGGGGCGGGGGGTGCCTGGAGATGACATACCACCACACAGTTTAATGGGCAGACATTCAACTGTGCTTTTCATTTAGGTGTTTGAACTTTTTATTTCCAGAGTTTCAATCTGATTTTCTTTCTTTACTGAATTCTTCTCATGTGTCCTGAATTGTCTTTTTAAAATTTCATCTACTTCTTGAATTTTCTGCTTTAATGCTACTGGGCATTCTAATAAGCTAATCACTTTTTACAAAATTCTTTGATATTTCATGAACTTCACTCTAACCAATATTTGTTGCTATAAGTTGTTGAGTTCTGGAGGTTTCTGGACAGTCTTAAAGGATCATTTGGGTCATCGAAGAAGCAAGGAAGGACACATAAAAAGATACTACAACCAAATAAAAATAAAAATACAACCAACCAGAACCTTGTGACAGAAAAAGATGAAGAGGGTCTGGGGATGATCACTCACATCTGTAATTCAGGAGGCTGAGATCTGAGGTTCCCAATTCAAAGCCAGCCCAGGCAGGAAATCTGAGAGAATCTTAGCTTCAATTAAACAGCAAAAACCCAGAAGAAGAAGCATGGTTCAAGTGTTAGAGTGACAGCTTTGAACAAAAAAGCCAAGCAAAAGCACAAGGACCGGAGTGCAAGCCCTACTATTGGCACAAAAAGAAAAGAAAAGGCTAGGAAGGAAGTTGTTAGTTATGAATGAGTACCTGCCTTAAGAATATTAGAGTTCTCTCTGGCCGGGAGTTTGGCCTAGTGGTTAAAGTGCTTGCCTAGCATGCATGAAGACCCGGGTTCGATTCCTCGGTACCACATACATAGAAAAAAGCCGGAAAGTGGTACTGAGGCTCAAGTGGTAGAGCTCTAGCCTTGAGAAAGTCCAAGGACAGTGCTCAAGCCCTGAGCCCAAGCCCAGGACTGGCAAAAAAAAAAAAAAAAAAGAATATTAGAGTTCTCAAGTAAATAACCCAACAACACTCCTCAAACTCCTAGAAAAAGAGAAGTACAAGCCAAACCCCAAACTGGTAAGTGGTAGAGAGAAATAATAAGGATCAAGCCTAAATACAATATAAGTATTAAAATAACCAATGAAACAAAGGTTTGCTCTTTCTAAAAAGAAACAAGATTGACAAATATTTATCCATGTTAATAGAAAGGGAGGAGCCATATGAATAAAATTAGAGAAAAGATAGGGAAGATCATAACAAACACAATGAAATTAAGAACATCTTTAGAGAATACATCCAAAGCTTGCATTCTAATAAACTGAAAAATCTGGACAAAATGGGTACATTTTTAGAAACGTATAACCTGCTAAAATTGAGCCAGGAGGATATAAACCACTTAAACCGATTTATAACAAGCAATGAAATTGAAGCAGTAATACTGAGTCTTTCAACAAAGAGGAGCTTAGGACCAACTAATTTCACTGCTGAATTCTACCAACCTTTTACAGAACTAATATCAACACTCCTCAAAACAGGTAAAGACATGTCCAGAAAAAGAAGAGAGAAAGAGAGAGAGAGACCCATTTTTTGATGGAAAATAGAGGCAAACATTTCCTTTTTTTTCTATTTTTTCATATATTTTTTATTGTAATTAATAGAAGGGTTACATTATATTCACCAGATAGAAGGTGCATTACTTCACAAACATTGATACCCTTTCTCATGTCTTGGTCCTCATTTCCCTCCCCCCACCCCACCCCTCATCTTGTTTCCCCCCCTTTCCTATTCGATTTCATATTACCAAATAAGCATATATACAATACATCAGATAACAAGGTGAAATACTGCAACAGTATGAGATAACCAAGGGACAGCAAAAGAGATGAGAGATAACACAGTACATTAAGGACAACTATCACTTATTATATAGCTTTTGTTTCTTCATCCTGGAGGTCCTTTCATTTAGTGTCATACTATATGGCCTTATGTATCTAGGTTTTTTTCTATTGTAAATGTCTGCTAGGTGAGCCCAAGGTTTCTACTGATTAGGACAAATGTGAGAAACCATTAAGCCTTTGTTCCTTTGAGTCTGGCTTACTCCACTTAATATGATTTTTTCCAAGTCTTTCCATTTCCTAACAAATGGGGTGATGTCATTCTTTCTGACAGCAGCATAGAATTCCATTGTGTATAAATACCACATCTTGTTGATCTACTCATCAACTGAGGGGCATCTGGGTTGGTTCCATATCTTTGCTATGGTAAATAGAGCTGCAATGAACATTCTTGTGCGAGTGGATTTAGTATGTCCTTGTTTCTGGATGATTGGGTAAATGCCAAGTAGTGGAATTCCTGGGTCATAGGGGAGTTCTATGTTTAGTCTTTTGAGGAGCTGCCATACTGCTTTCCATAGTGGTTGAATGAGTTTGCACTCCCACAAATATTTTCAATAAGATAATTTGCAAACCAAATTCAACAATGTCTTAAAAACTGTACATTGTTATCTTCATTCCATGGATGCAAAAATGGTCCAACACATGGGAATCGAGAAGCCTAACAGTTCACATAAACAAAACAAAGGGTAAAGTTTTTGCAAAATTTTGTCAAGTCATTGACAGAATTTCACATAGGTTCATGATAAAAGCCTTCAAATACAGAAGAATGTACCTCAACGTAATAAAGACCGTATGTGTTATATCTATAGACAACATTATTCTGTATTGGGAAAAAAAAACAGAAATAGTTTCCTCAGGAGGAGTCCAAGTGGGTTCATTGCTTCCACTTCTTTTAATATAGTTCTTGAATTCTGAGACAGTGCAATTAGGTAAGAGAAGAGAAGGCATACAAATGGGAAAGGAAGACATGCTATCTCTACTTACATATGATGTGGTCCTACACTTGAAAGACCTAATTTCTACCAAAAGCTCTTAGATCATGTCACCATTTTCAGCAAAGTAGTAGCATATAAAGATCAATAGCTTTCCTGAATGTCAATAGTGAACAGTATGAGGAATAAAATGGGAAAACAATCCCATTCACATTAGTCTTAAATTAAAATACTGAAGAATAAACAACAAAAGTTTGTGAGAAAAATCTCTAGAATGAGAAGTATAAAATATTAAAGAAAGAAATTCAGGAAGATAGTAGAAGAGGAAAATACCTACCATGTTCAAGTACCAGCAGAACGGATATAATGAAAATGGCTATACCACAGAAAGCAATCTACAGATTCATTGCAATTCCCATAAACATTTCAGTGACATTTCCCACAGAAACTGAAAAATCAATCCTAAAATTCATATGGAAGCATAAAAAATCTTGAATAACCAGAACAATCTTGAGCAAAAAAAGAGCAATTCTGGGGATATCCCAACCTAGTACACAACTAAAAATTATACTCTAGAGCCTTCATAACCAAAACAGCACAGTACAGGCACACACAAAGCAAGAGAGGTAGATCAAGGTTATAGAATGGAATAGCTATAAATAAGCCCACACAACAGTAGCCTTCTGATTTTCCAAAAGAATGCCCCCAAAATACATTGGAGAAGAGACCCCCTTGAACAAATGATGCTGGGAAAGTAGTAGATAGATGTTAGATTCTAATTTCTTATCCTGTACACTTGTATTTATCTATCTGCCTATTATCTATCTATCTATCTATCTATCTATCTATCTATCTATCTTTCTATCTATATTGTGGAGTATATTAATGCAGAAAGGAGAATAAAATCATATGATCTGAAGGAAAATGAATAGACCTGGAAATTACCTTGCTAAGTGAAGTAAGGCAAGCTGAGAAAGGCAAGTATCATATATTCTCTCTTATATGTAGACTATAGACCTAAGTAAAAGTGAATATCACAAGTGTAAAATAGGGCTATAGGTGTGGGGAGGGGAGCAGCGGGGAGGGGAGCAGTGTGAAGGGGCTGATGAAAGGACAGAGTGAGGGAGAGTAGAGCTTCATACGCATGCATTCATCAATATGGAATAATAAAATTGCTTAAAATACAGACTAGGGGATAAGAAGTAAAAAGGAGGAATTTGATCAAAGTCCATTATATGAATTTATGGAAATAGTACCTCCTCCCAAAAAAGCAAACTCCTTTGTGTAATTGATATCTGCTAATAAAACACAGTGTCCTTACACAAAGCACTCTTCCTGTGCCCAGAGAAGGCCAGGGGAAGCTGAGAGCTTCCAGGGGGACATCTTGCTACCTTTGGTGTTAACTCCAAGAGTTTTAGAACCAGGGAAGCCAATCTCCATTTGGGAAATCTAGAGAATGATTGCAGGGATGGAAGTAGAGAATCTGATTTTAAAAAATCTCCCAATGCTACCTTTGAAAGGCCACAACTCCTTTCAAAGGAGGGCAGTTCTATTTGAAAGGTGTATTTGAAGCAGTCTTTAAAGGCCTAGAAGAACAGAATAGATACCAACATCTCCATCATGCCTCTGTCCACCACATCCATTCACACAAACGTAGCCCAGGATAACTGGAGGCTGTTCATCTGCTTTGGGATGTGAGCATTGCTCTCTTTCCTTCTGTCCTCCACTCACTTGCTGCTTCTGTTTCTGTTCAAACTCCATTGGGTGGCAGCCCAAAGAATCACCATGACTCTTGCCCTGCAGGAAGAAGAGTAGGATATCCCCTGGGGAGGGAGTGGCAATCCAGAGGCTGTCCTGGGAAATCTGAAAGGGCATAAAACTGCCAGGTGAGGTACTTTGGGGCAGGGCAGTGTGTTCAAGGTCAGCCCTCGCTTCCATTTCCCAGCACAAGCTGTGGACCTTGCTTGCCTTGGGTTTGTGTTTAAGAATGGTCATCGCTGCTCATAGCATCTCTTCTCTTCCTACAGCAGCATCTGCTTTCATCTTCATTGGTCCTAAGCAACAGCAGCCAGCACACTTCCAACCTGCTGTGCAGGAAAGGTTCCAGGGAAAAGGATGTGTGTGTGTGTGTGTGTGTGTGTGTGTGTGTGTGTGTGTGTGTGCAAAGCCAGCCCAGACAGAATGTCCATGAGATTCCCCAGTTAATCTAATTAATATCCAATTAATAACCTACTCTCCCCTAAAATAAAAGCCAGAGTTTGACCTGTGGATCTAGCAATAGAACACTAACAGTGAGCAAATAATGCTCTGGGGACAATGCCCAGGCCCTGAATTCCAGCCACAGGCCCACCTCCTCGCCCTCAGTCCTTCTTACCAATCATAATTCCTTGCCTTTTCCCTTAGCTCCTAGAAATCACAAATCGACTTTGATTTCCCCTTATGAATTTGCCTGTACAGGACTCTTTATACAGATGTTGCTTCTATGCCTGGTTTCTTCCACTTAGTACAATGAATTCAGAGTTCACCCGTACTGTAACACCTACTTCATTTCTTTGCACAGTCATATACTATGCCATTTTATGGATATATCACATTTTGTTCCTATTCATCAATTAACAAACAATTAGGATTGCTTCATATTCAGCTCTTATGAATAGTGCTGCTGTAAGAAACTTGTACAGATTTTTGTGGAGACATGTGTTCTCGATTCTCTAGAGTATACACTCAGACGAAAAAAAATTCCAGTTTGTATGCTAACTATATATATCTTTTGGTAACTCTTTCCTTTTGAGGACCTCCCAAATAATTATCTAAAGTAATTACCACATTTTATATTACCATCAGTCACAGATGGGGCTTCTATTTTCTTTTTCATTGTCACCAATACTTGTTACTTGAATTTCAGGTTCTAAATATCTTATTGTTTGGGAAGTTTCCATTAGGACGAATTAGAATTAATGCTGTTACACCTATTTTAATGTGCTTACTGCTACTTTCTTTTTTAAAGAAATTTCATTTCAATATGCAAAGGCAAGACAAGGCCTGGGGAAGATAGTAACTCAGAGCCAGCTTGGATAGAAAGTCCTTTTAGACTCCATCTCCAAAGCTAGTCAACAAAAAACGGTGCTGGTGGTGTGGCCTAAGTGGTATAGCACTTGCTAAACAGGCAGTCTGAACAAGCAAAAAGCCTGAAGTTCAAAACACAGTTCTAGCACAAAAGAAAAAATTCACAAGAAAGTGGTGGATGAGCAAGTGAAAATTATTTGAAAATTCCCAGTAATTTCTCATTATGTTTGATAATTTGTTAATCTGCCTTTTAATATATTTAATTTTCATTAATGTGAACCTTAAGTGTTTTTAAAGTGTTTTACAACTTTGTAAATTTAAGACTGAAACTCAGTGCTATTAAAAGAAACAAAAATGTAAAAATAAATACATAAACAAATACCTATGGGGACAGTGAAAATACATAAAATGTCTTTTCAAATCCTTGCCCATTTTAAAATGGATTTTTTAAATGGGTTAATATTGAGGTGTAACAGTTGTTTACTATTTTGTATATCCAATATATGGTTTTCAAATATCTCTCATTTTGTATTTTAAGTTTCTTGATCATGCCATGTGAAGTCTCCGCAGTTCTAATTTTAAGTCTAAGTTATTTCTTCCTTTATTGCTTTTGCTCACACACTAAAGTATTATATTTGAGAAACTGTTGTCTGATTCACGATTATTAAGTTTTCTTCAAAGAGTTATTCTTTTAGCTTTATAATATGTCTTTGATTCCACATATATTCATATAAATGAAGTAGAAACCAAAATTTATTCTTTCACATGGGGATCGTCAGTTGTCCTAGACACACTGATTGAAAAGAATTTTTCCTCCGCAGTAAATTGTCTTAGCCCCCTCCTCTCTCCCTTGTTTTTGATGCTGGTGCTTGGGTTTGAATTTAGGCCCCATAGTTTTGCTTAGCATTTTTTTGCTCAAGGCTGACATTCAGCCACTTGAGCCATTCTTCCACTTCCAGCCTTCTGCTGGTTAAACAGAGATTTATCTGCCCAAGCAGGCTTCAAACTACAATCCTCACATCTCAGCCTCCCGAGTAGCTAAGATTACAGGAATGAACCATTATCCACCTTTATCTTTGAACCCTTTGTCAAGTCGGTTGAACAAAATTGAATACATTTATTTCTAGACTGTTAATTTGGTTACATCTATCAATCATTATGTCCATACCACACTGTCTTCATTACTACATCTCTGCAATAATTTTTGGAAATAAAAAGTTCAAGTCTCCCATTTTTTTTTTCTGCCAGTCCTGGGGCTACAACTCAGGGCCTGGGTACTGTCCTTGGGCTTTCTCAAAGCTAGCACTCTACCACTTGAGCAACAGCACCACTTTTGGGTTTTTTTTTGTGTAAAATCAAGGACTTCGTGTATGCTATGTGAGCACTTGACCACTAGCCACATTGCCTGTCCACGTCTCCCAAGTTTATTCTTCCTTTTCAAAATTGTTTGACTAATCTAAGTATTGTGTATTTATGAATTTTAGGACAAGTTTGCCCATTTCCTCAAAACAAGACTTAGAATTTTGATAAGGATTAGATTGAATTTATAAATCAATTGGGATGTATTTATATCTTATTAAGTTTTCCTGTCCATGAACATAGTATGCATTCCCTTTTAGGTTTTCCTTCTTGTCTTTCAAACATGTCTTGTAAATTTTAGTGTATTAATCCTACTCCTGTTTTGTTAAATATAGCTGTATGTATTTTATTCTTCCTGATGGTTGTGTAAATAAGATTTTCCCCCTTAATTTGCTTTTGTCTATTCTTGGTCTGTTCACTGCTAGGGAACTGAGGTAGAATTGTTTGCAGACTATCTTCCCAGCACTCAGTAGCAAAGATCATGAGTTTGAATCAATTCTGTACTACAGAGAAAAGCCCTGACACTAAACTTAGCAAATAAAGAAAAGTAAAAAGGAAAAAGTATTTTTTAAATGTAATTGTTTTGTCAAATAGTTAACTCATCTTCACTGACTTTTTTCTGGTATTTTTTTCCATTCTCCATTTCATTTATTGCTAATCTTTTCTCTTCCCTTTCTGATGCTGTCTTTGAGTTTCATTTGCTACAGCTTTCTGCTTTCTTTAGGTAGACAACTTGGTTCCTGACTTGACTTTGGTCATCATTTATGTGCTTAATGGAGAGGAAACAACCCCCTTTAAGATCGGCCTTCATCACTTCCTATAAGCCTGACTGTGTATTTACAAATATCTTGTGATTTCTCCTTTGGTTCATCTGGGTTCCTAGGACAACATTAAGGTTTACATATTTATGTATTGCCCAAATTTACTTCTGATTATTATTTCTGATATCATTCCATTTTGGCAGAGAACACACTATATACATGATTTCAGACTTTCTAAATATATTGAAGCACTCTTCCTGGTCCAACATATGGTCTATTATGGAGAATAATGTATATATATATATATATACACTTTGCTATTTAGATATTTATTTGTCCAGTGTCTAATAATATTGCTCAACCTTCTAGTTTCTCATTCTTTTCTGCTAGTTGTTCTATATATTAATGAAAGTAGACTTTTCAAGGCTCCCTTATTGTTGCATTGTCACTTCTCCTTCCAATTATGTCAATTTATTCTTCTTTTGTAGCCTAGGGAGAGAGCTCAAGGTTTTTCGCTTGTGAATTAAATACACCATCAAGTCTCAGGTATTTTTTGAATTCAGTATAGATTCTTACAAAATGTTCCTATTTACTATTTTAAAAGACTATTTTTAGACATAAATTTTATTGTGTATATTTAAAGTCTACAAAGTAAAGGTAGGAGATACATATTAATAGTAAAAAGATTACTGAAGTGGAAGATATTATATATTCATCATTGTATGTAGTCATTCACATTTATTGTTTGTGAGGCAAGGAGAGATGAAATCTACTCTGTAATATTCATGTTGAAGGATATATCACTAGATTTATATTTTGTATTTTGTATACTGTATTTATTTACATTTGTGTATATATTGGCGTTTGGTTGGAATGTGGGTTGTTTTCTCAACAATGTGATGCATAGTGCTATATGCATTCTACACTTGATTTCCTTATTTTTTTTCCTTTTTTGAGCAGTCGTGGGCCTTGAATTCTGGGCTTGGGCACTGTCCCTGAGCTCTTCTGGTGAAGGCTAGTGTTCTATCACTTGAGCCACAGCACCACTTTCGGTTTTTTGGTGGCTAACTGGAGATAAAAGTCTCACAGACTTTCATGCTCAGGCTGGCTTTGAACCTTGATCCTCAAATTTCAGTCTCCTGAGTAATTAGCATTACAGGTGTGAGCCATTAGCTCCTGGCTATATCTGGGTTTTCTATTTTTTTTTTTTTGCCAGTCCTGGGCTTGAGCTCAGAACATGAGCACTGTCCTTGGACTTTCTCAAGGCTAGAGCTCTACCACTTGAATCTCAGCACCACTTTTTGCTTTTTTCTATGTATGTGGTACCAAGGAATCAAACTCGGGTCTTTGTGCATGCTAGGCAAGCACTCAGCTACTAGGCCCAACTCCCAGCTCCTATACTTGGTTTTCTTTATATCATAATAACTACATCAACACCACAGTGACAAAAGCTGTTTATGCATGTAATTTGCTTATTTGTTTTAGCTCATACAGAGAAGTTCATCACTTATACATATGACAGCTTGTTAATTTTGATTATTTATTTCGCTTATTGACAATCATTTTAGTTGGTTCTATTTTTTTTTCTTTGTATAAACAAGGTTTCAGTCAACATTAACCACATTAGTGGAAAACCAAGGTAGAAAACCGTGTAGATATTCCACTTAAATTCATACTAACTAACCAACCTTCAGAAAGAATGAATGATTTACACACCCACTAATATAGTATAAGAAGTCTCTGTTACCCAATAACTTTGCGTTTGTATTTTGGCCAATCCTATGACCACAAAATGATTTTGGTATCCTTTCAAATAGTTTATTTCTCCTTTTTATATCTATGTTTCTATTAATAGATTTTAGTCTTTGGTATAAAATTAGTTGTTTATGGTTGTTTGTTGGTATTATATATAAAGTTCCTACTAGTATTATCTTCCTAGGTATGCTGTTATTGCAAAAGTTGCAATATTTTCTCACTATTCTCACTTGATTAAGAAATTCTTGTAACCAATCTTTTATTGCCTAAGAACATGGGTTATTTAAATGGGCTAGTATTGAGATGTAATGGTTATTATTTGAGAGACAGATCCACAACTTAATCATAGCTAGAGTTACAACTCTTCCATTTTCTATTTTGTAATGTGGTGAAAGCATTATGCATTTGGTAGAAATTATACTCCAACTTTCCAATGTCGATCATTTCCTGGTCTAGCAACATGTAAAACGATACTTGCTTTTGAGGTGCAATAGTAGTGAATTGTAGCTTCATCAGCTAAATGATAAGAGGGTAAGTGGTCAGTGATCTTCTAGAATGTACTACACTGCTAAGCTACCATGTTCAGGAGGTTGAGTGTCTTTTATACATGCTTATATTGCTTTTCAATTTAAGATGGGTTTATCAGGGCACAACCTCATTGCAAGTCAAGGAATAATTGAATTGATCTTTTGTTATTGGCTATTTCTTTCAGTATCCTTCTAGTGCAGGAAATTCGACCTTTGTCCACATAAAAATTACAAATTTTTGATAAAAGAAGGAAACTATAGACAGCTTTAACAGATGGGTGACAGATTGATAGAAGCTGTTTGCAAACTAGAAGAGGAATTGACAAGAGATTAATATATAATACACACTAAGAATTCTTACAAGTCAGAGACAAATATTAGGAAACCTACTCTGAAAAAAATGAGCAAAGGATATTAATAGCAATTCACAGAAGGGGGAACCCACATAACTA
This sequence comes from Megascapheus bottae, assembly GCF_031878675.1. Classification (NCBI taxonomy): domain Eukaryota; kingdom Metazoa; phylum Chordata; class Mammalia; order Rodentia; family Geomyidae; genus Megascapheus; species Megascapheus bottae. The sequence goes on from NC_143535.1 coordinate 18,508,935, forward strand.
GAATAGATATTCAGTCTCTCTAGTACATAGAGAAATGGAAAAGAATGAGCTAAAAGTTTTTTTGTTGTTGTTTTGATTTTATTTATGGTTTGTTTTTTGGTCAGTCATGGATCTTGAACTCTGGGCCTGGGTGTTGTCTCTGAGCTCTTCAGCTCAAGACTACTGCCCTACCCCTGGAGCCACAGCACCACTTTTGGGTGGTTAATTGGAGATAAGAGTCTCATAGACTTTTTAGTGCCTGGGCTGGCTTTGAACCATGATCCTCAGATCTCAGCCTCCTGAGTAGCTAGGATTATAGATGTGAGCTATAAAGTTTTACACACTTGAAGGTGGAGGGAAAGGTGGAGGAAGTTATATGTACTAAATACTGACTGAGATGTAAGGAAATAGGACCAGACTCTGTTGTGCAGCCATCCACAGGGTTGGTGGCTATACCTATGGCTGAGCTAGCCTGCCGAGACAGGTGTGTGTGTGTGTGCTTATTAGGCACATGGTCTACAGAGGCCATCATGGACTTCTGGTTGTAGAGCTACAAGCAATTCGAGTCTCCATCTCTAGGTGAAGAAACAAACAAAATGTCATGTCTAGTAAGGAAATTACAGGACTGTGAAGAGCCAAGTCTCCAAAATGATAACAAAACCTGTAGTTCAGGATCATTTGTGTACATTTTTACCAGCTGTATATGAAAAGTATTGTAAATTAGAATGGGTCCTTGCGAGGGTTGGAGGAATTGGAACAACAAATGGATGGAATGGAGGAAAACCAACTAGAAGCAATTTGGTAACAGTCTACCAGTGGGGAAGTTTGACTGTCTTCCCTGATTCTGCTTCTAAACGAGGGACACTAATATATCATATGATGATCATTTCTGTCACTCAGATGATGTATTTTTGTAGACTTGGCTATTATTTATTGGAATTTATTTATTTTTATTTTTTAACAGATTTTCAACTGGACACGTAATTCAAATCCCTATGAATTGATAGTTAACTGTTTCAGACCTCTTTGAGAACGCTTGCCTGTCAGGCATTGGTGACTCAAACCTGTAATCCTAGCTACTCAAGAGGCTAAGATCTGAAGTTTGAGGTAAGCCAGTCAGAAAAAAAATTCCCTAAGATTCTTATCTCTCCACTTAGCAGACAGAAAGGTGGAAATGAACATGTGTCTCAAATAATAAAGTTCAAGTCTTGAGTGAGAGCATGAGACTCTAGTACCTTGCCTTTCTTATCAAGTTGAAATATAACCTTTATCCTATACTTTTACATGGATATATGTATATTGTGCTTGTTTTATTGGCTTAGTTGGATCTGTATACATTCTATTATAACCACATTCCATATTTGTATATCTTCTTTGAAAAGTCAGCACTTAATATGCTTTTTATTAATCTTCCAAATTAACTTCACAGGAAGCTTGTACATTTTCATAAAATTTCTATAAGGATTTCTGCACTGGATGAATTTAGTTAGGATACTAAGGATGAAACTTATGATAATAAATAGTCTTATCCTGAAATATGATGTGCTTCTCAACTTGCCAGTTCTCTGTTCTCTATAGTAGAGCTGTATGGCTTAGCTGGTATAATTCTGACAAATTCCACCTGACGTATATATTTACAAGTACTTTGTGGATTTTTTCTTAATAATTAAGGCTGTTTCTATTAATATTGCAGAATATTCAAATATTCATTTTCTGTCAGTACTAGAGCCTGAACTGAGAGCCTCATGCTCTTTCTAGGCTTTTCTACTCAAGGCAGGTCTCTACCACTTGAACCACACATCCACTTCAGCTTTTTGTTGCTTAATTAGATCATATTCCTCCAGATTTTCCTGCCTAGGCTGGCTTTAATCAACAATCCTAAAATCACAGTCTCTTGAGTAGGTTGGGTTACAGGTATGAGCTACTGGCATCTTTCTTCAAATCCTTTTGGTGTTGGTTTATATTTGGTGATACTGTTTCATTAATTCTAACAGTTTTAAAAGTTACTCTTTTGGGGTTTTTAAGGTTGACAGCTATCCATGTAATAAAGGATGGCTCTTTTGTTTCTCCTAAGTTTCTTATTGTGCCTTTTCTTACTTCACTCTGTAGAAGCCTATTTATTACAAGTATGCCCAGAGCTAAAGCTGTGAGGCTCCCTAGTGAGTTTCAGATGCTTACCTGTTGAGTGGTTTGTTGGCTTTCATTTTCTCACAATCCTTTCCCATGGAGTGTTTGAGGTAAAGCTTCTATTTTTCTATTTCTAATTTATTAATTTATTTCAAAGTAAAAATGAATATCAAGTTTTTCAGGTCTATCTCTGCATTTACTTCAATCATAGTGATCATTTTGGTTTCATTTTTAATTGCTTTACTCTTCTCTAAAGTCCAGTGAAATGAATATTACTATACCCACTTTATAGTGAAGGAAAGTAAATGGTATAAAAGTTAAGTCCTTGAAGGCTGAACAAGTAGTAGGAATTAAAACCTGGTTTTCCAACAAGCTGGTGCTCAGATTGCAATACCGCCTACAAGGCTACCAGTAGTTAATTATAATTAAAAATGTACTAGAATTCATATTTTTGAGTTCCATATTGTTGATAAAAGATATATGTGCAGAATCTCTGAATGAAGCTGTGTCTCAGATCCCAAATCAAAAGTGGAGAAAAGAGAACAGCTGGCAGGGGTGAGGTTGGCCACTCACACAGCTGTTCAGTGTGACCTTATGTTCTTTTTTTTGCAAACTTTTCACTAAGAATGGTCATGGACCCAATATGTGCAATAAGACACATGAAGTGAGCAGGGCACTGGCAGATGATGTCTCTAATTCTAGCTACTCAGGAGGCTAACATCTGAGAATCTCAATTCAGATCCAGCCTGGGCAGGAAAGTGCATGAAATTCTTATTTCCAATTAACCATCACAAAACCAGAAGTAGAACTGTGGCTCAAAAGTGGTAGAGCATTAGCCTTGAGCAGAAAAGCTCAAGGACAGCACCCAGGCCCCATCTTCAAACCCCACGACTGACAAAACAAATGAACAAACAAAAGCATGAAGTGTAATGCATCCTTGAACATCTACAGCAAGAATCTGGCAAGAGGCATGAAAGAAAAGGCCATAGCCAAGTATGAGCAGTGGGTAGATGCTCTTTTGACAAGCTGGGAACAAATCAGTCTCCTTGCTTAGGCCTCTCTGAAGAGGGACATTTGTCCAAAATATGTACCTCGTTGAGATTATTTTGGGGGCTGCAGCACAGTCTTTCCTTCCTGTTACCAAGGTTCCTGGTATGTTCTGTGTCTGAGCCTGGTTATGCTCACTTGGAGAAAGGCTGCACCATCCATCTCTCTGGAATCCCCTGCCAACTGCCCTTGGCCTCCTGGCAGCCAGCAGCTGTCGATACCTTCTCTGTCTCAAGAGCCCGCCACCCTTCATTTTAATGACCCTCTAGACAAGGCAAATGAGGCAGCGCCGCGGGTCTTCTCCTCTTCACCTGGAAATGAATTAGTGGTCCATTAGCTTAATGAGGAGCTCTTCCTACCTCCTCAGATAAGAAACTGCTGCTTTCAGGAAAATGGAAGGGAGGTTTTGGACCTGGCTTCCAACTGTGGCCAAGTGGAAACAGTGGTCCAGGTTTCTCTCTGCCCACCTGTCTTAACTTTCTGGGTGAAGTCTGCTTTATTCCTTCCCTTTCGCAAATAATTTGAATTTAAACATCCTTTGGGGCTGTTTAATTTTGAGGGGTGGTTATGGAAGAAAACAGGTGGAGGGTGGTAGTGTAAGTAACAAATGCTTCTCACAGCTAAAATGACAGCCAGAAAGAAATTCTCTTTCCAATATGTCTCCTAGTTTTGCTTCTAAGCCATTGATTCTTAGGAACAAAGCAATTTCAACCAACAGGCCTATAGTGGAAGCTCATTTTGGTTGTTTCAGAGTTCTTCAACATAATGCTAAGTCATATGGCTTGCCTGGGTGCTTTACTAAGTACTATGGAAATTAATACACACCCGCTGGACTCCAGTGGCTTATGTCTTTAATCCTAGCTACTTGGGAGTCTGAGATTTAAGAATCCTGGTTTAATGTAAGCTTAGGCAGATAAATCTGAGAGACTCTTATTTCAGACATCAATAAGCCATAAGTGGAGGTGTGGCTGAAGTGGTAGAGTGCCAGTCTTAACCAAAAAACAGCCAAACAAAGAGAGGAAGAAAGAAGAGAAAGGAAGGATGAAAATAAGTCTACAATATAATTAGATTTGGGGGAGCACAATTACTGTTTCTATTTTGGGAATGAGAAAACAGGTTTTGAGAAATAAAGAAATTTGAACAAGTTCTCTGGTCAGCATGTATGATAGTAATAGCATTAACCTTTGCTCAGAGTAACACTCTCCATCCAAAAGCATGCTGCTGTGTTAGCTCATTTATTCTATGCCAACTCTGCGAAGTAGGTCTTAGCAGTACTCTCTCTGAGTTGCAATAACAGACTCAGATGTTAGTAAATCAGCCAAAGCTATTTAGGAAGCAACAAAAGTAAAGTTTGCTCCCAAACAGGCCTCATTCTAGAACCATAAATCATGACTCTCATCCAGCAGCTGCACAATTCATACCATGATTTCACAGGCAGTGGGGCTGGGTTCTTGGAATCCCGGGTTGACTAAATTCATGCCATGAAAGACTGCGCCATCTAGAGAGAGAGGGAGACATGGACTGAACAATTTCGACATGAGTAGCACCGTAAGAGTGACCTGGGAATCATATAGTATACCCAGGGGAAGAGGATATTGGCTTCCCTGGGCTGAACTGAATGTGTGGTTGTGGATGATGTGGATGTGTGGTTGTAGAATGAGTAGAGGAAGGGATTGGGTATAGTGTGGCTAAGGACAGCAGAGACAAACAGGCCTCTAAATGGAAGCCTAGCAGCTCAAGGCTTTAGGGGTGAGGGGGCTAGAGAACCAGTGTGACTGAAAGTTGTAGGGAGTTGGATGGTGATACCATCATCTTGGTCATTGAAAGCATGGTATTTAGTGGGTAAGACTTTTGCATTAAACTTGGAGCTCACTGATCATCAACAGATCTGCAGAAACATTCAATCAAATAGAAGATAGAGGATATGGAAGTCTAGTCATAAAGTTTCTCTCAGACTAGGGACATTTAGGGACCTGGCTGAACTTTCTCTACTCTATGTGTTAGGGCAGAAAAATGGATCTCAGCTGGGCACGGTGGCTCATGCCTGAAAACCTAGCTCTTCAGGAGTCTGAGATCTGAGGATCAAGGTTCAAAGCCAACTGGAGCACAGAAGGACCTGAGACTCTTAGCTCTAATTAACCTTTAGAAAATGGGAAGTGGGGAATGGCTCAAGGGTAGGGTGGTAGCCTTGAGCTGAAGAGCTCAGGACCAGTGCCCAAGCCAAGTTCAAGCCCCATGACCCACAAAAAAACAGTGGATCTCTCTTGGGGCAGTAAGGATGCAGCTGTTGACTAGTGAACATTCTCTCAACTGGATTCTGGGTGCCATCCATGGAGAGACTGCATTTGTAGTCCTTCAGATTGGGTGGTGATAGAGATACAAAGTTACATTAGCCTCCTCTGGGTCTTTGTCTCCAAAGCTGAGACAATTTCATCGGTTCAGTTGTAATGAGTATTTATGAACTGGTAAGGGAGACTGAGAAATCCCCACCAAGAGTATGCATCTAGGCAGGGCCCCCAGAGTCAACAACCACACCTGCCACTGCCTAAATTTTGATGTATTTTGAATCCCCTGCTTGGAGACTTGTTTCTTCTGGGAGAGACATGGGATTGGAAACTCCAAATCCAGACAGTATTTCATTTAAGAGCCCTTAATTGCTTTGGGAAGGGAGTTCCTGGCAATGGGTGAGCAATAAAAGGGGCAAAGGGGAGTGGAAGCACTGCAGTTCACTTCTAGTTAATTTGGAAGACTTGTCTAGAAGAGTGATCCCCGGCCAGAACTTTGTGATTGCCTCTGTTTTTCAAGAAATGCAAGAATACATAAAAAGTATTCTTTTCTTATGAAAGGATTCTGATTCTAACCATGTTCCCTATAAAGCAAAGGGATCCTGGAAAAACCACTTGTGTGACTTAGAGCCATTTCTTGGTATGAAATTTGAGAACAGTAAACTGGACAATCCCACAATATCTCCCAAGGGAGCTTTAGAATGAGGACAGTCCAGAATGTGCACTGAGTAAGCAATGAGAATCTCATGTAGGCTCTTCAGACTTTGGAATACATTCCTCAACCTTGCACCTTGAAGTCAGACTGCTTAGCTGTTGGTGGGAGAACTGCTATTTTATTTTCCCCAAAACTTGCTTATTTCCAATATGCTATACATGGTCCATGAAATGTAATTTCAAAGGGCCAAAAGGATAGATAGAATACAATAGAAAACTCTATCCTTTCCTGGTCTACCATTTCATTCTTTATGAGTGTGGGAGCTATATCACATTTTCTATCAAAGATGGTGCATGCATTTGCCATAGAGGTGTGTGTGTGTGTGTGTGTGTGTGTGTGTGTATGTGTGTGTGGGTGGGTGTGTATGTGTAAATTTTAAGTGCAATGCAGGATTATTCTAGGTCCTATTTATAACCTTGCTTTGTGGTAGAGCCCCTTTGAAATATCATCTGCTATAGAACCAGGTTTTTGATTCACTTTGGCTTTAGACTATTTGCAAAGTGCCAAGCTTACAATGACATTAGCAAATTCTGACCCTTTCAGTTTCATTTAATTTTTTTCTAGACTGATGTTTTCCCACCTAGCAACCAAAATTGATTGTTTGATTTTATAGGTAAGAATTTTTTTTCAGTTTGTCAATGAATTAAGGAAACCCCATGAAGACACAATCAGGAAGAGGTGGGCTATGTGAATTCTGACCAATTAATTTGAGAGGTGCCTAGTTCAGAATGGGAGAGAGAAAAGATTTCCATCCAGGAAGTCCTAAATCAATTCACTTGTGAGAGATGGTCACATGACAGGAGCAGTTTCTGAATAGCAGGAGGTCTGAAAGTCACAATTGTTTATTAATCTCATTTGGTCTATCTGGGTAGAGTGGCTGAAAAACTCCCAGGCAATTGTTCTGTGTCCAGATTGCCTCCTCCAGCTTGAGAATCACAAATCCCTGAGAACGAACAGCTTGACAGAGCAATGGCTGCCGGGTTTTAATTCCTGTGCTCCTGTGGGGTTTGCTGTGGGAATAAGAAGTCCAATTTATCCTCATCCATATGTGCTATGCACTCAGGAATAATGTATTTTGACATGTGTATTTCCTCTAGGAACTCCTTTCTCAGCAAAACACCCCAATTTTAGAGAAGTAATTACAGGATTACATAGGCCATAGAATATTAATTAATGTTTCCTCTAAGTGGAAATATTGCTCCTCCAGCTACTTTTCTTCAGAAGCTGACATTTCTTTTTATAATTCAATATTTGTTCCCTAAAATGGGATGGCCTCCCAAATATCCAGTACCGTATTTGAGCCTTTGGGTTTTCAAATAACATCTTCTCCTAAGTCAAGTTGCAACTTCTCATTTATTTCCTAGGTGTTTGCAACCTCTAATATTAATTCTCATTAGCTCCCTGGGCTATCAGCCACATCTGCTCTGGATCTCCATAGGAACTGGCCCTCTATGTTCTGGCACGAGTAGCAACTATACAGGAAGTATGGCTGCCCTCTGTGCACTCTAAGGACCCTGGAAAGCAACATGGCCAAACATATAATATGAAAGGTCTTTCACAAGTCATTTGAATCATTTCTCTAGATTAGATTTCCAAATGTCAAAAGAAACAGCGGCTCATTAAAATTGCAGCTGTAAAATCCACCAACACCACATGTAAGAAAAGTGATTACAGAGCAAGCTTGATTAATTAGGTGTGAAAATTTAGGACCAGCGTTATAATAAATGGTGGAACTCACCCAGCAGCCTATTTCCCGTCCACTATGTTCCGCTGAATGGCCAATTTTCCACTTGTCTGTTGTACAGCAATCGCATTTCAGAGCCGGCAAAGTTTACATCTAAATCATGGAGGCTACAAAAAGACCTCGCATGAGCTGCAGACTCTGACTGCCTTTGTTGCCCTGTCTTTGAGGTCTTTGGTAAATTACAAAGACTTCCTGAGTTTCATTTTCTCTACTGATAGAAGGTGAATTTCTCAGATGCATTGTGTTCATAAACTGGCGCATTGAATTGAAAACCCTTTGTATAACTATTCAAAGATACTTTAAAAAAATAAAAAAGAAGATGAATTTCTTTTCCTGTCACAATTCTGTATTTTTTTATTAGAAGCCATTTTCTTTAAAAAAATGAACAAAATAAACTTTACATAGTCTTATTTGTAGGTATCTTGTTATCGTTGTTGTTTACCTTTGCGCCTGGGTTTTGAACTCAGGTCTTGCTCTACCTTTTCTGCTCAAAGGAGGAACTCATGAGCCTCTTCAGGCTTCATGCTGGTTAAGTCAAGATAAACATCTTCTGAATTTTTCTTCCTTATGCGGGCGTAGAACCCTGATCCCCAGATCCCAGTGTCCTGAGTGACTAATATCAGCATCCCGCCTGTAGGTGGTTTGAGATCTTTGAGTTTACAAAATTTTATAATATATAAATACTAGATTCATTTTCCAACACAGGCCAGAAATCTGAAATTATGGCCATTAAATTACTCTTTTGAGAGGAATAAAAAATTGTGAGAGTACCAAAATTAAGGCTTTAGATTAGAAGGGATCCAATAACATTTGATGAATGCCACTGTTTGAATGAAAAGAAAATTCCGAATTCTAGAGAAAGACAACATGGCACAGTACCCTTATCTAGACAGAGCTGCTTTGATGAGCACTACCAAATCCTTTGGTGACTCAGAAAGTAGCACTGTGCCAGCTCTAGAGTTGTAAGTACCCATCAATAAGTGTGACTGTAATGTGGATAATACTCCACCTCTTCCAAGCCCTGGATTTCCCTTTGACTTCCAAATGACCCCAAATAATAATAAAGACCAGTTGCCATGGCCTGCTATTCCAGGATCTCCAGGATATCATTTCTCAGTATTTATCTTTGTGGAGACTGAACCAGCCAGATTTTGTTGCTCCTTGCACATGTCCAGAACTCCTATCTGTGCGGTTGGCTAACACATTAAATTATGTGATATACAGAGAGGTTTCTGTATCTCCGACATTGTGCTCTATCCTGGCTGATAGGAGCAGGGGCTGGTAGTTATTGGCTTCTGGTAGCTCTTTGTCATCTAGTAAGGACAAACGTATAAACAGACATCTGTAGCCCTGTGTAGGGAACACAATAATCAATGCTCTCCTTTCGTCTCTGACCCCAGAAGCTCATGTTTCCCTTGGAATCCAGTGTCTTGATCTCTACTTCACTTCAGTCTTACACTTGTAGAATGGTTTCATTTTCAAAGTGCGCCTGCCTTTAAGCACACCATGTTCTGACTACAGTTTCTTTTTTTAATGTGATTTTTTTTTCCTGATACCAGTCCTGGAGCTTAGGGAACTGCAAACTCACTCAGCTTTCCTTGTTTATAGTGTGTGCTCTACCACTTTAACCATACCTCTAATCAGGTGTTTTGCTGTTCCATTTGGAGATGGTGTTACATGAACTTTTCTGCCTTGGCTATCCTTGAACCCCAATCTTTCATGTCTCAGACTCCTGAGGACTTGAAATTACAGGTGTGTCTACTATCCCTGGCCACTACTGTCACCTTGTTAGGTCTCATTTACAGTGCTACTCTGTCTCTTCCACTATTTTATTTTTTTCTCCAACCTGCCTACTGGAAGACCTCCACAAAATCCTTCTTAAAATTTCTATACAGGTTGGAAGAAAAACATAGATGGGTTATCAATGTTCAAGAAGTACTGTACCCAGTATCTGACGAAGGTAGCTGTAACCCTATATACATTACTCCAAAATTTTTTTAAAAAATGAAAAAAAATTCTACACAGTATCCTAATGTCTCTGCTGCTTTACCATAACAATCTGGGTCAGTTTGGTTCCTTAGCCTTTATGTGGTGGTAAAGATACCTATGACCTTATAGTCACTGGTGCTATCAGAAACACTTTATGTGTTGTAAATTTGCTGCCACATGGCTATTTCAGAGTTTCATCTCTTTTCTTCATAATGGACAGATAATAAAAGGTCTTCCTGTTCATGTTAAGAGGGTGGAATCTTTTTCACAAACTGTGTGTGTGTGTGTGTGTGAAAGAGAGAGACAGAGACAGAGACAGAGACAGAGACAGAGAAAGACAGAGATAGAGAAAGAGAAACAGATGGAGAAAGAGACAGAAACAGTGAGCAAGAGACAAGGATGACTACAGGTACAACTTCTCTAGGTCTTTCTGGGAGGCAGGTGGAGGTGGATTTGAGGGGACAAGAGTAAATTGTAGGAGGCTGTTGTAGCAGTCTGGGAAAGTCTGATGAGGACTGATGTCATGGTAAGAAGGAGGCACAAATTTGAGAACTGTATATTGAGTGAAGTCAGCAAAATCTGGGACAGAAAGGGAGTGATTTGCAGAGGAAAACCTATGTGTTTAGTTTTCAATGTGTTGAATTTTAGTTGATGGGATAGTGAAGTAAAATTCTTGATAAATGAGCCTGAAACTCAAGGGATGAGGCCATGACTGGAAATATGGATTTAGGAGCCATTGGCATATAGAAGGCAATTAAAATGATCAGAGTGACTGTGGTTATACAGAGAGCATGTGGAGTGAGAAAGACAGTGGGTGGAGGGCAGAACTCTGTGAAATGGCAGCAGATGGGAGATGATGAGCCTATGATGGGGAACAGAGGAGGAACTGTCCAAGGTACAAGGAGAGCCAAAGAATGGAGTGTCAGGGCAGCCTCAAGAGGAAGATGTGATTCATGATAGCCCTAGTAGCAAAGAAATCCAGCAAGATTAGGATTCTTAAACACCCATTACATGTGACATTTAATAGCTCCTAAGTGACATTTCCTGAGAATATATTCAGCTGAGGATAGGAGTAGACGCCAGCTTACTGCGAGTTAGGGAAGTGGAGAAGAGGGTACCATGAGGACAGACATTTCTAGAAAATTTAGACTACTGAGGAAGCTGAGATCTAAAGATTGTTCAAAGCCAGCACATGCAGAAAGTCCATGGGTTCCATATCTCCATCTAATCACAGAAGAGCCAGAAGTGGAGGTGGGACTCAAGTGGTAGTAGAATGTCAGTCTGGAGCAGGGAAAGAAAATCTGAAAGATAGTGCCCAGGTACTGAGTTCAAGCCCCATACCTCATCCCCCCCCACACATACACACACATAATGCTGTTGGCTGCTTCTTGATGGTGACCAAATGACTATGGTGTGACTGGACCCTCCTTCCTCCATCACTATTGCATGGCCATACCCATAGACCAAGGAATATCTAAAGGATAGCTTTTCCTCTTCCATAACGCCTCCAAACAGCTTCCCAAGGGGAAACATTATCCCTCACCTGTGAACTCCCAAAAAACCACTCTTTTGTGCTTTTCTTTAAAATCCACAATATATCTGTCAATGATTCCTTTGTCAGAGTGTAAGTACTTTAATTATATATATTATAATTAATCAATATTTGTGTTTATTATTCTATCTACTTACACTTTATTTCATTTACTTAGTTTTGTTTTGTGTTGCTGTTGGGACTGGAACTCAGTCCCTGGATACTATCCTTTAGGGTTCTTTTCCCCAATTAAGGCTGGTTCTATGCCACTTGAATCGTACCTCCACTTCTGGCTTGCTTTTTGAGGGCTAATCAGAGATTGCTTTTGATTTCTGTACTCTTTGTCTTGTATATAAGTTTATCTGATTTGGAGAAAGGAACAGGAAGTACAGGAATGGTGAGATAAAAGTGAACCAATTCAATATTTATACTAGACACTGGTAGAATTGAACTTTGTAACTTGGAGAAGGGAGGAAGGGGAAAACTGGGAGAAAATTAGGAAAGAGTAATACTATTTAAAAAAGAAATGTACTCATTACTTATGTAACTATAACCCCTTTGCGTATCACTTTTACAATAGAATCTAAGTAAAAAAAATTAAAAAGCAGGTAGGAAAAGACCATTTCTTTTTTAAGAAATTCAATACATTGATGAAGTAAAAGAAAAAAAAGAGAAATCTCATGAACTTCCCTGACTGGGCTGGCTGTAAAACACAATTCTGAAATCTCAGCCTCTTGGATAGTGAGGATCACAGGTGTGAGCTACCAGCACCAGGGTCTCTGATCATATTTGAAAGAGTAAAGTAGCAAGAGAAAGCTATGAGGCCTTAGGGACTGAGTAAATAATTTCTGAAGAAAACTAGAAATATGAATATCAACCATAACTGTACAGAAATATTTTGGAATCTGTTTTAACATCAAGCATTAATATTAGAATCAATTAATTAATGGTGACATACAGGTGATATATTTATTCTAATTGCTGGCAAACATCTTTAGATCAGGCTACTGTTGAATATGATATATGGAAAAGGTTGAAGTCAACTGTCTCAAAAGATGCTGATCTTAACACCAGGTGGTGTTAAGATCAATTAGAGGCAATTTTAAATTGTTGCGGTGAAAAGTCAATGGGAAGGACTCAATTTGGGTACTTCTTTTTGATGACAATAAACAGTACTTTAGACAATGATTATCCTTTTTGTCTGGTGCTACTGAGATTTGAACTCAGGGCTTCCTTCTTGTAAGGTAGGCAATGCTACCCTTTGAATCACCATCTTTTCCCTTTTCAGATGGCGTCCTGCCTGCAACATAAATCCTTTAACCTGTGCTTTCCTCACAAAAGTGCACCTCTTAAACCAGCATTTTTACTGCGATGGGATTCAGCTTATGCGAAAAATTACAGCTTGTATGAAGATTTTCTTATGGGATTGCTGTAGAAATAAATAGGTAGATATCCTAGAGAGTGTTGATGGAGAAGGTGGAGAGACTCCTGTACCTTTCTGGAAATTCTCACACCAGAGTAGCCATTGATTTCTTCTCAAATACATCAATAAATTATAAATTGGAGAATTTTGGAGAGCAACCACCACTTAAGAATTTAAATGTCGATCCAGAGCATCATGAGGGAATACTTTTTAAAACTTTATGCCAACAAATTTGAGAATCTAGAAGAAATGGATGAATTTCTAGCTAATATTAACATACCCACACTGAACCAAGAAGACCTAATCTAACTAAACAGACTTGTTTAAAGCTCTGAAATAGAAATGGCAACAAAAGACCTTCCACCCAAGAAAAGCCCAGGGCCTGATGGATTCACAGCTGAATTCTATAAGGTCTTCAAAGCAGAGCTCACACCAATACTCCTCAAGCTCTTCAACAAAATTGAAAATGAAGGCTCTTTGCCAAACTCATTCTATGAAGCCACTATAACCCTCATCCCCAAACCAGACAGAGATTCATCAAAGAAAGAGAACTGTAGACCCATTTCATTGATGAATATTGATGTAAAACTTCTCAACAAAATATTGGTCAACCGTCCTCAGCAACTCATCAAAAAAATTATACCCTATGATGAAACAGGATTCATCACAAGGATGCAAAGCTGGTTCAACATATGCAAATCAATTAATATAATTCAACACATCAACAGGAGCAAGGACAAGAATCACATGATTGCCTCAATAGATGCAGAAAAGGCATTTAAAAAGATCCAACACCCCTTTATGCTAAGAGCTCTGGAGAAACTAGGAATCCATGGAACATTTCTCAGTATAATAAAGGCTGTGTATGAAAAACCCACAGCTTTTTAATGTCAAAAAGCTAAAACCATTTCCTCTAAAATCAGGAATGAGACAAGGATGCCCACTCTCTCCACTCCTCTTTAACATAGTACTAGAATTCCTAGCCAGAGCAATAAGGCAAGAAGCAAGCATAAAGTGGATCCAAATAGGGAAAGAGGAAGTGAAACTTTCCCTCTTTTCAGATGACATCATTCTGTATTTAAAGTACCCTATAGACTCCACTCCCAAACTGCTTGAGCTGATTCAAAACTTTGGCAAGGTAGCAGGGTATAAAATTAACCCTCAACTGTCAACTGCCTTTCTCTACGCCAACAGTGAGAGGAATGAGGCAACAATCAGGAAAGCAACTCCTTTTGCAATAGCCTCAAAGAAAATAAAGTACCTAGGAATTAACTTAACTAAGAATGTAAAGGACTTTTTTGATGAAACTTTAAAACCCTGAAAAAAGAAATCAAATCAGAACTGAGGAAATGGAAAAACCTCCCATGCTCCTGGATTGGAAGAATTAACATCGTGAAAATGGCAATCTTGCCAAGGACTATCTACAAATTCAATGCAATACCCATCAATATCCCAAAGCCATTCTTTAAAGAAATAGAAGAGGCAATCCAAAATTTCATATGGAATAATAAAAGACCCCGTATAGCAAAAACAATTCTTAGCAGAAAGAACAGCGCAGGAGGAATTTCAATACCAAACTTTAGACTCTATTACAGAGCTATAATCATCAAAACAGCTTGGTACTGGCACAAGAACAAGACTGAAAACCAATGGAATAGAACTGAGGACCCAGATATTAACCCACAGACCTATGGCCACTTAATCTTTGATAAGGGAGCCAAAAAAAAAATAGAATGGAAGAAAGACAGCCTCTTCATCAAGTGGTGCTGGCAGAACTGGTTAAGCACCTGCAGAAAACTAAAGTTGGATCCTTCTTTGTCACCCTGTACTAGAATTAACTCCAAATGGATCAAAGACCTTGAGGTAAAAGCAGATACACTGAAAACTTTACAAGAAGGAATAGGAAATACACTAGACTTCCTTGGCACAGGTCGAAACTTTCTTAATAAGGACCAAGAATCACAACAAATCAGAAAAAGGCTGGATAAGTGGGACTGCATTAAACTGCAGAGCTTCTGTATGGCAAAGGACATAGCTAGCAAATTAACTAGAAAGCCTACAGAGTGGGAGAAGATCTTCACTATCCACACAACGGACAAAGGCCTCATATCTAAAATATATCAACAGCTAACAAAATAGAATCACTCCAAAACTAATCTCCAATGAAACAACCATCCCATTAAAAGATGGGCCAAAGACTTAAAGAGAGTCTTCTCTGAAGAAGAAATAAGAATGGCCTATGGACACATGAAGAAATGCTCGACATCTCTTGTCATAAAAGAAATGCGAATCAAAACAACTCTAAGATTCCACCTCACTCCAGTTAGAATGGCCATGATCAAGAAATCTAATAACAACAGATGCTGGAAGGGATTCAGCCAGGAGGGATCACTACTACAGCAGCGCCCTATATGTAAGGAAATGGAAAGACTTAGAAAAAAATCATATTTACTGAAGTAAGCCAGACTCAAAGGAACATAGGCTCAGTGGTTTCCCTCATTTGTCATAATCAGTAGAAACCTTGGGCTCTCCTAGCAGAGATTTACAATAGAACAAAACCTCGATACATAAGGCTATATAGAATGTTGCTAAATGAAAGGACCTCCAGGATGTAGAAACAAAAGCTATATAATGAGTGATAGTTGTCCTTAATGTACTATGTTATCTCTCATCTCTTTTGCTGTCCCTTGATTATCTCATATTGTTACAGTATTTCACCTTGTTATCTGATAAATTGTATATATGAGTATTTGGTTATTTGAAGTTGGGTAGGGAAGGGGGAAAACAAGATGAGAGGCGGGCGTGGGGGGAGGGAAATGGGGACCAAGACATGAGAAAGGGTATCTATGTATGTGAAGTAATGCACCTTCTATCTGGTGTGAATATAATGTAACCCTTCTATTAATTACAATAAAAATATACGAAAAAAAAGAATTTGAATGTATGAGGAGTGCTGGTGGCTTTCATACGTGAAATACTAGCTACTCCACTAACATCTGAAGATGGTAATTTGAAGTCATAGATACAGACAAAAGAATTTAAATGTATTTATTTCCTTTTCATACACCATCTCATACTTGTAATTTTTTTCACTCATGGCAAGAGGAAATGACTTGGTTTGTTTCTCTGGGTGACCTTTGTTGGGCATAGCTGTTGCATGAAGGTCTCCAATGTCAGTCATGGATTTGGAATCTGACAGGTGATTCTAATGTCTCCTCATGGCCCTCCCAAGCCTGTAGCCTGTGCGAAATATCATCATTAATATGCTCTGAGTAGACTGTGACCTCTATTGCTTTCTGCCAGGTCTTGCTGTGATTAAACCACCCCATCTCCAGGGCTGGGAAGTGAGTGTAGGAATGGCTAAAAGCCTGTTCGGTATTTCTCTGGGACAGCTCTAAGCATTCACAGCCCAGCAGAACCATCTTTGTATGTGATCAAGTGAACATTTCATGTGCCTAATGAGACTGTTGGCACGTCTGTTTCAATTACCTTTTGGGGGAATAATAGAATGCACTGGCATAACTGAGTAACAAGTGAATGTTCATTTCAGAGGTCAAATGAATTAGGTCCTCTGCTGGGTATGGCGGTCCCATGAGTAGCTTCAGCACTTGCTTATTTCCAAGTCATGTAGGCTGCCATCAAGGTCAGAAGGGGCCCACACAGTGTGCTTTTTTGGAGGGGGGGGTGGAGATAGGGGAGATTTGACATATCTTTTATCAAGTTTGCTTTCCAAGGATGGCTCTACAAAGCAGTAGAGAATGAAATTACTCCTGGCATGCCATTGAGGCTCAGGAAGAAAGGCATTTGCTTAATGAAAGGCATTTAAGATTACAAATCCAAATAACTGAGCCTGTATCCTCACTGGGGAGTGGTCTTAAACCACTGGTGACAAATTCTCTTGCTGTTTGAAAGAGTGGTGCATACTAGAGCTATCTTTCCCTCTAGAAGATCACCACAGACAGCAATTTGTGAAGGTACAAGCTTACAGTAGCAACATGCAACTTTCTTGAACATGAATACTCGTGTATATGGGGGTGGCAGAGAATTGCTTCTTGATTAAGTTAATATGTATTGATATTTCTCCTGTTGTTTTTGACTTCCTAGGCAGTTTAAATTCAGTCTTGTCACAACAAAATACAAAAGAGGCTACAGTGGCATTGATTTTTTTCTCTCTTTTTTTTTCATTTTAAAGCTTTGCCTCTAGATAGTGCATTTGTATGTGTGTGTGTGTGTGTGTGTGTGTGTGTGCGCACATTTTGTTTGTGTTTATGAGTGTATGTTTGTACTCTAGGATTGACAGTCAGAAAAGCAAAAAATGTTAAAACAGTTGCATAAATAATCATGATAAATAGTTGGGCATAAATTACCAAGGAAAATGAGTTTTGATTGTGAGCTTAAGTCAATTGTACATATTATAGAATTGCCACCATTGGGGTTTTCTGGGGTGACTTGCTTCTGGCAAGTAGGAAGCACAGTGATTATTTATTAAAAACTTTTCAATTAAATTAATTAGTTAACTATTTTTTAAATTGTTGTGCTGGCCCTGTGTCTTGAACTCAGGGTCTGGGTCCTGTCCCGGAGGGAATTCTTTTTTGCTCAAGGCTAGTTAATTGAAGATAAGAGTCTTATGAACTTTCTTGCGCAGACTGGCTTCAAATCACAATTCTTAGATCTCACTTTTCTAATCAGCTAAGATTACAGATATAAGCCATTGATACCTGACTAGCTTATTCTTAAATTTAATTTTTTTTACATTACCCTCAAGTAATTATTCAAAGTTGTTTTGAAAACAGGAATATGGTGATTGCAACTTCTGTAAAAGCTAGATTTGTTATGGAGGAAAAGTACAAGCAAGGAGGTGGTGTGTGTGTGTGTGTGTGTGTGTGTGTGTGTGTGTGTGTGTGTGTGTGTGTATGCTACATACACATAGAAATGTTTACTTCACATTGTAACCTGAGACAAGTAAAGGCAAATTAGCCCCATCCCTCCAAGGTGGATCTGGGCATGTAAATTTCAGCAAGACTTTCTTCTTCTCCTCCTTCTCATTTCCCATCTCCCTCCTCCTCCCTCATGGCTCTCCTTCTCCTCCCCCTTCATCTTCCCATTGGGGTCTCAATTCAAGATCTAGTTGCTCTCCCTTAGTTTTTCACTCAAGTCTAAGGCTCTGCCACGTGAGGCATACTTCCACTTCTGGGTTTTTATTAGTTCATTGGAGATAAGAGTTTTATGGATTTTCCTTCCTGGGCTAGCTTCAAACCTCTATCCTCACATTTCAGCCTTTTAAGTAGCTGGGATTATAGGTGTGATCTAAAGGCACTCCATTTACTGTTTCTATTAACTACACATCTAAGTCAGAACCAAATTTAGCTGCAAATTTCCGGCCTATTGTGGCAGCATTAAATGTACCTCATCATAATTTTAAAAGACTTGTTTGCCTTTATCAGACAGACAATACACTATCATGCAGCCATCTCTCAATTATCTACACTCACAGGAACAGATAATTTGCACATAACCAGAATATCTATAAGGCAGAATGTGGTCTATGCATTTTATTCTTGTCGTCTTTCAGGTGGCGAATGTGGGGAATCCCTACATGTGGATACAGATGCTTCTGATCTGGGAATTTTCAATACTCAGAGCATTTGTCATGGGAAGCCTCAGTCAGAAGAGCGAGAAAATTGGCTTTGCTTTCCTTTCCTTTCCCTCCCTTCTCTTTGTATTTATGTCTGCTAGTAGGAGCAAAGAGACAAGGAGCACTATCCCCTGTAACTGCCTAATTGTGACATGAGGACTCAGAAGCAATACTGTGCCAAAGGAGATGGGATATAGCCAATGGATCATCATGGAAAGTGAAGGTGCCTTGCGGTGGAGAGACGATGCTGTTTGAGAGAGAGCACAGATTCCACGCTAGATTACTGGGGTCAGAATCCTGCGTGGATTTTTCTCTAGCTATGAGCATTTGGCAAAAGAGCTAACTACTTCCTGCCTCAGTTTCCCCACCTGGGAACTGGGAAAATAAGACATCAGATGTAGGTTTGCATAGCAAGAAGAGGGTAGGGAGGGGGAGGTAGGGAAGAAATGCATAAACAGTCAAAGTCATAGGTGTAGCTTGACTGGCCACTTTAGATTGGAGGGGAGTTCTGGAGTTGGTACCTCAGTCAGGATAAGGCAATCTTTGTTGCTTGGCAGTCCAATTAGCCAGCGTAAAGACAGAAGTAGTGGCTGGTGTAGTAGAGTGCTAGCCTTGAGCAAAAAAGCCAACCAAGATCAAAAGTCTATCAGAAGATGGTTCTTCCCTTCTCTTTCTTGGGGACAATCAGTCTTGACTGTTCTGAATTTCATGGTGAAATAAAACTTAGGGCACAGATACGGAATTGAGGAAGAGACAGCAAATTTTCTTTTTCTTTTTTTTGCCAGTCCTGGGGCTTGAACTCGGGGCCTGAGCCCTGTCCTTGGATAATTTTTGCTCAAGACTAGCCCTATGCCACTTGAGCCACAACTCCACTTCTAGCTGTTTCTGTGTATGTGGTTCCCGGAATCAAATCCAGGGCTTTGTGTCTGATAGGTGAGCACACTACCACTAGGCCATGCTCCTGGCTCCAGATAGCAGGTTTTATCCTGTTTTCAGTTAATTCTTGGGCCTCAGCAAAGTGTTAGTACTTTTCAGTAGATTAAGTACCTGTTGTAAAATCTCCCAAATGACTATGTATAGATGTTTCCCAAAGACAAGAAATCAGGTTAGTCAGAGTCATGGTCAAGATGAGTTAAATTGTCCCAACTTTGTCTGGATGAAAACAGATATTTGCCAGAGCTTTCCTCCCCTCCCCTCCCCTCCTCTCCCCTCCCCTCTCCTCTCTTCTTTGCTTCTGCTGCTCCTCATCCTGGTCGTCATTGTTGTCATCCCCCTCTCCCTCCTCCTCCCCCTCCTCCTCCATCTCCTCCTCCCCCTCCTCCTCCATCTCCTCCTCCCCCTCCTCCTCCATCTCCTCCTCCCCCTCCTCCTCCATCTCCTCCTCCCCCTCCTCCTCCTCCTCCTCCTCTTCCTCCTCCTCCTCCTCCTCTTCCTCCTCCATCCCCTCCATCTCCTCCTCCTCCTCTTCCTCCTCCATCTCCTCCTCCCCCTCCTCCTCCTCTTCCTCCTCCTCCTCCTCCTCTTCTTCTTCTTCTTTGGAATAAATGCAGCTGGGAAAGCAATGGTGAAGTGATTGGAAAACCTGAAATTACTGTTTTAAAATAATATGAGTATGTGCAAAAAGTAATCACAAACCAACAAATCATTACAAGTGGAAGTAATTAAATATTAAATTTAAAAGGTCAAATACATTTCTGTAAACTAGCAGCAACCAAATAGAATATGTTAAAAAATCTAGGATGCCGCCTACAAATACCAACACCAAACCAAATAATGTGCAATCACATACAGAATGGCTCATACCTGAAATTCTTTTTTTTTTGTGAGTCATGGGGATTGATCTCAGCCTGGGTGCTGTCCTGAGCTCTTCAGTTCAAGGCTACTTCCCTACCCTTGAGCCAAGCCCCAATTCTCATTTTCTAGAGGTTGATTGGAGATAAGAGTCTCAGGTCCTTTTGTGCCCAGGCTGGCTTTGAACCTTAATCCACAGATCTCAGCCACCTGAGTAACTAGGATTACAGGTGTGAGCCACCACGTCCGGCTTCATACCTGTAATTCTGACTACTCTGGAAGTTGAGATCAGAACATACTGGCTCAAAACTAGGCTAGGCAGAAAAATTTGAAAGACATTTCTATCCAATTAACTAGTAAAAAGCCAGAAACAGAAGTATGGCTCAATTGGTAGAGTGACATAGGTAGGCAAAAGAAGTCAACCAAGATCAAAAGGACCTGAGTTTAAGCTCCAGTACTGACAAGGAAAAAAAAAAAACAAATCTAAAACAATAGAAAGCACTCAACTATTATATTGGATAATTTCAGAACCTGAACAATATATTTTAATAAATATGTCAATACTCCATAATTAATCTATAAATTCAGTACATTTCTAGGGAATATACTAGCTGGCTGGTTTTCAAGAGAACTCCATAAATTTATTCTAAAGTTATGGGAAGGGAGAAAATCCAGGTATGGCTAAGCCCACTTCGTAAATAAGGAGTGCCCCATCCCAAATTCAAATGTTTTATATATATATATATATATATATAAAATGAAGATATAATTCATATAGTGATGATTTACACAATTAAAATCACACTAATGGAAACATGTGTTCTCTAGTGTGAACAAAACAATCAAATAGACCAGTAGAGCAAAAGAGTGCCCCCTGAGAGAAAGACAAAACTGTGCTACACACATTTTTTCCAGGAATACTTCAAGCAACCAGGAAGAGAACACCTATTTGTTAGAGGAATGGCTCTCCATTAATCTGGATTTTTAGCTGAAGCTGTGCCGTATGGTGGACTCCAGATTAATTGTAGACCTAAATTTGAAAGGAAAAGCTTTAAAATTCGCAGAAAAGTCATGTTAGGGGAATCGTTGTGACCCAGGGCTAGTGAGACTTTGTTAAAAACATCAAAAGTACAAAAAGTACATAGGGTAAAGTTTGATCACAGCAGATCAAGGTTATCTGTTCAACAAAGGTTATTATGGGTGAAATTAACAGTAGTAGGCTGGAAGCTGATTTCTACAATGGTAAACCAAGTAGAAATTAACACTTGAATGCAATGCAACCCAGCATGTAAAATACATGAACTCTATAGCAGAAAAAAAGGGATGTATATAATAAATTTGCATAAAAATTGAAGGAAATGAAACCAAATCATCAATCCAAAGATATACTAGAGGTTGATCAATGTTAAAACAAAGAAAGCTGGTGGATCATACCTATAATCATAGCTACCCAGAAGGCTGAGATCTGAGGCTTTAAGTTCAAAGCCAGCTTGGGTAGATAAATCTGGGAGTCACTCATCTCCAAGTAACCAGCAGCAAAAGCTAGAAGTGAAGGTGTGGTTCAGGTGGTAGAGTGCCAGCCTTGAGAAAAAAAAAGCAACCAGGGGCAAAAGGCCATTAGTTCAAGCCCCAATATTGGCATACAGAGAGAGAGAGAGAGAGAGAGAGAGAGAGAGAGAGAGAGAGAGAGAGAGAGAGAGAGAGAGAGAGGGAGAAATGAATGACATTCCCATATAATTGGAAATACACAAAACCCCTCACTCCTCATGGTAGTAGTATAGATTGAGGTTTCCAGTTTGAAGGGCAATCTGACAGTTTGTTGTCTGAATTTAAGTATAGATATTATAACCATGAAGCAGCTGCCTCCTGGGCATAGATCTCACAAAAATGTTTCTGGGTACACATGACCACGTGTAAATCTGTGCTCATCATACTTTTCATGGCAGAGGAGTTGTGAAGGTAAACTCAATGTCTCCATGGAAGATGGATACATACAGCTTGATGGAGTCACACTGAGTTACAATAACCCAGATAGAAGCAACATCACAGATCTACCCAGAGGAGCATGGCTAGAGCTTAAGAGCACAGTGTTCAAGGTAGAAAGAAATTGAGGAAAGTCTTCAGCACAATGAAATATGGGTGAATGAAAATATATAGACCATGAGTTCAACTGCGTGTTTTACAAGAATGTGTAAGTAACGTGATATGTATGTGAACACATGTGTATATAGTTATATGTGTACTAAATGTCTGTCTGTATGTCTGTGATCTGTTTTTCACTGTCATCTATCATCTATCATCCATCTTTATTATCTATCCATCAACCAATTTCTCTTGCTATCCCATTATCCATCTTATGTATGCTCTGTCTGTCTGTCTGTCTATCTGTCTATCTATCTATCATCTCCCTATCATTTAGATCACTTTTTATTCCCTGTGTAATCTATACATCTATTTCTTCACCATCTATCTATCTCAAAAATGTTCCAATGATTTCTCCTGGGAGACAAAACACAAGACTGACACATAACAGAACATAAATAAATCACCCGCGTAGTGGTAGTGTATCCATAAATAAGGTACATTTCTCTGCATATCTAATGAATACAATATGTACTGTATGTGCAAACACACAAACCATACACATTCAAGGAGAGGGAAAACATACTCAAAGCCTTTGGCAGCCAGCCTTCTCTGATCGCCACCTGAATTCCTATTACAGACCAT
This sequence comes from Megascapheus bottae, assembly GCF_031878675.1. Classification (NCBI taxonomy): domain Eukaryota; kingdom Metazoa; phylum Chordata; class Mammalia; order Rodentia; family Geomyidae; genus Megascapheus; species Megascapheus bottae. The sequence goes on from NC_143535.1 coordinate 18,531,928, forward strand.
CAAGCCAGGCTGCCTTCATCCATTCTGAAAGCCTGCATGCCCTTTGATGATTCTGCTTCCTAAGCAGAGACTCAGACTTCCGTGTACTGAAGTTGATGTCACTTTATTTTTTGGCATAGAGCCACTCTTTCACAAGTGGAATACCAAGGCATTCTCTACCAATGTAATTGGAGATTTCATTTAATTTCATTATGATAAGACTTCACACAATTTGAGTGCAGGATAAGCAATTCTACTGCATTTTCTATATTCATGTATTTAAGGGAAAGGCAAGATGATCTCCCAATTTATGCAGTTGCTAGAATTCTAAGGTGAAAAATAGTAGAAAAATGACTCCCAAGTCTCAGATGCTAAATAACAACTGCAAGGATTCAAAAACTGTTTCTAGAAAATCTTTAACTTCATCAAGGGGTGAATCAATTTGCAGGTGCTATTGACAGCTATTTAAGCTGGAGGATGGAACAACTTGATTGGGAAAAGTAAATTAAAAAATGCAGCCAGTTAACCCTTTATGTATGTGTCATTTATTCTAGTTTCATAGAATTTTTAGGTTTGTGTTATAGTTTCTAGGAATTCAATTATTGTAGGGCACTATTTTCTATTAAAAAAACCCTATTATTTTTCTCACATGGCAAGATAAAAATATGAATGAGGTGAATCATTTTCTAGTCAGAGATGCCTTAAAACCTTCTATGAACTAGCACAATTGGTACATATTCAGTAACACTCTATTTATTGTCCTCTATGTGCTTAGTAGTATGAACATTGAGCGATTATTTAGGTGCATTGCGATGAAAGGTTAATTGAGCTCCAAAGGTTAATGGACTTCCATCTTCGCAGGTATTTTCCTCTGAAAAGAGTTTCTCTTGAAAGTAGGAATATTCATTATTTTTATAGTTCTCAATCATTCATTCATTCATCATTTTCAAATCCTCTTGCTGATTAAGTGCTGGGTAGTTATTCAACTCTAGGGACTGTTGGGTTCCTGGTATCTCCCTCTCTGCCTCTGTGTTCATACTAAGGTCTTAGAGCCCTGGCTGAAAAAAAAAATGTGAAGGATCCTCTTTGCTCCAGTTTTATCTGGGCCATTGCCTGCTTTCCTTGAAAGATTTTTAAAGAGGTGTCTTTATTTTTAATCACTTTCTGGTACTGGGACTTGAAGTCAGGGTCTCATACATGGTAGGCATGCTGTTGGTTGAACCATGTTTCCAGCCCTTTCTGCTTTAGTTTGTGTTTCAGGTAGGGTCTCACACATTTGCCTCGGTCTTAATCTTGGATCACTCCTGCGTAATTGGAACTACATTTGTAAATCACCAAACTCACATCTATCCCCTTTTCTGAACTCTTTTAAATCAGTTCTTATTTCATAAGAAAATCTCATTATTTCACCATTATTATTTAGCATCCGAACAAAACAACAACAAATTGAGTATCAACATTGCTTTGTACTGGCACTATGCTAAGAATTTTACATGCATGGAGTAAACTGGGCCTTACCTGATGCCTAGGAGGGAGCAAAACACTCAGCTCATCTGTGTCTAAGGCTAAACAAACAATAGTAGGTCAGGATCTCCAAATTATCAGAAAATCCTTGATTTCATCCAGGGACTAAATCAGTGTGCAAGTGCTATTACTAGCTATATTCATGGTAATTAGTAGTCTCATGGTAAATAGTAATCTCATGATGATCATTAATCTCACTTTACAGATCAGAATTAAATAAATAAAATATCTCTTCATTCTTGAAGAAAAATAATAAAAACAGTTGAAGCTCAGAAAGTTTTAGGGAAGAGCTCAAGGCCCCACACAGTTGACAACAAGTAAAAAAGACTTGTATCCCATTTATCATGGGACAGGGATAAATGTGCACAGAGGGCTTTTTCTTACACTAATTTTGGAGGACAAAGAACATTCTAAGGTAAGGTGCCATTGTTTCAGCACCTGGTTGAACCAATTGGCTCTGAAGCCAGCTACCCAATACTCCTGGCAAGACAGAAGAAATGTTGGGAGAGAGAATGGACAAACCCAGACCAAGATAGAGATGCTGAAGAAAGTGAGTCATTGGGCAGAAGACCACAGTGGAAAGATATGTATTACCCTGAACCATTTAGCTCATGCCCTTGTGACATGGCAAGCTGTCTTGGTGGGGAAGGAGAGGTCTTGTCCCCTGTATTTTCACTTGTCTGTCTTAATGGAAAACCTGCACTCTACTTCTCTCTCCAGCCTACACTGAGGGGGGATTCCAGAAGGCAAATTTATTTCCTGTCTTCTAAAGATAGATTAAGTGTGGGGTGCTTTGTGTGTGTGTGAGAACACAGGCCTTTAACTCATGGTTTGGGTGTCCTTCCTGAGCTTTTCTGCTGAAGGCTACTGCTGTACCACTGCAAGACACCGTTCCACTTCTGGTTTTCTAGTGGTTAATTTTAGATAGGAATCTGCAAATGGACTTTCCTACCCTGGCTGGCTTTGAACTTCGATTAACAGATCTCAGCCTCCTGAGTAGTTAGGAATACGGGCATGAGTCACACCAGCACCTGGCTAGTTTGATTCTTGTTTTTTTGAAATTGTATTTTATGGTCAGGGTAATGTATAAAGGGGTAGTTTGATTCTTCTATAACCTCCAAAATATATCTTGAAAATTTGCCCACAGTGTCTTTTATCTAGAGAATGGAATAGCAATGGAGGATTCTTTCTTTCTTTTATTTTTTTCCTCTTAAGTGAAAGGTTTCTTGTATGTAAAATAGCTCTCATAAACTAACATTTTGAGGAAATTAGAAGCATACATATTAATGCTACTTGTTTCCCTCCCCTCCCCTCTGAAATTTTCCAGAGAATAGTCTTGAAGTATAATGTTTTAGGTTCTGTCAAATTCACATGTCAGGGAGGAGTTGTTTAAGAGCTGAATTTATTATCTGAATAGCCCCTCACTCCCAGTCTCCACCCACCATCCTCAGTGCACTCTGTCAGGAATCCTGCCTGTGCCTTTGGCTCATAATTGCTGATTGAAGTGTGTGGCATATGTCCCCTATATATAGAAATGTACATATCTATGTACATAGCTATATAACTCTAGATAGGCATGCTGACACCCCCACGTGAATCTGTGCAATTTTTTTTGCTTGACTCTTTTCCTTCAACTCAATGATTTCCTAACGATCTGTTACCCATCTAAGACAGATTGCTTTTCATGGTTCAGCAGTCCCTGCACAGACATTCATTTTAATCAATAGAGCAGTCAAAAGAAAGAATAGATTTACTTGTTTTTTTTCTCTCTCTCTTTCTTTACATTTAATTGAAAATGTTGGAATGATGACCAACTTGTGTAGATCTCAAAATTTGGGAAGCCCTGATAGTTAGCTACGTGAGAATGCAGAGCATGTTAAGAGGCAGGATTTGAGTCTTGAGAGCTGAGAGCTAGGCTGTGATGGGGTGAGGCAAACTTTCAGCATTGCAACCCACATTCCCAACACTGATCTATATCCAAGGTCCAGTTCCTCTCTTCACCCTGACTGCAACACTCTGGCCCCTTTGCTTCATTGTGCTGTAGTAGTTAGAATCTTTTATGTCAAAGTGTTTTTGGGAGACAGAAACACGAGCATTTTAGGAATAGCTGCCATTTACAAGAAACTATTTCAGTTTAACCAAATTCTCTTGTTCTCCTTACAAGTTCTTGTTTTGGGCAGGTATCCTGGTTTTAGTTGATTGCTCAGATAAACTTTTAAAATTAGGCAGTTGTGTCAGTTTGGTGGTGACTAAGTTCTAACCAATCAAAACAAGGGACAGTAAAACATAAGTGATAAAACTTGGGAAGACTGCTCTCCTCTACCCACTTTTACATTTTGCACACTTGGCTTCCTGTCAGTAGCACACCCTTCTGCAGAAGTAAAAACTATACCTTGCCAAGTTCCTTCTGAGCTAGTTCTCTTATTTATATGTAGTACCCCAATATCTGGACACATTTCCAGTTATGTAACTGTATATCCGGCCTTTATCCTTCCTTCAGGCCTCATTGATTTTGTCTTCCAAGGAAACGTCTAATTAAGATACTTTCTTGCTCCATATCAGATCTAACTTTCCATTGCTATGAGGCTTTGAAACTCTTTGGGCCTCATTTTTCTTTACCTGTAAATTGGTAATGAGAAGTCCAGATGCACAACAAGATGAGCTCTTATCCTCTACTGAATTAGCTCATTCTCTGAACAATCCAGGCCTTTTAAGATACCCTTGACTCTATGGCCAAAACACTTTACCTCCAAGATGTGGGTCAAGAGCTCTCATGCAAAGCCATCCCCCTGAGAAATTAAGCACCTCCCAATCGTAAGCTTTCTTTGCATGTTTATTGGCCACCGCTTGATGAAGACACTAATTACAGGCTGTAAGCTCCATGACATCAATGGTATACCTTCTCTTTCTTCCCAATACTGATACAGAATTTCCTGCTATTTTGCACGGTATGCAGTGTTCAGGCTGCTCTATAAGTCTAGGGCTGCATCCCCAGAGAAGGCAATGCTTGCTTATTGTTGCAGCTCTGCAACATCAATGCCTGACTATTGCAGCTCCATTTCTAACCATAGGGCAGCCTCCTTTAGGTCTTGTCTCTAGATTTCAGTGAATGAAATTCAGAACTGTGGAGTCTGAGTGTGAAGAACTTTCTGGAGAAGCATTTGCTGCTGTCTTTGCCTCCATCCTTCCTCTCATCTTCTCCAGATGGCTCTCTTGGAACTGGTGGCTCTGAGTCTAGGGATTCCCATATTATGGGTCATGCTGTGATTGATTGTCCCTATATCATTAGATGTTTTAAAAGGTAACACGTCATTGATCTGGTCTCACAACATTCTGATTGGTTGCTAATTTCTAATTAAGTCCTTTCTACAAATTCATTCCCCAGGGACTCTAAAAGTGAAAGGGAAGGAGGTGCTTAGGAAAGATGTCCTGATAGAATGTCTTATTTGTATCTGGTTTTGGGTTGCTAGGCCAAGATACTGTCCAGGCTATGGGTCCTAACTAATCTAGTCTTTTAATGCAGTATTTGCCACTGGGATTAATGTAAAGCTGTTCCACAGTATGAATGAACATGGAAGCATGAGGTTTGAAGAGGAGGTTGGGTTCTTGCAGAAATATCTAGAAGAAAATATTTTTTTCATGTCAAGGTTTGATTCTTATAGGACATTTAGAGAAAAATTTCTGCTCTAAGATAACCCATTAGTTATTGGGTTGCCAGGTACCCAAAGCTCTCCTAGATCCTTACAGGCAAGATGTTAAAAGAGAAAAAAAATTGAGAGGCCAACACATGGAACTATTTGAAATATTTCCAAATTTAATTGCATGTTTTAAATGGATAGATCATTTACCTCTATGATATTTTCTTCCTGAGACTACAATTTTACAGTAGGCCTCCTTTCAGAAGAGGAGACACTAAAACCTTAGAACATTAGTTGCTTAACCATGTTTGCAGAAAGCATCACTGGGAAGAGCCATAAGGCTTCCCACTAACTACCAGGATCAACCATGACCAGAATGCAAAGGGTAGATTGAGGATCAAAGATGGTTCTGTGATTCCAATTTATAGCCAGATTGGGAGCACCACCTTATAGAACTTAGACTGTATCACTGATGGCTACAAGGAGGTGGCAGAAGACAGAAGCAGATTAACAAAAAGGAAATAATGCTGAAATCAACCTTTTTTTCTAGTCAGGATCTGGGGTAATACCCCTTGAGTTCAATTTTCTCATAGACACTGCTCCTTTGGCTCATTAGGGTCAGTCTGGAGTTGGAACTTCTCCGTACTGCTAAAACTCTAGCCCTGGGCAGCAGAAACATACCTGTTCTGAGCTTGATTCTTTTGGAACCAACTTCTGCTTAAGGCTTCATACATATGGGTTGCAGCTCACATAGGTACTAAATATTGTAGAATGGCAAGCTTGTACATGAGAAGTCAGGACCCTGCCAAGTCACAGCTCTTAATTCTCTAAGGTCAGCTAACTATCATTATAACGCACTTTTCCCGCAATCCTGAACTCTTCCCATAATCCTGAACTCTAGAACACTGAAATTTTGTTAACCAAATTCTCCCTCTTGAGCTACTGACCTCAAACCCTCCATTATTAGTGTACTTTAATGTAATCCAGGTAAGACCTGAATACAGTGAAAGGTCTTTTCTGTAGTAAAGTCTTTGACTTGCCACTTTTTTTTTCCGCCAGTCCTGGGGCTTGAACTCAGGTCCTGAGCACTGTCCTTGGGCTTTCTCATGGATAAATCCCTGCCACTTAAAGCTGGAAGCACCACTTCTGGCTTTTTCTATGTATGTGATACTAAGGACTCGAACTTGGGTTGTTGTGCATGCTAGGCAAGCACTCTACCACTAGGCCAAATTCCTGGCCCCAGTCACTTTAGTTTTGTGTGTATCTTCATTCAGTTCTTTGAGATGCTAAGAATCTGTGACTTTTACCTCCTAAACCTCTTATTGATAACAATCGCACATACCTGGCTTACACTAAACCAAAACCACCCATTGGTAGGTAACACATTGTATATCTGGCTCACCATTGGCCTACCAGAAGGACTGAAGTATCCTCTTTCTTATGATTCCATGCTTCCAACATTGGAGGAGCCAAGTTCTATCCCAGAGTAGGCCTGCTTCCTCTGGCAAGATTGGATAAGGAATTTATAGTCTCTTCTCCCTCGTTTATTGAATAAGGATTTTAATTTTTCTCCTGGGAATTTAAGGTGGTGAGCCTTTAAAGATGGGGGGCATGTTTTCCACTTAGAGTTCACAAAAGCTGCTCTTTGAAGATACAATGATTCCCATCTGAAATTGTTCAGATGCTTATAGATGTAGTGGGAGGCAGAGGCTGAAAAGTTTGAGGATTGAGGTTATTGACGTCTCTTCCATGGTGGTATCCGATGGTATGGGAAATTCAGAACAACTTATCCCTTTGGGTCTGCAAGGGAAAAATTTACATAAGACCTAAATATAGTGAAAGTGATAGGAAAGTTTATTCAGTAAATGGATTCAGTAAAAGGACTGAGTGCTGACTCTGAGCATTTTTGCTCAAGGCTAGCACTCTATCATTTGAGCACAGTTCCACTTCTGGCTTTTAGGTGGGTAATTGGAGATTAGAGTTTGACAGGCTTTGTTGCATTAGGCTAACTTTGAATCTTGATCCTTAGCTCTCAGCCTTCTGAGGACCTAGGGATATAGGAACCATCTATGCCTTGCTGTCCCCACAGTTTTAAGTGCTAAGAGGTTTGGAACTTAAGTCCTTCCCAGTATCAGCCATAGTGGAGATATAGACTTAAGGTCCGGGTGTTGTTCTTAGGTAAAGTTTATTGGTCTAGGTGGGAAAGTTAAAGAGTTATTGTTTCAAATCAATTTGTTGGCTCAATTTAGGCTAAAATGATGAGTGACATTAGCCTTGAGGTAGAAAGAATACTAAAGTGACTCGTGAAATTGGATGGTCTAGTTGAAAAGCTTAATGGCCAATAAACACAGGAAGATATGTTCAACACTTCTGGCCATAAGGAAAATACAAATCAAAGATTCTATGTGACCCCCAATAAGAGTAGCCATCATAAAGAATATGAACAACAACAAATGCTGGTGGGGATATGAATAGAAAGGAACCCTATTTCACTGCTTGTGGGAATGTGAACTAGTGCAACTGCTACAGAAAACCTTTGGATTGATCAGTACTCCTTGATCTAATGATACCAGTCTTGGGCATTTATCCAAAAGATTACAATTCAGGAGACAGTAAAGACATTTGTATTCCCAAGTTCATTGCCATGATATAGAAATAGCCCACGTTCCCTACAATGAATGAGTGGATCAAGAAAATTGGGTAAAATATGCACATACAAGAATAATGTACTGCCAAGAATAATACAGTGTAATTTTCAGGGAAATGGGTGGACCTTGAAAAAAGTGTGACGTGAAGTAAGTCAGGCTCAGATAGACAAAGGACAGGTATATTTTCTCACAAGAGGAAGTTTGATCTAAATTATAAACCTGTGAAATCATATACAGGGTCATATGCATACACACACAAATTGACCAAAGTAGGGTATATACTGAAGAGGATTAATGCTGAAATTTCCATGAACAACTAATTTATAGTTAAAAAATTAACACCAAGAAGTTGGAACATGTGCTATTTGAGGGGGGCAGTCAAATGGAAGGAGTAACAAACAAATGGAGAGGGGAAGGAAGAGCAAATATATCCCTAATATTCAATGTGCACATGTGTGAAAAGGTAACTAAGATGGGAGGGGGGATGGGTAGGGCTGGGATAGAAGGTGGAAGAGGATGATGGAGGGGTGACACCAAAATGCATTATACTCAGAACCTGACATGTCAAATTGAAATCCCTTTCTATTTAAAATAAGGATACTGGACCTATCTGGCACTTTCTTGGCCATATAGTGGATGATAGGGAATTCAGTTTTAACAGGTGCCATCTCATCTTCATGGCAGAGGCAGGGAAGTTCTACCCCCAGATAATGGGTGTGCCTGAATTCATAGAGGAAGGGGCAGGGACTTGGACGATAGGTTATTGGATCTGTCAGTCCTGGGTTTTGAACTCAAACGTTTCCTGTGACCTTACCCCAACTTGCCCCTTGCCCTATTTAAGCCCAGATCAGCTCAGGTGCTATCATGTCATGCTTGCTGTCTCATGTCTCCAGCCTCTCCCATGGTCCCTTCAGGGTCACCACAAGATCCCACTTCAGCTCTTTACTGGAGCTGATCTGGTTTGTTGGTATTGTTTTTCTGCTCTTTCTTCCCTCTCCTGCTGCCATGGTTCAGTTTTCTACAAAATGTTAAGTGTATTTGAGAGGCTGTAGGTCTTTGGGATAGGAGTCCACCTGCAATCTCTGGCTTTCTAATAAAGACTCCCAATTCTACCTTTCAAGATATGACTTCTCATTTTTTTGCCACAAGATTGACATACAACAGAAGATAAGAATAAGCACAATTACAATGATTTCTCTCAGATATTTTTTGCTCCCTTCTTCCAACTTAGGTTTCCTTTCATTTTCCCTATCCCTCCCAACCAGCTGCTATGTATCATGTGGAACTGGAAATGTTCAATTCAACAATTTGGAACTATTCTCTAAGTCTCACCTTGGGCAGGATATCTTCTTAGTATGTGGCACTAGTCAGCTTTCTGCTTCCAAGTGTATGGTAATTTGCCTACCCCCTAAAAAGAGACCAGGCACAGGCTGAGTATTCTGCAGGCAAAATCATGCTTAGAGTGTCTCAGGTTATCAGAGTAAGTGGTAGTTGTCTGATTATAAAGTGGAAAGATATTATTCAGACATGGATATAGCTGTAATCAGCAATGATGAGAAAGGAGGTGTACAGGAAAGGAATGGTAATTAAAGGGGATTTAGGGGATTTATTTTTTCCCTTGGATATGTGGAGTCTCTTATGCCTACAAAATGACCCATTGCTTGAAATATTCAGGGTTTTATTAGCATTGCACTTCTTATACAAGTGTAGGAATAGGAACACATGCACAGTATTTTTGAAAAGATTCAACTAGCAACCTTGAAAGAATCTGATATGTTTGCTTTCTGATTAAGAAACATGCAGAACAAAAATTTGGTCTTCACCAGAATTATGCTAAATGCTGCATCTATACAATCAGGAGTTACTTATTCTGAGGAGTCTGAGACCAGAATGGAAGGCGTTTGAAGAGCATAAGTTTATTATTATTATTATTATTATTATTATTATTATTATTATTAGTCAGAGAAACTTTGATTCCTTAATTGGGTCCACAAATTAACTGGGCTTAAGAGAAAGGCACTGTGTATCTATGTCCTTTGTTTTGAGCTTTTCTGGCCTGCAGTTACTTTGCAGCCAACTTAGAACCCTGGAAAGGCCAGCAGGCCTGCCAGGTATCAGTGACTGTCTTTGTAACAAGGTCACCTCCCCCCCCGCCCCGTCAGACCATTCCTGAGACACCACCTCTCAACTTGCCTGTGACTTCAACTGCATTTTCTTTTCACTCTCTGACTCCAATTTTCCCTGTTTACTATAGAGCCAATGTCTGTTCCTGGAAGACAGCTGAAGATGGCTGGAAGATGTTCTGAAATGCTATCTTCCTATGTCTGATGTATAACAAATCTTTCTCTGTTCTTCACCACATCTCTTTAGGTGTCTTTTCATTCCCCCATGGATTCTGCCTACCTGCTATCTGTGATCCTGAAATGGGAATTTTCAATTCAAGTATGGGCAGGGTATCTTCTTGGTATGTGGTACTAACCAGCTTTCTCCCTCTAAGTGTATAGCAATTTTTAGCAGGATCCAGAGTTTGGGTTGAGGGTGTAAAATTCTGCTGTCGGATACTTTCTTTTATTCCCTTTTTTCTTAGTTGGTCATGGGGTTGAACTTGGGGCCTGGGCACCATTCCTGAGCTTTTGTTGTCAACATTAGTATTCTACTACTTTCGGTTTTCTGCTGCCTTCCAACAGAGATTCTCAGATCTCAGCCTCCCGAATAGCTAGGATTACAGGTGTGAGCCACCTGGATCATCCTTTTATTTCTAGACTTAACTTCTAGCTACTAGACACACATATTGAGAATCTGGGAAGCAAACATGACCTGACTCTTTAGGGTATGGACACTTGAAATTTAACATAGAAATATTTCCCATAGTTTTGAAAGAATTTAGCTCTCCTCCCTTCAGATTGATGACCCTCTAGAGTCTCCACCAGCAAACCTTTGAGAGTTCATGAGACACAGAGAGCATTGACCCATACTGCCGCAGAAAGTCATCTGAAATGCTGTAGTGGTAATTGGTAGTGAAATGTAATCTGACCTTGTGAACTGGGGCTCAGTCAAGCAAAACCCCTCCCAGGATCACAGTCTTTCACTAAGTACAAGATAGAGACTACTTCATTTCATATGCAAATGAGAGGCAAAGCTCCACCTATCCCAGTGGTTCCTGTCTCAGGAAGTCGTTCACTCCACTCCTGGTGGTGGGGAGGCAGGATGGGTAGTATGCTTTGGACCCTCCTTGTTCCTTTAAATGATGTTTAATAAGCTTGGAAATGGCACAGCCTCCAAGAAAGCCAACGCTGGAGAATTAAAGCCTGTTTCCTTAGATGAATATGAAACTTTAAAATAGTCCAAGAAGACCCCTGCAATCCTTGCTAAATGAGATTTGATTTCCCTTTAAGCTGTTTTTAATAGCTGGAATCACAGAACATTGCTGTTTACCAGTTAATAGGTTTGTGAGCAGGCAGCTGGCTTTGTGCTTGCAGTGATACCATTTATACCTCTATTCACTAAGCAAGCCCTCCAATTCCCAGGGCTCGGAAAAATTGCTGTCAAGCTTATTCACTGGAGTTGCCCTCATTCTCTGCCCGTCTCGCCCTCTGCCTGCTTCCCTGCCTGTCTCTGCCCCCATCTCTGTCTCTACCCTTCCCTGGATTTTCAGTATGTTTATTTTAGTTGTTGTTGTTGTTTTTGAGAAGGGAAGGGTGGGGACTGGAAAGCAATAGTGGTGGAAAGTTTCTGCCTGTAATCTACTGTGTTTTGGAATCCGGCAGTCATTGGGGAAAAAGAAACAACCCTAGACAAATTGGCTGTGATAATTAATTAAGAGAAATGTTGGCCCCAGGCAGGCTATAGTTGGATTGCCTCCAGGAACCCAGGTCTTTCTGTGATTCCAACAGGAAGAGGCAGTCTTCTCTTTAAATCTGTGACACACACACACACACACACACACACACACACACACACACACACACACACATACACACACACTAATTAGTTCCTGCTTATGGTTTAGTTAAGTGTCCCTGGAAGGTTTATACAGGAAGGGCTGGTCCCCAGTGGAAGGTAGTATGGAGAGATCCTGGATCCAAGAGGCATAATAGAGGATCACAGAGGTACACCTCTGAAAAGGAGCCTGAAGAAGATACTGGGACCATAGGCTTGTCCTTTGTCCTCTTTCTAGTTCCTAGCTGCATGAGGTTAGTAGATTTGTTTCTCACCACGATGTGCTAACTTATCACAGGTGCAAAAGCAACAGGACTACTTGATTCTGGACTGGAGCCTGAAACTCTAAGCTCAATCAAACCTTGATAAGTTTATTGATAACTTCAGGTATTTGTTATAGTAATAGAGAGCTGACTAACACAGACACTGTGATTAATATTAATTATATTACCAATAGTAATATAATTTGGAGAAGTAACAGTGTACTAGATGGTAAATATTAAGTGCATCTTTTGTTAATTCCTCTCAATTGTTTTTCAGCTTTTGTTCTGTTTTTGCTTCTGAATGCTGTCAGTGCCAGTTTGAACTGAGAACCTCAAGCTTGTTTGGCTTACTTGCTCTGGAATATTCACAGCTCCAGTCTTGCTTTTTGCTGGAGTTTCATGATCTTTTCTGCTTTGACTAACTCAAACATTAGTCCTCCAAATTTCAGCCTTCTGGATAGCTAGGATTCCAGGCATGAGCCACTGGGGTCCAACTGTGCTTCTAAATCTGGATGTAACTGATTTCCCAAATAATATCATCACTCTGTGCCTCCATTCAAAGCTAGTAAACAAAAAAAATACTCAGATTTGGTCAAGGACTGTCTGGCTCCAGGTAAGATGTAGGTTAAGGCTGATGATAGCAAATCTAGCATACATACTAGGTACTGGCCAATCTTTGGAGTGCTTTGCCTGAAATCACTCAGTCATTCTTCACAATGATGCCACAGACAAGTACTTTATTCATATTCATTTTCCCTAAAGAAAGTGAGGCACAGACATTATGCAAGGCACACAAGGCTAGAATGAGGGAAGATGATGGGCTATGATCCCAGACTCTCTGGGACATGTTGCTCCCAGGGTCCACACTCTCCTGTGACATTGCCTGTAGCATCCTCGTTTCCTCTGTGGCTGGCTGGATGGATTCAACAAGTGGGTTAAGCGTCTATGAGATTCTACTTCTGGCCATACTGAATTGGGACAGGTAAACAACTACACACACCATAGTTAACTTGTGGTTGTGGTGGGTTGATGGATAAGTAAAAAAATGCCAAGGGTCTGACTTTCCAAACGTCCTTATAATGTGATTGGAAATTCTTGTCTCAAAACGATAGCTGTTAAGAGATGTGATTCTTCTATCCTATCCCCATGCTATGCAAGGTAAGATGGTCTGGGTCTTGTGCCCATCTAAGGATGCCCTGGTTCCTTTGCCAGTGAGCAAATCTCAGAAATAAGTAGGGAGTGGCCTAGTAATTAAGAGCTCTGGATACCAATCAGGGTATTCACTAACCCATAACCATCTATCCCTTTACCCATCTATCCATCCAACTATTTATGCATCAATTTATTCATCCACCCTCCTACCTATCCCTACATATCCATTTATCTATCCATTCCCCCAACCCAACCCATTCATCCATCCATCCATCCATCCATCCATCCATCCATCCATCTTCCACATACCCAACCATTCAATTGCTTATCCATCCATCCACCTACTTACCCTTAAACATCCTTTCATCTATCCATCTCTCACCCCTACCCATCCATCCATCAATTCATTGCTCTACCCACCCATTCATTCATTTATCCATTTATCCACTCACCCACATATCCATCTACTCACCACGTACCTATCAAATGTACAAACTCCTACGTGCCTGTGTTTAGATGTGCCATGTTGGGGGAAGATTCTAGATATGACACATGAAAGATTGACAGAGCACATTGTTTTCCTAGAATATATTCGCAGAAGGCTTTGTGATCCTCTGACATCTTCTAGAAAGACAGATGGCAATAGAAGTCCATGAAGCTCTGGAAATTCCTGGAACAGTGGTTTCTGTTTTCTTTACTTCAGCTTGTATGAATCGCATCCCATCCATCAAACCAGCCTCACTTCTTCCTTTAGTCACCTTGTCAAGTTCTCATTTCTTCTTCACAGTATATTGTGGGAATGTGAGAACAACAGACACCTCAAACAGTGTGAAAGCATATTAATAAATCATTTTAAAGTATTAAAGTTGATATAAGGAATTTTGCAATATTTTATCATTTATAATTTACTAAGTATGTTGTCACCTGGTTAAGTAAGAACAACCAATATTCCATTGGGAGATCTGATTTCAGAATGATCTTCACCATCCTGGAATCAACATGACAGAATCTTTCCAGCAGAGAGAAGCAGGATGTCAAACTGCAGGTCAGTGGGTGGACTGACCATTCTTAGATTGAAAACCCTCTGGCATCACCCTTACAGTAAAATAAAATTGAATTAACAAAAAAGGAAAGACAGTCAAAGGCCTTTGGCATACTCAAGAAAGGCAGAGGTGTGGGTCTCACATGTAACCTTCTCATAGGGCAAGTTAGAGATGGATAATTCCCATTCACATCCTCTAATCTCTCACATATCTGCCTACTGTGTGCTAGGCACACAGAATGCCTACTGTGTGCTAGGTACTATTGAAAGCATTTGAAATAAATTAGTAAACATGGGGCTCACGATTTCTTTCCTGGTTGAGTTCATCTACTACCAGGAAGATATAGAAAATAAAAATAAATAAACTCAATAGCTGGGTTCTGGTAGTTCACGCACGCACGCACGCACACATGCACACACGCCTGCCGTTCTAGCTATCAGGGATGCTGGGATCAGAAGGATCAAAGTTCCAGATTAATATGGGCAGAAAACTTGGCCAGAGTCCATCTTAATGGAAGAAGTTAAGGGTAGTGACATCTAACTGTCATCCCAGCTACAACTAGAAGACCAAAACAGGCAGATGGTTATTCAAGCGAGTACCCAATAACCAGAGAAAAAGAAAAAGAAAGACTAGAGTCATGGTTCAGTAGTAGAGGCACTGCCTAATAAGTGCAAGGCCCTAAATTCAATATTCCTGTACTTTCTCCCCCCCTCCAAAAAAAAGCACATAATGAAGATGTATATATCTTACTTTAGGCTCTAAAACTATAGACTTAATAAATTGGTACATAATAGACATTACTTCTCATAGATGTAAAAGTTGGATTTTTAAGATAGGGGCTCCTGGATCTAGTGGTCAGTTGAGTGCATGCATTCAGAAGAAGAGAAGAAGAAGGGAGAGAAGGATGAGGAAGAGGAGGAGGAGGAGAAAGAGGAGGAGGAGGAGGAGGAGGAGGAAGAGGAGGAGGAGGGGGAAAAAGGAAGAAGAAAGATGACAAAGAAGAAATAACAATGATATTCTCTCTTTCCTCTGTCTGTGGTGTTGGTGTTAGGTCCTAGGGTCTCAGGCTTGCTAAACAAGTGCTGATCCATTTTAGCCATGCCTGAGCTGTTTTTGTTGTTGTTTATTTCTTTATTTTAGTATACTTTTTGACCTCAGGTTTTCCCCCAGGATTGCGATCTTCCTAGGATATCTCTCACCTCTCACATAGCCAGGATTATAAGTCTACACTACCATATCCAGCTTATTTGTTAAAAACAAAGAATCTCATTTTACTTTTTGCTGGGATTGGCCTCCTATTGAGCTCCTCTGATCTCTGCCTCCAGATTGTAGACACGTACTACCTGGATAAGCCCTCTGGTTTCCCTACTGCCATTTTTTTTGTTTTTTCCTTTTCAAAAAAAATAATAAGGGCAACCTGGAGAGACCAGTGGGACATACTTGTCTCTTGCCTATGGGGTAGCAGAACTACTCTTTTCTTTCTAGAAAAAGGTCAATAGGAACGTTGGTTTCCTGGGATGTGATTGTTTAGCTAATTCCATTTGGCCCAGGGCTCTGGTCTGAAGCATCTCATCAGTTTCCACTGTGTTCCTAGTTTCTGCTCATAGGGCACCTCTGAGATTAGAGGACTAGAGAGGTATGGGCAGAAGTTAAGTGTCCTGTGTCCACTGGCCACCAGAGCCACTTAAGTAGAGCATTGGGTCCGAGGCTGTTAAGAATCAGCCAATGAGGGCATCCAGACATAATTGTAATGTGGTTTCTTGAATTCATCTGTCTTAGGGAATACATTAGGGTCCCTGCAGGAACTGTGTGGTCATACAAATAGTACCTACTAAGTGCACTAGAGTGGAGAAATATTTGTCAATCATTGACTTAGGAAGAGGCTATGGGATAGCTCAGTAGTTTTCCAAATGGGTCTTAGCTATCTTGGGGAAACTTTTGGGAAATCCATTTTTAAGTATCTATTTTTGGCTACGAATGATAATATATATGATACATACCTGTAATCTTGCACTGGGGAGGTAGAAACAGAAAGATGATGGGTTAGAGCATGGGATATATAGTAATACCTCATCTCAAATAATATAAAACAAACCAAGCATCAATTCTCCAGTCCTTTAGAGGATATGGCTGGGGATTTATCTTAATGGTATAGACTTCTTACAAACAAGAACCTATACCTCTTACTGGAGCTGTACATTGAAATACTTGCATGGGCTGCTCATGATTTCTAGTCCACAGGCTTATACACCTGGGTGGAGGCTGAGCCATGCATGTTTTCACATGCTCCCTATATGAATGTGCAGTGCAGGTAGGGCCCCATATGAAGGGCAGTTTTAGGTAAGAGAGGCAACATGGCTTCTCTTGGAAGATTGGAGATACTGGGTGAGTGGTGATGATCTCTTCACACAACTAGTCTTTGTGTCATCCACCAAGCCATCTACTTGTAGCATCCTCTGGGCTGCCATCTCTGCCATTCTTCAGTCATTCTCTCTTGTGTCTGTCTGAATGAGCTACAAATTGCATGCAGAACTGATGTCTCCCTCGGGGAGCCCAGCCTGGTCCTGTCCATGGCTGTGTGTTCTGGGTAGCGTGGGTAATGAGGAGGGCGGGCTGTGGCCAGAGAAGCCAGCATTATTGCCACCCTGTCCACCCCCACATTATCCCGACTTATTACATTGTAATAAATTGAACCATTCTACTCCATTATTTCATATTTGAAGAGATTTATAGATTGTCCTAGTGGCTGAAGAGGCAGTGATTAAGGAAGCAGCGTGCTAATGAATAAGGTTCTGCACAAAGCTGTTTTAATTAATGCGCAGCCCAGGGGCTGTAAACTGCTTGCTGATAACAAACCTGCCGGTTGAAGAGTTGAACTGACAACTTCCCACAGAATAAAGGCTGACAGGGCGACATGGGGACTTTATTCAAGTGGCAATTAGGGCTCCTAAACTGTATCTCCCTCCCCACCACTGAGCTCACAATAGCAGAGCTATCCAAACACATATTTAAGTTTTTGAGGGTTTTTTTTTCTGTCCCAAAGTTTCTAGTTTCTGTCCCTTGGAAATGTATAGTCCTCCAGTCTATCTTCATGTACTATCTGTGGTTTGGGACATTAGGCTCATACTTAAAACTTTCTGAAGGCTTTTGTCTGACTTGAATTTCTGGAAGGTACCTCACAAAGCTTCTGTGATACTGTGCTTTCATCCTAAAGTTCCTCTAGCACCTCAAAGACACATACAGAGAAAGAGAGGGAGGGAAGGAGGGAAAGAAAGACAGAGACAGAGACAGAGACAGAGGCAGACAAAGACAGACAGAGATAGAGAGAGAAAAGAGATAACACTGGGTCTTGCCTGTTGTAGACTATCTGGCCTGGAAAAACTTCCAAGATGTTGGTCCTTATACTACTGGGTCACTGACTACACAAGATGACTTTCTTATGGGACAGGAATTGTAGGTCAAGGAAGATATAGTATAGTCAAGGTTCATCGTGTGTGTGTGGGGGGGGGCATGCAGATACTAAAATGTGAATTCAGGGCCTCACACACTCATTTGGTTATCCCACTCAAGGCTCTACCACTTACTTGACTTGTACCTTCACTTCCTGCTTTGTGTCACTTAACTGGAGATTTATCTTCCAAGGCTATCTTTCAATCTTAATCCTTAGATCTCAGCCTCCTATGTAGCTAGGATTATAGACGTAGCCATAGCTGCCCAGCTTCCCATCTCTTTGTTGGACTCATGCCATTGGTTGGTGCAAGGCGATTTGTTAGAGTGGGAGGTTTCCATCTTACCAGCTCCTCATCAGCCCAGCCTCGTACTTTATAGGTACATGCAGTCTCTTGAGCAAACCTCACACAGTCTTTGTGCTTGGTTTGCTGTTTGAGTTCCTCAGGACTCTCAGCAAGTGCTGTTTCCTGACAAATTAAGTCCAAAGGGTGACGGGTAACACAATAACCTTACACTGTTCTTTTAATGGTTTCTTGCCAGGATTTGATGTTTGCAAGAGGCAGGAACATTGTGATAAGATGACTTTTCAGCAAGTTGATAACTCTGATACTTTCAGTCCCGAGACAGAGCATTATTAGCTGTATGGCTAACACAAATAACAGCGATTGTCGTAACAAAAGGAATGCAGCCACAAAAAGAGGTAAAAATCCCCACCAACAGAATGATGAGAGGGGAAAAATATTGATAAAGAAGTGAGCTTTATCGAATTATTTGACTCAGCAGATTCATAGGCAGATCCAACGACAGAAGCATGGCATGGGAGATTATAATCAAGAATGGCTGGGATGGGGCCAGGAGTTTGGCCTAGTGGTTAAAGTGCTTGCCTAGCATGCATGAAGACCTGGGTTCGATTCCTCCGTACCACATACATAGAAAAAAAGCCAGAAGTGGTGCTGAGGCTCAAGTGGTAGAGCTCTAGCCTTGAGAAAGTCCAAGGACAGTGCTCAGGCCCTGAGCTCAAGCCCAGGACTGGAAAAAAAAAAGAATGGCTGGGATGATGGAGCAGAGCTAGATATGGAGGTTGGGGACAGCAGTCAGCTCACATCACGTCTCAATGACTTAGTTGCCTCTCAGCTCCAAGAAGCAACACAGTGCAGAAGAGATTTCCAGATGTCTGCTGTGTAACCTACACAGTTTTACTGCAGCAATAACTTGTTACTGTTTCTTTCCTGGACCTGCAACTCCTTGTTACACAGGAGGGTCATCCTGTGTAACTGATAACTCAGTCCTCTTAGGATCAACCTCACAAGCCAGACATCCTACATTAGGAAAGACCTGGTGTTATCTCTTGTTTTCTGTCTTTGTCTCTATTTTGTCTGTATACAAGGAGTGGGACTTGAACTCAGGGCCTCATACTCTTGCTTAGCCAGAGCTCTGCCATGCGAGCCACACTTCCACTTCTAGATTTTGCTAGTTAATAAGAGATAAGGAGGACTCTTCTGCCCACACTATCAATGCATCAAGATCCTCAGTTCTCCGCCTCTTGACTAGGTAGGATTATAGGTGTGAGCCACTGGCACCGGGCCTTTTTTTTAGTCTTGAGTTAGTGAAATATATGTGTCATTCAGTTCTCGATTGTACCCACCCCCCCCACTCAGCATGTGGCTTTTACATTGCGTCGTTAACCTGGGGACTTTGATGTCACTGTGTATCTACCTGTCTTGCTGCTTAAATCTTGCTTCTTCCTATGATGCCTCTCCTTAGTTGTGGTATTTCCATTCATTGCTAAGGTTTTCCCCACACGCCTCCTCTAAGGAATATATTTAGTCTTTTCTCCCTTATTAAGCCCGTTGTAATAATTACATAAAAGCCAACATCTTAAGAAATTCCACGACAAGTCTAATGAGGGTCAAAGAGCTAGTGTTTGTAATACAATGAATTAAGAATACATTAATCTCACAAGTGATAATTATATTAATACTAATATTTCACATTTTCTTTAGGTGTATGGGGACTATCACCATATGATGTAATTTCTCTACTGTTCATTTCACTTTCCTCTAACACGAGGAGATATCGGGGCATCCAGGAGATATGTGATTGCACCAAATAAGGTCGTACAGTAGATGCATGAAGTAAGACTATGAGTAGTAGACTACGAGCCTGCTAGGAAGATCTTCTGGCTTGCTGAAGTCTGGCTTAGAACCTCCAGTTGTTAGTGAATGATTCTTAATTACTGTTATACATTTTATGACCAGGGTGATGGGGAGAGTGGGAATGAGAGGCTAGAAAGGGTGATGACAGGCAGAATTGTGTAATTTTCAGCGTAATTATCCTAGATCCAGCATTCTGCAATATCCCCAGGCTGTCAGTCATCTATCAGATATATTTTTGGAATTAAATTGAGCAGAGTGCATTTGGGAAATAGAATTCTGTTCAAAGTAACGCATTAAGTCTGAGTTTTAATGGTTGAGAATGCCGTGCATGCCATGGCTGTAAATATAGAAGTCTAAGCAGCACAAAAGATAGGAATTTTAGCCAGCAGACCTTGTAACGGAGATTGTCCAAGTTTACATTAAAACCAAAGGAAAATGATTTCTTAATCTATATTCCATCTCTAGAAACTGACTGTGAGTTCAGATATAACGAAAGACAAGTCTGAGTGTAATGCTGAGAGAGGGCTGAATTAAGAAAGCACATTTTCTCATCTGCCTAGTGATCTGGTATGGAATGCAGCAAAACAAGGAGCATAGTGACATTACTTCACAGCGCCATTAAATTATTTTCCAAAGCTCACATAGAAGAGCAAACTCTTGGCCACTGAGATTTTTCTAATGAGATGTAGACAATGTTCCTTTGCCCTTAAATTTCCATATGCCAAAGAAAATTTCAGGTATTGTGGCCATCTCTATGTGCCTTCTCCTTCTTTGTAGTCTCTTTAGAGCATGAACTAAGTTATCCGTCTCATTCTGGAACAACTCAGTCTCAAGATAACATCAGACCAAAAACAAAACAAAACAAAACAAAACACCCCCAAAAACCTAAAGAGAGAGGCAAGCAGAGCTAAGATTGCTAGAAATGTGATCCTGGCTGGTAGTAAGAACAGCTAGAACTCTGTAAGTTGAACAAGAAGCACATAAGTGAATTAAGACAGAATTTAACCTCACTGGAATGTACCAGGTTTATCAGAGGCTAATATCAGAATCAAGCCCATCTCTGGATCTCCATCCTACTGTTGGGTTGGTCTATTTGCTGTTTGCTGGGGAACCATGAAGAAAACGCGTGACAGAATCATTCTAGGGTAGTCAACGTTGGTTTAGACCCAGAATGGTTGAAGTCATATCAACCTGCATCCATATATTCCCCCAAACATTTTGATGTTACTGTTGTTGGTTAGTTGGTTATGGGGCTATAATTCAGGGCATGGGCATTGTCCCTGAGTTCTTTTGCTCAGAGTTAGAGCTCTACTACTTTTGAGCCACAGCATGACTTTTGGCTTTTGATTAGTAAATTGGAGATCATAGTTTCATGAACGTTCCTATCCAGTCTGGTTTTGAACCCTAATCTCCAGATTTCCGCCTCCCAAGTAGCTATGATTATAGTCAGGAGCCACAGGTACCAGGGCTTCTTCCCATTCCTTTGGTTGCCATCAACAGCATTCCCCTCTGGAGGGTGATTAGTATATTTAACAAGCTTCTTTGAATGTCTATTACTTGTACTCCTGAGCTATTCAGTAGAGATGAACCAATCAGGAATCTAGAATCTAGGAAGGGTTATGATAGGCCAATCAAAAAGATGTGCATTTCATTAAATGAATTTGATGTTACATAGCTTGTATGAGGACCATGTCTAATAATTTCAATTACTTTTTATAGTACATTTGCGGGTAAAATCAAATGGCTCCAAGACAGAGAGGCTATAACGTGGCCCAGGGGCAGTGAATTTGTGATACTGCTATCTCTATGCTTATAAAGGGATGTACTTCCAAATCATAAAGGCCAGCGTGGTTTCATGGGCAAAGAAATACATTCATTGAATACATTCCTGGGGACTCCTGTTATGATTTGGATCTTGAATGCTTTCCCTCACCATCTATGCATTAAAATAAAGGCTCAATCCTTCCTTTACCTTTTCCCTTCTCTGCTGCCAGGAGGTAAGCAGAATTCCTCTGCCATGTGCTTCTCTGTTCTTCGTCAATCAGAATCCTAATGATAATAGGCTAAGTGACTGTGGATTGAAACCCCTGAGATTTTTGAACCCAAATACATTTTTCTTCTCTTAAAGAAAGCTGATTTATCTCAAGTATATGCCAGAATCTGATCAGCACAATACTTATGTGAGATGAATGTCTTCTGTTTTTCTTCCACAACAAACTTTACTTCTTGTCACCTACTTTTCCTCTATTTTCCTTTTACGGGGACTTCTTTTTGTTCATTTCCTCTATGCTTTAGATCTACTGGGATGTAGTGTGCTACTCCAGGGTAGTTTCTAATAGTGAATAAACTTAAGAGAAAGCCAGGCAGCAATGATCTTCTTTGAGACCTTCTCTAGCAGAGTGGTCCTAGCTATGAACTATGAGGGACGTGCCATATCTTGAACTCTGCCAATAACTGAAACTGAATTTCTTTCATTGACACAGTTTTCTTCTTGTTTGAGCTTGCAAAAACATCTGGTGAGAGTTGCTATTGTAACTAGTCCAGCTACATTTAGCATCTCAATTAACTTCCAGTTCTGTAGGTTCTATTTCTTAAGTGTCAATAAATAGTCCAGTGATTAGAAAGCCCATACTGGGAGATAGCAATTTGGGAGCAGGAAACTCATCAGCTTGGTCTCAGCCTCTCTTCCAGAGTGAGAAAAACTGAGCAGGTAGTAGGAAAAATCCAGCTGCAAAGAGCTCAGCTTATTTCACCGGGAATTCCTGAATCAGTGGCCCCATACTGAGACAAGAGGTCCAGGGCTTTCTCCAATTGTCTTCAGCTTATAATGATTTGAGTTATAATTTTAGACTTGATGATGGCACAAAGGGGATAAATACTTGATTAAATATATGATAAATTCTCTATATATTTATATAAAAATATAATATATGCTATATAATATATCATATATAATATGATATATACTTGATTAAAACATACTCTTTTGAGTTAGATTTTGGATCTTCTTCCTGGATAGCTGTGCAGGGAGAGGTTGTCTGTGGAGGTTGTGAATACTGTAACCTCATCTCTACAGAGAGCTACATTGCTAGCTTGGGTATTATGTTAAGTAATTTTGATGGATTAAATGTATCTCCTTTTTCTGGGTCTTGAACTTGGCCGCAAACTCTTCTTGCTTAGCTATATTTTGCTCTGAGCTGGTGCTTTAGTACTTGAGCCAAAGTTCCACTCTTGGTTTTTTGCTGATTAACTAGAGATAAAGATTCTCATGGATTTATCTACCTGGGATGGTTTTAAACTTGGTTCACCATGTCTTGGCCTCTTGAGTAGTTAGAATTACAGATGTGAGCTACCAGCATCTAGCCAAAAAAATACAGGTTTCCAAGTTGAAACATTTAAAGCTTAGGAGGAGTCACCTAGGATCACCTGCTACCATGTGGACCTGTCAGTTAGGCCATTTCCTTTGGGCCCTTGCCCAAAGGACTTAGCAATGTACCAGAAAATAACATTCTGGGGTATGGGCGTCTCTATCTGGCTGGCACTTGAGCTAGAGATCCAGAGATCTGAGCCACAGGAAGTTCATAGCAGGGATAGACTCCCACTCAATTTCTCTCTGATTCACATACATTTTAAACTCTGTTTTTAAGGCTGGGGAATGCTTGAATCCAATCTAACTGTGATGATGATGATGATGATGATGATGATGATGATGATGAAGAAGATGAGATTGTTGTTGTTATTATTATTATTATTATTAGTGTGTGTGTGTGTGTGTGTGTGCATACTTGTACTAGGGCTTAAACTCAGAACCACACACTCCTGCTTGCCCTTTATTTATCTCAAAGTTGGTATTTTACCACTTAAGCCCTAGCTCCATTTCTGCTTTTCTGCTGGTTAATTGAAGTTAAGAATCTCACAGCTTTTTCTGCCAAGGTGTCTTGGAACTACTATCTTCAGGTATAAGCCTCCTGAGCAGTTAGGATTACAAACATGAGCCCCAAGCTATTGGCTGGTCTATTATTTATGCATGAAACAGACTTCCCTTTGGTATATGCTCCTTTTTCACTCATTTTACGCACTGTCCATTCAATTTTGTGAAAATACACTTGGTTCTCTCCTGCTGACTTGCCTCTGCTGGCTTCCCAACAGCATATTTTGTAGCTGTTTCTGGGTGGCATGTAAAGCCTGTCCCAGGGAATGCAGAAAGATATACCATTGTATATTGGAGAATCTAGAGACCATTTTCCAATGTCTACTCCAGAGGAAATGGCCTAGACAAGCCTGTTTGCCTGTGATGCAAATAGCAACAGGTGTAGGACTTCTCTGCCACTCAGATCCTGGTTAGAAAAGTTCAGCCCAGGAAGCTCCTTCTCACTGGATTGTGAATATCTGTTTTCCCTACCCATGAGAGACCTGCTTTCCACCATGTCACACGTTTTCTCTCAGGTATGTGTGTGATAGGTTGGCATACAAGAGAGGGGCAGAGGAATTAGCCACAGAGTAACTTTTTGTTTTAATCTCATGTGAAAGGAAAATAAAGCACTAATGAGAGTGGCTGTGGTCTTCAGAGTTGGTGATATTTCCCAGGTGATGGATGAATATGGTGAACAAGGCACTGTGGCCTGATCAGGGTGGAGGCGTTGAGTGGGAAAATGGCAGGTAAATCAATCATAGAACCTGCTCCACCTGCCAGCTGGGTTCACTGGTTTCACAGCCTCTCTCAACAGGCTTATAAATTACCCCTGATGGAGGGTGGTATGTTGGGCCAGTCAAAGTGACTTCCCCAGAAGAGATCAATAGTCTTTGGTGAATAAAAGCAACAGAACTCCAATGAGAGAGCTTTGATGCCTGCCAATTTTAGTTCATGAGCTTTCGTCAACCCACGAGATTGTACTCAAACTTGAAACCATGTTGACAAATAGGTATCTATATGCAGCACACAGTTGTATTTGGGAGGCATGCTTCCTAGACTTATGTTTTCCTCTTAGACAATCTCTTTGCACTTTGGACTCCTCAGCTTTAAAAATGACAATACTAGCTGGGTGTTAGTGGCTCATACCTGTAAACCTCAGTGCTCAAGAAGTTAAGGCCTGTGGAAGCCAGCTTGGGCCAAGAAATCTAAGATACTCTGCTCTCCATGCTTTTCATACAGTAACCTAAAAGAAAAAGTGATGATCATGCTGTCTCACAACACAGGATAGCCTCCATCCAGATGAAGCAAACCTCAGCTCTGGAATCTGGAGTCTGCTTAAGTAGCAAGGGTTGAAACCATAGACTCTATGGTACTTTATTACAAAGATCTGGATCTCAGGGTGTTGTTAGCTGATGCCTTTAATCCTACCTACTTAGGAGGTTGAGAACTGGCGGTCCTGGTTCAAAGCCAGCTTGGGCAGAAATATCAAGGAGATTCTTACCTTCAACTAACCCGCAAAAAAACCAGAGGTAAATGTGTGGCTTTACTGGTAGGGTGCCAAGCTTGAGCAAGACAGGTGAGTGAGAGTGTGAGGCCTTGAGTTCAAGCACCAGAATGGACATGAAACAAAACAATAATCCAAAGTTTTGGATCCAAGTCTAGCAAGGTACCTTGACTATTGGCGCCCTGTTGTCTCAATTTCTTGATTTCATTTTTTATTTAATCGTATAAATGCTATAGATAGAAATGTTGTATTTCTTGACTACATTAGAAAAAAATCCCAATAATTCATTATCTGACTTCAGTGATTTAGAATTTTAATGAGCATGTTTACAGACTTGATCTGCCTGGTTTAAACATCACCTGAGACGTCATCTTTCTTTGATAGATGCTTCTATTAAGGAGCAATCGTCTTTGATTTCCTTAAAATAATATCTCCCTTTTTCAAGATGTTTAGTCTACCCTCCCTTTCTCTTCCTTTGATAAATCATCCACATTCATTTAACCTTTCTCATGAGTTTTCACTCTCCACCCCTTTAATCATTTTCACTCCTCACTCTTGGACCCTCTCCAACTTCTCTGTACCTTTTGGAAAATTAGAATCCCCAAACTGAGCATAACACTCTAATGAGGGCCAAGTCAATGCCAAATATAGCTCATGACACTCTTTCTTGTCACTTGAGTGACAGACAACACAGCGAAGACTTCTTAGTAGCTCTGAAAGTTTAAAAGGCACACATCTTCTTTGCAGACCCTGAGATCAAACTTCAAGGATGTGATTTAAGGAGGTAGCTTCATGCTGTTCTTGATTCTCTCTGGAGAATGAAGAGATGCATCCCACATTTTTAGATGACACAATCTAATCTATCTCATGTACCTAGCTCAGGATCTGGGAGGAAAGCTTGTATTTGAATTTACAGGCTATATCTATGGCCATATAACCCTGAACGCGCCCGATCTCATCTGAATTTACAGGATTTTTTTTTGATAACAGGGGGATACTTAAGTCATCTTAATACAGGTCCACAGTGATATCTTTTGAGTTTGCAGGACTATGCCCAATCCTCTTCTTCCACAAGAAGCAAGCATCGAACTTCCTTAGTGGAAGAAGACAGGGATCCTGAAGGACTAGTAAAAACTAGAACTTGGAGCAGGAGGCAAATTGGTGCTAAGCAGTGGTCTGAATAGTGTCCTAGAAAGTCTGAAATATTAGAGACTCATTATGAAGAGAGGACTGAGGTTCTGTGTGTGCGCTGTGGAACAAATGATGCAGAGAAGGAAATTGTTTTGGGAGTGGCAGGGTCGAAGGTCTCAGCATGGACACTTTTAGCGGGATTGGCACTTTAGGGACATTACAATGTGATGACAAAAAAGGGAGAAAATGGGCCGGACCAGCACGTGTGTCACTCCTTCAGTCTTCTGCTGAGAAAAGCAGCTAAGCCAACATCATGTCTTGTTCCTGGACACCCATGCAGTGGGCAACACTGGCACGCCGACATTTGGCTGGCATTTGGGAGCAAGTAGGCTTCTGGGAGGAACGCTGGCCCCTGGCTCTTAGAGGCAGGTGTGGAGGACGGATGCATCCTACTGCTGACTGTTCTTCTTGTCTCAGGTACAATGCAGGACCAAAGCCTTTCCCCTTCCTCTCCCCTTGCTTGGATGAGGCTGAGACCATGCTGAACTGGTTAAACTCTTTCACAGTTTGGAGTGAAGCATTGTTTTGGCTGGAACAAGATGAGGGCAGGTGATGCCACCTGCTACAAGTGATTTCTTTCCAGTTGGCTCTACGACTGCCATTCTTGGTCTTTTTGCAGTTTGGTGGGGTTTGGGGAGGGGGCAGAGGAAAGGCAGGAGGTGAAGGAGAGGATCTGGAGGCACTCTGATTTGCCAGGAAATTGCAGTGGGCATTCAGAGGTTGGCAACTCCATTCATATATTGTAACAGATGCACTGGCATTGAGAGATGGCTATGCAGAGCACATTTGCATTATTGATATTCCAGGATCCCCGTGGTGGCCCTTTTCAACCACAGATGCCTGAGATCCTCCGGTACTTCATCAAGGTGACAAAAATGCCTTTACTTGTGTACTTCTCTCCTTCCTTCCTTCCTTCCTTCCTTCCTTCCTTCCTTCCTTCCTTCCTTCCTTCCTTCCTTCCTTCCTTCCTTCCTTCCTCCTCCTCCTCCTCCTCCTCCTCCTCCTCCTCCTCCTCCTCCTCCTCCTTCTTCTTCTTCTTCTTGTTCTTCTTCTTCTTCTTCTTCCCTCTCCCTTCCTCCCTTTCTTTCTCCCCCCCTCTTTCTTTTCAGTACTGGGTTTTGACTGCAAAGCCTGGCTACTGTTCTTTTGGATTTTTCTACTCAGGGCTGACACCCTACCACTTGGGTCACAGAGTCACTTCCAGCAATGTTGCTGGTTAGTTGGAGATAAAA
Organism: Megascapheus bottae; assembly: GCF_031878675.1. Taxonomy (NCBI): domain Eukaryota; kingdom Metazoa; phylum Chordata; class Mammalia; order Rodentia; family Geomyidae; genus Megascapheus; species Megascapheus bottae. Next base: position 18,559,560 of record NC_143535.1, read on the forward strand.
GTCTCACAAATTTTCCCACCAGGCTGGCTTTAACTGTGATCTTCAGATCTCAGCTTCCTAAATAGCTAGGATTATTGATGCCCAGCTGCTTGTTTTTTTGAGAAAGCAAAGCTCTTTGAAGCCAAGACACCTGACAAAGGACCCTCCAAGAAGCCTGTCTCCCTTTAGCTGAATTTTTAGATGGTTGGGTCCCTTATCAGGCATCAAATCTGGTCATCAGCAACCTCTAGGTTTTCATGAATTTCAACCATGAAAAGCCATTTTGGCAATCTTTCTTTGGAAGAGGCAGATTGAAAGGGCTGTCTAAAACTGACTTTGTTAATTATTGACGGTGACAGTGGAATCCTTTGCGTGTGCCACTGGTAGGTATCTGAGAAGCTCCATTTCCTGAGGTCATCCTGGTGTTTGCATGTGCATCTGCTCAGGAGACTCTCTGGTGGAGCTGGTGTGCTTATGAGCTCCTTGCTATGGACCAGTTTTCCAAGCCTCTCTTTCCTGGCTAGTGAGAGGGATGTCCAATCCCCCAAAAGAGGGCAAAAGCAGGAACAGTCCCCTTATCCATTCTCAGAGGCAGACAGAATGAGAGTGGGAGAACATTGAGTCAGCTTTGGCCTCTCTTGAGCATCCTAGAGATGCTCTGCATTCTACTGATGTGTGTGTGTGTGTGTGTGTGTGTGTGTGTTGGTCCTAGAGTTTGAATAATGGGCCTAGGTGTCATCCCTGAGCTTTTGTGTCCAAATCTGATGCTATATCACTTGAGCCCCATCTCCACTTTGGTCCTTTTGTTGTTTTAACTGGAGCTAATCATCTCACTGACTTTCTTGCCCTAGCTGGCTTTGAACACTGATCCTCAGATCTCAGCTTCTTGAGCTGCTAGAATTACAGGTTCAAGCCCCTGGCCTCTAGCCTTGTTCTTGATGCCTTTATGTACACAAACTCATCTATGTTTCCAGAGCAGAAGGAAGGCTGCACCTAGGGTGTACCTAAGTAGGCCTGAGGATGCCATCACTTTTATGAATGGGTACCATGAGCTCAGCCAAGCTTTGCACACACAGTATCTTTAATCCTCGCTATGTTCCATTTTGGCACGAGGGAAAGGCTAAGTCTGGGAGAACAGTGTCCCTAAGAGTAAGATTAGGAGCACAGGGGATAGCAAGACTGGCCCTGAGTGAGATGAATTGTTCAGAACTAGCTATAATGTGGTGTGTGGAGTCTGGTCTTTAAAGGAGACACCTCTGGCTGGAGCAAAAACTACCAGGCAGATTTTGTTTTCCTGTCTAATTGAACACTTGTACTCAGTGCATCCCCACTCACAGAACCAGGCAACAAAGAAATTTGTGGTGCCCACAGGAGGGAAACAAAGCAAAATGAAGTCCAGAGCAATACAGTGCTATTAATTCAAATTAATGACCCTCCCCTGCAAATAAAGCTGGTGTCTGACAGATTGCTGGCTCTCAGAGGGCGGCAGATGAGAACAGACAAGGGGCTCTGTCGTCTGGTGTGGTGATCGATGCCTCTTCTCTGTCCCTGCTTGCCGACACACACCTCCTTACAGGTGTTCTCTGTCTTTAGCACATTTTCCCCATCCTGATCCTCTAATAATCCCGGGAGTCGTGCAGTTCCAAGTGGGCCCAGAGAGCTTACATCCTAAGAAAGGCCAACTGACGCCTCCTGTGTGCAGTCACTCTGCAGTGGCACAACTACGAGGTCATTCCACAGAGACACATCTGATGGGTGTCGGGACAATTTCACTCCAGAGTCAATGACTGTCATTTAGGCACATTTCTGTCCTGATCTACAGCTTCTTATTTATCTCTGCCAAAATAAAGATATGTTTGATTATGAAGGCCTCTTTTATTCCCTCAGTCACTTGGGGACCATAGATACTGAGATGAATATACATTGCTCTTGAACTATTATGACTTGATCTTCACAGAAAAACTCTTTGAAGGATGTAAGTTTAGTTTCATAGTAAAGCTGTGGACTCAAGGAGGTTAAGAAAATTTCCAAAAATCCCTCGGCGAGAAATATAATGATAAAGATGGGATGAGATTCAAATCTAAGTCCTCTCACCCATTCCAGTGGTTTATTTTTAATTTTATTGTGATACCTATATTGTGGGTGTTTCTTTTTGTTGTGCGTCTTGCTCCAACATAAGAGCAGAACATAAGCACAACTGGTTTTTGGACCATCACAGCATAAGAACTAGAACAGCCATAGAAATCAATTAATCTACCTGGTTGATTTTGTGGAAACTGAGGCCCAAAGCAGCTGTGGATAGATAACCTTCTGTCTGATGTGGTGAGAAGTGGGGATGTTAGCATCAACTGCCCTTCTTCATGTAGGACAGACCATTAGCCAGGAAGAGGGTGGGCTGGTGGGCGTATTTCCACACATACACAGTCCCGGGTGCCCAAACCACAAAGGCAGCCTGTGTTCTTACAACTGCACAGGTCCCACCCCTCTGCCTGTAGGAAGAGCTGTACTGATCCAGAAATAGCTTACCTCCCAACCTGGATCTTTGTTTGCTGTTCTGTTTTTTGGGGAAAGCCTTTTTTCTGAGAAATGAATAGAAATCCAGAGGACCCCGGCCCCACTCTTGACCCAGTACCACAGGAATATTCTTTTTTTTTAAGAGAAATATACACTCCTGGTTTTCTAGACTTGCTGGTGAGAGGTATTGCTATTGAAATAATTTGTTTTCTTTTCCTTCAGGGGAAGAATCCGATTCTTTTCCATTCATATACTGAATTGTAAACACAATAGTCCCTGGAAAGTTGGAGAATTTTAGACTCCCTCCCCCCAAATTTGCTAATTGCCAGAGACCTTTCTATTTAAACAAGTGACTATAGATGGTGCAGAAAACTGGAAACCAGGCACAATATTTCCTGTCTTTAGATGGTGATTGAATTTGATATCATTTATTCAGTCAGTCGCTCATTCATTCATTCATCTATTCAACAAGTCCATAATGAATGTCTTCTATCTGTAAGGAGCTGGGCTAAACTTTGAGAACTGAGGAGATATATAATATTGAAACTATTCCTTCAAGGACCGCATCATCTAGACAGGGAAAAAATAATAATAGATTGACTATTGAAAAACATACCATGGGATACTATGAAATAAAAGGGACTTCTAAGCTCCTTTGTGGTGTAGAGAAGGGAGAACCAGAGAAGATAGAAGAGAAAGTTAAGTTAAAATTTAAAATAAGAAACAGGTATGAATAGCATTTAGAGGGCTTGATTAGTACATTTTAACATGAGCAAAATTTTGGTAAGGTTCATGAGAAACAATAGTAAATGGCAGTAGTTTCATTTTATTTTCTGAGATCTGCCCAACAAGAAGTGGTGGAGAGAGGATAGACAGAAGGCAGGAAGGAAGGGAATCAGATAGTACACTTCTTTTCTTGGAAAGCCTAGCTCAGGCATTTAAACTGGATTTAAAATGATCCCTGAGTATTAGAGAGAACTATGGAAAGATCTGAATCTAGCGAGGTTCTGCTAATTGAGTAGACAGAAAACTACTGAGCAGACCTTCATCAGCTTACATTGTAGAGACATCAGTCTGCTGTGGGGTCAAGAATGTATTTGCAAAGGGAAAGACAACTTTGGAAGTTAGGTGGACACACTGCTTAGCATGTGAGAAAGAGGAAGCCAATTCCAGACACGCTGAGGAAATTGAAATTGACCTGTTAGGACTAGGATGTGATGGGAAAGATGAGTCGGGCACTGAGTCCCTGGTATGGTAAACTCATGGTGACTGGGAAGTTGGGGACTGAAAAATACCAGTTCCCTTTCAGCTCTGTTCAAATCCAGAGATACTTATGGGCCATCTAATCAGAGGCATCCCTGGGACATTTGGCTGTGTGGATCTGAGTTCAAAGGGAGACCTTCTAAAGACTTTTGCCCGGACATCTGCAAGCTACTTTAGAGTGAAGCATGTGTAGTACAAGATCCTGGAGAATGTAGATGTCTAATGATGAGCAGAACCATGAGGTACTCTAAAACTTAGCTAATAGTGAATTGGTGGGAGACTCTATAAGTCAGGAAAGAGGGTGGGCATGGCAAAGCAGAAGAATCATAAGCAGAGAATTCCTAAGAAGATAATCAATGTTCGCATCGCCATGAAAATTTTTTGGGAAACATTCTGAGAGCTGATATCTGAAGCTAAAAATTTTCTAAATGTGGAAAGAGATATTACAGCAGACAGAGCAGCTTGTTATACAATCATATTAACATAATATAGAATTATTGTAGTTCATCACAGAGTTTAGTGAATATTATTAAGAATTCTAGGGTGATGTCATGCAACTAATTGTATCTGTCTGTCTGTTTGTCTATCAGTACTGGAGCTTAGATTTATTGCCTTACACTATAGCTTGGCATTTTTGCTCAAGGCTGGAACTTTATGACTTGAGACACGGTTCTGCTTTTGGCTGTTTGCTAGTTCATTAGAGATAAACTCTCACAGATTTGTCTGCTTGGGCTGTTTTCAAACCTCAATCCTCAGATCTCCTTACAAATCATCAGCTTCATATGTAACTAGAATTACAGGATCACAGGTATAAACCACTGGTTCCCAGCCAGGGCACCATGTTTTTAAGGAAGATGAAGAGAAAATTACTGAAGAGAAGGGCCTAGTAGGGAATTTTGATGGACAGAATGCAATTCTAGGGTGGAGATCATGCAGCTAATGATACAATACAACTGAGAATTGTAGTCCTCATAACAGGAATGTGGCTGTGTGTTGAGGGAAAACAAGGTTACAAGCAGCATTGCAGGTGCCGTCTCTAGAATCCTTCTCTAGAAGGCCTCGGGTTCCAGAAAAGTGAGTTTTAGGATGCTGAGAAAAAAAAAATCTCCCATCAAAACAGCCTTTGAGGAAGTCTGTCAGTCAGTGAGGAAAATTTAAATCTCTAGCCATTGCCTTTTTAATGTACTTTTTGTCTCCATTTCATTCCGTTCTCACAAGTCACCTCTGTTTTGCTTTAGAATTCCTAGTGGATAAAAGAGAATAAAGCTCAGCTAGCCTCTATGTGAGGACTACAATGAAGGAGACAAAAGAAGATGGTAGAGTCTGGAGAAGCTACTAAATGTTACTGAGATGCCTGTTTTCCTTTTGTGGAGGATATGGAATACTTCAGGCAGTAGACACTGGTTTCCTCAGATTGGGTGGGTGCTGGAAAATGGAGAGAAAGCTTTTTAGTTCATGGTCCTCCTGCCTGCAAGTGAATCGTCAACGAAGTCATGCCCTGGAGGCCTGGAGACTCCCTATGTTTTGTTAGACACCAGAAAAAAATATAGCTTCTGCAATACATCACAAATGAACATTTTATTGTCTAACAACTTTTGCATTAGGAAAACCATTATACATTGATTAAAATGCATTACATTTATAAACTGCTTTGTTAAATGGCAAATACTTTGTCCAATTACTTAAAGGTAATAAAAAATAAAAGAAAATTAATTTTTAAGCCATTGTAATGGTTGGGGATATATGTCAGTGGTAGAGCATATGTTAAGCAGGCATGAGGCCATGGGTTCAGTCTCCAGCACTGAAAGAAAAAGTATTATTATAATTAACAAATACTTAGCCAGCTTAATTGTCACTCACCAAGACTCATTAAGTACTGGGATCTATTCTCTGTGAGGGAATGCAGGACATCTTGAAAATCAAATAATTGCACTAAGTGTAATAGGTCTATAGTATAGATAAGAATCTGACGCTTAGAGGAATTAGTTTATCAAGGTCAAATGGTGCATAAATGGCAAAGATCTCATTTCTTTGGCTCTGAATTGTGTTCAAATGGTTGTTACTGTCCATTGTACATGACACGAGACGTGAATATGTGTTTGAAAGTATAAGCAACCATCTTTATATTCAATACACATATTCTGATGTAGATTTTAAATTCTTCAACCTTCATTAAACCTGCAGATTCCCTTCTAATCACAGGCAAAGTGGCAAAGAAAATAATCAGTAGAAAATCTTTTATAACTTACATCATTTTTTTTCTCCAGTTCTAGGCATTAAACTCAGGGCCTCATACTCACTCAGCTTATTTCCTTGGTCAGTTCTATCCATCACTTGAGCCATGCCTTCAGCTTTGTCCTGGTTATTTTGGAAATGGAGTCTGGAAGACTTTTCTGCTTGCACTGGCTTCAAACCTTCCAGATCTCAGCCTCTGGAATAACTATGATTACTGGTGTCCATTTTATAGTCTTATTCTTAGAAAAAAAAGCTGGGCTTGACTGTGTGATGAATGTTTGTGAGCTCAGTGACTCAAGAGTTAGAGGTCTAGAGGATATCTGTTCTAGACCAGCCTAGGCCAAAAAAAAGTTGGAGACTTTTCTCACCAAAGTAAGCTGATCATGGTAGTATATCGGCAATCTTTTATATGGCCAGACACTGTGAAAAGAAAGATTGTGGTCTTATGGTGGCTTCACACACAAATGTAAGACCCTGACTGAAGAAAGACTTCTCTGGTGTTGGATCGATAAGAAAAATGGGCAGATCTGACTTGTAATGAGAATGATCCCTTTGCATTTCATGAAGTACAGAGCAAAACATCAAATAAAGATGGTCAGAAAAGTCAATCTGGAAACAAAAATCTTATAGTTGGGCACTGGTGACTCACAATCATATTTGTAGCTACTTGGGAGGCTGGGAAATGGAAAATCAGAATTGGAAGCCAGCCTGGTCAGAAAAAGATCAGTAGATTGCATCTCTTAAAGAACTAGCAAAAAAGCAAGGCTGGAGACATGGTTCAAGTGGTAGAGTGCCAGCCATGAAAGCAAGATAAGCAAATACCAACAGCATCACCCCCAAAAAAGGCAAAAAAGGTTTTTGGAAGGAGTAAAAAGTTTGCACAAAATAAAGTTTTTCCAGGTGACAAAGAAAAGAACATTCTTGAGTAACAGAAAGCAGCGGTTGCATGGAGGCTTATTGGGATGAAAGACTGGAGCTTTTGGGGGAACCAAAGTCACGTTGACCTGTGGTACACAGTATGTGATAGAAGGAAGTGGGATCGAGTTAGTTTGGATATTTAAGGGGGTTGGGAATGGATTATAAAGGACTTTGTAGATCCTGTGAAAAATTTTCATTTATGTGGAATCAATAAGTCAACAGGAAGTCCTGAAGAATGGAAAACAATGAAATAACAATTTCAGCTATCTTATTCTCCATGGCTTTTCTGACCATAATATAGAGGAGGTATGGGTTAGCCTCAGAGAACTGCTGGAGAAACTGAGGCCAGATACAGTGAAGTTGAACCAACAAGAAGTCAGAGAAGATAATGTATAAGCACTAAGGCTTAGTACACAGAGTACACAGTAAGATGTTTGGACAAAGGAGTTGGCACAATGAGCAGGGAGCAGATGCTGAGTGGCAAGGAGGAATGTGGGGTTATGTGCTCAGACAGAAGGCACAGGTAGATGAGTGGATTGAAGGCAAGTGGTGACTATTCTATCAAAGTTGCCCGTGTCCATTATGAACTCATATTGTTGGAGAGAATCAATTGGACAATCAAAGGGTGTGTGTGTGTGTGTGTGTGTGTGTGTGTGTGTGTGTGTGTGTGTAATAGACATTAATTTCTTGGAGTAGTTTGCAGAACTTGGTTGGAACAAATACAGAGAATGAATAAAATGCTTGTTCATGGCCATGACAGAGCTGGTTATGCATTCTGGTAGTAGCAAGATCCCCTAGTGTTCATACCTCAGGGCTGTTTGTGTCACAGAGAGCCCATGCAAGGGTGTTTATACTATGACTAACTTCAGCCCTGGCTGGTGGATAATTAATGGGTTTGTTTTTGAGCTGGCAAGTTGGAGCTGACACAATGCCAGCAGGTGCTTTTGTCTCAATCCCTTTCATCCATCTTTATCAGATTTTCCAGACTCTCCTCTCTTTTCTATCTTTACTCTATAGTAACAGTGACTGGATCTGAATCTGCAGAGGGGCTCCTTTAGGACACAGCTTATACTGAGAATGTCCTCCATGTGTCTTTGCTTTCTTATAAGTACTGTGCGCTAACTGATTTCGAGACTGGAGCTCCTCGGTGTGTATTTGCTTTCTAATGACAACTGTCAGCCATCCATCTTTGAGCCTGTCCTCTGCCTCTGTCTTGTGCCATTCCAGCTGACTGAGGAGAATTCGAGAATTCTCTTCTAGGTATTTCCCCAGGTCAATTCATTTCTTTTATTTTTCAGTAATGAGCTTAATTGGTTATTCAACTTTGCCCAATCTTATTTTCTTTTAAAAATATATTTTTGGGATCTTTCTTCCAGGTGTGTGATGAAAGAATGTTGGTGCTTTTCCCCAGTGTATCATGAGAAGCACTAACTCAGAGGTATTTTCTTGTTTCTCCCTCATCTGTGGGACTTCCATTCATGATTTAGAGTCAACCCTGATGAACACATTTGGTAACATATTACACACTCATATTTTGTCCTCTTTTGACACCAACAATAGCACATTTCACACTCAGCTGTGTGACGCACAAACCCAAGTGTCAACTTCTGCCCCATTCCTCATCTCCTACATTTACACCATTACCAGATTTTTCTCTAGCTTATATCTCTTATTTTCCAACTTATACTTCTTCCACATTTTTTCAAGCTAATCATTTTTGATCAGTTATTTTTTAAGTGCTGAATTAGAAACTTAAATTTCTGCACAGATTGCCATAGAGTGCATATACATAATTATTTCTCATCTGAAGTATTTCAACAAGATACTGATGGGAAATTCTGTCTCTCATTTGGCCTTGTTTGGACTTCTCTAATTTCATGGTTAAAGGCTCTAAACAGAACCCTGACCATTTTATGCTCTTAAACATTTTCAGTGGACTCCCACTGTTCTCAAGACTGGACAAACTATCAAACAATGATATTAGGTTTATAGTCAGGGCTCCCCTACAAAATAGTGTGTGTGTGTGATGTGTGTGTGTGTGTGTGTGCGTGTGTGTGTGTATGGTTGGTACAGGGGTTTGAACTAGGGGCCTCATGCTCTCAGTTATTTTTTTCCCCCACTCAAGGCTGGCACACGACCATTTCAGGCACACTTTTGATTTTTTGCTGGTTAACTGGAGTTAAGTCTCAGGAACTTTTCTGCCCAGGCTAGCTTCTAATGCTGGTCCTCAGATTTCAGCTTTCTGAGTAGCTAGGATAACAGATGTGAGCCATCAGCATCCAGTTTCCAAAATCTTTTATTACACTTTTATCTTGGAGATTTGCTTTCCACCTTAAACATGTCAAAATCAAAAACACATGTCTTCCTAGGATGTCTTTGGTCTGTGGCTTTTTTCTTCTTTCACCATCACTTGGATTGATTCTACTCATTGCTCATTTAATTATAAGCTCATATCCACTAAGAACCTTTTCCTGATCTCCTCATGGCTTTGCCCCAGGCCCTCTCCTGTGTCTCCAAAGCCACTGTGTGGCCATCTATTACAATGTAGCAGACCAATCTCTTTATATTGTGTTTTCACACTATATAGCGTGCTTTCTTATGAACAGAGACTTCATGTTTCTTATTATTGTTTTCTCCTCAATGCTTATTCTGGCACATCATGTGCTTAATTATTGGAAAGATACAGGCAGCATTGTTTATTATTTCCCCTGGACTATTTGCTGGGCACCTTATATATGTGTTTATGAAAGCATAAGCAGCATCACTGAGTACTATTGGGCTATATGTGTGTGTGCCCCACTAGGGGGCGTGTTTCTCATTGGCTGGGACTGTCTTGTCCTCATCTCTGTTTCCTGAAGGGGACTTAGTACATTTTCTGCAACATAACAGGCATCGACCCTGTGCTGGTTCTTGCTAGACATTGAAGAAACTGTGATCGACAAATCTGTCTGTATGATTCTGTGTTTACAGCAGTCCACATTTCTGTCATGTGGTCTGAAGAAACAACCTTCTCCAGTATGAAATGGAGGTCTCCTGTGTGGTCCTGGAGGCCAAGGCTCCATCAGCACCAGGGTTCTAGAATTCTAGCTCTTATCAAAATCTGCTTATGCTCAGATGATCCTGGAATGAAAACTACTGAGATATCCTGTAGTCCTTTCTTAATGTCTGTTTAGTGATGTTGCTCCATTTGCATAGCTAAGACTGACTGGAGTGGAAAGGAGGAAGCTGGGCTTTTCTGCTTGTGTGTAACTCCTCCTACAATCCCCAGATGTGCACAGAATCTCCTTGACTGCCTCGATCCAGGCAGTCTCAGATGGCAGATCTGAGACTCCTTGGAATGCCTCTGCAGAAAGCAAACTCTCAGTACCACTGTCTGTTTAAAACCAGAAGAGAGATGGAAGGGGAATTCATATTATTGCCAAAGGCTTGGTAACAGTTCTAGCATCTTTGAAGAAAAATTTGAGACTCTTGAAAGAATTTGAGACTCTTGCCTCCTTTTCCCTTTCCTAGAGTGAATTACAATTTTGGGAAGACATAGCAGACTGGTTGCCTAGCCTTTCTCAATCCTCCCCCATGGGAATGATGTGGAGAAGATGATTTGGGTGTCTCTTGATAGGCGATCACCTTTCTCGTAGCTTTTTAAGATCCTGTTAACATGTATTGAGTACACTCCTAGCATCTTTCTGTTTCTATGATTGGTACTAAGAGCATTCCAAGGTTAAAGCAGAGCTTCACCCACTCCTCTTCCCTCTTCTGGAGGGCAGAAGGTTAACCATGTGGTCTCCATTAGCATCTCATGGCTTTCATGTCAACCACTTTGTTACTTCTTGAGTTTCTCATAGAGAATAGATCTCTTCATAGAAGCCTGGCTGGGAAGCCAGATTCTACAAATCCATGGAAGGAAAGAAAAGCCTTTAAAGTTAATTTTTCCCTTGGAATTATTTATGTCCCTGGTCCAAAAAAAAGGGCTCTTTTTCCCTTGCAGTGTCTTCTAAATGGTGTCAGACGTTACCGATGTCAGCCAGCGGCAGGATTCTCAAGTTGCCTGCTGCTTAATGCTTTGGAAATGATATAAGGTGGAGAGCAGAGCGAGGTGCAGTGGTGGGGAAAGCTTATTTCCAGAGTCCAGCATCCTCAACCCATTGGATTGAGGAAGACTTGTGAGTTATGGCAGCTGGGCTGGCTTCAGAATGAATGTTTCTTTCAATTGCTAACGACAGACCTAGGAAGCCCCATTTACCAAAGTGCCCTCCGGTGGCTCTTTTTCTAGCAGGCACTAAATGGATATAATGAAGTCTTGCACGATTTTCTCTGTTCTGTGTTGGGTTGGTAAGGGACTTCTGTTTGGAGGTATGCAGTCTTTAATGATCATGGGTCAGTCAGTGGGGTCTCCTGGATAACTGTCTCACCTGAGAGCTCCCAGCTAAACCTGATTGCTGGAGAAGGAGGAACAATTGCCCCTTAATAGATAAGATGGTTTTATCTGTAGACTAAAGCAACAAACTTAATAAATGGTTAATTTGGAAAAGATGTATTAGGACATGAGGTGGTAAACTGGAGGATTTAGCTCTGTCTCCCCTCTCAATGTTGTGCTGGTACTAAACCTTCCATTTAAGGGCCTTACACAGTTGTTTAGCTTTATTTTTTTTCTCAAGGCTGATGTGCTGCTACTCGATCCACACTCCCACTTCTGCTTTTTGTTGGTTAATTAGATATAAGTCTGTATTTGCCTAGTCTTGCTGTCTTCGAACCTTAATTCCCGTTGGTGATGCCCATGTGGCTTCTCAACTCATAGGAACTGACTGATAGAGAAATAATAAATTTGTTGGAAAAGGAAATACAAGTGCTCATCCCCAGAAAGTAGAGAGCTGTGAATGACTTTCCAAGAGTGGAGGAAGAGACAGTGATCTGGAAAAGTCATACCCAGCACAGGATTGCTGGTCTAGGCCTCACTATAGCCCCCTGTATCATTTCTTAAGAGCCCCACACACGCCTTGAAACCCAGAGATGGAGATTTGAGACAGTTTCTTATGTGTCTTTCAGGCTTGATCTTGAAAAAGAGAAACCTGTTTTTGTCCATAAAAAGAAAGGAAAACAAGCAATTTTCTCATCCATAAAAATGCATATACTAAGAACTTTCTTCACAGCAGTTTTCAAAAGTAGAGGCGCTTTGTATAGCCTCCTACATAAGCTGGAAAGCAGCTGGCTATGGCAACTTCTGTATTTTCATCATTGTATTCATCATTATCTGAATTATTGTTCTTTATGCGTATTAAGTAGTTGGACAAAGGGGTTTCAGTTCAGGCTGTCAGTTTGTGTGTTTCTTGATCACCTCTTTATCATTCCCAATCTAGTTCCATTTTTTCATAAGTGCATTGAATATTATGACTGCATCCACCTATCATTTCTCTCTCCATTTGTCTCTTTTTAACCTTGTTGCCTCTGACACTAACAAGTTTCAGCTTCCTGGTATTTATTTTGTTGAATTCCAAGTTGATTGATCAAGAGAATTACATATTAATTATCTCTTTAGTTTTTGTGGGTTGGGTATTCTCTGTACTTCTTGCCCCAGCTAGTATAAAAATACAAGATCTAGAATCAGGAAGCTTTTTCTATTTGTACATTTTGATAGTGACAGTTTAAGTTACAGCAGACAAGAATTCTCTCTGAGGTTGACTAATGTCTACTTAATCATCTATTTGCTACACTAAGTCATTGTGGATGGAAGGTCCACACACTTTAAAAGAGGAAAGCCCATGATATGACCCATAGATCTACAGCTTTGTTTTATTCCATTGGGTATCTGGGATAAAACAAGAAGAGGCTGAGATTTCAGAGGAAGACCTCAGGTACAAAGCCATTGCTAATGTGCACAAAGAAAAGTAGAGTTGTTGGGCATGTTAGACAAAAATTATTTAAAAAGTCTAAGTAGGGTGCTAGTGCCTTATGCCTGTAATTCTAACTATTCAGGATGCTGAGATCTGAGGATCACGGTTCCAAGCAATTTATCTCCAATAACCAATGAGAAAAAAGGAAGTGGTGCTGTAACTCAAGTGGCAGGTCTAACCTTGACGAAAAAAGCTCAGGGACAGTTCTGAGGCCCCAAGTTCTAGCCCTGAAAAAGAAAAAAAGCCCTCAAATGAAAAGAGAGCTATTAGTGTGAATAGTTCCAGGACTGAATCCCATGGGTTTCAGTTGGGTTCTTTACAAGACAACTATAGATAGATAAAGCTTTTCCAATGGTCTTATTTACTTATTTCTTTTGATGCTATCTTTAGCTATACAAAGTGGACCAATTCCACATATCTGTTGATGAGTACAATGTCTCTCAATCAATGTCTGTCTCTCCTTCTGTCGTTCCCCACATCTTTCCTAACCTGATACATCCTCTCAAGTTACCTAGATCCATTTTCATCTATGGATACTGATTATTATGACTATATTCTCCCACCTGTCCTCTCTCCTTTGGTCTGCTCCTTCTTTCCCTTTATGCCACACCTTCCTCAGACAAAACATGATTGAGGCTCCTGAGATGAGCTTTAGCTGAACTGTCCATTAGTTGTTCAAAGGAGTAACACCATTGGATTCCTCCTAAGTATGCCATACTCTAGCCCATTTGATTATGTATATATGCAAATGATCCTGCATATGTTTTCATATATGTCTGTAATTTAGTTATAACTTCTGCTACATATGAGAAAACAATGTATCCTTTACTGATTTATTTCAGTAAAGTTATTTTTTCCCAGGTTCAACCATTTTAAAAATGACATCATATTATTCTTCTTAATGGATGAATAAAATTCTACTATCTCTAAAACAGAATGTATAATGTATAGTATAAGATATATAATATTGCATATGTATAATACAATTTAATATATTGTTATACATTAATATGTTATACATAATTTAGTTTATAATACATTATAAAGGGGTAAATAATACATAATTTATTATATATTAATACATATAGTACAGCTTAATGTATTACATACAGTATTATAATACTAATGTACAATATAACTAGAACATATATAATATAATTATATATTTTAATGTAATTATATAATATATACATTATGTAACATTGGAAATATTTTTATTTTCTTGATGTACTTATTCACTGAAGGGCATCTGGGCTGTTTCTATAACTTGGCTATGATGAATAGTGCAGCAATGAACGTGGATGTGCAAGTGTCTTTACTGTATCTGTGCTTACCAACTTTTGGTTAAATGCTCAAGTGGTATTGCTAGATAAGAATTAGCTGTATGTTTTGTTTTTAGCATCACATTACATAGAAAAGAAGAGACACTCTTGGGATAAATGCATCATTTGGTATTATTACAATTAATCGTTTTTTTTTGTATTATGCAGTCAGTAAACACCATACATGATTAAAAGATAAGACTGAAAACCAAGAAAGGGTTAAGACAGTTCATACTTCCAGTATAATTTTTAAAAGTTAAAATTCAGTCAGATACAGCAGCATCCAGCACTCAGAATATAGAAGAAATTGTGAAAGTTTGTGGCTACATATCAAGTTTCTGGCCAGATTGAGCCAAACGGAGAAACAGACAAAAGTTACCAAAATATTTAGGAATGTTGGTGATCTGTCTCGATTGTAGACAGTACTCAGGATGTGTCAAGTCTTGGATTCTATCTCTTGTACCACAAGATAAAATTAAATTAAAATATTTTTAAAAAAGGAAAAAGAGACAAAAATATAATTTCAGTGAAGAGCTGGAATTTATCTTTTAAAATATCAAATGATGGGGTGATTATAAAATCTAGATATATGATAAAATTTCACAGAAACAGCCTCATCGAAGATAATCATTGTACCAACATTATTGCCTGGTTTCAATAGTAAACTGTGGAGTGTAAGGTGACATCATGAATGATCAGGGATATGGTGACTTCTTTTTGGCATATTCTGGTGAGTGATAAAGCATTTCAAAATAAGATGAATTAAAACTGAGACAAAACATCTAGAACTAAAATCTAAAATAGCTAAAACTAAGAATTTAAAAGGTAGAGCTAGCATTAGGTTTGGCATAGGAGAAGAGAATAATATAGAACAATTGAAACACAAAAGCAATTGAGGCACAAAAGAAGAAAAATTAGAATGCATGGAAAAGATCAAGGGATATAAGACCATTGAAAATCTGGAAAACAATGTAAATAGAGTCTCAGAAACTGAAAAGAACAAAGATTACTGAGGATAAAATAATTGAATTCATGAGTTTTTTTTCATACTGATGAAAGACAGCCAACCATAAGTCAACAATGCTCAAGCAGTAGAAATGCAAAGTAATCTAAATGCATTAGAGTAGAATTATAAAGAAAAAGTCGCAGACACAATGAAATTCTTAAACAAAAACAAAAATACACATTACCTTTAAGGAACAATGAGGGATCTAACAACTAACTTTGCCACAGAAACAAAGACACAGGCAGTAGATTGGCCATTGTAAATATGCTAAAATAACAAACCCTTAAGTAACTCTGACAGCCTGTAATGGAATATTTATTTAAGTTATCGTCTTGAAAATTATATAAGAAAATTAACATATACAAAATCTAAGAGACCTTAGTACCAGTAAATGCTCACTAAGAACTTAATAAGTTTCTTCATATAGAAGAGTAATAACACCTGATAAAAGCAAGGGGATGAAAACATGAAGATCAACAGAAAGTATTGACTATGCCTGAAAAATGCATATTACCTGAGTAAAACAATAGTTTATTGTTTTGAAAGTCTGAAAATAAACTAGAATGAAAGTCTAGGATAATTAAAACTGTGAAGTTTGAAAAGGTAAAAGATTTAAAATATTCTAGGTTTCTAGTATTGAATATTGACGCAAAGATGGTAGAGTTGAGCCCTATGAGAATGTTAGTAGTTAAATTACATGTTGTTAAGAATTGCTTCAAAAATGTTTGACTTACAAGCTAATAGAAAGGAACAGTAAAATGATTTTTTTTTAAAAAATTACTCATCAAAAAGAAAATATTGTCAGGTAACAGTGGTTTATGCCCATAATCTTAGCTACCCAGGAAGCTGAGACCCAGAGGATAACAGTTTAAAGCCAGCCTGGGTAGAAAAGTCTGGGAGACTGCATGTTCAAAATGAACAGCAAAAATCTAGGCTAGAGGTATGGTTCAAGTGGTAGAATGCTAGTTGAGCAAAGTCTGGTAATAAAAAAATAAACATTTTTTAAAAGAAGGCAAAGTTTAAAAAAATAAGAGAAAAATAATAAAACAGATACAACAGAAAACTGAAATAAACAAAAATCTAGTAGATAGAAATTCACGAATTATATTTGATTGAAATAGAGTAGAATTCTAAGTAAAGTACAATAATGATAAAATTACATATGTTGTATTTATATAAATGTACCTCATCTATACATTACATGAAGATGGGAAACAATAAAATGCAAGAATGATACCAATAAGAAATATAGAAATATTAAATCAGAAATGCACAGAAAACTGAAACACTCAATAGCTTGTGTTACATATTCAATCAATAAGTACTAGATAAACAAATTTTATCTTTTGAGATCCTGAGGATAATAAGTTTATATGGTATTATGAAGGGCATATTTGATTTAAATATTAATGCTTTCTGATCTTGCTGGTGTTCAAAGATGAAAACTTTAACACAGATAATTGGTACTATCTTTTTCATAGTCAGGGGATTGATATTGTTTCCTTATTGATCTGTACGTGTTTGCATTTACTGTGGTTTCTGGACTGTTTTTTTTTTTCTTGATTGCAAATTCTGAAGCAGAGACTTGGTGAAACCTATTTCTGAGGCTGTTCTACTCCTCTTCTAAGACAATATGTATGTACTGTAAGTAGGCTAATGAGTATCTGCAAAGCAAGATGGAAGAGGAACCCCGGAATGGCTGGTACAGAAGAACCCTCAAAGGGAATCATCGTTGGCTTCTCAAAATGCATAAAGCTACTAAAACTACTATACTTTGAGAGCCATAATACAAAGGATTTAATAGTTTGTAGTTATATATCTCAATTTGGGGGCCTGGTGGAAGGACTGAGTTTTGGAATTAATTTGTGAGAGGGCAGAAAATTACAGTTTTCATTAAATTAGCTTTCTATCATTCCATCATTCCATCATTTGGAAGTAATTTTTTCAGTGGCATTTGTCCAGTAACTTATCCAGAATAATTATTCTAGTAATATATTCTGCTGTACAGGACATACTTTATGTCTCTTCTCCTTACTCCTAAGCCAGTGTCTTCATAGGAATGCTTTTGTAGAGGCCAATGGTTATGAACTGAAAGGTAGTTAGTAGTGACATTCTAATGTTTAGCAAAGTGAAATAACTTCCATTTTTTTTTTGTTTCTCTCAATGTCCTCTTCCCTTCTCCCCTCCCTTCCCTCCCACCACCTCTCTTCCCCTCCTTTCCCCTTCCATTTCCTTCTCTTCTCTTTACCCCTCCTCTCCTCTCTCTTCTCTTCTTTCTCCTCCTACTCATTCCTCTCTCTCTATGTCTCGCCCATCTTCTCCATTCTCCCTTCTTTCTTCTTTTCTCTCCTGTTCCCACCTCTCATTCCCCTTCTCCTTTTACCTCATCTCCTCCACATCCCCTTTCCTCTCTCGCGTGTGCGCGTGCGTGTGTGTGTGTGTGTGTGTGTGTGTGTGTGTGTGTGTGTGTGTGTCTGTCTGTCTGTCTGGTGCTGTTTGGGGGGCTTCAACACAGAGACTCTCATACCTACTTAACTTTTATTGCTCAAGGTCGACATTCTACCTGTTAAGCTATATCTTCACTTCTGGCTTCTTTGTCGGTTAAGTGGAGATAAATTTCTCTCTGATTTGTCTGCATGGGCTGACTTTAGACCCTCACTTCTGAGATCTCAGGCTCCTGAGTGGCTAGGATTTCAGGTAGCCAATTCCTACTCTCCTTTCATTTTGGCTTTTCTTGCTTTTTATTTTTTCACTAACTTGTCTGAGCTATTGTCTGCATGGCTAGGAGCAATCTGCATCTTCATAAAGTGAGTGCTATAGAGACCAACTATACTTGACTGTTGAGAAATTATTCATAACGGTTCAAGTAGAGGTGACTAATAAGTCAGCCATGGACAGAACTGGAATATATTGTACTCTTACTTTGTGGGTTAGCTGACTCTAATTGACTTTTATCTTTAAGCATGACCTTACCTCTAACATAGTGTAAACTTGTTACAAACATAAGAACTAAATCTGCTATATAATCTTTCCCCAATTACTTATTCAGAGAATTTTCTCTGTGGTTTTGCAAATTTTAGCATCACAGTCCTTTTTATGATTTGAGGGAGGCGAGAGACAAGTGCTTCTCAAATTTTAACGGCTCTATCATACAAGTTACCTGTGGATGTTACTGAAATGAAGGTCTGTGGGTCTGGGTGGGGGTTGATATTATTTCTAATAATTGTGTAGATGATGCAGACTCTGCGGGTCTTTTGAATTGCAATTTAAATCAAAGGCTTTATGCCAGCAATTCCCAAACCTTGATGCACATTAGAATGGAATGGAGAAAGTTAAATAGGTACAGAGCAGGCTCTGTACCTATTCAACAAGACTTAAATCAGCACATCTGAGCAGCAGTTTGGCAGCTTTCAAAAATCCTTCTCAAGGGTACATACCGACTTTAGAAATGCCAAAGACAGATTTCTTCAAAAGGTATAACATATTTTTTCCCTGCAATTTTTAAAGGTCAAGGACTTCCACAATATAATTCATACAAATCTAAGAATTTCACAAAAAAAAGAAAAAAAAGAGATCTTAATCCAGGCACTGGTGGCACATGCCTCTAATCCCAGCTAATCAGGAGGCTGCGATCTGAGGATCACTGTTGGAAGCCAGCCTAGGCAGGAAAGTCCATGAGACTCCTATCTACAATTAACGCCTGAAAACTGGGAGTAAAGCTGTGGCTCAAAGTGGTAGAGTGCTAGTCTTGAAGAAAAAGCTCAAGGACAGTGCCTAGGTCTTGAGTTCAATCTTTAAAACTGATCCAAAAAAATCTTAATAAAATAGCACAAGATATATATATATATATATATATATATATATATATATATATGTACACACACACACACACACACACACACACACACACACACACACACACCTTGGATAGATTGAATTATCCCATTACCAGTTAAAAGTTGGAGTGTGAAGCCCTAACTCCAGTGTGACCATGTTTGGAGGTGGGACATTTGAAGAAGCACATGAAGTCATATGAGTAGAGGTCTTCTAAGAAGAAAAAAGGCCATGTGAAGAGCAATATGGAAGCGATCCGCAGCCAAGGAGAAGACAATACACCATGAGAACCCAACTCTGTTGACACTTTGATCTTGTAACTATGAGAAGCAAATTCCTGTTTTTAAGCCCTTTTGTCTATGATATTTCATTATGGAAGGTTTTACAAACCGACACAATTCCCACAAAAAAAGTTCCCGAACATTTCCTCAAACTGTTTTCCTGCATTTATTCATTTGAATTAAAAAGCAAACATGAATTGGATCTCTACTGAGTGTTTTGCAAAACAAATGAAACAAAAAAAAAAACACTGAGTGTAACAATTCAAAGATCTAGCCGGGCGCTGGTGGCTCATGCTTGTAATCCTCGCTACTCAGCAGGCTGAGATCTGAGGATAGAAGTTCAAAGCCAGACCAGCCATGAAAGTGGTACGGAAAGTGGTAGAGTGCTTGCCTTGAGTTGAAGAGCTCAGGGACAGTGTTCAGGCCCAGAGTTGAAGCCCTACGACTACCAAAAAAAAAAAGAAAAAAAAGAAAGAATGAAAGAAGGAAGGAAGGAAAGAAAGAAAGAAAGAAAGAAAGAAAGAAAGAAAGAAAGAAAAGAGATAAAGAAAAGAGATAAAGGAAGAAAGAGAAAGAAGAAAAATCAGAGATGTAAACTGGGCAATAACTCAGGAAGCTGTGATCTGAGGATCATGGTTTGATACCAGCCCAGATAGGAAAATCTGTGGGTCAAGTGGTAAAATATCAGCCTAGAGTGGAAAGGTTAAGGGACAGTGCCCAGCTCCTGAGTACAAATTGCAGTATGCGTGCACACACACACACGCACATACACACAAAATGCTATCTGTAAGTGGTGTTTTGTGCAAATAATTATAGAATTAGTACTAAGGACAGAAGAGAGTTCTAAACGTTGCCTTTCATATTGCTTATGTGTGCTGTTGATGTCAGTAAAAATAAAGTCTATATATCTTTGTCTATCAAAGTGGTATATTTAGATGGAACCTAAACAAAGATATGACCCAATAAAATGATTCTCTTCAATTAATCATTTAGTTTCAGTATGTGAAGGACTACTTCTCAAATTGTGTTTTGATACCGTCTTGGAGAATGCATTGCAGAAAATTCACGAAGGCTTCAGAATTACTTTGTGCCATGTGCTAGTGGCTCACAAGTATAATCCTAGGTACCCAGAAGGCTGAGATCTTAGGATCACTGTGTGAAGCCAGCTCAGGTAGGAAAGTCTATAACATTCTTATCTCCAATTAACCAGCAAGAAGCTGGAAGTGGAGTTGTGGTTCATATGGAAGAGTGCTAGCCATGAGTATAAGAGCTCAGAGAAAGCACCCATGACCTGAGATCCAGCCCCAGACTAGTATAAAAAAAGACATCACTTTGAAAATTGAGGAAAAAACATGGGGTTTATTGGATACTGAACATATTCCTAACAATAATGCATGTCTTCAAGCTAGGGCTTTGTGAGATGCCCCTGTAAACTCAGGTATGTTGGGCAGATAAGAAGATTGCGGTCCAAGTCCCAGCTTGCCCTATCCTGAAAACAAACCCAAAGCAAAATGACTTACAGAATGGCCCAAGTGGTAGAGCTCTTGCCTAGCAAGTGAAAATCCCTAAATTCAATCTCTAATAAAAGACATTGCACAATTTCATTTTATTGATTTCATATCTTTTCATGGTTTGGTGTTTTGTAGCTTATAAGATATTAGAAAAAGATTTAGCAGAGAAATCATGGTGGTAGAGAAATTACCTATGATAGTATCCAAGCCGATTCCAAGGTTTTAGAAGTTGTACAGTTTCCATGGGTACAGCTGAGGAATAATTACAGTTATTTAAAAATAAAATGAAACATACCCTTTCAACTTATTTTTAAATCATTATGAAGTTATTAGAAGATGAAAATTAACATTGTTTGACCTACATACTTAATCAATGAGCCATATTGTATTATTTTTCTATTTTTGTTTGTTTTTATCTTTTTTGCTTAGGGACATTGTGTAGAAGATTGTAAGACACTTAGGGTGCTGTGAGGAAAGACAGTCTGGAAACCTTCAGTGTTATGTGATGTTCGGGTTTCTTAGAAAGGTCATTCTGGAGAAACCAGCCACCATGTAAGATTTCCACTTCCTCTGAGGCTGATCTACAGGAGTTGAATATAGTGGATAGCTCCTCTCATTATTCTGCTTTTATTTCCTAGTACTGGAATCCAAGGAATATACCAACATACTAAGTAAATAAGGGACATTTCCAACCAAAAACATTCATAAGATGGAACCAAGAGCTCAAAGGGAAGAATGAGTTATTATCTGAAAACAGATTTGGCCTCTAACAGTAGTAGGAGCCCAACAGAATTTCAGAATTACGTGAAATGCTGATGACCATTTGTTTCTCACCTGTGGAGAAGTAGGGCATTTGTAATCATCCTGCAAATGTCTTACCACTGAGGTGGAGGAAAGGTAGCTGCTCATCTTCATTGCAGAAGTTTTCTGATCAAAACATGTCTGCTTGAAAAGTTATTCTCAAGGATTATATACAAAAATGGCTTGTCTATGTCTGAATCTAACTTACATGTTAAGATCCTGAGTTTTGACTGGTTTCTGGAAGAGGATGAAACTTCATTGGTCTTTGGAAAAAGTAGATGGATTTGGCATGAAAAGGGGTATACATTGTTGAAGCCAAGGATGGACTATAATAGTTGGCCTCTCAAGCAGACATTACCTTTCCTGCCTTTAACTGTATGAAATTCCCCCACTAAAGGGGGAGGTCTGTTGCTATCCTTCCCTTGAGATTGTACTGGTTTTCATATCTTGCTTAAACCAATAGGATGTGTTAGAAGTAATATTCCAAGGCCTCTGAGAGTAGATCATAAGAAGATGTACAGCTCTGCGAGAATATCTGGAAAAAGTTGAACTTCATGGACAAGTGCACTGAGAGCAGAACCTAAGAAGTTTGATAACCCTAAGGTTGCCAGGCTGTAAGGAAGAAAATCCAACCACAAGGAGAGGCTGGATGAAGGAAGGAAGAGCGAAACAATGAATTCAAAGGATCTTTTCTAGTCACTGAGCTGCAAAAGCAGATATGAAGTTGGAGATGTGGTCAAATAACTCTAGCCTCCACCACCATAGCACTACAACATTATAAACAAGCACAGCTAAGAACTACGAAGCTAAGCCCTGAAACCTCAGGAGGTTTTCATTTTAATATCATATTATGTTTATGACAATGGATAATATACATGTTCTTATTTTGACTTACCATCAGGGGATCATTAGAACAATTAGTACACCACTGTAGACTCTCCAGCCCTTTGTACAAAATCTAGGACAATTGAGTTGCTGTTGAATTGCTTCAGTGTCTACTCATAAGAGAGAATCAATAGATATTTAATTTTTTTGTAGAGGTAGAGGGAGCAGTAGGAAAAGAGCAGTTTTCTAACCCTAGTTTTGCCACTACGTAATAATGTCTTTTTGTAAATCAGTTACACATATTGAATCTCAATTTCCTCATTTGTAAAGTCAACCAATAGTTTGTCCCTCATGCCCCACAAAGTTATAAAAAAAATTAGATACTCAAAGAAATGTAAAGAACTTTAAAATTTAGTCTTGGTGAGATATTCCATTAGGAGGGGAAGGAAAAATTACGCAGTCAATGGAAACTACAGTTGCAGTTTGGTATTGTTTGTCTAGAAGCTGGTACAGGGGCTAATCTCAGGTCTTAGGCGCTGTCCCTTAGCTTTAGCACTGAAGGCTGGTGCTCTACCATTTGAGCTACAGCTCTATATCCAGCTTTTTTTCTGGTTAAGTTGAGATAAGAATCTCATAGATTTGTCTTCCCAGGCTGGTTTTCAACTGTAATCCTCAGATCTCAGCCTCCAGAGAAGCTAGGCTTACAGGTTTGAGACATTGGCATGCAGCCATAGAATCAGTTTCTAAACCTCTGTCCCACAGACAAAATGATCAACTTTCGTATCCTAGAGTGGGATAGCCAGGGAATCAACAGTGGATGGTGGTAAGAGGTTACAACATGGGGATAGATTATATTCCTACTTGTTTTCATTTATGGGATCGCTCCAGGACTTTTCAGTCAAATGACAGACTGCTGCATGCCATCATCAAGATGCTTGATGGAGGATAATGCTCTGTTCCAAGACAGTTCTAATACAAACGCTGCATGGAAGGCCTATGTTTTGGGTTACGTGGGCCCCTGCACAGTGTGCGTGGTTTATGGGCTCCCTTCATGAGTTTCCTCACAGATTAGCTGAATTCTCTCAGAAAGAAAAGGATGGAAACAAAAGCAAAGCAGAAGCCCCACAGCTCTTAAGATCTCTCCTCAGAAGTCACATGTCATCCCTGCTCCTTAGAGGACAGAGGACAGGACAATGTAGGAATGCGACCAGGCCATCAACAGAAGCACAGTGCATTCAGAAGGAGGGAGAAGGAAGGTTGAGAGGTATGGAGAGAGGGGCGGGAAGATGTGACAGCACAGAGAAGTGATGAGCCCACTGGAAGGATGATGAGCACAGGGAGAAGACATGAGGAGGTAAGGGGGAATCAGGAGATAGCAGGGCCTGTGTCTGATAGCCTTTAGAATGACCTTTCCTTCCAGTCTCCTCCCTATTCTTGTGAATCCCACAGTGTGTGGATGAGAGGGAATGGTGAACTGATCACTCTGAGAACTGGTTCAATGTGCCATGAACTAGTTTCCTTTCCCACTTCCTGGCAGCAACACAGTGACATAGGTGACAGAAAGGCCTTGTATATTCACCTGGCCAGAAGTAGGACATGGCTTGTTTACTCCCACCATATTCTTTTATTTTCAGGGCTAATTAGAGAAGAAGCGTGCTAACTTGTGGTGCCTTTGCCCACTCAACCATGACTCCCATGCTTGCCTTCAGGGGCTAGAATCCATCTGATTCAGTATTGAGACAATTCTTGCTATCTGCCACTTTCTACTTTTATGTATCTGCCTCAATGTCTCCCTATCTTTTCATATCTCAGCCTCATACTTCTTCATCTGTCCTTTTCTCTGTTGTCATTTGTCTCAGTTAACATGGTTAATCTGTCTTTCTCTCTGTTATTTGTCTCTCTTTCCATAAAGCATCCCGATAGACAAGGATTCAAGGATGGGTGCTGCAAGTCAGCATGTCAGAGACCCTCTACCGTGAGTATAGAGACCCCCTCATCATCTGACTTAAGTAAGAGTGTAATAGCACATAGCACATAGCATGAGAGGAGCTGTGGCTTTAAACTACCTTCACAGGAGGACGAAGCTTAAATAGGGAGATATTCAGAGGGCAAACAAGTAATGTACATTTCACTGCTGAAAGCATTGCACTTAGGAATGGTAGTGTTCTGAATATGCCTCCTGTCAAACTTGACCTCTTTTTCATGGAAGTTTGAGGGGTGGAAGCAGGTCAGAGGCATCTTTGCATAGCCAAAGAAACCTAGAGTTCCAGGAATCACAGATCTTTACAAAGGAACTTTCTTTCAGGCTTAGCTTCTTTTTCACCCCCAAAAGACCTTGGTACCATGCATGTGAGCACAGAGAAATGGAGAAATTGAAATACATAGACTCATACCTACATTGTTTCAGGTTAGCTTGTTTCGGCTTTCTCAACCTCACCCTACAATCCTCTGTGCTTTCATTGTGTAAGGGATCTGACCTTTACTACAGTAATGCATTTGGGGGGGGGGGTTGCACTCCTAAAATGATGACTGATTTTGTGTTTGATCTGGAAGAATAAAGGGGTTTTGGCTGAGTTGTCCTAGGGGGTTTATTAGGGTTGTCAGCATTTTGTGGATTTCTTTATAGCAGCATTAAATGGAGATGACATGTTATAAACTGACCCCTACATTGTGTTTGGTCTGGGGAACAGTGGAAAGGCAAAGAATATCTTGTCCAGCTGTGAGTTTTTTCCAAATTACTAACCTGCTGGGATGTTTGGGTCAGTTTTTCTTTCTTTCACTTTATACTTGAGGGTTGAGGTGGATTACATAAACAATGAAGGCCACTCAGTATTAGCAAGCAGTGCCCCTTGTCAAAGTACAACAGGTGTCAGTATATTTTCCAACAAAAAAAGCATCATGGCGTTACCAAGAAGCCAGTGATTTGCTATTCCTGGAGAGTTTTTAAGCATATCAGGTTGCAGGTATAGTTTAATGGTTAGCCTAGCATGTGTGAGACAATTTCAGTTCCCAGCAAATGCACACACACACACACACACACACACACACACACACACACACACACTATCATGGAGATCTCTTAAATGTTACATCACTTTGGTGTATCAGTCAGTTTTCCCTCACTTAAATGAAACACTTGAGCTTTTTGGCTGCTAACTGAAGAAGTTCTAGTCTAAGTTCAAGTTGCCCTTGTGGATTTTGTTCTGTGGGAATCATGGAAGTAACATAAAACAAAACAAACAACCCACATACCTCATGATCCAGGGAGCAAAGTGTGAGAGAAGAGACCCAGGTCACACAGTCCATTGTCACTTCCCAAGAATGTATGTACCACATGGGCCCTTATAGGGGGACATCCTGAATCCAACATATCACATTTTGGTGATACAAGATTCTGCTTGAATGAAGGAAGCTGGATTAGCCACCTTGATTAACTCTAATTGATAAACTTCCTGCCCAGTCTTCTTTTCTCCTGGTTTTGTGAGTCATTGCAATATGGAGAGTGTTAGAATTAGACAGCTAGGCTTTGACCCACTTGGCCATTTTGATAGAAGTAGAAATTAAACCTTTTGCCACCTGGGGGCTGTTGAATTGTTTATTTTCCTCCTCCTCCTCCTCCTCTTTAGTTTTTTTCCATCTATTGTTCTTCTTCCTCCGCATACTCTTCCTCCTCTTTGTCCCTCTCTTCCTTCTCCTTTTTGAATGTCCTAAGAGCATGCTGGCTTTTAAAGTTTTCACTGGAAACTTCCTAGCAGGAAGTTTGCTGAAGAGGAAAAGGGTTAATTTTGAATGCTACACTCTGGAAAAATATCACTTGTCAGACACAGACTCCAGGATTCCATACCCTCAAGCCTTTTGGCTTGCTGAGAGGCTCATTGACTTAGTCCAGCACTGCTGGCTGTGGAATGCCAGGAGGAAGCAGGTAAAGGATCTTCTGCTGCAGGATAAGGTGCTGAACTGTCACAGCAGGACTAGACAGTGAGACTCGGGGTGATTTAGGAGACTCAGGTCTTCCCCAATCATTGCAGGGTCATCAACTATGCCTGGACCCTGAAATGAGCTTAAAGCTTATTGCCCTGTTTTGCAGCTGTGGGTGACCAGAAATCTCCAGTGAGCCCAACCCTCCACTCAGCTGGTAGGACTAAAGGAAAGGCTATTATTGGATTACATCTACTTCAGGCTACGGTCTGTCTAGCTTGCTGCTGAGGTCTTATTCTCTTATGTCTTACAGAATAGGGCCCATCGACCATATAGTGTTTAAAAGGCCCTCGTACGTTACAGAGGTTGCATCAGTCAGATGCCTTGATGGAGAAGGAAGGATGTCTCTTCTGGCTGCTGTGGTTCTGGAGGCAAGGTTCTGCTCACTCCCTAGCAGTAGGTGGGTTAACCTTTTCTTTGTTGCTAGGCCCATTGGAGTTTGCACTTGTATCTGGTCTGACTGACTTGAAGATGCCTCTCATTTTATTCCTTGAAGTACTCTGCCTATGTAAGGGCTAACTTTGATATCTAACATCACAAGCTTCTCTTCCAGGTGGCAGATGAAATGCAGATATTTTTTTTTCTTCCTTTCTTCATGAAGCAGTGAGAGAGCAGGATTTATTCTTCCTAAATCTTTCCAGCTTCTTCAGGCATGGTTTAATCTAAACTTGCTGAAGTCTATGTGAGTAAAAGCAAATAGGAACACACAGATGTCTCTTCCAGAGAGAGGCAAGGTGGCGCAAATTCTGGCCTCTGTGTAGTATTCCTCTCTGTGTGCCTGTGTTTGCTAATCTGAGAATTAGATTACTCCAGAGCAAGCTCATGGTGGTGTAGTAAAGATTCCCAATTGCAGGTTAATACTATTTCTTTTCTTTTCTTTTTCATTCTTGGTTTTTTTTTTCAGTTGTAGGGTTTGAATTTGAATTTAAGGCCCTGGTACTCTCCCTCAGCTCTTTTAGTCAAGGCTAGCACTCTATCACTTCGAGCCACATCTTCACTTCTGGTTTTGGAATGACTAAGAGTGTAATGGGGAATTTTCTGTCCCAGCTGATTTTCAACAGTAATTCTTCAATCTCAATCTCTTGAGTTGCTAGTTGCAACCATGATCCACTGGTGCCCAGTAAGCTAATACTATTTCACGATTACTTTTGCATTATTTCACACTCATGGGTTTTGGTGCTATTGTTTGTTTGTTGCTGAAGATTAAATTCAGGGCTTTAGAAATGTTTGGCAAACACTTCACCATTGTAAGGACTTTTTACAAAGGACTTGTCAATCAGCAAAGGAGTTTATCAACATAATTCATCTCCTTCAATGTCACCTCTTTCAACATCCCCACTCATCCCTTTCTGCTCATCCCTTCCCTCCTATTTTCTTCATTCTGTGGGATATGCATTGAGGTTTTGGCCACATTCTTCCCTACCTTTCTCTTCACTCAGTTTCAATACAAACATGGTTGGTGTCTCAGAAATCAGAGCAGGATATCTGCTCTTCCTAGTACTTGGGTGTGTATGCTCATGCATCTTTTCTGGTGTGGGAGAGGTGAGGCCCTCTGCTCATCTGTCTCTGGATCGTTTTCGTTTGGGGATGTAGTCATTACTACGGAGCTGGGATTCCAGGGCTAGCTACCACTGACTGCTCTAATATGGTGAAATGAGAGAGCCCAATGGGCAGGCAAACAGTACACTGATAGATTCTTGTTCTATATGTGCTTACATGCTGGTCTTTCCTTATCTCTGGGAGCTCTGTTTCCACAGCTCCCAGTGGATTCCTGTTATCATGTAGTGTGTGGAACTTCGCACCAGTGATGATTTTTTTCTATATGTGCATACCTATCATAAAGCTGTACTTATAAATCAGACACAGTCAGAGATTAACAACAGTAACCGGTAATTAAACAAGAACATATTAATAATGTGCTGTGCTAAGTTATCTTTTAATGAATGTCTCAAGATGGCTTAGGTCTTAGCAACTTTTGCATGCTATGATTTTCTTTCCTTCTTAACTGGAGAACTCTTGCTTTTTCATTAAATTACAAAGCACATTTCAGCTTCTCTTTGCCACTCAACCCCACCTCTGACACTTCTACCCCTGCCCTTTGGGGCCCCGAGTAAATAAAATAAATCTTAGTTGGACCAAGCAGTGTAATACCATAGTAGCCAATGGGATAATTGAGCTCAGCACTGAATGATGAACAGCAGGAACTCACATACAGAATGAGTAAACTGGAAAAAGAAATCATTTCTGTCCCAAGTAAGACGAAGTGGGATGGATGTCATAAGATTCTTTCACGCTTTTCTGAACAGCATACAATTCAAGATTTATTTATTTCTGAAATTTTCCAGACTATAGTTGACCACAGGTAACCAAAACTATGAATAGCAAATCCACAGATAAGTGTGAACTACTGTATAAAGGTTTGTTGGAGATATTAACTCAAAATACCCAGGCCAGGCCAGACAATATAAGCATGTAAATGTGCAATTTATAATCAGTGAGTACTTACTTATACATCAGTATAATATAAATTTCAAGATAATTTCCTTGTGTCCATGTGGCTGTATTTAAAATCTGGATATAAAACATATGCTTTTAGTATCACATTCAACATGCTTATTATTTTACTTGAAAGACATTATGAAAATGATAGTGATCGTAAAAGACCTTAAAGTGGGAAAAACATGCTTCGTGATGGTGGTCCATGCTATGAATACCTAGCAATCCCAGGCAATATTCCCAGCTATTCTAGAGGCTCAGATCTGAGGGTTGTTGTTTGAAGCTGAGCCTGCTATGAGAGTCTATGAAACTCTTACCTCCAATTAGCCAGCAACAAGTCAGAAATATAAAATAATATTTATTGAATTGAACTCCAGGAAGTAGAAATAAGAGGGTTTCAAATCTTTGTTGCTTTTCTTTTTGTTTTGTTTGTTTATCTGCCTTTGGGAGGCCAAGGTAGGGCACAAGAATGGAGGGACAAAGGGTTAGCAAATGCAGTAGTGGTGCTCACTAGACAGTATGGTAAACGTGAATGATACCAGGGCTGGGAATGTAGCATAGTGGTACAGTGCTTGCCTAGCATGCTTGATGCCCTGGGTTCGATTCCTCAGTATACAAAATATATGCAAAAATAAATAAAAGTAATAAAATTAAAAGAGAAAAATAAGATTTTTTAAAAAATGAATGTTACAACTTGTGGGTGAGGATGGGAGGGGAAAACTGGGAGAAAACAAAAGAAGGGGTGACACTTCCAAGAAGAAATGTACTCATTAAATGACTTATGAAATTATAACCCCTATGTATTTCATCTTTATAATAATAATTTCAAAAAATTGAAAAAGCAGGGATTGAGGGGAAAAAAAGATTCAGAAATAGCTCCAGTGATAAGAGTGCCGGCCTTGAACAGAAAAACTAAGGGACAGTGCCCAGGCTCTGAGTTCAATCCCTAGTACTAACATTTAAAAAAAGAAAGAAAAAGAGAAAGAAGGAAAGAATAAAAGGAAAAAGAAAGAGACAAATACAAAATTGATACATTTATGCCAGAGAGGTTTATGAATTGAGGTGTCTTTTGGAAGTTCACAATCGGTGTCAATGTGCAAATGAGGCATGGCTCACATTAGACCTCCTATTCAAAGGATCTCTGTGGCATTTGAAGGTCAGGATGACTTGAAGGGGCATAGTAGTTGAGGTCAGAGGTAAGGTCTCCACCTGAGTTTGTGAACTCTGCTGAAGGTGCTTAGCTGAGGAGATGAGGAGAAGCTTCTAAAGTGGAAGTAGCATCTTCCTTTCCCATCCTGCTGTGTTTTTCATTTCACTCTATGGCTTAACATCTACATCAACCAGTTCACTAATCATCAGGATCCATTACTACTCTCTCTTTAATATTTTTTCCATATAATTGTCACAGTGTTGTCCTAGTTTCTCTGCTCTTCTTGCAGAAACGGTGATGATGAAGAGAGTAATAATGATGATTTGTTTGGGGAAGAAATGTTTATCTATTAGTCATTACATGCTAACCAATGTATTTAATCAAAAGCTGAGTATGGTGATGGTGGCACTTGCCTTTAATTCCAGCATTCAGGAGGTTGAGGTTGTAGAATTATGAGGTTGGTTTGGACTACGTGGGAGACCTTATCTCATACACACACACACACACACACACACACGATAGGTATCACCCTTAGTCATTAGAAAAGCACAAATCAAAACCCTGGCATGATACAACTGTATACTTATTACTTTGCTCAGAAGCACTGTTAACAACAAACATAATTTCATGTGCTAACAAAGAATAATTGGAATCCATATATATATATATATGTTCTATAGGTGGAAAGACAAAATCATACAGTCACTGAGGAAAAGAGTTGGGCAGATTTTAGGAAATCAAATATAAATTTATTATGCCACACAACAGTTCCACTCATAGGTATTTGCCCAAGTTAAAAAGAAAGTTATGTTCTCATAAAACCTGTATGTGAATATTTATGGCAGCTTTATTCATCATCTCCAGCAAAGAAAAAAATAACTGGAAACAATCCAAATATTCTTCAGCCAGGGAATGAATAAATAAAGTGTGTTACATCCATAGTTTAGATGTAAAACAATATGAGAATGAGTCTCGAATATGTTATGCTAAGGATGAGAAGTCAGAATCATAAAGCTCATGATGGCATGAACCCATAGAGAGAAAATACTGAAGCAGGCCAGAGTGTGGCGACCAGGAAGCAGCCAGGCAATCTTCTGATGGCTGGGCTGAGGTTGCTACTAAGGGAAGTAGCATCAGGAATCAGTCTGCCTGATGGTAATACTCACCTCTACTTGGAATTATAGCATAGACTCCCAGTTTCTGATTTTCCTACTCTACCTGGAATCCTGCCTCCTTTAAGCCAAT
Organism: Megascapheus bottae; assembly: GCF_031878675.1. NCBI lineage: Eukaryota > Metazoa > Chordata > Mammalia > Rodentia > Geomyidae > Megascapheus > Megascapheus bottae. Next base: position 18,590,806 of record NC_143535.1, read on the forward strand.
AAAGTGACCTTTCACATATCAAATGGAGCCCAGGATACAGGTGTTAAAGAATCACCCAATGCTCCCTATTGCTTCCTTAGATACCATTCTGCACCTGAGCTTACAGAGAACAGGACCTCTTCCAAACTTCTATTCACTTCTTGGATTTCCTTTTCCACTATTCTTCCACATATACTCTTTCCTTTTGCCCTTCCTATATACTTGAAGTGTGTGTGTGTGATTTACCACATATAAGACAAATCATGCTGTCTTCCTCCAGTTTGCATCTCTCTTAATTACTACTCCAAAGAAACCTCTAGTCTCCTGTCCAAAGCTATCTACTCTAGGAGGTCAGTGAGTTTCAGGTACACATTCTTCTTCTTTTTTTTTCCCCATTGGTTATGGGGCTTGAACTCTGGGCCTGGGTGCGCTGTCCCTGTACTCTTCAGCAACTCTGGGCCTGGGCACTGTCCCTGAGCACTTCAGCTCAATGCTACTGCACTGCCCCTTAAGCCATATGGCCACTTCTGGTTTTCTAGTGGTTAAATGGAGAAGAGTCTCTTGATATTTAGTGCCTGGTCTGGCTCTGAACCACAATCCTCAGATCTCAGCCTCCTGGGTAGCTAGAATTATGGGTGGGATCCACTGCACCTGGCTTAGATTCTTCTTTTGACAAAGATACCCATCACACTAAAAGGCTGGATAAATGTAGTCTCCATACCTAGGAAGTAAATTGCTAAAGATGGTGTGTGTGTGTGTGTGTGCGCGCATGTGTGTGTGTGTGTGTGTGTGTGTGTGTGTGTGTGTGTGCATGTGTCAGTCCTAGGGCTTCAACTCAGAGCCTGGGCTGAATCTGAGCTTTTTCACTCAAGGTTAACAACTACTACTTGAGGCATAGCTCCACTTCCAGCTTTTTTATTTAACGATCAGAGTCTCGTGGACTTTCCTGTGCAGGCTAGCTATGAATTGTGATCCTCAGATCTCAGCCTCCTGATTAGCTGGTATGAGCACCAGTGCATAGAAAGACAAGGTCTGTATCTCAGTATCTCTATTCCTGGCACAATCTTAGATTCAGGGCACACACTCAATAAGTCTGGTTAGAAAAGAATTGCTTTCAAATTATTAAAGGGAATTATTTCCTTAGAGATAAGCTTGGAAATGCAGATACTATATCTAGTAATATGACTAATGGATGCTGATGCTAAAAATATCCAAGTGTCCTTCAAGTTTAAAGATTGACTCTTGTTAAATGAAACTCAGGATCAGGAGAAACAAAGATACAAGCACATCTCGGTGTTTACACGGGAGTCTCAGAATATAAACATGCAGCAATGAGGTATCTGTTGTAATACATTTTGATTAACTGGTCTCTTACATTCCCACAGCCACGGCTTAGGTAGAAGATTGGATTGGCGTAAGAAGGGGTGTCAGTTACAACATATTGAGTCCACATACTTATCAATGGGATCAATTAGTTTTGGTGCCAATTATTTTAAACCTGGATGAGGACGCTACATGTTGGTGATGATAAAGGAAGTCTTTGCTTTTTGGAAAATGGGACTGATAAAAGCCTGATTTGCTTGCTATGGATTATGTGACATGAACCTAAATTAAGTAATAGGGTGAGGGCGGGGTAACTTGCATGAGAAATCACTCAGGGAAAGTGACCAGTGATCTGTGTCTTGAGATGGGTCCTCTGACTTCCATGAAGACTGTTCTGTGGCTAACAAGGAGGAGATAGGTAGCACTCTGATGCTGGAGTGTAGCAGCAGTAATAGCTATTAGGTGGATTTCGGCTAGGCTAGTGTTTAGGAGGTCTGGAGGGATGTGCCAGTGATTCTGAGCTGTTCTCTGTAATTCCCTTAACTGCCCTTGACTGACCTAGTTATTAAGAAATCTTAATTCCCTAGTCTTGTTAGTGAAACAATCACTCTTGCCTTCCCTGTAAACATATAGATGTGCTTTCATCCTTGTCTCTTGTGGCTCTAAGTTTTATGTAACAAGAATGGATCTTTAAACTTAGAGGGCATTTTGATAGTCTCAGAGTCAACATCCATTACTAATATTACAGGATACAATAGCTGAGAGCAAGCATCTTTGGGAGGTTGGGAGGAGCTGAGGAAGAGCCAGAGGAAAAGCTGGAGGGCAAAGGGCTCATCTCCAAGCTTGTCTGCCTATGGTGAGGTGTCTGGCAGCCTCCTGCCCGGGCTTAAGGAGAGATCCTGGAGCTGGACCCTCCAGCCCACCATGGAGCTGCTGAGATGAGCTTTCCTGACTGCCATGTTGAAAATGTCAGCCCCAGATGGTCTGGTGGTTGCATTTTTCTCAAAACAGTTGGGAGCCTCTGCCAACTTCTCTATGGAATGGAAAAGATAATTTTTTTGAAATGCTGATTAACAGAGCAAAATGTACTTGAGTTGGTAACAGATTTTTTTTTTCTCCTCCTCCTTTCCTCCACTTGCTGCAAAACAACCTGTGGTGATTCAAATCTTGGGAGAGAAGCTAATGGCTTTGCTGAGAGAATATAGCTTGGAGGAACTTGGGAAAGGGAGAAACATGCCTAAGCATTGTAGGGAATCAGAGGCATTCCCTTGGCTTCCTCTAGGAATCAAGAAGCTCTCAGAGTTCAGCATTTTTCTTCAGGCATTGGAGTTTGACCTCTGTCTTGAGATTCAACACTGTAATCCTAGCTACTCAGAAGGCGGAGATCTGAGGATCATGGTTTCAAGAAAGCTTGGGCAGGAAAGTCTATGACTCTTTACTCCAATTAATCACCTGAAAGTCCAAAGTGGAAATGTGGTTCAAAAGATAGAGAATTAGCTTTGAGTACAAAATCTCATAGACAGCACCTAGGTACTGATTTTTAAGCCACAGAACCAACACACACACACACACACACACACACACACACACACACACACACACACACACACAATCACCTGAGCCAATTTCCATGTTCATGTGATGAGACCAAGAACTCAACCACATCCTAATAGTTGTATTTCTGATGGTGCTTGATGTCTGAATTTCCATCCCTTTTTCTGAGATTTGAAGAACTTCCTCATCTCTTATTTTGGATTCTCTATGAGCCCTTAATCTGTCTCCCTATTTTAGTCCCAGAAACAGACCTTATGAGCCGTCAGTCCTAAAACAACAGTATAATTTTAATTTTAATGAGGCATATCAGATAGGAAGTTGAAGCATGAGTATGATGTCAGAATAGAGCACATACTCAGGACAGGTCATACAAACCCCTGGATCTTTCTCTGCATGGAAAAACAAACTCAGTCACAGTCACACTCAGATGTGATCCTCCAAGAGAAACCAATGGAAGCTAATATTCCATTCCTTGCCGAAACCTTTAAGATTTGTACCATAGGGCCAGATGTATTCCATCAACAATGTCTCAGCAGGTATCGCTGGTCCTCATGGCCCATGACAGTCGTGTACATGGGTTGAGTTGGTCTCTGGCCAAGTGATTCCATGTGCATCTCTTCTCAACAACCTGTGAAGGTCTCCCAGGCACTCATCATTTTATCTCCAAGCACACATCATTGTGAGAGGGCCTTGTTTTCCTGCCTGATGTTGCTCACACATAGCAGTTATTTTATGGTACTGTCTATGGGTTCCCCTCTAACACGAGGGTCTTGAGGTCCCTGAACTACCTGGACCCTAGGAAAGGCAAGAGGGGACAGGAATGGGGAGGATGAGAGACAGAAATAAAATGAAAGGATGGGAGGGGAGAGAAAGCAAGAGAGGGAAAGGAGGGAAAAGGAGAGGAATAATTGCCTTTTTTCACATATTACCCTGTCTCTAACCTCTCTCTATGTGTTTCCTCCCACATGGCTTTATCTTTTCCTCCCATGAGGTCAGGGGACGTCTCTGTAGTAGGCATGGTACAAAGCAAGCGGTAAGCCTGTTGATTACTGATCTGCCAAATGTTCTTGTCAGAGCCAGTATGGTGAGCTTAGGAACTCTGTGATAGTTGTATGGTTAGATGAGGCCTAAACAAATCTTCACTCTGATCTGCATGGTTACACGACAGCTTTTGTTTTTTAATGCATTGAATCAAGGAGTAATGGAGTGCATTTAATGTAACTATCCAGATTGACTTACCCTATTCCCAAATGACTCTCAGTGATTTTGCACCTTTTCACCTTTATTCTCAGGTCAAAGCACATTAATTTGCATTTTTGAAATGTGGCTTTCTTACACTTTCTTACTACATTAGGGCTGAACTAACATATGTATTTGTAAGACAGCATATTTGCAGGTATATTCCTTTCGTCTTTAAAACAGCAGACTCTCCAACAGTACTTTTTTATCTTCTTACTGAAGACATGTCTAGCACATTTTGTTCAAAGACACATAAATCAAAAGCAGGTATGATCTTGGCCTTTATGAAAGTTTCAAACCCCTCAGCAACTCTACTTCTAGGTATATACACAAAAGAAATGCAAGCATATATTTAAAAAAACCTGAATAAGAATATTCATAGCAACATTATTCCAAATAAACCCAAAGTAGAAATAACCCATATTTCCATCAATTGATGAATGAAGATAAATAGCCATATAATCATAAAAACAATGACACACTAATGCATGCTGCATGATTTAGGAACTTTGAAAATATTAGGCTAAATGAAGCCAGGTACAAAATATCACGTAATACATAGTCCTGTTTGTATAAACTGCCCACAATACACATGTGACCAGAGACAGAAAGCGTATGAGTAGTTGCCTAGAGCTTGGGAAGAAAGGAACAGGGAGAGAACAGAAGTAACTTAGTAAGAATAAGACATTTTTTGAGAGGTGATAAGCATATCTTAAAATTGATAGTGGTGATTAAACTACTCTAAGTCCTAAAACTATTGAATTACATACTTTAATGGGGAATTGGCTGGCATGTGTGTGGTAAACTAAAATTTTCAATGTACAGTTCAAGACAAACTTCAGGATATTTCTGCAGTAGCAACACATAGAGTCTCCTGGTTCCCCCAGGGGACACAATTCAGCACCTTGGCCAAAGGGATATGCATCTGAGGTGAACAGCGCTGAGAGCAAAACAGGTGTCAGGGCTTAACTAGAAACTGGAAGCCCTGCAGTTGGAGCAAATCTACCTAGTGACATTTACCACTGCTTATATAACAAGCACAGAAGATTTTTATCTCCAGGTTTTATGGTGCAAAAATAGCACTAATGCTGCAGTATTCGATCTTCTGGGTTGCCTGCACTCTATTTCTTTGATGAGCTAGGAAGAGAGATGGAGATAGCATATTGGAGAGATGTGGAGGAGGCAAAGTAGCTCTTGCCAGAAACCTGGGAATTATCTTGGATACCTCCCTCTCTCTTGCCCTCTGAGTCAAGTCAATTGCCAGCTTTGTGATCTACAATCTGAATATCTCTACCTCTCTTCAGCCCTACTGCTGCCACTTAAGCTTAAGCTGCTGTTGTCTCCTTCTTCATCAGGGACATCATTCTTATTATCACAATCTTCTGTCTGAATTACCACAGTGGCTTTCTGAACTGGCTCGCCTCTCTCATCCAATTCCATTCCCATCCCTGCTCCCTCCAGATTTGTATTCCAAACGGCACTCCAAAGGGATGTTTAAAAAGGAGACTCTGATGCTGGGCACTGGGGGCCTGTAATCCTAGATACTCAGGGGGTTGAGACATAGGGACTGAAGTTCAAAGCCAGCCCAACCAGAGGAGTCTATGGGACTCTTACCTTCAATTAACCATCAAAAAGCTGGAAGCAGAGGTATGGCGAAAGTGGTAGAGACACATGTTTGAGCGAAATAAGAGTGAGGAGGCCTGAGATCAAACCCTGGCACAGAAACAAAACCAAACAAAATGTAATTCTAGCCTTAAAATCCCCCCTTTTAATGATATATCCCTTCCTAGAGTCTTTCAGATAATGCCTAAAATCCTCTCAAAGCTTGCTTCTGGTCTGATTTTGCTTCTGAAATTCTCTGTAGGCAGAGATCACTGGAATAACCCACAGGACTGCTTGCAGGTTCAAGACTTGTGTTACACATTCTGTCTCCTCTTCCTCTTCTGTTGATGAATCTCACCTGGTTCTTCATACTTCATTGTAACTGTTACTTTTCTCAGCCAAGCCTCCCTTGATACCTCCAGTGGTGTTCCCTAGCTCCTGGAACATTATAGTATATTCTGAATGATTCCTCTGATCCTTCATTAATGGGTACATGAGATGATGTTGGACTTATTCCTTGAAGCAATCCCAGTAACTGATCCAGTTGAGCTGTGATAGTTTATAGTCAATCAATCACTCTTAGAAACTGGGGTGTGGGGGGGCAAGGCAGAAATCACAGCCAAAGGGAGATTGAGAGCATGAAAGGAAGAATAGATCAGGATATGAGCTCACTGAGCCACTACTATTGGCTGAGGGACTCCTTGTGAGCCTATCAAGCTGAGTTCAGCCATGGAGGACACAGTGTAGCCGGAGACTCGGGCTGGGCTTTGAGACTAGAAGATGTGTCATGGTTCAGTATATTCTGATCGTAACCAAGCATGTGGAGAGTGAATGTTGTGGGAGGCAGGCAAGGAGAGGAGGGATTTCAAATGGCCTTGTTACTAGAAAGATGTCCTCTGAATCTAATGAGACTGGGAGATGTTATTATCACCTCCAGGAGGAAGCTGTCTCTGACTGCTGTTCTCTGCCATGGAAAGTATTATCTGTCCCTTCCTCAGACATCTGTGCAGGGGTCCTTGATTGGTGACAAAGGCTGGCCTTCTCAGGGTGGTAGATTTGTCTTAGAATCACCTCTACTGTGACAGGAGCGTGAGGGTCTGTACTGCAAAGAAAATCATTCTGTAGACCTCATAGACATTCACCTGCCCTGCCTGGTAGATCCTCTGGCATAAAAACTAGGGTCTTCCCAGGGGCAGGAGATGTCACACAGCTGGGGTCAGAAGGGCACACATTAAATTCCATATGTGTCACTCACTAACTGTGTGACCTTGGACAGGTTTTTATTATCTTCCAGCACTTTTGCACCTCATTTGCAAGTTGGGCCCAAGAATAATAAGGTTATCCTAAAACGGCAATGAAATAGTCTATGTACTTGGAAGGAAAATTCCATAAATATTAGATATTTTATTAGAGATTTGTACCAGTGCCCCACTACCCTTTCCTGCAAAAGCTTGTCTTATTAATAATGTATGAAGCGACATTCTTACAGCTATTCTTTAAGCCAATTTCTCCTGTTGTGCTTCAGGTGAGTGTGGGGAACAGATGGTCATCTTCCCTTTGGGGACAGATGTTAACGAGGTCAAGGACTTGCATTTTTGTCACTGTACACATTAGTTGGCCTTTCCCTTAAGCTTCAGGTTGTCTTACTCTAGCCAGTTTCTGGCACTTTCGGAAGCCTGCCATCAAGAAGGCTTGAACTTGGCTGAGGAATCTCAACCTTTCTGTTTACTCCTGCTGGAAACTTGGACAGATGAGTCACTTGATTATCTCTGAATCTCCCATTTATCATTTATAAAACTGATATCCTAGAATCAGCCATTCATGCTGTGGATGCTGTGAAAAATGAACATTATAAGAAGCAGATAAAAGATTAGAACCAAAGCTGAAAAATGTCACTTTCTCTGGATTAAATGGTTCTCTGATAGATGGTAAAATTGTATTTCTGGCTACAAAAGAGATCATTATTTGAATCAGCAGACTTATTTACAGATCTGTCATTAACAGGTTTGGTGTAGTGGCTCATGTTTGTAATCCTAGCTCTTCTAGAGGCTAAATAGGAGGATTGTGGTCTGAAGACACCTCTGGGGGTTTGGGGAGAGGAGAGGGGAAGCATCAGACTCTACCTGAAAACAGCTAAAACAAAAGAGGGTAGAGGAGGCGTGTCTCAAGTGGCAGAGCGTCACCTGCCATACCTAATGTGAAGCTGCAAGTTTATTATATATTTACATATATTAGCTATTATATTATATATACATAATATAGTATATATTATATGACATAAATATTATATATATTTATAAATATATTACATTCATATACCACTGTGATTAGGTATAATCCAGTCCAAGTCTGAGCAAAAAGAAGACAAAGGGGACTCTCTACCTCTCCTGAATCTAGAACATGCATTCTTTCCTGCCTTAGGAGAGGGGAACTTCAGTATATTCTATTTCCTAAGCTTGTGAAAGCACATCCCCCCATGCACCCCCGTGATGCCCCAGTCACCTGATTCTCAGTCCATTGGTACAATCACTCTGTAAAATAGCCTAGTAGATTCCTTTTTCTAGAATTTTAAAATAGTTATACAAGGTATTTTTTTTTTGCCAGTCCTGGGCTTGAGCTCAGGGCTTGAGTACTGTCCTTGGACTTTCTCAAGGCTAGAGCTCTACCACTAGAGCCTCAGCATCACTTCTGGCTTTTTGCTATGTATGTGGGGAACCGAGGAATCGAACCTGGGTCTTTGTGCATTCTAGGCAAGCACTCTACCACTAGGCAAAACTCCTGGTCCGTATTTATCTTTTTTAACTTTAAAATATTTTATTTGGTATTTGTTTTACTTATACAATACATTTTCTTTACAATCTATAGTTCTAGAAAATATTTTTCATATACTTTTATTGTAGTTAATAGAAGGGTTACATTATATTCACCAGATAGAAGGTACATTACTTCGCATACATTGATACCCTTTCTCATGTCTTGGTCCCCATTTCCTTCCCCTACCCCCTCCCCTCATCTTGTTTTCCTCTCTTCCCTATCCAACTTCAAATAACCAAATACACATTTATACAATATATCAGATAACCAAGTAGAATACTGTAACAATATGAGATAACCAAGGGACAGCAAAAGAGATAAAAGGGATTTTTATTTCTAAATATATTTTTATTTAAAGAATTTATTAACATTGATTTTTACTTCATATTTCAAATGACGTGTTTAACAAACAAGTATTCAAGAAGAGAACCTCTATAGACAATCACTGGCACTTATATTTTAGAACATAATTAAAATTAGGCTGAGGGTTTGTATGTCATAGATACATATTAATCTATGTAATAAAACATTATGTCTATGGAGTCATAAATTTTTATGTCTGTGTAGTTGTGTTTATATTTCCAATGCCATGTCCATGGCATTGGGTACACAAATATTGAGTTGTTGCTCTTGTACTGTTTGGATTTAATAGCACATATTAAGGAAACCATGCATCTTTCATTCAGGTGCCCTACTGCAGATGAATGGATATATTCAGGATAAAATAATGACATTCACAGGAAAATGGATGAATCTAGAGCGAATCATGTTGAGTGAGATAAGTCAAGACCAAAGGCACAAGGGATTTTTCATATGTACATTATTGTGTACAATGAATCTAGGTCAGTCAATTTACATTATGCCCATTGCATCTACCTTATCCCTACTCATCACCTCACATCATCCCCCAGTTTTATTTTCACTTGTGTACATTGAGTCTTGTGACTGTATGTGCTCATCCTTGCTCAGTCCATTTAACCATCCCCTTCCTCTTGGCACTACCTCTCCCAAGTCATGACATATTTCAGCTTCTGCATGCTCATTTGGTTGAACGGTTAGTTGTGCAAAGGAGTTACACCATGGAATTGCATTTCTGTTTATACCATGCTTTACTCAGTTTCATATTTATATATACATGTATATGTACATCTACCTATATACATACATATGTTCACATATACATACACGTACACATGTATATTTACATATGTGCAATCATTTGGTGTGTGTATGTGTGTGTGTGTGTGTGTGTGCATGTGAGCTGTGGATTTTGAACTCAGGACCTGGGCACTGTCCCTGAACCTCTTTGAGCTCAAATTTAGCACTCTACCACTTGAGCCATAGCACCACTCGCAATTTTTGAGTAGTTAAATGGAGATGAGTCTCACAAGGACTTTTCTGTCCAGGCTGGCTTCGAACCTTGATCCTTAGATCTCAGCTGCCTATATAGATAGTATTATAGCCACCAGCACTTGGCGCCTGTATGTTTTTGTATATGTTTATATGGTAGATTTAACATCTACACGTCAGAGAATACAGACCCTTTGTCTTTCCGAATCTGATTTACTTCATCCAATACGATACTTTCTAGGTCCATTCGTTTCCCTTGAATTACATAATATACTTCTGGATGGATGAATAAAATCTCAGTGTATGTATGTCCCATATTTTCTTGATCTACCTATTTGTTGTAAGGCATCTGTGCTATTTCTATAACTTGACTCTTGATGATGGTACAGCAATGAACATGAGTATGCAGGTGTCTTTAGTATATCCTGATGTCCAATGTTTCTTATAAATGTTCAGGTACTATTGATGGACCAAAGAAAAGTACCATTTCTTAATTTTTGAAGAATCTCCACACTAGCCTACTAGATTATTATTATTATTATTATTATTATTATTATTATTGTGTGTGTGTATTATGTGTGTTAACACTGGAACTTGAACTCAGAGTCTCATGTTCTCCCTCAGCTTTTTCACTCACCCTGGTGCTCTATCACTTCAGTTATACCTCCAAGTCCAGCTTTTTGATGATTAATTGGAGATAAGAATCTGTCATCTTTATCTGCCCAGATTGGCTATAAACTGTAGTCCTCAGATCTCAGCTTCCTGAGTAGCTAGGATTATAGGCCTGATCCATTAACTCCAGGTTGCTGCTGGTTTCTTAAGAAAATACACTAGCTGGGCACAGTGGCTCATGCCTGTAATCCTAGTTACTCAGGAAGCTAAGATCAGAGGATCGTGGTTCAAAGCCAGCCTGGGCTCTAAAATGTCAATGAGACTCTTATCTCCAATTAATCTCCAGAAAACCAGAATTGATACTGGGGCTCAAGGGGTGGGGCAGTAGCCTTAAGCTGAAGAGCTCAGGGACAATGATCAGGCCCAGAGTTCAAGTCCCATGACAGACAGACAGACAGACAGACAGACAGACAGACAGAAACACACACACACACACACACACACACACAAACACACATTTGAACCTGGATGTGTCCCCCATGTGATTCAACTATTCCACCACTAGGAATTTATCCATGAGGAATAAAAGCTTATGCTCACATAAAGACTTATGCAAGAACATTTATATAGCATTCTGTACTTGCCAAACATTAGATATAATATCAAATGTCGATCTTCTGATAAATGAACAAATATTCTGTCCTAAATTCTCACAATAAAATATGATGATAAAAGAAAATTTGAAGTAGATATATGCTAACAACATGGAACTCTCAAAATGATAGTCCTGATGAATGGAGACAGAACTCTAGAATTCCATTTATAACAAATGGTAGAAATAGTAAGGAAATGTGTCATGACAAAGCAAGTTCATAACTTGATTAGGGATACAAAGGCACAGGAATTTTAGAATAATGAGTATATTCATAATTCTGATTGTGGTGATGGTTTTTGTTGGTATATAGGTATGTCAAAACTTAGTAAATTGTAACACCACGTTTTCTGTGTTCATTATATTTCAATGGCACTATTAAATTAAAAAATGCAAATTCCAAGAGAACAACAAAGTAAAGCTTAACTTTCGTATTCATAGCTTGACGGCTCTTCTCCCTGCTGCCACAGGAGTCATTGTCTATTTTGCTGGATTGCAGAGACTCAAGAGTAGGCCTGTGTTGCTTATGTCTATATAATCTGAATGGTTTCTTCTTTCTTTCTCTATGACTAAACAGTGATTACAAATAATCACCAATCTTCATTGAAACTAAAAGCTAAGGAGAGTTTTTCCTTTTAATTGGGAAACAATCTTTCTTAAGCATTATTTCAAATGAAATGGTTCTATGTATATACACATATATAATGTTAATATATATATATATGACCAAAAAATCCAGCAATAACTTGAAAGAGACCCTTGGCTTCGAAAGAAACAGGAATTTACATTATACAAATGGAAGCAGGGTATGTGACTGAAGAGGGATGGAGTGGATCTGGAAATAGCACACTCCTTCCAAAGGGTTGCTTTATAATGAGTTATGGAAGGATTTTTTCACCTTGAAAAATAGGTTTATTAGTGAAATTACTCCAGTTATTAGTTATTATCTGGAATGACATTTTCTCACAAATGAGTCTAGCATGGATTACACTGGGATGATGTAACTGCTCTGAATGCGTAACGCATCAGAGCTGTCCACCTATCGATGACTTACAGGTCTTGGCCTCTTAATTTTACAGTTGGCTTGGCTATTATTTGGAGTCCCAATAAGAATCCCGTGCAAATTTGAGAGAGGCTCCATGTTAAAGTGATAAATGACTAGAGTAAAATAGTCAGCGCTTTTTTTTTTTTGCTTAAACCCAAGATACCGATGTCTGCTAGTGAGAGTTTAGTAGATAGTCCACTGAAGCAAGGGGTTGTAAACTTGACATATGCCAAGATGAGAACCATCGTGGCCTTGTAGTGCCATCAGATCATCCTCTCCTAGGCCATTCATTCCATCCCCAACAGGTGGGAACAGGAACACATCTTGCTCATCTAAAGTCTTAACCTGTGGTGCCTGAGAACCCAGACTGTCAGCTCTGCTGACATGACACACCTGACGACCATATGTAGAGATTCAGTGCCACCCTCAACAACACAGCACAGAATGATGGCACATCTGTCACTGGGTGCCCTGAAATGATGCTACTCACAAAATCTTTCCACAGAATCCAAGTAATAAGATAGCAATGAGATTTGGAATCATGAGGTGGGTCCAGAAGTAAGACCATAGAGTGTGTGCTTTCTCCTGGAGAAGCAGTTTCGATGTCATTATCCTGAGCACTGCTGTGGCTTGTTGGGGAGCCAGTGGATGAAGATAATAGGGTCCGAGGTCACCTAGTGCAATGGTTTCAGTATGGTTTGTTCTTACTTGGAATTTATCCCTGAGGAATGAAAACTTGTGCTCACATAAAGATCTACACAAGGATACTTACATAGCATTCTGTAGTGGCCAAACAGTAGGTACAACTCATGTAGGAGTTTAAAGGGATAGCTTAAAGGCATGAATAAGATAGCAACTTAATAAGACTAGTAGGGCCTTTAGAAGCTAGGGTCGGATGGGTTAATTAGAGGGGAGCCCCGTGATTGAATTATGATAGTTTAGAAATGATGATGGTATCATTCTTATCCAGCTCTTACCTACTGCTGGGTTCTGGGATAGATGAATGAGAGGAGAAAGAGAATTATTACATGGCTTCTGGCCATAAGGATTTCATGGGTTCATGGAGGCCTCGGGGAGCAGGCCTTGGTTAAGCTGTGATATGGTAAGATAGTAAAGGACTCCTGCTTAGCCAACAGAGAGATGTGTCAGAGAACTGAGGGAGGTGAACCTTGGGCTTAATCTGAAGGATTAAGCAACTGAGGTTAAGATTAAGCAACCTGATGTACTCAGGTGGAAGTGTTGCTTACATCTATATGATTTTGAGGAACTAATTTACATACTCTGGCTATAATCACTTCAAGATTAAAGAATCGCCTTTGCCTCTATAGGTTTGTTTGAGTCCAATACTCTTGGCTTCCAGGTTTTGGTATGGAACATAGCCCACTTTCCCCTTTAACTTGAGCATCTCTCTGGATGATGAATCCAACCATGGCTTGCATGCCAACCCTCAAGACTGGTAATTAAAACTCAGTAATTTAAGGCAACTTGCATTATCATATAGGAGTGACCCCAAGACTCACTCCATTGAGGAAGGAAGCTTATAACTAAGGGAACTTCCTATTTCCTAGGTTAATTGTTAGAGAGTAGTCAAGGAGGAAGGGGAATCTCTAAAGAGCATTTGGAGAGATGATATGTTAGAGGTTTGAGATAAGAGAAGAGAATTTCTGAACAGATTTGGTCCGGTGAGACTTTTGTCCCTGCTCCAAGGCTCTCAGTTACAGTATCTAACAGCCTTTTAGCAACAGTTTTTTTTTTCTCTCTCTCTAGAAACAAAACTCCATGTTTTACATCTCACTGCGAGCACCCAGCTGCTGATAAACCTGTCACAAACAATCGGGTCTCTCTGTAGAGAGGCTGTCAGCCTGCTGTTGGCTAGGGTTTCGACTTTCAGGACTGCAACTCGGTCTAACCACTTGGGATTCTAGGAAAGAAGAACTTTCTTTGACAATTAGAAGATCTTCAAACCTACCACTAAAAAGGCACAATAACAGAGGTCAGGGCTTCAGGACCTGAGCACATGAGCCAAGGAGGCCAGTGATTATAATGGTCCATCCACAGAGGCCCACAGCCAGAAAGACCAGAAGAGCAGAAAACCGGACTCCGCCACTTACTCAATGTACCATGATGATATTGCTTATTTCTTTAAATCTTGTTTCTCACCACCCCCTCCATTTCTAAAGGGGGGACTATATTCCATAATAAATCTTTGGAGAGTTAATTGAAACGAGCCAAGTAGCTGATAGAAAATGGATAGGCCGTAAAGATTTCTCCTCCTCCTTCTGTTTCCTTTCTTTTCTCTCTCCCTTTCTTTCTCTCTTTCTCTCCTCCTGTTTTTTCTCCTCCTTCTCCCTGTTCTTTTTCCCTCTTTTTCCTTTTGCTGCTGCTGTTCTTCTTCTTCCTCCTCCTTCCACTTATTCTTTTCCTCCTCTACTTCTCAGCCTTTTCCTCTTTCAAATCTTCTTTCTTTTTCTTCTTCCTGGCCAGTGTGGGAGACATATGAACCTTAGTCTCATTCTTTGCCATCTCATGGTCCCCCTTAAGCAAGGCAGATAACGTGATCAATTTCCAAGAAATATTTCTCTTGCTTCTAGAATTTAGTGGGAGCACATTGTGAGCACTATCTTCGGAGTAGCAATAAGAAATAAACAGTAGAGTCTCGCTAAAACTGTTGGGTGCTCATATCCTATGTCCACATTTGAAATAGGAATTCCTCCCCCACCCCCTGCCAGCATGTATTATTTGTATAATTTACAGCATTAACTGACTTCCTTCAGATTCTAATTCTTTTCGGATTTAGAGTCCAACTATGACATGTTTTCTTAAGATTTTTTCTCTTTTCCCTTTTTTGCTTGTTCCTTTTTTTTTGTTCTTCTTCCTCTATATTTCTTTATTGTTCTATTGTGTACCACATTACATGACCATTAGTGGTTTGAATATCCATGGTTTTTCTCTCTGGAATTCCAAGCTGCAGCCAAAGAGATGGAATATCTTGATGATTAAAACAAGAATGATCAAGTTTTCTGCAGTCCTATAGATAGTCCAGATCACAATGAGTCAGCCTTACAACAAACTCATTGGTTTTCAAGGTCCACAGGTTACTAAGTCCTTTATCCTCAAAACAAATGATTTCTCTGTGTTATAGAGAACTGCTTATAAATGGGATCATTCTTCGATCAAAATAATAAGGGAAAATCTTGTGAGCTTAGATATGGCAAAAGGTATTAGTTTTCTATGTTCCATACTCCAGATTCCATCACTCATAGCTACTATCGTGAAATAGCTTCACTTAAATCCTCAATTCTTGTGTGTGTGTGTGTGTGTGTGTGTGTGTGTGTGTGTGTGTGTATGTGCCAGTATTGTGTCTTGTACTTAGGGGCTCACACTCTACCTTAACCAGATTGCTCAGGGCTGTCACTTGAGTTAAACCTTTAGCATTTTGCTGATTTGTTGGAGATAAAATCTCATAGACTTTTCAGTTCAAACTGGCTTCAAAACTATAATCTTCAGTTCTGAGCCTCCAGAGTAGCAAAGATTACTAATGTGAGCTACTGGCACCTAACAACACGCTCATTTTTATTTTACTTTTACCTGTTTGTGGCAGAAACTCATGGTGTCCGTTAATCATCATAAGAGTCTCTTGATTTTTCAGCATCCCTTTTGATTTTGTTTATTTCTGACCAGTAGGACATAGAAGCAAGTGAGAACACTGATTTTGTGAACATGATCCCTGTATGAGTCCATTTTATGTTCTGTAATAGAATACCTGGCACTTTATATTTAGTGAGGTCTATAGCTTAAGATGTTGGAGGCTGGATGACCCCATGTGTTGGGTCCCTGGTGAAAACTCCCTTGGCTGAGTCACACGTGGAAAATTGGAAAGGAGGAGAGGCATGTACAAAAGGGACCTATCACAGAGGGCAGCTTGTTTTAGAAACAGCTTGCAATCCTTCTATAAATGGTGTCTCTGATGACCAACATACCTTTCCATTACACTCCATTTTCTACAATTTCACCATTTCAATGCTACAATCCTAGGAACACAACATCCAGTATATGAAACTGAAATAGTAAGCACCCATCAAACTGTAGTAGTCTTCTAATCTCCCTCTTCTTCTCTCTTCCCCTCTCCCACTAGCAAATAATTTAGTCACAATATGTAGGGAACTGGTTCTGGGTATCACTGCATAGAAAGTCATTTATTGCAAGACTCAGTTGGACTATCAAAGGGACAAACCATTGAGATTTGGGGCACTGGCTGTTTTAGCAGCTGATATTGCTTATACTGTTTTTATTTCAAAACAATGAGCTCAATTGCCATTAAAATAGCATTAACATAGACATTTCCTTCTTCCTTCTTCCTGCAAAAAAATTTATAAAGAGACAACCGTCTTTATAACTTATCTTTTTATTCCTAGCTCTTAGTATAATCATTGGCACATAGTTTTTTGTATTTATCCATACCAGTCAAATTAATATAATGAGTGAAGTCTAGTTTCCTGTTAGTGATCTGATTCTTTCAGTAAAGTATTCATGGATGCTGGCTGCTGCTTGGATGGAATACTTTAGGATTATTCTTTATTTTCTCCTACAACCAGCTGCAAGCCAGTCCACATCCTTTGGTGTTGAAAGTAGGTGTGAAATCATAGGCCCTTATGAAATTATGTTCTGCAGCAACTCCACCCTTCTCTTCCACAATCTAACTACAGACACCAGGCGATCAAAGCTGAGCGAGGCTGAAGCCTCAGCATAAAAAGGCTCTTATCACTGGGACTCAGCTGAGTGAGCTGTGCACAGAACTGCCATTCAAACTCTATGTTCAGAACAGAGCAGCTCCGAGGAGCAGACAAGAAAAAAGAGGATGGCCAAGACAGTCAGCTAGCTTCTACCTCCTGTTTCTCTCTCTTTTTTTTTCTACCCCTGAAAGCTATATTTCGACCCATAGTAGCAGGGAATTGGGATCTGAGATTATCTTACCTGATGTATTTTAATAAAATTAATGTCTCTATCTCCAGGTAGAAATCACTTCTGGAGAACGTCTGTTTTTCTCCACCTGAGAGTGGAAGACGAAGACCCCAAAGCCTCACTCAGGCCAATTTCTTCAGCATCTCTGGGAGACGCAGCTGGGACTCTATATCCAAGAGCTACATGGATTGTGATCATAACCCTCATCATGAAGACTTGCTATGTATCATGCTTCCCAGAAATAGTCACTGCCTTTTGTTAACCCTTGAAAGACTTACAATCACCTACCTATTGTGGTTCTGTAATTACATAAATTATAAGGAATGGAGACACGTAGATATTGTACCTAAGACTTCAATGCTCTCTAGCTCAAGAGGCAGCTGTCTTAACTACTTTCTAGGATATAGTGAAATAAAACATGAGCTTTGAAGTCCCAAATCCCTCCCCTTTTTTAATGGAATCCTTGGCATGTCAGCTTGAGGATCATTTTTCTCCTGAAATAAAAGGACACGTCAATATCATTTATGGGTTGTAGTTTGCTGTACAGTGCATTGTCCTGTTCCATATGGCACTTTGGTTTGAATGGATCATTATGTATTCTTCCAGGCAGATACTTTGTTCACAGAGGATTGTGGCTGGCCATAGTGTATTTGCTTCGCATGCTGCTTTCATATTTCCTTGATTCCTGGTCGATAAGTTTGCTTTGATAGAGCAGCACTATGTAGAGCTCTGGTTCCACTTGAAGTTTGTACCACATAGTGTATGAATAAGAATGGTCTGTGAAGATGAGGAACTGATTGTAGAATTGGAATCTATTGTGAGAAGAGGGTCCTAGCAGTGACAGACAAGGTGGACTTAACTTCCCATCTCTCCCCACCTGCCTCATCAGGTTTCCATGCTCTCTAAATGGTGGGCATGAGATATGTATCTAGGAATCCATCTTTTCTCTAGCATATTTTGTGTGCATGCCAGTGTGTGTGTGTGTGTGTGTGTGTGTGTGTGTGTGTGTGTGTGTGAGAGAGAGAGAGAGAGAGGGGGGGGGAGGGAGGGAGGGAAGGAGGGAGGGAGAGACAGACAGACAGACAGACAGACAGACAGACAGACAGACACAGAGAAAGAGAAAGATGGCGGGAAGGAGAGAGGGAGAGGGAGAGGGAGAGGGAGAAGGAGGGAGAGGGAGAGGGAGAGAGAGAGGGAGAGAGGGGGGAGGGAGGGAGGGAAGGGGAGAGAGAGGGGGGAGGGAGGGAAGGAATGAGGGAGGGAGGAAGGGAGAGAGAGGGGGGGAGGGAGGGAAGGAGGGAGGAGAGAGAGAGAGAGAGAGAGAGAGAGAGAGAGAGAGAGAGAGAGAGAGAGAGAGAGAGAGAGAGAGAGAGAGAGAGAGAGAATGTCCTGGGACTTGAACTCAGGGTGTGTGTGTTGTTCCTGAGATGTTTTGCTCAAGGGAAGCACTCTTTCACTTGAACATGGCTGTACTTCTGTCTTTTATCTGCTTAATTGACTATAAGAGAAAGAACAATAGCTATATAAGGAGTGATTGTTGTCCTTAATGTACTATGTTATCTCTCATCTCTTTTGCTATCCCTTGATTATCTCATATTGTTACAGTATCTTACTTTGTTATCTGATATATTGGATACATTTGTATTTGGTTATTTGAAATTGGATAGGGAAGGGGGGAAAACAAGATGAGGGGTGGGGGTGGAGAGGAGGTAAATGGGGACCAAGACATGAGAAAGGGTATCAATGTGTGTGAATTAATGTACCTTCTATCTGGAAAATATAATGTAACCCTTCTATTAATTACAATAAAAATATATTAAAAAAAGAGTTTCTTGGATTTGGCTGACTCTTGGGCTGGTTTCAAACCTTGATCCTCAGATCTCAACCTAGATGGAAGTACAGGTGTAAGCCACGAGCATTAGCTCTGTATCTTTTGAGTACTATTCTTCTCTCTGCTTGGAACACTCTCTCTTATCCATTCTCTACCCAAACCCTCTCCCTTACTAGACCCAAGCATCAGTTAAATCTCAGCTTAACTGTTCTTTCTTGACCCCAGGGTATCTTATCTCACTTAAAGACACTAATGACAAACACTATAGTGCTTGGCACATCAAGAGCCATTCAAATATTTGTCAAAATATTTAAAAGTACCCTTATTTTTATTTCTGGTCCCCAAAGTTACTTAATGGGGCTCATTTAATCCACTTACTATTTGGGATAGACATCTTTAATTAGATGAATAGAATGCTTTCAACACATCATATTACGAAGTGACCTCCTTCCTCCCTGCCCTCTTTCTTCCCTCCTCCATTATGTTACCATCTATAAGTATCACAGTTAAAATGCATTCAGGTGTGATCTATATCCAGTGGGTTCTAGCAGCTTTACATCCCTCATTCATCTATACAGCTCCATGTGCATTATCATGTAGGCTCTGGGAAGACAGATCCTATGTTCCTTCTCCTGAATGATACGAATGAAAATCCTTCCTCATCATCCATCCTCTGCATAGTGTCCGAGCTTTTTAAAATTGTATTTTATTGTCAGGGTAATGTATAGAGGGGTTACTTCTTGAACATTGATATCCCTTCCTTGTTTTTCTCCTACTTTTTCTCCCCCATCCCCTCCCAATCATCTTGTTTTGCCCCTTCCTTTCTCTATTTCAAATAAGCAAATAAAGTGTCTACATTTACCAGGTACCAAAGTCAGATACAGTAACAACATGAGATAACAGCCATAAGAGGAAAGAAAAGAAAAGAAGTAACGTCACGCAGTATATTAAGAACAACAATCACAAAGATGAACCTCTTGTTCAAAGGGCACAAAGTTGGTCATGGAGTTACCTTTGAACTTCCATTTGACAGAAACCATGGGAGAACTCTCCCCACCAGAGAAGACCCTGGGTGGAAATCCATCTCGCCTCTTCATCTGTCCGCTTGCCACCCAGAGTTCCTACATGCTCACTTCCTGTAGTTTCCACACCCCCTGTGCTGAATCTTGATCATACACTATGCATTAACATTGACCTGCTCACTGGGGAACTTCTCACCATTCCTGGCTCGCTGCACGGTTCTCTTTTCCCTAAGAAGACCTCTCCTGGACATCTCTTCACACTGGGTGACTGATGGGCAAAGAAAGGATATGCAAGCTAACCTAAACTGGCCAAATGCAGAGAATAGCTGTTCAGAATCAAAGAGGGGGTTGGAAAGACAGGTGGTTGTCACTGGGCACAAGTCATAGGGGTCATCTGCTGACATGATAGGTCTCTGTGGTTGGTAGACAGAGCAAAGGACTGACAGTTGTAGCTGTTGGACTCAAGCTCATCCGCTCTCTCTCATGTCCGGGGCCATACTTTCTATGGTTGTCCCAGGCCTTGAGTGAATGTGGCAGGGAAACCAAGGCAGACCTGGTCATAGAGTATTCATGATTTCTTAGAAATGTGATGTTGACTCCAGATTCCTTGCTTGTTGTTGAACTTCTTTTAGTACTGTAAAACAGTCTATGTGCTCCCTTCTCTCCTTCTCCTCCCCTTTCTCTTTGCCCTTCCCTGGAGTCAAATGTACAGCCAGTGTTTTATGTATTAATCTATTAATTAATCTATTTATTTTGTGGTTGTGTATATGTGAGCGCATGCACATGTCAAAACTGGTATTGAACTCTGGGCTGCACATTGTCCTTTTCCTTTTTCACTTAGAGTTGGCATTCCACTGATTGAGCCAGACCTCCAATTCCAGTCTTTAATAGTTAATTGGAGATAAAAGATCTCAAGGATTTCTCTGCTTAGGCTGGCTTCAAACTTCAATCCCAAGCGGGGCACCAAGACAGGAGATTGCTTTGTGCATCTGACCATATAAAATACTATTTATCTAAATGAACTCCAGGAAATAGAAACAAGAGTTCTGCTCTTTCTTTGTTGACATTTTTGTTTTCATCCTCTTTCATTATTGTTTGACATTTTTGTTTTCATCCTCTTTCATTCCTTGTTTGTTTATTTATCTGTCTTTGGCAGGGTAAGGGCAGGTACAGAAATGGTGTGACAAATAGAGTGAACAAATTCAGCAGTGGTACTCACTAGACAATATATTTAGACATTATATTTAAAGTGAACTGTGCAACTTGTGAGTGGGGACAGGAGTGGAAAAACTGCGAGAGAGCAAGGGAGGGGTGACACTGTTTACAAAATATGCTCCTCCTCTGACTTAGATAACTGTAACCTGTCTATTCACCTCCTTTACAATAACGACACATACATTTAAAAAACGTATAAAATCCTTTGCAAAAATAAAAACTTAGTTCTGTTAACCTATGCTAAAATGTATCCATTTACTACATTTGGAAAACAATTTCTTTTATGGGTAAGTACTATATCCCTTTTTTAGCCCAAGAAGCCACCTCAATATTCTGTAGTACTAAGGGTCTTTATACATAAAGATAGGGAGTGGTTTTCCCAGAAATGGGACAATCATGAAGCCTATGGGGAGACATGGACTCCAAGTACAGGAATCCATAGGCTTCCTTGCTCCTGAGCTGGTTCTCACCTCCTTTTCTTCCCTCTGAAGTCTCAGGCCTCTCTCCCCTGAGGATTTTAGGTGCTGGCAGAGATCAATGAGCAGTGAAAACGAAATAATGAAGCCCCTTGTCTGTGGCTGTTCCTGCCACAACCCAGATAGACCCTGTGAGCCCCAGCGAGCAGCCAGCCTGGGTGCCAGTGGCCCCGACCCACCTTCTGCACCTGCGAGGCTCCTGCCCATAGCTGCCAGCCTGGTGGCCTTGGTGATGCGGGACCTGGGGACACTGGCAGCTCCCAGAGGAGCTCGCTGACAACCTTTTTGGGAGCAGAGTGGGCACAGAGTGGGGAAAGTGTCTCCATTCCATCTGCACCTTACTTAATGGAGGACTGCATCCGCTGGCAGCCCTCCACCCCACCCTGGAAGAAGGCTGCCAGCGCTTCAGGTGGGCAGCAGGGGTTGGGGGGGAGCCTAGCCCTTGCTCATTCTCCTTCTCCCACCATCCTAGAAAAGGCAGAGACTCTGGAGAACGAGTCTGTGGGGAACGAGCCCTCCCTTGAGGGCTTGGATTGGGCCACAGCCAAGCCCAGTTGGCTGTGCCTTAGTCACTCTCTTTCCCTGGGTCCTACTCTGTGGCACAGGTCTGGAAATCTTGATTTCTCCTCCGTGGCTCCCAGAGTCTCTTTCCTCTTTATTTCATTGTTATTAATAGAGGGGTTACTTTTATATTCGCCAGATAGGTGCATTACTTCACAAACCTTCTCATGTTTTTGTCCCCATTTTCCTCCCCCCACCCCTCCCATCATCTTGTTTTCCCCCCTTCCTTTTCCCAAATAAACGTATATACAATATACCTGGTAACAAAGTCAAATACTGTAACAATATGAAATTAACCAAATGACAACAATAGAGAAGAGAAATAACACAGTACATTAAAAACAATAATCACACAAGATAAAGCTCTTGTTTCTATATCTTGGAGATCCTTTTTTTTAGTCTCATCTTATGTATCTAGGTTTTGTGCTATTGTAATACTCTGCTAGGAGACTCCTAAGTGTGTACTGGTTATTACAAATGAGCAAAACTATTAAGCTTATGTTCCTTTGGGTTTGGCTTACTTCACTTAATATGATTTTTTCCAAGTCTTTCCATTTCCTAACAAATGGAACAATGCCATTCTTTCTGATGGCAGCATAGAATTCCACTGTGTATAAATACCACATCTTGTTGATCCACTCATCTACTGAGGGGCATCTGGGTTGGTTCCATATCTTTGCTATGGTAAATAGTGCTGCAATGAACATTGTTGTGCTAGTGGCTTTATTATGTCCTGGTTTCTGGACGATTGGGTAAATGCCAAGGTTGTCTTGTCTCTCTAGCCTTCCCAGAGGAACTTCCTCAATCCATTCCTGACCTTATAATTACAATGCCCACTCCTATATCGATTCCATTCCTCTGGATGGAATTCCTAAGCGTTTTCAGTTCTCGTCTCATCTGGCATTCAGAGGGCAATGTGAAAGTCCCTCTGTCCCACACTCCTCTCCTCTGTGGATTGTGGACCCTCCATGGCTGGCTGCACCATTAGTGTGGTTTCCTCATTGCCTGGAAGGGGAATTGGATTTGGGGTGGGGGGGTCTTCCCTTGTGGAATGATTCTGACAACCAAGCCCTCCATTTCTCTTCTTTTATATATTTTTTTCATGATGTATTTTTCATGACATCCAGAACATCTGTTCAAAGAGCATTTTTAGGTTTCTTCACAATTTAAAAATATAAAATATCGCAAAAATAATGTAATTCACAAATCCCAAATCTGCAGCATTTAGGATTTTGACTTCTTTACCTCTACTACCCATTTCTATTTCTATTGTGAAGAAATGAAGATTCTGAAGAAAATGAGTGATTGTTTCTATCAACTTCTGAACGCCAGTCCCCTTCTTGGTGTCTCCTGATGTAGCATTGCGGTTCATATTTACAGATACAAGTACTTAACACCCACCAATGATTGGTATGACTCTTGTGTTTATCTTTTGTCCTTTGATGCATTAAATAATTCTGGTTTGTTCCTTTTAATTCCTATATAGTACCACATCATTAGTATATCAGACATATTTATTTTGTGATATATCTCCATTCTGCTATTAACAACAAAAAATAGCTTTAATCCACATCCTTGGTCCTGTTTCATGTGCAAATAAGTTTGTTCTCAGAGGTGGAATCCTTAGCTCATAAAGTACGATATTTTCAATTTTATAAACTATGCAATTATTCCCCCCAAAGTGGATGTACTAATTTACATCCCTGCTGTCAGTTTGCAAGAGTATCATTCCACCAAATCCTTGTCAACACTTGATATTGTCAGACTCTAAAATTTTTGACAACCTGTGAGTGAAAAATTACATCTCATTGTTGCTTTAATTTGTGTTTCCCTATTATTAATAATAGCTTACAATTACATAGCACTTACTTTGTGCCAGCCACATTCTATGCAGTTTACATGGAGTTACTCATTTCGTCTTCTCTTCTTCCAACCCTTCCAGGGACCATCTATGGCTCTAGTCCCAGGCAATAGATCAAGGAAAGGAGACTGAACCCTGCATCTCAGGTCTCACAGCCATTCAAACTAGGCTCCTGAGCCTGCATCGCCCTAGCATTCTGGGTCCTGAACTCAGGAGAGTTTGAGTATTTCATATGCTTATCACTTTTTGCACATTATCTTCTATGAATTCTCCTGCTAATATCTTGGGATAATTCTAATTAGATCACTTGTCTTTTGGTTGTTCTTTAGAAAAATTGCATAGTTTAAGGATCCACGCTCTTCCTACTTTGCATGTTGTAATAATTTTCCCCATATACCAGTCGTCTTTTGTTCCTATTATGGCTTTAATTTGCTTTTAAATTACTTAAAGATACAGTACATTAAAAATCATTATTTAATTATTCAATCAACTAGTTAATTGATTCGTTCTTACATTTTCTAGTAGTAGGCTTTCAACTCAGAACTTCATGCTTGCTTGGCTTGCTTATTTAGCTGGTGCTCTATTGTGTATGCCGTACCTCCAGTTTGCATCCCCCCACCCCCAGTTGTTTGGACGATGGAGTCATGCAGAGTTTTCTACCTAGCCTGGCCTTAGATATTGATGCTCCAGATCCCAGCCTCCAGAGTAGCTAGGATTATAAGTGTGAACAGTGCCAGATCATTTAATTTTTGAGACAGGGTTTTGCTTTATTGTTAAGGCTGGCTTGGGTTGTTCAATTGCAAACCAACCAACTTGTCCTCTTGAACAGCTGGAACTACAGGTGTGACCACTTTGCCTGGAATGCTTTTGATTTTTTTAACTATATACTGTGTGTGTGTGTGTGTGTGTGTGTGTGTGTGTGAGTGTGTGTGCGTGTGGTGTGTGTGTGATGTATGTGTTGCTAATGATGCTTGAACTCAGGATGAAGGCACTCTCCCTTAGGTTTTTGCACTCTACCACTTGAGCTGCAGCTCTACTTCTGGCTTTTTGGTGGTTCCATCTAATTGGATGTAAGAGTTTCATGGGCTGGCCTCAAACCACAATTCTCAAGTCTCAGCCACCTCTATGGCTAGGATTAGGGGCATGAGTCACCTCAGTTATATGATTCTTTATCTCCCCACCCTCCATTCCTGGACAAACCTGCTCCATGATGTGTTCTTTTTTCTGTCCCCCAGTTGTTGTTTGCATCTCATCTTCCCCTACAATTACTTGAAAGTAATCTCCATACTCATGTAACCTGCTAGGCCTTTAAACTTCATACATTTCATGTGATTTAGGGTTTTTCTTCTTTCTCATGTAAATTCTCCCTTCAGAGCATAACTATTTTCATAAATATAATTTCGCTTGAAAAATTATTTGGGCTATGGCTCTGCCATACTTTTTGCTTTGTTTTTTTTTCCTTCTATATGTTGAATCAGAAAACAAATGATACAAGGTCAACTTACAGTCACTGTTTCAACCAAAGGACTATTCACTCAGTATCATTACTGTAAATTACAAATTGGCTTCCAAAAACATTGAGCCCTTTGGTGATGTTCATTTCCAACTGGCACCTTCTATTCACCTCCTTTAGCCTTGATGTGAGCCCATCACTGTCTTGTGTTGAACTCTGTTTCTTTTTGCTAGGTCTCAAGTATCTCATTTGGCTTCTTTTCTTTTCCTTCTCTCCCTTTTTCTCTCCTTCTCTTTCTCCCTCCCTCCCTCCCTCTCTCTCTCTCTCTCTCTCTCTCTCTCTCTCTCTCTCTCTCTCTCTCTCTCTCTCTCTCTCTTTCTCTCTCTTTCTCTCTCTCTCCCTCCTTCCCTCCCTCATTCTCTTTTTTGTGTCAGTCCTGGGCCTAGGCTCTGTCTCTCAGCTTCATTTTGCTCAAAGCTAGAGCTCTTTTGCTTGAGCCACAGTGCCACTTCCTGCATTTTCTAACATGTTTATTGGCATTTAAGAGTCTCAAGGAGTTTACTGCCTAGGCTAGCTTTGAACCACGATCCTCAGATCTCAGACTCCTGAGTGGTTTGGATTACAGGCATGAGCCACTAGCATCCAGTTTTACTGGGCTTTTTTTTTTTAACTCAAGTTTGCTACTCTGCCATTTAAGCCATCCCTCCATTTCTAAGTTTTTGGTGGTTACTTAGAAGTAAGAATCTTTTACTTTTCTTCCCTGGCCTTGGGCAGAAGGTCCTCATATTTCTACCCCCTGAACAGCTAAGATTACAGACATGGGACACCAACAGGGGTTGATTTTAAATGTCTTTTCAAGACAAAGCAAAACAAAAATCACTTTGTTCCTATCAGCCAGTGCAGCCTCTCCTAGACATAGGAACCTCCCTCTTCTTGTGGTAAGATCAATCTCACGGTACTGCAGCCTCAACCTGGAGTTCTCTCTCCCATTTGGTACCTGAATGGTATGCTGCCTTACCATTGACCCTCTGGGGTCTTTCTTTCTGCATTTTCTTCTCCCATCTGTGCGATTTTCCAGCACAGACAGCTCTGTACAGCACTTAATCAGATTTCACTTTCCATTGTTATTCAGGGGTTTCATTAAGCTGTATTGTCAGGTCCTGTGGGGAAAGGACCTCATCTTAGAGTTCTTTTGTGTGATCCAGAGTACCACACACGGTATGCTGCACACACAAGAAGTCTTCGTGGTTTCTTGAGAGAGGGAGAGGGGGAGCACACAGGTGCCTTTTTGCTCAGACTGGAATTGGTGTGCCTTCTCTCAAACAAATGCATTGTCTTCTGAGCTCGCCACTTGTCTAGAAACCTAGTCTCTAGCACTGTGTAGGGGGGGATGCACACACCTACATGGGGTACTCATCTTGGCATTTTTACCTACCATGCATAGAGCAACAGAAAGCTGTTTTCCTCATGACCACCCTGATCCGTGCCATCTCGGTCCTCTCCAAATGCTAACTCACTGTACATGTGTCAAGTATGGCCCCGTGGAAAAGTAGAAGAGATGCTCAAAAGACATATGAGGTGTGAAGGTATCATGTTTCTACTTAGAATGATAAATGTATATTAGCATTGGCTTAAATAGTCTGACAAAACATAGAGCCTTCAGCTATTATTTGCTGGATAAATGATTGAATGTGGCTCCTAGCAGCCTGAATCCTTATTTCAATTCTCTGTGTGGAAGAAAGAAAAAAACAAAGAAAAGAGAGAGGGAGTGGAGAGGCAGGGAGAAGGATGGAGAGGGAGGGAGGAGGAAAGAAGAGAAAAAAGAAGAAGAAATATGTCCTTTCCAGGACTTCAATAGTAAATCTTGTAGCTTTTTCTAGTCTATTATTTTTAAATATTTTATTTCATTTTCATCTGTGTTGTTTTACTTCATTTTTTGGTGCTGGGAATCAAACCCAAGGCCTTGCACATATAGATAAATGTTCTATCACTGAGGTAAGTTTTAAAGAAAAGAATGTTCTTACCTGGTGCTGGTGACTCATGCCTGTAATCCTAGCTGTTCAGGAAGCTTAGATCTGAGAATCTCACCATTTAAAGCCAGCCTGAGCAAGAAAGTCCATAAGACTCTTGTCTCTACCAAAAAGCTGGAAGTGGAGCTATGAATCAAGTGGTAGAGCACTAGCCTTGAGCAAAAAAGCTCTGAGACAGGTCCTATCCCAAGTTCAAAACCCAGGATCAACACACACACACACACACACACACACACACACACACACACACACACACACACACACACACACATTGTGAACAGTTCTGAACCCACTGGGCCTTCTCTCTCTTGCCTGCCAACAAGCTCAGGTATTCTATTGAAGCGACATAGATGAAAATGAAATAAAATATTTCAAAATAATAGGCTAGAAGAGGCTAGTAAGAAACGAGAAAGTCTTTGATCTCTCTCTGATCCTTTTATTTTCAGGGAACTTGCTGGTTTGCATCAACTCAAGAGTGTAGGTTTAATTCCTTTTTAGGCCTCCTCCCCTTTCTTGATTGATTGCTTGCTCTTGCTTTTTTATTTTTTGCTTTTTGTTTTTTGTATTAGGACTTGAACTCAGTGCCTTGCACTTGCTAGGGACATACTCTAATTTGAGCCATACAACAACTCTTTTAACCCTTGTTACTTTTCAGATTAGTGCCTCCTGTTTACGTCGTCAGGCCCAGATCTCAGGATGTAATCCTTTTATCTACATCTCTGAACCAAGGGGAAGCTCAATGATTGGGATGGGTTCTTGCTTACGTTTTCCCTGGACTGGTCTTGTGCCTTTATTCTGTTTAATACTCTCTAGAGAAGTAGATTCTCAAACCTAAGCTTCCTGAATAGCTAGGATTACAGAAATGAGCCACCAGCACCAGGTTAGAACATTCCTTTAATAAAGACTGCCCATGATGGGGGCTTATCTCAGTGGTAGAACACTTATTTCCACTTGCAAGGCCTTGGATTTGATCCCCAGCACCACAAAATGAACAGAAATAAATAAAGCGACATAGATGAAAATGAAATAAAATATTTCAAAATAATAGGCTAGAAGAGGCTATAAGGTCTGCTACTGAAGTCATGAAAAGGACATATTTCTTCTTATAGATGGGTTTCACGCCCTTCTGTACTCCAAGACCCCCTCGGCTACCTAACCAGGAGGTTGGGGCAGAGCTGAGGCTGGATCAATAACAAGAGAGGTGGCTGGCCAAAGAGCTATTGATCTGTCAGGTTCTGATTATGATGCAGAACTCCTTTACCCCAGCTGTAGAAAGAAGGGCAACTAGGTGAGGAGAATCCACTCTTTCCTATCTCGCTGTCCTGCTCTCACCATCTCATCTTAGTTTTAGTAGAAAGACTCATTTAAGCATCTTTTTTTTAATTGTATTTTATTGTCAGGATAATGTATTGAGGGGTTACAGTTATGTCCGTCAAGTAATGGGTACATTACCTCAGGAAATTTGATACTCCTCATGTTTTTGTCCCCCTCTTCCTTCCCTATCCCCTCCTAATCATGTTGTTTTCCCCTTCCCTTCCTTATTTAAAATAAATCCCTAGATAGTGGGTCTGTAGGGATCTTGAGGGCATAAGAGGGGTGCTGCTCATATACATAGGGGGTGCTACTACTTATTAGAAGCATTTCCTTTTGGCTAAATCCTAACTCCCTATCTAAGATAAGCCAAAACATGACGTATCTATCTGACCAAATTCTGACTTGAATAGAGCCCTGTTCATTTGATAAGTTACTTCCTGCCAGAAGGTGGATTCTTTGTGTCTTCCTGTATGGTCAGCACAGTGCCGGTCACTGTAAATATTTTCTGAATAAATAGTTCCTGTTTCAATGAATGAACGACAGGAGATCTAAAGCCATTGTCCTATCAAAAAGAGGTACCAGGGGGTTGATTCTAATCCTGGCTACAACTATTTTCTCTCAATTGGGATTTTATTAAATCCCTGAGGGTTATTCCCAGGCAGTGTAATATTTTTAGAAGAAGAATTAAACTCAGATTTAATAATGTCAAAGTAGAAGGGTCTCCTGCCTTCTTATTCACCCATGAAGCAGAAACTCAGGAGGTGAGAAGGTGACTGTTTTCCTGGATTCCTTATCAGGTAGGATACACCTGAGCTCTGGGCAATAGAGTCATGTACAAGAACTCTGTGTTACTTCATGCTCTATGAAAGGAAATCTGTGCTCCTTCCATAGCTGTTCCCCATTTCAGCTTTGTGCACATGAGGAGGGACTGGAAAAGAAAGGACTCGCCAATGGACAAGAGACTGGGTTCCTTTCCAGTTCACTACTTGAGGAAATATCTCAGATCCACCAGGCATATGTTCTCATGCCTTGCAAAGAATGTGTGTATGTAGGGGTGGGGTGTGGGGTGGGGCTCAGGATGTGTCTTAGCAGCCAGTACCATGGAAATGATCTTGGGGGTGTCATTATGCTATGTGTGCTAGGAGAAGAGGTCTCTTTGCTACTACTGCTGGATAAATTAAGCCCAATTGCTCTTGCAGTGCTTCAGACCTAATGGATTAGTAATGGAATCTCTGAAAGTTGATTGCTCAAAAGGGTTTGTTTTTTTCCTCCTCCACTCTGATGAATGTTCAAGTCAGGGAATATGAAAAATTAACAAGATAGACTAAGACCTATCCATATGGGACTTTCAGGTGGTTTTGCTGCTTCTGATATGGGTGACCTGACTTTAATGTCTTGAGTACCTGAGCTTCCCATGTAAACTGAAGTCAAGAATCTCCTATATGTCTTTGCTCTGGAGAAAACCATTTTTTCCTTCTCATTACTAATCCAAATTGTTCTCAGTCATATCCTAGTAACTTGCAGGAGGTGCTTACTTAGTTGTATTAATGTTGGAATTCCTGAATCTAGAATTGACTGTGATTTATATTGGGACAGCCATCTTGATTAATGTGAGAAGATCAATTCTTAGGTGAGGGATAGATTTGGTTGGTCACTTGAGTCATGATGAGAAATTATTTTTGTTGACTGAAAGGGAGATCAAGCAGAAAAGCCACAGCAAAAGTCTACTTGGTGAGCCTTTCATGTTGCTCCGAGTGTTTTGCTATCATGAGTCACACAAGGTAGGAGCCCCCAGTCATGGAAGTTTCTCTACTGCTAATGGGCTCCAGGCACTTCCTTCTCACTTCATTAACAGGCTAGGCTTCATTGTTAGAGGAGTTAGCTGCATTTTGACATCTGGCTGGGACTGGAATGTTTATAACTGAAGATCATAACTGGAAGACAAGTGCACCAAGGGTAGGGCCAAGAGCCAAGGGTGGGGCCTAGTGGTAGAGTGCTTGCCTCAAGTATGCACAAAGACCAGAGTTCAATTCCTCGGTATCACATACACAGAAAAAGCCAGAAGTGGTGCTGAGGCTCAAGTGGTAGAGTGCTGGCCTTGAGGAAAGCCCAAGGACAGTGAGTTCAAGCCCGAAGACTGGCACACACACACACAAAAAAGATTGTTTAAGCTGCACGCCATGGCTCATGCCTGTAATCCTAGCTACTTAGGAGGCCGGAATCTGAGGATCCTGGCTCAAAGCCAGCCTGGGCACTAAAGACCAAGAGACTCTTATCTCCAATTAATCACTAGAAAACCAGAAGTGGTGCTGTGGCTCAAGGAGTAGGGTGGTAGCCTTGCTTGAGCTGAAGAGCTCGAGGACAGTGCCCAGGCCCAGAGTTCAAGTCC
The DNA here is from genome assembly GCF_031878675.1 of Megascapheus bottae. Taxonomy (NCBI): domain Eukaryota; kingdom Metazoa; phylum Chordata; class Mammalia; order Rodentia; family Geomyidae; genus Megascapheus; species Megascapheus bottae. The sequence continues at coordinate 18,622,090 of NC_143535.1, forward strand.
CACGACAGACCAAAAAAAAAAAATGCTGGAGAGCAAGGTACTATCTCTGCTTTGAAAGACTTCAATGTCTAACGTGGAAGGAAAAAATGCACAGATAATTTCAAGCAGGAAAATCCATCAATAGAGACAGAAATAGTTACTGTTAAAGAGAGTGACAGGAAAGACTTTCTGCAGGAGGTAACTCAGACTTAGTAGAATTAATAGGCTGATGATTGGTTGGGGATAGGCAGAATCATGGTTCTTTTGGATACATGGCTTGCAAAGACAGTACATTTTAATGTGCATATATATGTATATATAGTGCTGGATACATACATATATATTCTGCTATAAATTTATAGCAATAATATTTTTAGAATTGTAGTAGTTTGGACTATCTCATTTGTTTTGTGGGATTTTATTCCCACCAGGTGATTTATTAAGTAAAGCAATTTTATTACTTTACTGTGATTTTCCAAATTTATAGTTTTAATTAGGGGAAAAAGAATCCTTTAGACTATCTGGCTCTATTTTCTAAAATTGTATTGGCCAAACCGTTATTAATTTTTCACACAGTCCTATTACTTTTATAAGAAAGTCTTCAAGACATTCTTACTGATTATTCTTACTGATTCAGTTCTCACTGATCAATTTGAATACATATCATAATATGGTAATCACTATCACTTATTGTAGTTACCAGTAGGTACACATGTAATCATCATAATAATTTAGCTATATAATATCCTTGCCATTACTATGAGTTGGTACTCTGGCTCTCAAAAAGGTTAAGATGATTATACAGCTTAGAGATCAAGGAAAGAATGCCCAGATCCCAAATAGGTCCAAGTAATCGATAGCCAATTCATTTTTAGCAAAGTCATTGTTGTCATTTGATGGGAAAAATGGTATTAAAAAACACATGATTTGTTTCAATCGCCTGCAAGGGCAACAATCTTTTCAGTCACATGATATGTCACATGATCTCAGAACCTCTGGATAGCTATGCTAATATAAGAAGGGTTCTCCTTGCAAATGCCTTTCACAAGACCTTGTTGGCTCACCTATGACTATTTATGGTAAACAAACTTGCAGTTTAGGATGTTACTAGAGAATGTCTGTATCATCAAGGAAGTCACCAGGCAAGTGATGGGAGATGAAACAGAGATGACGCATGAATAGACTTACCACACTTCCTGTGAAGGATTCTTTGCATGGCAGACATCCCTCAGAAATTCCCCATCGATTCTGGGAAGACATAGGCAGACAAAGTGAGTAAGGCGTTATTAGTCATTCCAGGAACCCCCAAGTTACGTTCATTTCTTGATCACACCTATAGCCTTAAAATTCTAAACTATGGAATAGTAGCCTATTCTAGTTTGTCTGGCTATCCTGTGCATCTCAGTGCTCTTTCAAGCCTGTTGACATTTAATGTAATAACTTGTACAAATGGGTTTAAATTGTTTGTTTTCCTGTTGTGTTTCTTCTTTTAGATTACTTAAATGTTTTATATTATTCTCCTTTACCTCCTCAACTAGCTCATCAGAAGTAACTCCTTTCATTACTTTTTAATATTTATTTCTGAAAGACAATAAGCAGTTGTCCTGATTTTAGAAAAAATGAGAAACTTTACATGCAAAAATCAGTTTTATTGAATATATTTCAAGTCAGAACTACTTAAGATGTCCATTTCATGCATATATGTGTGTGTGTGTGTGTGTGTGTGTGTGTGTGTGTGTGTATGTGTACATGCTTATACACACAGACATCAGGGTGGCCTCAAACTTGTGACCTTCTTGTTTCAATTTCTCATGTACTGGACTATAGGTGTTTCATACCTGTAATAATGAATGGTTGAGCAAACTATGATATAACAATAAACAATAAGGGACCAATTATTGATACATGCAATTGTGTAAAACTCCAAGGAGTTTTCAAAGAAAACAGAAGCCACTCTCAAGAAGTCACATATTGTATAACTGCATTCAAATAAGTTTTAATGACAATGTTTCAGGAATGAAATCAGAGAACAGAAGGAGAGGGCAAGTATGACTTTAACTGGGCAACACAATCTGTTCTGGGAGGGGGGTTATAGAGCTATCCTATAACCTGATTGTGATCGTGGAAACACAAACTTGCACACGTGATAACATTGTGTACAACTACATACATTTGAGTATCATCTAAATTGGACTACTCTGAGTAGTAGTCTGAACATGCTGGACTGATATTATACACAGGTTTTGTAATTTGTTACCTGTGCAACAGAGTAGACAGACATAAAATTGCATATTTGCATAGTTGCAGCGATGCTTCCCCGGGATTATTGTGTGGGCTATCTCACTTTTTGGAATTATATGTCCATAGGGGTAATAAAATCGTTTTATTATGTGTGAGTGTCACAGTCCTTGGGCTAGTTTCTCCATTACCTCATTGTTTTCCTTTCTGCAGTACTGAACTCAGGGTCTCACATGCTAGAAAAGTACTTGAGTCATACCCTTCATCTGTATTATCTCCTACAATTGCATGATGGTCTACAATTATCTTCATTTAAAACCTAATCAGAGCCAGTATTCTACCACATACTACTTCATATCCTTCTAGCTGAGCACTTCACACATCTATGATTGCATCGCAGTATAATCCCATTATTCTCACCACCTTTTGTTATTAGTAAGTTAGAAACTCTACCATGCCATATCATCTTTACTTTAAATGCAAGTAATCACTTCACACACTTTTAACAGACACAGATTTCAATGATCCCATTCAAAACATTGACACTAGTGTTTTAAGTCATAGTTCTATTTGCAGAGCAGATACTTGAGAGGATCAACTTATCAAGAGGAAAACAAATGTTTTAGCTGAACTTCATGGATTCTAGCCTAGGACTGATTTGTAGGAGACCACGTGGAGAGCACAAGGCAGAGAAAATGACTCACTCATGGCTGGGAAGGAGAAAAAAAAGTGGGTGGGGCTGGGACTCAACAATCTCCTTTGAGAGCATGCCCCAATGACCTAAAGACATCCCAGTAGGTCCTACCTCTTCAGGTCCCTACTCCTCCAATAAAATTAAGCTGGACCAATACTTTAATACATAGGCTTTAGGGGATGTCCTACGTCCAAACTATAGCAACCATTCTCCCAAAACATGATTTATTATTACATTTACTACAAGGGGTCCTTTGACTGAGAGTAATTGTACAAAATAAAAAGTGCTGGTAGTTTTTCATCCACATATAACATCATAAATGGAAGGCACCCATTGTGATTTGCACCAATCCTGTCACTTCTTTTACTCAGTGGCTGCTTCACTTTGCATCTGTTATTTAGCTTTTGCAAAGACAGAAGAGCCTGTAGGCATATCACCTTCTTGTTTCCAGTGACAAACTCACCTAGAGCTTTATAAGGTATGAATAATCAAATAAGAAATGAAGAAGTAGGCAAGCAAAAATACAAATGAGTGAAAAGGAAAAAAAATTCTGGAAGTAAAATTTGAGTAGAATTAGTGGAGTTGTGGAAGAAACATGACTATGGTATCCTACATATTCAGTTATTCAGTATTCAGGGTCACCCTCTCTATATATATCTCTTTTCTTTTGGGGGGAAAGGGGTTGGCATCAATGGCTAGTGCTTTACCTCTTAGCCATGCTGTCAATTTGAGCTTTGTGAGGTGTCGCTCAGATTTGTCTGCTGCCTGAGCTGCTTCAAATCCACGATCCTCAGATCTAAGCTTCCTGATCAGTTAGGATTACAGGTGTGAGCCACTAGTATATAGCTTAGAGTGTCTTTGGAAAGGTGGATTTACCATGATAAATAAGGAAGAAGGCTGTGATTGAAAAGGGGAATAGTATTTTAGAAGAAGTAATGTCACAACAAACAAAATACCACAGTCACTTTAAAAGAACTCCCAGAGACACTTCATGACATTGAGTATGTGGTATATTCCACAAATTGTCTATGCTTATGAAGGAGTATAAACTTTTTCCAGAGTATAGAAAAGTAATCATTCCACATAATAAATTATAGAAAGTCAAGTAATGGACATTGGCTCACCTGACAGAGCTCCAGCCTTGAATGAAATAGCTATCCAGCCTAGCTGATAGCACTAGATCCTGAGTTCAACCCAGTATAGACACATATGTCCAAATCTAACACATTCTCTTACACACACACACACACACACACACACACACACACACGTGTGCACAGACAAGCACTTACCTTGCAAGTCACTCTCAATTTTTGTAATGAAAATAGTTCTCAATGTTTCTATTGTTTAAAGTTACAATTGTTATTTTTTTTTTGTTTTTGTTTTTTTTAGTGGGTCATGGGGCTTGAACTCTCAGCCTGGGTGCTGTCCCTGAGCTCTTCAGCTCAAAGCTACTGCCCTAGCCCTGGAGCCACAGCCCCACTTCCCATTTTCTAGTGATTAATTGGGCTTTCTCAAGGCTAAAGTTCCATCATTTGAGCCACAGCATCACTTCCAGCTTTTTCTTTGTATGTGGTACCAAGGAATTGCAACTGGGTCTTCATGCATGCTAGGCAAGCACTCTATCTCTAGGCCAAACTCTCAGTCATGGTGCTTTTGTTTTTGAAGAAGTAATGAAAAAAGGAACGCAGGATTTGGTATTTACTCAGTGTCTCACATTTCCGTTTCTCTGGCTTCTCTTTAGAATTACCTGTCAGAGGTGGAGTTCTTGAGCATTCCTGTGCTATATGTCTGGCTGCTGTCCATTATGATTTTTAGAAATATTGGATATAGTGTTCTTGGTTGACTTGATTTTCTTTCATCACTTCAAAGATATTTTATTGTTTCCTGTCTTTCTTGTTTCTGATAAATCCTTAAACAGACTCAGTAATCTTCCTTGTTGTTTCCCATAATTTGCACTATGTTTCTTCTAGCGCCGTGAGCTGCTTCTAGATTTTTTTTTTCTTTCTCTTGAGTTTTCAGCAGTGTTCCTAGGAGAGGCCTGCTATCCTTGTGCTTATATTAGTTTTACCTGGGTTCATTGGACTTCTGGATTTGATTGTAACTTTTCATCAAATCCAGCACATATTCAGCTATTGCATTTCTTTAAATATGCTTTCTTTTTCTTCTCTTACTATTCTAGTTTCCTCTTTTCACCTCATTTATGGCTGTCAGACTGAGATTGTCCCACAAATCCCTGACGCTTTGCTCATTTCTTTTCCATCATTTTTAACCTGTATCAGGATTGATTCCATCTTCTTGAAATCTTCTCCGGTGTATTGACTCTTCTGTCATCACTAATCTGACGTTAAATTCTTTTAATAATTTTAAAAGACTTTTAGCTATTATATGCTTCCTTCCAGAATATTCATTTAAAAAGATTTCTCCACTGAAAGTCTCCATCTGCTTTCTCATTAAGTTCTTATTTTTTGTGTGTGTGAAATTTTAGAAGTTCTTTGAATATATTTCTAAGAGCTGCTTTAAAACATTGGCTAAAGTCAACATCTGCCTTCCTTGAAGCTGTGTTTATAGTAACTGATTTTGAGACAAAATTTCCCACATCTATTTTATATCTACTATTTCTTTTATAGTATAGTGGACATTGTTGATGGCACATTGTAGAGAGTACTTTCTATAATCATCCTTGGAACAGTGATGATTTTTATTCTGTAAGACAGTTCAGTTAAGGACGCATGGTCTTGAACTTATGTTGTCTTGAAGTTGGGTTTTATGAAGCTAATTTGCAGGAAGCCCATGGTATCTCCATAACAATACTGAACTTACAGTGCTGATATTCAGACTTCCTTAAGGAGAAGCTGGGATGACTTCCAATAGAGATTGGCCTGATTTCTAAGACCCATGGCCTATCAGTATTCCTGAGGCATTAACAGGAAAAAAATGAAAATGAAGTCCTTCCACGTAGGTAGACCTAGGCCTCAAATTATCCTCAGACAAACCTTCCATTACTCATTGTCTTCTACGCTCAGGATAGCTTCATCTGGCCTCCTCGTGGCATGTGGGACCCCGTTTGTAAGGCTCAATACTGTAGAAAAACCCTGTGTGGTAGCCAGGGGCGAGTGGTTCACACCTGTAATTCTACCTATTCGGGAGGCTGATATCTGAGAATAGTGGTTTAAAGCCAGCGTCAGCATGAAAGTCTATGAGATTCTTATCTTCAACTGACCACCAGACACTAGAAGTGGCACTGTGGCTCAAGTGGTAGAGCACTAGCCTTGAGCTGAAGAACTCAGGGACAGCACTCAAGCCCAGAGCCGAAATCCTATACCCAACAAAAGAGCAAAAACAAAAACATACAAACAAATGGGTTTTCTTCCATCTAGGTTTGTAACTTCCTCTATTTTGGTCCTTTGTCTTGCACAACCAGTCTCCTAGACAACATCAAACTCTAAACCTGACTTTTGACTCAATAGGACTCCTGTGTTAGAGTATATTCCATGTTGGGGTGCTAAGCGCAGGAAATCATTCAAGAAAAGTGTGCACTGACTTCAGGAGTTTGCCTGTTTTTCAAGGACTTGTGTCTGGGACTTCCTGTTGTCTAATGCCTAGAGATAATTGATTCTTTTTTTAGTATATTTTTATTGTGATTAATAGAAGGGTTACATTATATTCACTAGATAGAAGGTTCATAACGTAACAAACATTGAAGAAAAGTGTGTACTGACTTCAGGAGTTTGCCTGCTTTTCAAAGACTTGTGTCTGGGACTTCCTGTTGTCTAATTCCTAGAGACAATCGATTCTTATATGCCATTCAATATTTTTGATTAATTAAGAGGTGCAGGCTAATCCACTACTATTTAAGATGTATTATTCAGGTGGCAGACTCTCATATTTTATTTTGAATGACCAATATCTAAAGGCCAGAAATGATTTGACCTAGGAGAACTAATTTAATATAATACCAAACTCCTAAATATTACAAACAGGAAGACTCCTGATACCTGGTCATCAGTTTCTACTTAATGTAACTTTTCTCTGTCCATGTACTATTAAGATAGAATGTATTTCTTCAACACATATTTGTGAAGTTTATTCAAATACTGAATGAACAAAGAAGTAAGCCATAGTCTCCCATGATATACAGTCACTGAACAATTGGTTTCAAAGGATATTAGCGTGACAAGGCAATAAAATCATTTTTAAAATAAAGAACCTATCCTCTTAGTTCAAAGCTATACACTACCCCCATTATCATAGTTCTGCAATGTGACTATCTCAAAAAAGTAGCTTCAACGTTTTTGCCTGAAATTAATATAAAATTGAGACTTTACCTAAAAACCAATGAATTTTATTATCAAGAAAGTTATCTATAAGCAAATAAAAATTTATACACATTAACATTTCTGTCTTTCCTTCCTCTCTTTATTCCTTCCCTCCTTCTTTCCTCCACCCCTCCTTCGTTCTTTTGTTTTCCTTCCTTCCTTTCCTTTTTTATTTTCTTCCTCTTATTTTGTAATAGAGTCTCACTCTGTATGACGAAGCTTGATTCTCCTAATCTTTCTGCCTCACCCTCCTGAGTGCTGGACTTATAGATGTGTAGCACTGCAGTTTGTGTTTCCTTTGGTTCTAAGATTCCAAATACACTTTCATATAGTGGGACTAGAAATTTCCTCCATTCTTCACATAGATAAAGCAATAGGAAATGGATTTACTTTTTCCTGCTAGCAGCTGCGATATCTTTCAAGAGGCCATCACAGGAGAAATATCCTGGCTTCAAAATGGTTGTGAGTTGTTAAAATTCATCTGTACTTAAAAATTGGAGGTAATCTTCCTTAGGTTTCATTAATCACAGGATAAAACATGTAAGAAGTATCTGATGGTATAAGTTCAGGGAGGTCTTACATGAATAAAAGGAAGTAGACTTGAGGATCCTTGAAATTAAAGACCCCAAATCTTAGTTGTGAAAACATAAAAGATTCCGTTTCCACAATTGCAATCCTATCCTCACATATGTCTGTGGCCAATTCAGAATGAACTCCAATGAAGAGTATTTATTATGGAAGATTGTTTATGGGTATATTGTTTTACCACCACAGAGAGAGGTTTTCTATTGCATTTCCATTTCTTGCTGAAGGAAGGAAATATCTCTCCTTTCTGGACATGTTTATCATAGTGTGCTAAAGGTAATTATCTCTGTGGGCTCCTAAAACTAATGGATTATTATGATATCCTTTGGAAATGCCACATGCCACAGGCTTGCAACTAGGTGCTAGGAGAAAACATATTTTTTCAGTCTTCATCCATGTAGTTTACTGGAAACTGTACATAAAATCATTACTTGAATACATGACCTCTTGTTCAAATTAGAGCTAGAGTAATCCCATATGAAATGCAATATATGTATATTCCACAGTATAAAGTATTTAATATGAATGATAGGTATATGCATATATGTATACTAACTTCTGTTTTATGTAACTTAAAGTTCCTGATGATTTTTATCAACTCTGTCTCTTAGCTGAGATCAAATATAATTTGTTTCTCACCTGTTTACCTCTCATTTTTCTCAGGTTCAAAATTTAATAACTCTTTTCCCTCTTCAGTATATGTCTTCTAATCTAAACTCATATGGCATCTTAGCAGCCAACCAGAGAGATTACCAGCAGTCTTTCTAGAACTGGCAAAGTTAGAGTATTCCATTTTTATTACAACTTTAAACCCACCAAAACTATCCCACTGGCATAATAAACTTCAGGTAAAACCAAGCCACTGGCTTTGTCTTTCATCTCTTTCACAGGGGCCTTGACTAGCCATTCAGAATAGGAGCCACCAACTGGAAAATGATAGGGCTGGCACTAGCATTCAACCTCACCACAAATGTTCTTTGGTTTTCAGGTCCTCTTGGACATCACCTTTTAGACTCCTGCTAAAAATTATACCCAGAATTGGGTTCAGCTGATGTTCTGAATGACTTACGATATTTCAAAGCTGGTAAGAATGAATTGGGGAGTAAACCTATGGCAAATGGTTTGAAAGCTATTTCACTTAAAAGTGCTACCAGATACCCTCCACCCCAATGTAAGATTACGTGTGTGTGTGTGTGTGTGTGTGTGTGTGTGTGTGTGTGTGTGTGTGTGGATTGGAGGTTTAATGCAATGTTTTGCTGCTTTGTTTAACTTTTCTTGCTCAAAGATGATGTTTTACCATTTGAGTTACAGTTCCACTTCTGGCTTTTTGCTAGTTAGTTGGAGATAAGAGTCTTGAGGATTCATCTACCTTGCCTAATTTCAAACTAAAATCTCAGCATCCCAATTAGCTAAGATTGCAACACAAGTCACTAGTGCCTTGTAAGGTTCTTGATGTGCCTTAAATAAAATTTTAAAACATGATCTCTATAGCATATGAAGAATTGTTTGCCTGAAGAGGGAGGCTGTACAGGAAGCCTGTGATACCAGCTCCAATTCACAATCCTAATATTCTGTTGCTTAGATTCTAAGTCCTGTGTGTGGTGTTTTTTTCAGTCTCAAAGACCTTTAAATCCCCATGGTTCCCAGTCAGTTCTGTGCAGTGTGTTCTCTTAATTCCCCTGGCAGATATTTTCTCACACATTTGGAGATTAAAAGAAAAGGAGAAGGAACTTTCCAAAACATAAAACCCCAAACTCAAAAACATAAGAAGGAAAGGTTGAGGCTGAGAGCCCGGTTACCGTGGCAACTTGGGTTAGCCAAGTTTCCCTCTCAGAGAGCTGGACCTCTGCTTGAAATGGTAGCTTCTCAGATGGGCTTCAACCACCAGGTATGTGACTCCAGCCAAATGTACTGAAAGGGGAAAAGTGGATTTGGCACAATCTCCTCTCCTGGGAACATCATGTACTTGAGAGCACCTAATTCCTTTGTTAGAATTCATCTCCAACCTGTACCCTTTGTTTGAATTCATCTCCAACCAGAAACTCATTGGCTATGGTATCTGGGCAAGGCTTAGAGGAAGCCGGGAGAAGATGCTCTATGTCTTTGGTCAGGGAATTTCCTGCTACTGATATTCTCCTCAGCAACCCTTCCTAACACTTCTTCCTTACCTCTCACTTGAAGGCAGGGAGCCACACAAATTTGGTATTGCCCAGTGGGGAATACAGTGTAACACAGGAGTTATTAGGATTCCCGTGTCCTCATTGAGACACCATGACCCATGGGACACAAGTATTCTTGCAGAAGTTACTATACTCATGAGAAAATGGAACTAGAACTGGTATGTAAGGAGGGAAGGAAGGAAGGAAGGAAGGAAGGAAGGAAGGAAGGAAGGAAGGAAGGAAGGAAGTCAGTCACCTACCAGGAATGGTCTCCAGTCATTAGACTACAAATAACTACCTGTGTCAGTGATAGACCTAAATAAACACTGAGTAGTTGTGCTGAGTCCATGATGAGAATAAATCAAGGCCATTATCTGGTAGGCAGAGGGACTCAGTGCTGGAGTTCTAGTAAAGGAAGGCTGAAGAAATTGTTGGGAGCTATTGTAGGGATGAGCACAGAGATTGGGAAATGAACATTTAGGGAATTTAATCTAGATGGCAAACCGTTACAGAGAAATGTATTGAGAGATGGAGAATCAAAACAGAAATCTCACGTGATGGTATTATTTATACTTTTGTGTGCATCTGTTGCATTCTGGTTTACAGAGTAGCTTAGAGAGTAGATTCACTGTTTGTTTGGTGTGTGTATTCTGTTCTCGGGGCTTGAACACAGAGCCTGGGCATTGTCCTTGAGCTTTTGTGCTTAAGGCTATTGCTCAATGATTTTGAGCCACAGTTCCATTTCCAGGTTTTGTTAGTTACTTGGAGATATGAACCTCATGGACTTTCTTGCTGGCTTAGCCCTGAGCCATGATTCTTAGATACCACCCTTCTGAGTAGCTCAGATTACAGGTCATTGGCACCTGGCTTTAGATGCAAAATGAAGTCTACCAGGTATGTCTTTAGTGCCTCTCTCAAGAGCCTCCATGTGCAAAAAATTAATTTAGACACTCTAGATGAACATTTTCTCAGAATGTGGAAATTTGTAATTTTCCCTAGCAGAATATGAAAACTCTCTCTTACGTTGTTCCTTCTTGGTAGTCATGTGAGGAACCCCATCTTGCACCTGGTGGGAGAATCCTGTACACTGCAATGACAGCCATGGAAGTGAGGAATTCAGAATTCAAATCCAGCAACAAAGATCCTCTTACAGGAGCTGGGAGCATGGCTTAGTGGTGGCCTAGCTTGCACAAAGCCCTGGGTTTGATTCTTGCATACCACAGAAGTGGTGCTGTGGCTCAAGTGGTAGAGTGTGCCCTGAGAAAGTCCAAGCACTGTCCTCAGGCTCTAAATTCAAAGCCCAGAACTTAATAATAATAATAATAATAATAATAATAATAATAATAACAATAATAGTAAAGTTCCCTTGCATTAGACTATTACAGACCTTATGTAAAAAAATTAACCCCACAGTATCATTATTATTTAAAAACAGTATTATTAGTATAAATATTCAAAGCTCTTGTATATTTTGTCTTCTAAATACTTCTAAATAAACTCTTGATAACTTTTAATTCAAACTCTCCTAAGTATCTATCAGTGGTAGTGAAGACTGAATTCCACTATGACTTAATGGAGCATCTGAATTCTAAAATACAGTTAAGAAATAGAAATGTCAGCCAGGCTCTGGAAGCTTATGCCTGTAATCTTAGCTGCTCAATATGCTGAAATCTGAGGACAGAGGTTGGAAGCCAATAATTTCAGGAAAATCCTTAAGACTCTTACCTCCAATTTACCACCAAAAATCCAGAAATAGAGATGTGACTCAGGTGGTAGAATGACAATCTTAAAGAAAAGAGGACAGTGTCCAAGATCTGAGTTTAAGCCACAGGAGTAGCAAAAACAATTATAAAAACAAAATAAAAGACAGAGAGAGTGAGGGAGGTGACATTGTCCGAAGATAAATGTACTCTTTACCTGACTTTAAATCCTCTGTACATCACCTTTATAATAACAATAAAAAAAATTTTAAAGCAAAATCAGAAATGCCATTTAAAGAAAAAGTCCAATGGAAGCAATATTAGTAGCAGGGTATCAGCCCCTTTCTTGCTTTCGCTAAGTGTTATTATAGACCCCTCACCTAAATAATTATTCTAATCTCAGTTGATACAATTGACAGGAATATCCAGGGATTATTCCAGGGCCACAGGCTGACTCCTGACAGAGCACCAATGAGCAACATCAGGGTCTCTACTGGTGACACTTTGCATCTCTTCCTATCACACTTCCAACTAGCCAGCAGTACTTTTGTAGTTAGAACAAATGTAGAAAAAGACATGGAGGACAGAGACTCTTCAGAGGTCTGGAGAGAGATTCAGCAAGGAATTTACAGTTTGTTCTTTTCATCTAAGAACCTGTACTAGTGCCTCTGTCTTTTTGTTTTCTAGAATACATGGATATATGCCTCAACCAACGATGATCCTTTAAAAAAGCAAGGTACTCTAAAATATTATAATGCTTTGTGCCCTGTCTCTGCAATCATTAGAATCCAGTGGGTTACTAGAACCCCAGTGCCACACAGAAAGGAACTGATGTGCAAAGATGTTAAGTAACTTTCGCAGTCCTAACTGCCAAAAGGGATGAGTGGGGATGAGAGGAAGGATTTTGGTACATATCTGGTGAGTTGTTACATGGCTCAGCCTATTCATTGGCCATGTCCCTAAAGAAGAATTTGTAGTGAACATATAAAGAACCGCTACTAAAGAGCCTGCTAAGGCATAGACACAAAAGGCACAAAAGGACCTGAGACTCTCCAATTAACCTTTAGAAAATGGGAAGTAGGGCTTGGCTCCAGGGTAGGGAGATAGCCTTGAGCTGAAGGGCTCAGGGACAGTTCCCAGGCTGAGTTCAAGCCCCATGACCCCCCCCCCAAAAAAAAAAAAAGGTATCACAGACTTTCCTGCCTAGGCTGGCTTTGAACTGTCACACTCATATCATATCACAGCCTCCTGAGTAGCTAAATTTAAATTTAACCCTCTAGATACATAGGATAAGGTTGTGAGATGAGGCATATCACTCAGGCTTCACAGACAGTCAGAAAGTCGCAGCAAGCTCTGAAGGAAGCAGTTGAGATGGCTCTTGATGTTCTCATTCATCTAATCATCAAGCTAGAAAAATTTTCAGATTGGACAGCAAACTATAGACCAGGCCAGATATGTGAAGGTAGATCATTTTTCTGAATAAAGACCAAAAATAAAACTTTCAAGGATTCTAGCTTACGCACTTGAATATAAGGAAACATTAGCATCTTTACAAGATCAAAAAGAAATCAATCTACTGAGATTATAACCTGGTACAGCTTTTGTGCAAGCAGTCTACAAGGTCCTCAAAAAGTTAAAAATTAAACTGCTAGGCCAGGAGCATGGCCTAGTGGTAGAGTGCTTGCCTAGCATGCATGAAGTCCCTGGTTCAATCCCTCAGTACTACATACACGGGGTGGGGGTGGGGGAGCCAGAAGTGGTGCTGTGGCTCAAGTGGTAGAGCACTAGCCTTGAGAAAAACCCAAGGACATTGCCCAGGCCCTGAGTTCAAGTCCCAGGAATGGCAAAAATAAAAAATAAAATACAACTGCCAAGAGAACCAAGTAAGACCACCCCTAGATATTTGATCCAAAAGAAATTTTAAAATGACTTTAATTTAAAAGAATGTGAATTGGGTGCAGATGGCTCACACGTATAATCCTAGCTACTTCAGGAGGTTGAGATCGGAGATCTGAGAATCACAGTTTGGACCCAGCCCAAGCTGGAGAGTCCAGGAGACTTTAATCGCCAATGAACCACCAAAAAGGTGAATAAGGAGGTGTAGTTTCTCAAGTGATGGAGAACCAAACTTGAGCAGGAAATAGCTTTAAGGATGTTGCCCAGGCTCTGATTTTGAGCCCCAATACTGGCCCATGTTGTGAGCGCGCGCACACACACACACACACACACACACACACACACACACACACACACACACACAGGGACTCAAGAGACCACACATTATTTCTTTTCTTACATGAAATTGAGCTTGGTCTGTGGAGACAGAAAATGGAAGTACTGCTTAGCGTTGGGGGTGAAGAGATAAGAAGGCTATAAATGAAAAGTACATGTGTCTCCTGGAGGTGATGAAAAGTTCTGAACTTGACTATCATGATGTGTTCACACACTGTGCATACTCTAAACGTCATTGAATGGGACATTTCAGATGAGGGCATTGTATAGTTATTGAATTATGGCTCCATAAAGCTGTTGTACAAAAAGGATGTTAGTGTCTCTTGAGTCTGTATGCAATCCATGCCATCTCAGATGGCTCTCTTCCTTGTTTCAAGCCCCTGTGCCACAAGTTTATTATGATAATGACATGTACACGGGTGACACCTTTCTTTCAATGATGTCAGATAGTTTGCAAACACTAATTAAGCCCGTGTTGCTGGCAGATTGGTAAACATTGTTTTACCTCTCACAAACATTCAAGCAAAGGCACTCTAGGGAACCCTGCATAGCTATAACTGATGTGATCTGTTTCCTCTGGCTGTTTGGCTCCATAGGCTTGTTAAGGATAAAGAAGGGAACTCTGGCTTATTGCATCTTACCTTTGCTGCAGTTGAACCTTCTAGGAACACTCCACCATCTTTCAATTCCCTATCAGCTCAGGAAGTTACAAGTGCTGACCCTGTGTGTGATAAGAGAAAGTTGAAATCTAGGAAGGTCATATGCACCACTCACAGAAGTGATTTTCTGATTCCATGTAATAGCAATTGCTCTGACTAGACTAAGCAGCACACAGAAGCATGCAAGACCAACAAGAAGGTGTGTGCACAAAGAGGTAACCACAGCCCACAACCAGACATTGGTGGCTCATGCCTATCATCCTAGACACTCAAAAAACTGAGATCTCAGGATCATGATTTAAAGCCAGCCAGTACAGGAAAGACAATGTGAAATTCAATTTACCAGCAAAATTCCGGTCTACAGATTTGGCTCAAGTGGGAGAGTGCTAGACGTCAGAAAGAAAGCCAATCAAGAGTGTGAGGACCTGAGTTCAAGCCGAAGTGCATAGATACATAGACACACAGACAGACTCTCTCGCTCGCTCGCGCGCGCGCGCGCGCGCGCACGCGCGCGCGCGTGCACACATACACACCAAAGCAAACAAAAAGTCAGGAACCACAGCATACCATACCTTTGGTTTCTTTTCCTCTCATACCCACTATAGAGCCACTTCATGCAACACCAAAGTTGAATACTTGGCATCAAGTAGTATCTAAATTACAATCTACATTGCCAAACTGTACTCACTCCTCTACACCCCAAAGCTGAGGTTCCCCCTCTTGAGGAGTGAGAGCCTGCAGTGTCTGGGTAGCCAAAGAGACTTGGAAGAGCAAAACGCACATCTTTTAAGAACATAAGAGCATATGTCTGATGCTGTTTCTAATGCATCAATGATCTAGTTTTATGGCTTTTTTTTTTCATTTCAATTTACAGCCTACATTCCAGATCCCAGTACAAACTTCTGGCTAATAGTAGAAGGAGTCATATTCTGTACCTTAAGGATTTCTAGACCAGGATAGTGACAATGTAGAATAAAGCACGATGGAATGCTAGGTGTTCTGTGCAGCTCAGTTTCCAGTGAGTTATGCAAACTCCCAGGGCTTGTGAGTCTCTGGGATGGGAAGGGGGGCATTGTTCAAAGGAGGTCCAAAGCAGGTTGAGGTCAAATCTTAGCTTTTGATGAATTCTCTCTTCTACAGATCATATGTTTTTGTCTCTTCTATAATGTATTCACTAAGAACATAAATAACCATTCCAATCGCCTAAAATTTAAAGACTATGGTACATGTTACCAGAGATGGCTCCTGTTTCAGTGGCTTTGTCGAAGCGTCAGTGCCTTATATTGTACTGAGATTGAATTGATTTGGTGTGGTTCCATTGCCACTCACTGTGCCTTGAGTATCATACAAAATGTCTGCTTGTATTCTACTCTATTAGGTGTGGATGAATAATATAAAGCCAAGTAAAACAGGTGAAAGGCTAAAAAGAAATTAGGTTGGAGTACTAGCCATTTTAACAGAGTAGTAAGGGCTATTTGAACCAAGACCAGGAAATGCAGTTCATTGTAGAGGGGAGGGTGGACTTTGGCGCTGGGATGGGGGTGGTGACAGGCAGAGTGGTTTCCTTTCTTGGCAGGTCAAAGTTTCCGGTCAAGGGGATTATCTCTGAAAAAACTGTGTCCATTTCCTCAGAGGTTGCTGTAACCCTGGAATACGTGTACTCTTTAGATAGTAGCAAGCATACTAGGAGACTAAGTTAGCTATTGAATTTAAGTGCAGAAAAAGCCTGTAATTGGTTGATAAGATTGTCACACATGAGCTCAATATGTAGTACCAGATTGAGAAAAAAAAAAAAGCGTTTGTGTTATAGCCAGGGTTCTTCCCCTGCTCCCCTTCCCTCTGCCTTTCCCTCTTCCTCCTACCCCTCCTCTCTGCCTTTCTCTCCTCTTCCTTCCCCTCCCCATTGTCATTCCCTTCTCTCCCTTCCCCTCTGTCCTCCCCTCCCTTCCCTTTTCCTCTGTTCTCTCCTCCCCTCTTTCCCATTCTATTTCCTTTCCTTTACTCTCCTTCTCTTTATATCTCCCCATCCCTTCTTGTGTCAATACTGAGGTTTTAACTCAGGGCTGGGCATTATCTCTTAATGGTTTTTTGTTTGTTTGTTTTGCCAGTCCTGGGGCTTGGACTCAGGACTTGAGCACTGTCCTTGGGCTTTTCTCATGGCTAGCACTCTACACTTGAGCCACAACACCACTTCCAGCTTTTTCTGTGTATATGGTGGTACCAAAGGCTCTAACCCAGGGCTTCAGGCAAGCATTCTACCACTAGGCCACATTCCCAGCTCTCCCTTAACTGTTTCTGCTCAAGGCTGGTGTTATACTACTTGAACTGTAGCTCCAGTTCTGGCTTTTCTTTTTGTTGTGTATGGCAGTCACTGCAAACCCTGAACTGTACTTGGAGATGAAGGTTTCATGAACTTTCCTGTTCAATCTGTCTTTGAACTGTGATCCTCATATCTCAGCCACCTAAGTAGCTAGGATTGCAGGTGTGAGCCACTGGCCTGGTTAGTGTCATTTTCTTATCCTCAAATAATTTGGAAACATTTGAAAGAGCATAAAACAAATACAGGTAATAATAATATTGTGTGTATGTGTGTGTGTGTGTGTGTGTGTGTGAGTGTGAGTGAGTGTGTGTGCGGTCATGAACTATTTAAAACCAGTCTTTGCAGGAGAGGCCTCCAATGGAGAAACGTGAAAGATAAATAGAAATAAGGTAAAGAAAAGTGCAAGAAGCAAACAAACAAAAACCATAGTCCAGGGAAAGGAGAAGCATATGCTCAGAAGCAATAGTGACTGGGCTCTACAGAAGCATGAAAGCAAAGTAGCAAGGGGGAAGAGTCAGGCAAAGGCCCAACAATGGAAAGCCTATGTTCCAGACTAAAGAATTCAGACATTTCCTCCTCTTCCCCAGCACATACTAGGGAGACATATTTGTTAGATTCATATAAGTATTAAATTTTGGGAAGTAAAGAATAGTTTTAAGTGATTATATATACATATATATATGATTAAATTAAATGCAATCACCTTGCATGTAACAATTTAAAGGGATTAAATTGTCAGTCTCCTAGCAGGATATACACCTTACTAGAAGCAATGAAGGATTGTAATCATTCCAAAACAAATCTGCCTATGGACTCCAAAAACCCGGCTGAGAGGTGCTGAGAACTGAGTGGGAGTTGTTGCAGGAGTTAGGGAAAGCTTTGCATTCGTCTTTCATCTTCCCACTGGGCATGCCCAAGTACCAAGAGTATCACTCAATTGATCTAATTTATTGGAAACTATAGGAAAAATGTGTTCTAGGGGGCCGGGGGTAATTTTTTTTCTTGACGTTGAGTCTGTGAAGCCCTAAATTTAACAGTACAGTCTGTAACAGTATTTCTTAAATACATAGATTATATTTAATTTGGCAAATCCTCTTCCTCGGGGTTTATCTGAGGTAGGTATGCTAAAAAGACTTCAGGATTTGGGGCTTTTCAGTTTATACTCTTATTGCTTCTTAAACTCTCTGAGAGACCCCTGGGACTACGAACTTCATAAGTGTGGCTCTTTATTCTTGCCTCCTAGGGTTCCTTCAGTCCCAAGGCAGGATCACTGAGTATCTCACCACATCATCCTACCAACTGTTTTCTTGACATCAACCTTATTTCATTGGAAGTTCTATTTCCTTAGTTGAAGTCATAGTTGGAACAAGATGGGCCATGATTTATGGAGAAGCAGCTGCCACTGAACTGTTGGGTTTGGGTTTCAGATGAGCATTCATCTCCATTCCGCCATTGTTGTTAAGGATCATCAAAGTTACCTGATAAAAGAGAGGAAGTGACATACACAAGGTTATACCTCTCATTGAATTCTAGACCTTACAGAAGGGGAATCTTTGACTGAGCATGGAAATTTTCAAGCTTGATCTACATCAAAGCCACTAGCATTGATCATTTCCTCCCCTTTCTTCTTTTTGGTAGTACTAGGGTTTTTGTTTCTGTTTTTCATTTTGTTAAAGACCTCACACTTACTAAATTGGGACTCTTGTAGTTGAGCAACACCTCATTCCCAGCTTTTTTACTGGTTATTTTGGAAAAAGGAGTCTAGCGAAATGTTTTGCCTGGGTTGTCTTTGAACCTCAATCTTCCTGAGTTGCTAGGCTTGCAGACATGAGCAGTGGTCACAAGGCTAGATTTTCACTTTTCTGTTTTTCTGTAGTGTATGGTCTACTTATGTGCTCAACATGTTTTCAGCACTAAGACACAAAGGATGATTAACTTGTGCCTTAACATTGCTGTTGGTTAAAAAATAGTAAATAAACATGCCTAAAATATGTTAAAGACTACAGAAGAGATTTATCCTTTTCACTTTTTAGGTGATTTTTTTTTAATGTCAGAGATGCTTGTAAATTTCACTTTAATTTCCTGTTAGGGAGTGTAAGGATATATTTTAATCCATTACCAATCCTGTATCAAGGGGGGGAAAAGTTGTCTTAATTTCCTAGTCTATATATCTGTGTGAGAGTCAATTGCCTACCTCAGGAAGTCATAAATGTAAGTGCCTCCAAGGGCCAGGCAGGTGATGGGAGTTGAGTTGGGGTATATAGGAGGGGGAGAGCATGGAGTTCAAAAAGGAACTCTGCCTCCAAAGGAGGCAGCTGCTGCTCAGAGCAGGCAGATTGTTGCTGGGCAGAAATACACATCCGATGGTGCCAGCTCTCTTCGTTTTTTTTTTTTTTTTCAAGAGAAACTGGGCTTTATATGAAATCTCTGATTTTTAAATTTTAGCAACTAACTTAAATAAATTTTTTTATAAAGAGTATGAAATGCCATTGGAATACTCCCTGGCTGGAGCGGCCAGAAGGGGTAGTGGAAAGAGACAGATGAGCAGGAACGCCTGAGGAGGAGCAGAAAGATTGTGGCAGAACTGCCTGGAGTGACAAAACAGCTCTCATCCTTGAATAATGCCTTTGTTTTTGGAGAGACAGAACGGGAATCTCAAATACTTGTCATTTGCTTTCTTCTCTTAGCTATCGCAAAGCACTTTGCAGCATTTTGAAGAAAAACAACACTCAAGTAAACAACACTATTTTCTTCTTTGAAGATGAAATCAATCCCAGAACACACCCTTTGAGGCACTGAGGAAATCTGACCATTTCCTGGGACCTCCTGACACAGGAACCAAATGAGCCATTTAGGCTATTCAATTCTCCTTTGAAGAAGTCTGACTGTCCTCTGATAGGCAGGAGGCCCCTCCCTCCCCCAGGACTTCCTTCCAACCTCCTGGTCCTTTAACTCTTGGGACTCCACTAGTGTTCCTGCCCTGTCTGTCTGTTCCAGAGCTCTGTGAAAAGGAACATTGGCGGTGAAGAAGCAGCCTGCCACCCCATCTGAGTCTGTTTCCTGTCTCGGGCAGGCATCCTTGCCTGTTTGTGTCTGGCAACTACAAGCCTAAGCAGGGAAACTCTTGATCATGGAGTAGCTATGACCTTGTGTAGAAGGGTCATGGAGGTCTGGATGACTTCCATTTGTGGGGGAGGTAATAAAGTGGGAGGGGTTGGATGTGGCTTTGGACAAAGAAAGAGAGATCCCTCCACCAGAGGCCCTGCTCCTTTGGTAGGTCTCGTGTTCCAGGTTCTCCCTTGGTGCCAGCTGCCCTTTGCTTCCCACCAGCCAATGGCTATAAATACAGTCACATTTCCCACATACTGTATTTATGTTTCAGAAAATGTCTGTGTTGCATACGTAATGGAGGAGATATAATTATAATATTTCAAAACTGGCCAAATTTCGTGAAATATAAAATAACAGATGGTACCACACAATATTGGTGCGGTGTGCTTCGTTTAAATCATAACTGGGGCCTGAAAATGTTCCCATTTGGTAGAGGGCGGTGGTGAGAGTACTTGCCTTGAGAGGGAGGGACTGAGTACTTCCCCTTCTTTGTCCGATCAAACTTTACTTTCCAGGGAAAATGGAGTTAGAAAGCTATCCAGTCAAAATAGCCCCATGTGTGGCCTTGCTGATTGACTCGTGGTATGTTTTTAATGTTTCCTTTTGGCTGGGGAATGGGATGTTTGACCTAGAAATCTGTGTCATGGGCCACACAAAGTTACCAGCTCATGAGATATCAGGGTTCCATCGAAAGAGAGACAAGGAGTTTTCTCTCATTATGGTCAACTATCCACTGAGAGTTATAAGGAAAACATTTTAATCCCTCAGCAACTTACTTTGTGTGATTAGTGGCAATTAGCAAGTAGTACCAAGACCCATAGCTTTGTTCTACCATCATCAAAGCAAATACAACATGAGATGTCACGATTCTTAACAGGGCCTTAGGAATTAAGGTTAGTGTGAAATTGGAATGGACTCAAGGACACAGGCTTGTCTCAAAAGAAGGTCAAAAAGGAGACACACACCACCTCTAGTGTTCAAATCTCCCCATGTCTAACCAAAAGTCTGGATGATTTAAATAGGGCAGGATTCTCAAAGGTGCTTATATATAATTAACATGTGTCAAGTGGTTAATTTTGGGTTTTCTTCCCCCCTCATTCCAATCACCTTTCCCATCAATTGAATAATACCAGTACAAGGAGACATATATGGCCATTTCTGTCTCTTCTTGGCCCCTAGGTGGAGTCCTTTTTGATGATTCAACCTTTAATGGGCCAAAGGGCAACAGACAGCTCCATCTAGGTTACAGTAACCTGTGAATATTTGCATTTAATGCTTTGGTAGCAATTGGTTATGATAGCTCCTTTTCTTCACAGATACTTGGAAATTTAAATGTAAGAAAATCATTGATCTTTTGGTATATCGATGTTTATTGGTTGGGGTAACAGACTTTGACAGAATATGAGGAAGTACATTCTAACAATTTGTGTTGTTCAAAGATTGAAAATCTCTTCTAAGAAGTGATACATTCTGCTTCAGTGGAGATATCATATCCACATAATTAAAGCTGAAAGGGATTTATTTAAAATTTGTTTGCTTTTTTTGCTTTGTAATTGTGCCAGTACTGGGGCTTGAACTCAGGGATTCGGCCCTGTCCTTTAGCTTTTTTTTTTTTTGCTCCAGGCTATCACTCTATCTTTTGAACCACAGCTCCACTTCTGGCTTTTTGTTGGGTAATTGGAGATAAGGGTTTCCCAAAGACTTTTCTTCTCAGGCCAGTTTTGAGCCATGATCCTCAGATTGCACTCTCTTGAGTATTTAGGATTATAGACATGAGCTACCAGCACTCAGCTAGAAGGCCTCTGGAGCCATTGGAGAATTGCAGTCATGTGAAGCATTGAGGAACAGTGGAAACCTATGAGAAAAAATGCAATTGGAAATCAAACAGAGATCTAATGAGTCCCCCCACCCAAGGGACTGGTATGTGTTTAGGGAACTGAGATAAACTGGCCGTAAGCATTTCTCCACACATGCTTGCCTTACTGAGTAAGTATGAGGTTAGTTATCACTAATCTCACTTGGCTCTTGGTTATCATTCAGTTCTTATATGGAGGAACCCACATTCAAGAAGGGTTCGGGGAGATGTCCAAAGACTCCTGCGCTTAGAACTGTTCATAACACAGCAACATTGCAAACTTTTCCTCTTCCCATCCTGCTGGGCATGCCATCTAATCTACTCCAATGCTGAAATTCACAGTGTAAGTTCTTCCTTTGAGTTTGAACACTGACAGAAGCCAGGAAAATGATAACATCGTATCTTGATGGGGTAATGCTTTGAGCCATTATTACCAATTAAGCTATTAATGTTAATTGGTGCATCAATTTGCTATCAGAGAGAAGGGCTTAGCATCTTTGTGCCCCCACTACTTAGCATGTTGCCTGACAAATATTATTATATAATTTATTTTTATGTATAGCTTTTTTTTTCTAAGTAAGGATCTCAGGTAACATTACTTTGGTAAATAGATATCTATTAGTTAAACTGTCTCGGATTTTGTGAGAATAAATCAAGAGTCAGATGGATAAAGGGATTTCTTTTTCAGGGGAATTTCTGAGAATAACGAGTTCCAAAAAGCAGCCAATCATAAATGAGAGAGAACAGGATGGGAGGGCAAGAAGAGGTTTTGGCATGGCCACATAAGTTCCTTTTTCACATGTAAATTATGTGATCCATGAGGGGCCACATTCCCCTGCAATGCCCACGATGGCCATGCCTTTCTCACAATAAGCTACAGAACATAGAACATGTGCCCAGGTTTACAAGTTCACATGTGATACAGTAAAGTGGGTAATAGAGCCAAATCTGGTTCAAATCCTTGCGAGTTATGAGATATCAAAGCATCCCCTTCAGACACCGCAAGGCTCAGACTGTATGGACCATTTACTGCCTTTCTAGTACCACCTAAAGATTTCTTCTGACCCTGCTTTTTGACTTGCTTGTGTGCCCCAACTGCAAGCTTCCTGTTATATATATGTATATATATATATATATATATAGTCTTTCATTTTTCATAGAGAATGAGAGATACATGCTCTTAAAAGGAAAGGGGCAAGACGTTTTTATTTAATCCACACCAGCTAGATATGTTCATTATGGAAATACAGAGACAACAAGAATAAAAGACATGATACTGAGTGGAATAAATTATAGCCAATCTAAACCCATCTCACATTTAAACTATCTGTGTGAAGGGAAAACAGTTGGACAGCTATAGAAAGGAGGATGGTCTTTCCTCTTAAAAAGTTATTTCCCAGGTCAAGTGCTGGTAGCTCATGACTGCAGTTCTAGCTACTTAGAAGGCTGAGGTCTGAGAACAGAAGTTCAAAGCCAGCCTGGACACACAAATCAGTGAAACTCTTGTCTCCAATATACCAGGAGAAAGCTGAAAGTGGAAATGGGGATCAAGTGGTAGAGTGCCAGTCTTGAATGAAAAAGCTCAGGAGCAGTGCCCAGGTCCCAAGGTTAAGCTCCAGTATTGTCACTCTATATATTCCCTTCCCCACACCTCACTCCCTCAGGAAAATTACCTGGCTTCATCAAAAGACATAAGAATGACTAGAATATGTTTTCCCCTTTCCATACCCTTGTACGAGAGAGCTTGGAAGAATAAAAGCCCAGTACCATATTTATTACAAGCCCAGTTTACGCCTGTGATCTTAGATCAGTGAACAGACATTTGAAGCCAGCCCAGGCAGGAAAACTGTGAGAATCTCTAATTAAGCAGCAAAAAGCCAAAAATTGTAGCGTGGCTCAAGTTGTAAAGTGCTAACCTTGAGTGAAAATGCTAAGGGCAGAGCTTATCCCTGAGTTCAAACCACAGGACTGGCACTAAAATTGTGAAAATAAAAGGAATACGTCCTTCAGCTCTTCATAAGAAATAGGAATAGAAGCACT
Source organism: Megascapheus bottae (assembly GCF_031878675.1). NCBI lineage: Eukaryota > Metazoa > Chordata > Mammalia > Rodentia > Geomyidae > Megascapheus > Megascapheus bottae. Next base: position 18,645,981 of record NC_143535.1, read on the forward strand.
GGAAATCAGAGTTCAGAGTTCCCAAGGTGGATGCCCTGAGAGATTTTCCACTTTTCTCACTAACCTCCACCCTCTGTTCCAGAGTCCCACCCAAAACATCATGGTGCATTTAGTTATCAGGCTCTTTTAGTGTTTTCTAGACTGTACTAGAAACAAAAATCCAATTCTGTTAGCACCATGAATCTGCAGGAAGATGCTGCCTACATCGTGGTTATGGTACAATCATGTCCTGGGTTCTTACTATGTGGGACAAGTGTATATGATTAAATCCTTGCCCTAGAGACACTTGCCAGCTGGGAACAGTTACAGATAGATAAATAATTACTGTACTTTGTGACATGAGCTCTGACAGGAAATACACCAGGCACTATAATACCCCTGAAAAGAAGTGGATGACCCCTAATGATCCTTGCCAGGAAAATACAATGGCCCGATTCACTTTTTCTGTTAGAAGGCTCAATGGGAGGGACCTCGTGGTCAAATGAATCAATTGAATTGGGATGTTCATTTATGTAAGAGATTGTGTTTGAACACAGTTCTGAAAGGAAAGAAAAATACCCATGAGCATCATTCCTATGCATCAATGATTAGAAGCGTATAAAGTGGGGGGGAGGGAGAAGCACACACACACACACACACACACACACACACACACACACACACACACACACACACAGAGTTCAGCCTTTCCACGCCCGCTGTGAAATGGAGCTGCACTGGAGTCTGGGAAGAATAGTTTATCACCTTGTAGGATTCAGAGCTACGTTTTCTTGGAAAGTTGTCTTTCACTGTCTTATTCCATCTTTGCTTTCCAACTCACTGAAATTTGGCTTCTGCATCTTAGTATTTCATTCAGGCCATTAATGACCTCCCTGATAATCATCTAACAGCAGAGTGACGATTCTCATCTCATTTATTTGATTGCTTTGATCGCTCTCTCCTTCAGACCTTGTCTTCTATTGGATTTTGTAACCCAGTCTTCTCTTTATTAAACTCCCCTCCCTTCCCCTCTACCTGATCCTCAGCCAGTTCTTCTTCAGCTAAGCAATTGAAAAAGAGTTCTTTAAAACTCAGTTCTAGGGATTCTTATATGTGTGCAGTTTTTCATGAGAAGATCTAATTGACATCGCTGATAAGATCTATTATTGTTGGACTTAACATTTAGAACAATTGTAAAATATTAAGTCAAATAGAATCAAACTTAATTTAGTTACAGATAATGATGAATTGGAGATGTAGTTTCTTCTTTCTTTCTCTCTTTCTCTCTTTCTTTCTTTCTCCCTCTCTCTTTCTCCCTCTCTCTTTCTCTCTCTCTTTCTCTCTCCCTTTCTCTCTTTCTCTCTCCCTTTCTCTCTTTCTCTCTTTCTTTCTTTCTTTCTTTCTTTCTTTCTTTCTTTCTTTCTTTCTTTCTTTCTTTCTTTCTTTCCCTCCCTCCCTCTCCTCCCTCCTCTCTTTCTTTCTTTTTCTTTTTGCCAGTCCTGGGTCTTGAGCTCAGGGCCTGAGCACTGTCCTTGGGCTTTCTCAAGGCTAGAACTCTACCACTTGAGCAACAGCACCACTTCCAGCTTTTCTCTGTGTATGTGGTACTAAGGAATTGAACCTGGGCCTTTGTGCATGCTGGGCAAGCACTCTACCACTAGGCTAAAATCCTGGTGCCCCCCCCCTCTCTTGTCTCTTTCTTCTTCCTTCCTTCCTTTCCTTTCTTTCTTCCTTCCTTCTTTCTTCCCTTCTTTCTCTTTTTCTTTCTTTCTTCCTTCTTTCCTTCTTTCTTTCTTTCTTTCTTTCTTTCTTTCTTTCTTTCTTTCTTTCTTTCTTTCTTTCTTTCTTTCTTTCATGTACCATTACTACTGGCGCTTGAACTCAGGGCCTTACACTTTCGCTTTGTCTTTTCACTCAAAGCTGATCTTCTACCACCTGAGCCACACTTCCAATTCTGGCATTTTTTTTCTAGTCTATTAGAGTCTCTGAGTTTTGTGTACCTGAGCTGGCTCTGAGTTGTGATCCTTAGATATCAGCTTCCTGAGAAGCTAGGATTACAGGCTTGAGCCACTGGTGCTCAAATAAGGAGTCAGTGACTAAAGCCCCACAGGGGTTCTCACCAGCTACCCAGCTTTCTCCTCCCTTGTCTTATTTATTCAGCTACTGGTGGAAGAATTTGTTAGTAGTAGGTACTGGTCACTCCCTGCAGACAGAACCTTTCCAGAGGCTTAACATGGAGAGGAGGGAGGGACAAAAACAAACAAACAAACAAAAGTTACAGATTATTCTTTTAGAGAGAGAACAAAAGGAAGGCAGTAAAAGGATGAGAAAAGGTGAAAAGGAGAGAATAAAAGAGTTTGACAGAGAACAAATGAATGAATTGATCAGAGTAGAGACTATAGGCATTAATTCTACTGCATAAAGAAACAGAGACTCGGGTATATCATATTCTTTGCATCTCTCTAGCTATATGAATCAGTCTTATTTCTCTTTGTGTGTGGTGGATAGGAGAAGGGTTACTGAGGTGAGTAAATTTGCAGCATCCATTCCAATACATTTCCTAAGAAAATGTTTATATGACATTGACCTAATGAAAATCAATTACCACCTATACTAAGATAGTTTATCAAGTTTTATCCTTAGGCCCAAACTCTTCTGAGATTTTTATATTCTTTGTTTTTTTTTGCCAGTCAAGGGCATTGAGCTCAGGGCCTGAGCACTGTCTTGGATTTTCTCAAGGCTAGAACTCTACCACTTGAACCACAGCACCATTTCTGGCTTTTTTTTTTATGTATGTGGTACCAAGGAATTGAACCCTGGTCTTCGTGCATGTTAGGCAAGCATTCTACCACTAGGCCAAACTCTCAGGCCCCTATATTCATTTTTTTTTTTTTTTGCCAGTCCTGGGCTTGAGCTCAGGGCCTGAGCACTGTCCTTGGACTTTCTCAAGGCTAGAGCTCTACCACTTGAGCCTCAGCACCACTTCCGGCTTTTTTCTATGTATGTGGTACCGAGGAATCGAACCCGGGTCTTCACGCATGCTAGGCAAACACTTTAACCACTAGGCAAAACTCCCGGCCCTCACTTTTTTTTTTTTATGTAACAGGGCACTTGGAGAGACTGAACTGCAGTTGGAGGTGTCATTTCCCCAAGTCATCACATTAGTAAACTAGTGTGGAATTATTACTATGTGCTTATTATCTCTATGCTAAAAGCTTTGTGATGATTATTACATTAGATCTTCTTATCAGCTCTTTGAATTTGATGGCTTGGGCACATTATAAATCAAACTTGGAAAGTTTCCAATCACCCTGCCTGTGAGAAGAGGATGTAGAGATAAACTTGTGGCATTACTCTGACTTCCCAATTCAGCCCACAACTCTTCAGCTGGGTATCAACTCAGTGTATCCTTCCTTGCTTGCTCACCCACACTTATTGCCATCCTGAAATACACCAGGCATCTAACATACCAGTTTTACAAATCCTTCATCACCAAGTCCTGTAGATCATATCTCCTGACCCCACGATCGTCCATCTAGGAAGCATCATTTAGTGCTAAGGAAAAGGCCCCTGTTTCTCTGTTGTTGTACTGTTACACATACTGCCAGCTAGTGTTGCAACACGTATATCTGCTCTCTCCCAATCCCCAATCCATTCTGTACTCCATCCACAGAGTGTCTGTGTGTGCTGGCTTCCCACATGCACACCCTGCAGAAACCATGAACGGTTCTCAGACTGGAGGCAAAGTTTTTTAGAGGAGCCTGAAAATCTCTGGGGAGCTGCCCCATCACTACTGCTTGTGCCATACTCACCTGCTTTCTTCTGACCCTGGCTGCTAGGGCCTTCTTTCACTTCCTTAAACAGGTCTTGGTCTTTTCCCACAAGAGTTATTCCCTTTGCTTGCATCTCTTACTTCTATCCTGAATTGCTTTTCTTCATATTCAGAGCTCAGATGAAACCTTGCCTCCTAGAGAAATGGTCTCTCTCCTGCCAAACCAGAGCACTGGATACAGAGCCTCAACTGTGTTCAGGCAACAGTCAACATCGCCATTCTAATTTCTTTCTGTGTGTGGATTGTTTAACAAAAACATCTACCTCCCTTTAGATCATAGCCACGGGAGGACAGAGGCCTCATCTGGAAGATTTGCTGTATCTTCAGTGTGTCATATTATCCCCCAAACCAGACAGTTGCTCAATACATGCTGATTGGCTATTCTTACAATGATGGTGGCAGCCTAATCATCGAGGTGCTTTGTATATGGCCAGAACTATACTCAATCTTAACCTGTATTGTTATTCACAAGGCACAGGAGGAGATAGTTACTTTGCTTATTCCCTTTGTACATCTGAGCAAACCAGAGATAGGAGAATGAGGCACTGTGCCTAGAGATGCTAAATGTCAGATCCACGTCCCAAATCCAGTTCTGTTTGGTTGTTTTTGAAGAGGCTCTGCCACCCCTGCTATATCAGTTCCTAGTTCATTTCTCAGAAATCTTAACAAAAGGAATCCTTATTTATTCACAAAATGGCCTAAGTTTGACTGCATTTATTTCACATATAACTTATATATTCTATATATAATCCACACAAGATTGCAATAAAAACATGATTTGCACCAGTGTTAAATGTTAAGTTTTCATGTTTCTCCTTTGTAATGAGTGAAACAGAACAAGGAGGAAAACCAGAAAACCCAAGCCCAACATTCCAATACCTGGGGTGAACAGTGGGATAATGGAAGGGATGGCAAGGGAGGAGGCAGGGGAGGAGGGTGGAGCTAGGGAAATCAGTTCTCTGATGCCCTCCACATTCCTTTCTCCTTCAGGTCTAGTGTTGAGGTTGTAGGATCTTGAGAGAGATGATCCATGGTTGGAAAGCAATAGTACAGTTTTCCTGATACCCCAGCTGGTTCCCTTGAAAATGGGCTGTTATAAAAGTGTGAGCCCAACTCCTGTGCTTCTTGTATCATCAGGTAAGCCGTCATTCCTACATGCTCTCTCCTTAATGCTCTGTGTACCATGTTGTGATCTAGTCCAGGGGGGCCCTTACCAGCGGTAGAACCCAGGGAGCAGCTAAAAGTATGAGTTAAGTATTATATAATAAAAAACAGAAAATGGACTAGTGATATTTCCTCTAGTGGTATCTTCATGGCTCAAGATGGAAGATGATTCTGTTGACCTGGACAGGGGAGGTTATGTAAATGAATCCTGCCTGGGATACTGGTGATTTTTAATCCTAAATTAATTAGAAGTGCCCAACAACTGATGAATGAGTAAAGAAAATAGTATATATAGTAGTACGAAAAGACGCAGACGCACACATCATGGAATACTACTCAACCAAAGGAGAGAAAAACAACTCTTTCATTTGTAGAAAAGTGGATGGAACTGAACATCACTATGGTTGAACAAGGCAAGCCAAGGTCCAAGAATGAAGCACCCTTACCCAGCAGGAGGGGAGAGAAACAGCAAAGGGCACTGAAGCGTGAAGAGCATTGAAGTCATATGGCACACCTGAAAATATAATGGAGGGTATCAACTTGTTTAATATACATTGTATGTACCTACGGAATTGTCACAATTGAACCTCATCATATGATACAATAAGCTACTTCTTAAGGAAATAAGATTAGCATTTCCCCATCATCTGATTTTTTTTTCTGGAATAATAACAATCTAGATGAGCAGGCATCTAAAGAATGGCAACACAGTCCATTAGGGAGTGCTACTGGATCCAGGTACCCATGGCTCACTCCTGTAATCCTAATTACTCAGGAGGCTGGGATCTGAGGATCATGCTTTGAAGCCAGCCCAGGCAGGAAAATCGGTGAGACTAATTAACCACCACCCAGCCAGAAGTAGAGCCATGGCTCAAGTGGCAGAGTACTAACCTTGAACAACAACAACAACAACAACAACAACAAACTCAGAGACAGTACCCCAGTTCAAGTGCCAGGACCAGCACAAAATAAACTGCTGCTGGACATAAGAAGTGTCTTAGAGGTCCAAATCTGGCCTTCATGATGCTCTGCATTATTTTAAAGGACACCAGAGCTATGGGTCTTGTTCTTTTACTAAAGTTACTCAAAGCTTTTGGTAAAAAGTCATGAGAAAGAAGAAAGCCTTCTTTCTGTGAGACTTCTAATTGTAGAAGCCATGGAGCCATGACACTGTGAGATATCTGTCACAAAGTTTTAGCTTAGAAAATCCAGGAGCCAGAGAATCCTTGGGTACAGCAGGACCTGCAATTGTCTATAATATCTGGTTCTGAAATTCTCAGCTTCCATCGCCCCTGGTACCAACTGGTCTTGGAAAACGTCTCCACTAGCTGAGTTCCATCTAAACGTACTGCCTGCTGTGTCAGTGGTAGAGAAAGATGGTCCATGGGTGGTATCATTTGTGGGTGTGGAGTACATTGTGATGGGAGGTGCTTATAAAAAAAAAGGCACAGAAATTACAGACTGGGGAGGAGGGATCCTGCAGGTCTTGGGAAGTTGGGACACTGTAGAGTCCATTGTTAATAGGTGGATTTCATGGCAGAAACCTCTCCTCCATCCTTACCTCCTGTTTTGGTACTGGGTTACAATATTCATGATGCTGTCTACAGGATTCCATCACACTTTGCAGACACAAAAATGTGCAATTAAATCGGCTCTAGAAATATTAATCTCAGGCCATGAGAGCTTCAAGTGGAAAGAGAGCCTAAGATCATAGAAACTGATTGGCTCAATCAAGTTTGTTGCTCTATTTCCTGGGAAAATTCAGAACATTTGTTGATAGTGTAAATAATGAGAGTCTTGTGTAGTTTGTGATAAACCTTTAAAAAAATGAGAAAGAGCTGTGGTTTAAGTGGAAGAGTACTATCCTTGAGAGAAAAAGCCAAGGGACGGTTCCTAGACTCTGAGTTCAAGTTCCAACACCAATAAAAAAACAAACAAAGATGTGCTCAAGCTTCATCTCCTCCTGTAACCACTTCAGATTCTGGGTTCTAATTTTGTGTCAGCATCTGTGTTTCAGGCTTGACAAATACCACTCATTCCAGCAAAGGAACAGCTTTGCTCAAAACTCAATGGTTAGCTCCCCCTACACTGGGGTTCTGTTGGGTTAGCACCCTAACTTGTGAGTCTTTAGTTTAACTGAACTTTGAAGGCCTCAGAAGCTCTTATATCCTTCAAGGAAATATCAAAAGCAGAGAAAAGTGCATCAAACCACAGGTACCTAGTGAAGCTTGAAGAATCTAATTTTTCAGGAGGGCTCCTTCATGTAAGGGGCTGCTGCTTTGTGATGAAGCAAGTCAACCCTTGGCTGAAGAGGGAAATCATATCCATTTCAGTCTGGAGCTAGCCACAATTTCCAGTCCAAATAGAGCTGGAGTTAGTCACCCTCCCTCCCCTCCTCCACTCCAATCCTTACTACTAGCTCAGTGTTTCCATTTTAGCAGGTGTGCATGTGGACTGAACCAAAACAGGGATTATTCAAAATACTCTGCTGACTGATTTCATTTAAATAGCCCATCCTATCTTTGCTTTATACCCAGTAAAATACACATATTTGACTAGGTCTGCAGAGTTTTCTACCAGCTCTCACAATAATCAAAATAGCACAGGCCATTTGTGTGGCCATTTATGCTTTCCCGAGGGCTTTAACACTTGTCACTTGGTTGGCTCCCACCCTTCTCTGTAGAATGTTTCAGAGCCACCTTCTGCCTTCTGCAGGGTTCACTTTCCACGAGTACTTGTCTTTGCTATGTGCGTAGGGGGTCCTCAAATATAGTTGCTGACTGAATGCCTTACAAATAGTACTGGAAAATAAGCTAAAGCACCCAAGATGAAATGCTGACTTAATTTCCCACATAAAAAGATGAGGTACAAAATCTCAGATTCCTTGGCCATTTTTTCCCCATGGAAATCAACTCCAGGCACTCCAGTGATGTCTAGTGATGCCTGAAGCTGCTTCAGGATGCCTTCCTATACCGACTCTCTCCATCCCTGGGGTGTGCAGTCCTGCTCTCTGGGACAGCATGGATGTGAGAGGACAATATCAGAACCTAATTGGAAATGTTGATGTGTGATTCCTTACTTGCACAGTTCTTATTTGAATTTTGCTTCCATATGGCTAAAAACAAAAAGAAAAAACAAGCAGCAGAGCCGGTGGTGTCACTGTCACCCACTTTCTGGGTCAGCAGTTGTTAACAGCAAGGTCTCTTACCTCTCTTGTGGCTCTAATCCTGCAAGAAAACTTACTTTGGCTAGATGCTGCACACAAAGTCAGCACTGTGTAAGATCAGAGCAGGGGAGAGAAGGGGCCAAGTTCATGTTGGCTTTGTGCTAAGCTTTGGCTGGGTGGAGCCAGGGGCAGCAGCTGATCTAGTGCCAAAGCTGAGACAGAAGGGAGCGGGTAGGAGGCAAAAAGCACCACAGTTAAAATTCTCTGCCAGGGCTTAAAGATATTGCCCACCCCCACCCCAAGTCAGAGAACTTGTGACTCTGACTTTTTCTTTCCCCTCCCCCTCCTTTCCCTTTTTCTTCCACCAAATGCAAATCAATAGATGTGTATTCACAGCCTAACAAGATGTCAAGGAGAGAAGAGTAGCCTTTTCATTCATAGGGAGGAGGGGGAGCAGTGGGGGAGAGGCCTCTCCACACAGAGAGAGAAGGAGGACAGGAAATGGGAGGGCAGCCGAAGACACTGAGAGAGAAAGAAGCAAACCAAGAACCAGACAGTAGACTGTGCTCTGAGCCACAGGCTGAGGTGAACATAACTACTGAGTTTCTGCACTGTATGTGAACTAAGGTGATGCTTGTGTGATTAATTACAACAACCAGGTAACTATTAGTAATAGTTGAATATTAACTGAAAGAAATATTGTAGATGTGGGCTGACAGGAAAAATAAGACATATTGATACCAGTCTAAGATCCAGGTTCATTATCCTCCAAATAAAAATTTTAAGGGCTGGAAAGTGTTTAAAGCAGGAAGAGCAAGTTTCTTTCAGAGCTAAATAAACGTTTATCCAAAGAGAAGAATCCCAAAAATGAGGGGGCCTTTAATATCTTCATGTGATATTAGTCACCCTTATTTATCTCCTCCCCTCACCATACAACCTGGGTGTATTTTTGTTTGTTTGTTTAATTGGTCAAAAGGAAGCCACACAGCACCTGGTATCTCATGATTGGTTTTCTCCCCTTTGGCATGAGCATGCCTGCTATTTGGGTAGGACTTTAGCTGTGGTCTAGAAACATAGCATGGTATTGCCAGTATTTAGAGAATTGTATTGTTAGCTTCTCTGTGTTTTGAACAGTATGCAGTTAATGTGAACCTCAAGTGTCTTCTCAAATCTCTCACAAATGAGGGTAAAGGGTTCAAAGGCATAATCCTCAAGGACTCAAACATAGCAAGAGGAGAAAGAAGTGGATGAGGGATGAAATATTCCTCGGGAAAGGGAAAGGAATGGGTGATGATGACCTGGTGAAGAAAACTTCTTTAAGTGTGTGCAGGGCATCATAGATAGAACTCAGTGAATTTATTACCCACAATACTCTGAGTACAGAGTAGGTCTGGAAGATAGAAGGTGAGCAGGGCAGAAAATGATAGATGGGTGGAATTCTCTGTTAGACATTATTACAGAATTCTCCTTTTAGCATAACACAGAATATAGTATTTTGGTTTTGGCTTTTGTTCTTCAAGTTTTAGCAAGGATTTATTTTAGTAGAACAGGGTTCAAGGAGGGAGGAAGAAAGAAACATTTCCGATTCCCCAGGCAGGAAATGGGAATTAAAGATTGAAAATGGCAGCTGGTAATACCGCTGCTTGTATTCCTTCTAAGTGTATGGGAATGCACATGGTCATCAGCAGGCCCCAATCATTAGGGGATGGTCTGGGTAGCCAAGATGGCTGTTACTTACTATTCTAAAATATGGAGCTGTCTCTGAGGCCAACCCAAAACAACAGGGAAGGAATGGGAGAGAGGCTCCAGTCTGAACTGCAAGAAGAGTGGAGGAACTGAAAGAAAACTGAGGTTGAGCATCTCTGTCTGATGGTGAAACCCACTGGTCCTTCTTCCAGAGGAAGCTCAGATTGGTTTTGTGTATTAGCCAGGGAATGGAGGACTCTTTCATAGAGGAACTTGAGTAGCTGAAAATGAAAAAAAACTTAAGAGCACTGTCACTGGTGAGGACAAAGAAAAAGAACTATGAGGAGCTGGCATGGTTCAGGCAGCACAAAGACACTTTGGGAAACCATAATTAATGTCTTAAGAGAGACGTGAGAAGTTACTGTAACCATGGGACAGGATAGGGCACTATAGAAATTAGTTAACAGGGGAAACTGTTTGAAATTCATCATTTGAAAGTGTGGAAATTTCTTTTTTCTTTTGCCAGTCCTAAGCCTTGAACTCAGGGCCAGGGCTTTTGCCAAACTGAGCCTCTCTATGCTCAAAGCTAGAGCTCTACCACTTGTGCCACAGTGTCACTTAGAGCTTTTTCTTTTTATGTGGTACTGAAGAATCGAACCCAGGATTTCATACATGCTAGGCAAGCACTCTACCACTAAGCCACATTCCTAACCTCAAAAGTATAATTTTCAAAGTCAGTCTAAAAAAGAGTCAAGGACATATTGAGGGAAGAAAGAAAGGAGAAAATATATGAAAAGCAAACCACATGGCTAACATCCTTTACGAGTTCCACAAAGAACAAATAAAAATAGAAAAATCTCAAAGACACAACACAAAAACCAAATAAAAATTCCCAGACTTGAAGGACCTTGAACGAGTTTATTGAGTGTCTGACACAATGAGCAGAAAAAACAGTCCCACGTTAAGAAATATCTCTGTGAAATTTTGGGACACCATGGATAAAGAAAATACCCTAAATGTATAATGAGAGAAAATAATACCATTTTACATACAAAAGAACAAAAACTGACATTCATCCAGCAGCATTTAAATTGAGAAGAAAATGTGAAATAGCTTTGAAATGCAGCAGAGGCTATTCATTGTCAACCTAGGATTTGTATTTGCAGCTCAATCTACTATGTCTAAGTTGTGCAAGGTAAGAATTTAGTCATTTTCAAACTTGCAAGTAGGCAAACAGTCAGGCACAGGCAGAAAGAGGACAAGGGGACAGGCCTCACCCCACTTCTGAGACATTCAGCATATGAATGACAATCACCAACCTGCAGGGGGTACCTTTTTGTGCATGTCATGGTGCTTTGAGGCAGCATTGAGGGTGGATCTAAGCAATCTTGCCAAATGATTCTTCTGCTTTCCAGACAGAAGGCAGCTATTTCTGAGCAGTCACACTCTTTCTGAACTGCCCACATTGCGTCTTCAGGTATACTGTCACCTTTTGGGCTGACAGAGTTGTGTGTGTGTGTGTGTGTGTGTGTGTGTGTGTGTGTGTGTGTGTACTCATGCATGCCACTACTGGTACTGGAATTCAGGGCTTCTCACTCTCATTTGGCTTTTTCACTCAAGGCTGGCACTCTACCACTTGAGCCACACTTCTACTTTCAGCATTTTTGCTCATTAAGTGCAGGTAAGAATCCCTTGGAGGTAGGTGCCTGAAACGTGATCCGAAGACCTCAGCCTCCTAAGTAGGTAAGATTGCAGGCAAACAGCTATCAGTGACCTGCAAAACAAAGTATGTAAAATGCCAGCTCCAAGTGTCTCTGCAGGCATGTATGGTCACTTCTAAATCAATGTTTCTCTGTTTTCACAAGTTGGTCTCTACTGTGCTTTCTTTTGCCTAGCTATTCTCTTCCTCTTCCAGGAGAGTGACTTGATTTTATGCACTGTAAAAAAAAAAAAAAACAAACAAACACCTGATGTCATTACACCAAAGGGGAATCATTGCAATGAGAAACACAAGATGCCCACCAAAACACAAGTGTTTTTGTTTTAATTGTATTTTATTGTAGGGGTGATGATGTATAGTGGGGTTACAGTTACCGGTAGTGGGTATATTCTTTCTTTTTTATTAAACAATTTATTAACATTGATTTTACATCATATTTCAAATGTCAAACAAGTATTCAAGAAGGGAATCTCTATATATAATCACTGACACATAGATTTTAGAAGATAATTAAAATTATATTACTACTTAAACATTGATACCCCTTCCCATGTTTTTCTCCCACTTTCCCTTCTCCCACCCCCTCCCAATCATCTTTTGTCCCTTCCCTTCCCAATTTCAAATAAACAAATAAATACACATACAATATACCACATATCAAAATCAGATACAGCAATAACATGTTTTCTTAGCAAATTGATCATGCTTTGCATTAACACAAGGAAAGAAGAGCAGAAAGGAAAACCTACATCTAGCAAATGAAGAAGAAGCAGAGTGTCATATGGTCTTAGAAAGGAATTCTCAGATGAGAGCTGAATCCTTTGGGACAAAAGGCTGAGAGAGAAGGAGTCTCTGGAGAATGACTTTAAACCCCTGCAGAGAAGTTACTCAGTACATTCAACTATTTGAGAGGGATTTTTAGCATTCTGTAGGGAGCTGGGGAAAATCTAGTGATAGGTCCATAAACATTTTTTTTCTTAAGCAGAGGAAACAAAAAGTCACATTATCATTTCTAGAAAAAGCGAAATGTAACACCAAAAAGACAAGATGAAAACTCATAACGATTCAGATGACTCGATACTGATGCACTCAAACTTGTGACCTGTTTACATCAGGAGAGACATGAAGCTGGTGAGGAGCCCAGGGGCTAAGCCAGCATCTTCTGTGGTAGAGAGTTAATACATAATTTTTAATTGACAAATTAAAAAGTTAAAAAAATGAAATCAATACAGAGAAATCAGGCGAGGTAGTTCTTGTATATGATTCCAGTACATGAGAGGTTTGACAAGAGGACTAAAAAAATTCAAGGCCATTCTCGGAAACATGAAATTATCTTACAGCATCAACAATATAAGAGAGAAGAGAGAGAGAAAGAGAAAAGGAAGCAAGGAAGGAAGGAAGGAAAAGAGGGAGGTAGAAAGAAGGAGAAGAAAGAAAAAAGAAAACAAAGAAAAGGAAAAGAACAGGTCCATTTTTTAAAAATAAAGAAATACATAAATTCCAGAGATCCAGCTAACATCTAAAGAGAGCTATCGTTGCATTACATATTTAGCCTTTGGAATACTGTGGCTCTTAATTTCTTTGCTCTTAAGCATTTGGTCTCAGTAATCATATAACACATTAAAATAAAAAAGAATAGTCTTTAAGTCAATGGCTTCATGTGAATGTATCAGAGTTCTTTCAGGTAGGATGAGAAGGATTTAGTCTTTGGGGGCAGACAGCTCTGAGAGCACGTCAGCCTTCAGAAGTGTTAGTGAACCCATCTGTAGTGTGTGTTCGAGCGTTTACTTTGTGGAAGGACTGACTGGTGGGAAAAGTCAACACGGTATGTCTTAACCAGCTAGCAGGGACAGTGGCGCGTGAAGGATAGTTCACAGCTAGTATTGACTTTACAACTAGATTTCCTTGAGGGCAATTGAAACGGGAGTGTTAGAAAGTATTAGAGATTGAGTAAAACTTGAGTCCAGAAATACGATACCCATCTTAAGCAAGCGCGAGGGTCTTTGGATGCAAGATTTTTCTCTCCCAGGCTGAAGCCAGTCATTTAATGTATTAGTGCTCCTTTGAAGTAAGCAGCACCTTTGTGGTTGAAAGCAGTTAATGCACCTTCCAGAGTCATTAGCCACTCTCAGAGAATCATTCACAGTCGAGGAGGTTCTAGTATGTTTTGGAATATTTAGAGCACAAATGGCAGAGTCAGATTTTAATCTACAATGTTTTATCATCTGCCTTCTATTATTTTATTTTTACAGGCAAAACAAAACAAAAAGCCTCCAGTGTTACAGTATCTAAAATTCCATCCTTCTTGTCTCTTAGTCTGACTCCAAACACACCAATCCATCATCTTAACACTCTTTAGCACAGGGGTGATTTCAGCAAAAGGTTGCACAAATGTGAATTGCACTAAAGAGCTTTAGAGTCCTCACAAATCCAAGTTCTGGCCTTGGGACCTTTTCGTGAGTGTTTCTTTCTGCCAGGGATGTTTCAGCCTTCTTGGCCACATTATCAGCTCCTGCTGCATCCCAGTTGAGAAGTTACTTCCTCAGCAGTATACTTATACCCACATGGCTCTCCCACATCAGGAGCATTGTCTCTTTTGTACATTCTTACCAATCAATATACTTTTTTCCCTATCATCACTTGTCACAAATGCAATTAATGATGTTTCTCTCTCCTATAACTTGTTGAATTGTGAATGATTACAGAGGATTTTCACTTGGGTTTATTAAGTATTTTTTTATTTTTTATTTTTTGCCAGTCCTGGGCTTGAGCTTAGGGCCTGAGCACTGTCCTTGGACTTTCTCAAGGCTAGAGCTCTACTACTTAAGCCACAGCACCACTTCTGGTAATTTTTTCTATGTATGTGATACTAAGGAATCAAACCTGGATCTTCGTGCATGCTAGGCAAGCACTCTACCACTAGGCAACACTTCTAGCCCCTATTTAGTGTTTTAATTTAATTAACTTGTTTGTTTGTTCACTTCTTTTTGTGTGTGTATTCAGGCTTGAATTTAGGGCCTTGTGGTCCTGCTTAGATTTTTTTTTTTTTTTTTTACTCAAGGCTAACCCTCTACTACCAGAACCATACCTCTGGCTTTTTGCTGGGTCGTTGGAGATAAGAATCTGTCAGATTTGTCTGCCTGGACTGGCTTTGAACAAGTATCCTCAGATCTCCGCCTCCTGAGTAGTTAGGATTACAGGTGTGAGCCACAGGTACCTGGCTTCTTCTATCCCCTGAACATCACAAATAGGAAGGATGTTCCCGTAACATTATAGATACCTAATGAATTATTTATTTTACAAATGAATGAATACATGAAACGCCAAAAAAGCAGTCTTTTCTTTCTTTTCTTTAATGTAGTTATCCGTCATGAAAAGAAAAAAAAACCCTGTGGATCAGAGCAAGGCAGTTTATCCTTGCCCAAGGACATATAGCGACTATGAAAAGAAGCAAACTAAAACTCCTGTGCTGGGTGGAAGGATCTGACTGTATTCTATATTCTCCTATCCTATTCAGATGTAAGAAGCCAACACTGCCTGGGGAGGATTTGATTGGCCACATCCTTGGTTCAGAGGCTTCACCGGGTGGAGGGGGATGCTAATCTGCTTCTTCCTACAAGTATCTAGTGTTGGCTAGTTATTCTACCTTATTGCTATTTAAATATAGTTTTGATGATTGTGTTTGCCTTAGTAGAAGAAGAAAAAAAGAGTCACTGAAGGTATAAAATTGCATATTATTTACTCCAGAGAAGAGAATCATCTCCCTGGTAAATATGCATGGAAACATTTTTTATTTGTATTTGTATTTTTAAAAGATGTTTAAATAGACCCAGTAGACCGTGATATCTCTTTTCAGAGTTAGTGCCATCTATTGATTAAATATGCAGTTATATATTTCTTCTACTTTTTTTAAAAAAATAAGAGACATATGTTTTAATCATATAATAGACCTAGAAAAATTGATCGAGGAAAATACATATTTATGTGTTTCCCTACAAAAGGCTCTTAAAAAATCAAGTGCACATAAATTATTTGCTGATATACATTGATGTTTGTTAAGTGTGAATTTAATTAAGGGGTGAAGGGCATGTGTATGGGTTAGAAAAGAGATTGGTAGAAGAAAATGAATGTTTTTATTTTATTTTAATGTTTTTCTTATTGCTGTTCTGCTAGGGAACTAAGCTTAGAGCCTCGTGCATGCTCTACCACTGGGCCACATTCCCTGCCTAGATGGATATCTTTAAAATATTCTGCTGTTTAAGCTTAGGACTTTGTGCTTGCTAGGCTTGGCTGCTGGGCAGATAGTCTACCACTTGATCGATATTTCCAAGCTTAGCTTCTGGCTGGTTATTTTGGAGATGGAGTCTAGCAGATTCTTTTTTCCAGGCTGGTTTTGAACATCAATCCTCCTTCAGATTCTCAACATTCTAGTAATAGGTACAGCGATACCTAAGAAAGGACCAGGAGGCTCCTGTGATGAGTTCTAAGATAACAGAGGCTTACCCCATCCTCCATTAGCTTACTGAGGGGTGAGAATATGTCACTACATGTTGGATCCTAGGTGCTCTCTGAGTTCCATGCGTTCAAAGTTTGATTCTAGCTGTGTACCAGTTGTTCATACCTGTAACCCTAGCTACTCAGCAGACTCCAACCTGGAAGATCTTGATTGAAAGCGAGCCTTGGCAGAAGTCCACTGAGACTCTATTTCCAATTAAATGGTTAAAAAAAAAAACTGGGTTGTGGGCATGAAGCAAGTGGTTGAGTACCAGCCAGCGTGAAAGTGCAAGGCCCTTGGTACTGGCACAAAAATATATGTACATAAATAAAAGGTCCTCAGTGTGCATTGTTGGGAAGTGGTTGAATCTTTAAGAGAAGTGAGAAGCAGCTGGATCCTTAAAGGAAAGGTCTTGAAAGGGAATAATAGATTCTAGCCCCTTGCTTTTCTGAATTTTTAGTTTCTGGATTTCAGGAGTGTGGTTGGGCTACATTTTCTTGCTGGTCTACCTCTCCCAGGCTAGAAATGCTGTGCATGGCCTACAGTGACCCTTTCTCTATAGAGGTTGATTAACTCAGGAGTTTTGAACAATGATAGGAAGTTGACCAGATGACTGGAGCATGGGACGGGCTGTGTTCCCTGTTCCTAGTGCTCATCTGAGTCTTCATTGCTCAGTAGGTGCTGAGTACCTCAGGCAAAATCACAGGGTGCTCTCCTGGAGCTGGGGGCTCTGCTGACTTCCCTGCCTCTCTTTTTCTTTCCCCTTGTAGCTAGGAGAGGGGGTGAAGGCTGGATTGGCCTCCAACCCCAGCCACACATCTGAGCATAGCTGCAGCTTTGAGGATTCTATTTAAACCTCTGGAATTCTATCTGCTGTTCCTGCTATCTACATAAGAATGCTTTCTTTACAGGTTGTGGGAAAGATACCTAAGAGATATGTAAGACCAATATCAGTACCAGACATAGTGTCCCTTACTCTAATTTCTTTTTACCACCTTTTGTGCTGGTACTGGGGCTTGAATTCCAGGCTTAAGCACTATGGCACTATTCCTTAACTATGTTGCTGCTATTGTTCAGGTTGCTGCTCTTCCTCTACTTACAGCTTTTTGCTGGATAATTGGAGATACGTTCTCATAAATTTTTTCTTTTGCTCAGGCTGTATTTGAATGATGATGCTTATATCTCAGCCTTCTGAGTAGCTAAAATGACAGATGTGAGTCTGTGACACACTGCTTCCATTTAGTTTTAGAGAATGACTCACACTGATAACAGAAAAACAAAACAAAAACAAAAGTAAAAAAAAAAACACTTGGTTTTAATTTTTGTTGTGTGGTGTCACTCACTGGTTGTGTGATCTTGGCTAAATTACTTAACCTCTCTCTGAGTTAGAGGTTTAAAGGGCAAAGCTTCGATGAAGCGTGATGCACTAGGTGTGAACATGTGGTATCTTACCATTTGTATGACACATCTGTCACAGGGGCCTACTAATTCTGATTTACACACAGTCCCCCTCTTGCCCTGATGTTACCATGCATCTAGAATCAATCAGACCTAGGCTATACCTATTAACGTATATAGTACTGTTCTGTTTGATTCTCCCCATCCTCTGTGTTCCACCCTTCCTGTTTAGAAAGAAATGGTCACTTTTCTAGCAGTAGTAGGAAAATGCTAAATCTCTGTTCTATCAGTGAGTGTTTCTTTCGATCTGTTTCCCATCCTTTCTCTACAGAGAGCCTGTGTACCGGTGCAGTTCCCCATCCTGTTTTTTATCTCATTTCTGTGGTCTACACACCTCAAGACTGCTCTGTTTTTTCAAGGATTTGCCCCTGAACTTCTGTCAATTTCTATTATCATTTGAAGGGTTCATAGTTCAGTTTGTCTATCAAAGATATGTTTGCAATTATTGGTCTTATATGATATGACTGTGAAATAAAAGGTGTAAGTTCTCTATTATCTATCATCTGTATACATTTAGTAATATGTTAATTTTGGATCTGCCTCTTCAGATATATCATGTGCCTTTTGTGAACAGGAATAAAGCTTGTTCTTCCTATCTACAACCTTGAGAAAAATATTTTATATTAAGCAAGACCTTCAGAAGAGTCAGGCGGGGAACCCATCTATCATTGTGTATTTTACACTTGACTCCTGAAGTTTATAAGAAGGGAAGCAATCAATTGTTCTATTTCTTTAAGAGTAAACTGGCTTTTTTTTCAAGAAAAAGAATTCAGTTATATTCAAATAGCTGTTATATATTTCATAGGAAATGTGAATTGCACAGTAGGGCAAAGCTGAGTTTGAATCCTGATCATTAGCTGGGTTGTATTTCTCAAATCTTTGGTGCAGGCTGGATTGCAGTTCTAGTCTCCTGAAATCCAGGGGCAATTTTTCTTTATGTGTGTGAGGGAGGGAGGCAGGGAATATAACTCTGGTGTGGACTGAGAAAATAGCCACAAATACCTGTCACCTAGTAGGTATTTGGCAGAGCATTAGGAATTGCTGTAAGGGAGAAGAATATTCTTACTTAGAAAGCCACTTACAAATCTCAGTCTATTGGCACACATGGAGTTGGCAATAAAGTACAGTCTTTGTGGGATCTTTGGAGGGTATCTTGCAAGAGAAATAGTCTTTTTGAGAAACGAGTGTGTGTGTGTGTGTGTGTGTGCGCGCGCGCGCGTGTGCACGTGCTAATACTGGGACTTGAACTCAGGTCTTGAGCACTATCCCTTTTCCCCTCAAAGGAAAAGAACTGCTCTATTATTTGAGCCACAGTTCTATTTCTGGCTGGTTAATTGGAGGCAAGAGCCTTGGACTTTTCTGCCTTGACTTGCCTTTGAATGTAGATCCTCAGATCTCAGCCTCCGGGGTACCTTGGATTACAGGTGTGAACCACCACTGCCTAGTCCTTGCGCTATTTGTTCCTTTAAGCCTTGATTGTCAACGTGCAAGCAGAATCAGTAATGGAATCCCCTTGATAGGGATGTGCAGTGCAGTACACTCTGGGAGGGCCTTTCTAGACCAGATGTTCCCTAGGCACTTCATACCCAGAAATACTGTCCATAAAAACTGTCATTCCCACAAGCCAAAAAATGGACCATGAAACACAAAAAAAGGGCTGGGGGGGGGAGCAAAAAAGGCTGGAAGCTACAGGTATCCCTGTGTCTTTCACATTTCGGATGACTTCAGCAAGTTTCTACCACCTGGAGACATAATCTGAATAATACCTTGACTGGGCTGTGAACACAGATAACATTGTTTAAGCGTGTCCTGGTGGAGTTTCAGAATGCTTTAATTATGGCGAGATGGCCAATTCTCTTTTACTGTCTTCCGTGTAAGGAGAAATAAAAGCTTCACATGCCTACCTTCCTGCTGGGAAAACCAGATTGCTTCCAAATGCTTCTGATGGTAGCGTGGGGAAGTGGGGTGCAGATTGAGAGTTTGGAGTGTTCAGCCTGTAGGGTTGCCGCTCTGGTTACATTCTTGCCTGCAGACAAGGAATGATAAAAGAATTGGCATGGACTTTTTGTTGCTTTTCTGCCAAGGGGGTAGGTAACCTTTCTGTCTGGGTGATGCTCCTAAGAGCCCTTGTTGGAATGAGATTCAAACCAACCCAGAAGCTGGTGTGTGCCACATTAGTCTCTCCCTGGAGCCCTTGCAGGATACCAGTAGGCATTGCTGATCTTTGCTCCAGTGAGGGGGTGAGCAAGGGTGGTGGGGGCTGGTGGAAGCAGATTTGAACTCCCCTTAGAGTGGAACCTCCCAACAGGAAAGTCTGCTGTGTCGCTCAAGAGCTTGGAGCCAATGCGTGCCTAGCAGGTCTGCTTGGAGCGCTGTGCAGATTGAAGCTGATGATTCTTACCAGTTGTGTGTATGTGCAAGAAAAAAAAAATCAGAGACGCTGCCTGCCTGCTCCCATCTCTTGCATTCTCTCTCTCTCTCTCTCTCTCTCTCTCTCTCTCTCTCTCTCTCTCTCTCTCTCTCTCTCTCTCTCTCTCTCTCTCTCTCTCTCTCCTGCTCTCTCCCTCCCTTTGCAAACATTGGATTTAAACCTGCTCAGAATTCAGCACAGAGGAAGGCAGCCGCGGTAGAGCAGCAGCGGCAGCAGAAGCAGCAGCAGCAGCAGCAGCAGCAGCAGCAGCAAGAACAGGCAGGGGCTAGAGCCGGCAGCCCGGAGCTCCGCAGTGGTTTTCGAGATGTACCATCCCGCCTACTGGATCGTCTTCTCTGCCACAACTGCCCTGCTCTTCATTCCAGGTACCCAAGGAAGAGATGGGTGCTCTCTCTCCACGGCCACAGAGCCATGAGATGGGAGGGCAGAGAGGAAGGGGGGAAAGAGGGAGAGGCAAGGAGGAAGGGAGGAAGAGACGGAGTGTGAGAGGCATGTGAGCTTTAGAAAGAGGTAGAGGTTTGCTGTGTGCACGCATACACGCGCGCACACACACACACACACACACACACACACACACACACACACACACACACTCCCTGGCTGGCTCTCTCTCTCTCTCTTGCTTGGCTTACTCACACGCACGCAGATGCTCTCAGCATGGGATTTGCTCCATTCCGGAGAATCTGATGATCTGGGTTCAAGATCTGCACTATGTTGTGTGACAGTGCTGTTTCTCTGCAAGGTAGCAACTGGCACGAGCCAGCTGTGGTCTCCAGGGGTAGGAGAAAGGAGATTTCCACTCCTTGGTGAAAATCCTTTTTTTCCATGTCTCAGTTGGGACCTGCAGAATGGATGGGGTGTCTTTACTGCTCACTCCCGGTTCTTTTTTTTTTTTTTCTTTCCTGAATTGTGTGGTCTCTGTGTCTTACTTCTTTATGGTTTTTTCAAAATCTTTTTCCCTCTGTTTCTCTATTTCTGTCTGTTTCTTCCCCCTTTCCTCAATCTCTCTTTTTATTGAAAATCCCCTCCTCTTCTTGGAAACCCTCTCCTCTACTCCCACTCCAGCCATTGTTTCTTTCCCCTCCACTTAGCATTTCTTACCTTAATAGAGATTACCTTTTGCCCTTTCTTTATCCTTCCACTAAATGGGTAGATGATACTTTTAAAATTCAAATCCACTTTCAGTTTCTCCAATCTACTCCTCACACCAGAAATGTGAATTTCCCTTGAGAGTGTTTGCTGTGTCTAAACTGAGGGGCAGTTGGGCAATCTGGTGTGTGAAGGGACACTTACCTGATTTCCTCAGTGTTTTCCTACCCTTATTTAAGGGTTGAAACACAATGCCCCCCCCCCCCTACAGCAATGACTTGTCTGGGGAAAATCAACCTGCAGTGGCACAGGTAAGATGCTGCAGTCTTCCCAAAATAAGCTTAGGAGGTGCTTGCAGAATCCAGCATGTCTTAATAGGTTTGGTAATTGCACACTTGTCCTTTGCAGGCTGACAACTGAATGCCTGCAGGCCTCCTTCACACAGTGCCCAGAGGGCTGGGTTATGCTTGCCAAGATTTTAGACAGCATCAGAGGGTCCAAGGGTTGCCATACTGAAACCCCAGTCCAGCCTGCAGGCTCTTCTTGCCTCTCTTCTCCTCTCCTCTCCTCTCCTCTCCTCTCCTCTCCTCTACCTTCCCTCCCATCTCCTCCCCTTCTATCTCTCCCCTCCCCTTCTATCTTTCCTCTCCCCTCCTCATCTCTCCACTTTCTTCTCACCTCCTCTCCCTTCTCCTCTCTCTTCCCCTCTCCTCTCCTCCCCTCCTCTCCCCTACCTTCCCTCCCATCTCCTCTCCTCTTATTTCTCCCCTCCCTTTCTATCTCTCCTTTCCCCTCCCCTCCTAATCTCTCCCTTCTTCTCCTCTCTCATCTCCTCTTTCTTTCCCTCCCCTCCTCTCCTCTGCCTTTCCCTCCCCCACCTTCTCTCCCTTCTTTCTCGCCTTCTATCTCTCCCCTCCCCTCACTCCCTCCCCTCCCCTTCATCTCCTTTCTTCTCTCCTCCCCTTCTCTTCCATCTTTGCCCCTCCCCTATCCTCTTTTCCTCTCACCTCTTCTCTCCCCTTTTCCCTTCCCTTTCTTCCTCCCCCCCCAAATCAAGACACATATTCTGATTTAAGCATTAACTTAGACCTACATCACCATTCATACAGCACAGACTTCCAAGCTAATATTCTTAAACTTTATATAGCTTTTCATTGGTAAAACACATCATTTTTGCATTTTATATTCAGAATCCCTTTTGGCTTTTTGTTGGTTTATTTGTTTTTAAAACACAATTCCCTAAATGCTACTAAGTTGCTCATGTGAAATTAGAAAAATGGGAATTTATTGTGGAGGAAAAAAGAGAAGACTGATTTTTTTTCTCAAAAGAAATCCAGTGTGTAATGTTATATAATTAGTGATTTTAAAATCAAATAAATTGATTTTTATATTTAATTATTTTATAGTTTTCAAAAATATTTATTTGCAGAGATAGAGTCTGCCTAACCATGTCCCTAGGCATAGATGTTTGTTTTAGGCTGAGAAGTTGATAGATTGGAGAAAAAGGGTGTTGTTTCCTTCATGCTGTTTCTAGGAGTCGAGGTTTCAGTTTGGACACCAGCTAGGCTGGGCTGGATAAGAAAGACAGCAGAATGGATCTCAGTACCTGTTTGGGCCTGATAGAGGGAGCCAGGTGAGTGCTGAGGCCTCAGTGGAGAGAAAAACTTTCCCAGGCATTCAGGCCCTTACCTGCTTGGGTGTTGGGGATTGATTCTCCCCCAGGGACTGGCTCCCCTCCTCCTGGGTCAGACTTCCTCACTTTGAAAAAACAGATGCAGATGGATCAGGACCTCCACCCCAGGGGAGTATGGCAGTGTATCTGCACCCCTCACGGCAGAAACAAGAACATTACACTCCCCAATGGGGAGGAGTGAGCCCCAGTCTGACTTAGAGCTGAAGCTGCAATGCAGTGTATTCTGACATTAGGGTAAAACCTCCCTCTAGGGGACCCAAGACACTGTAAAATTCAGTTCCGCTGTACTCAGAGAGTAGGCCAGGCTTGCAGGAAAGTAGTCCCTAGCTTCAGGCTTCTGTGCTGCACCCTAAGCCTGGGGGCAGGGATGGGAATAGGCTCTCCTTACAGGTCCGAGGCAGAAAAGCATCCCCCTGATATTTCCTCTATGCTTGGTCTGCGGTCTGGTTCTTAGGGAACACTCTTGATGCTGAGGGTGACAGGAGCCTGGCCTCAGCCGGGCAGCAGGGCAGAGGAAAAGTTAGTGTGGGGCAGTAAAAGTGGGGTGCAGGAAGTGGCCCCCCTGCTGGAAATGGAATCGTATCTAAAAGTTCCTAGTACTGTTAAGTGTGTTTGCTTCTTCTCCTGTGTCATTTCTTCCACTTCCTTCTTACATTTTCAGACTTCTTTTCAGTTTTTTTTTTCCTTTCTTTGTTTCAATGGATGCTGTTTTAGCCATGGGGTTAAAACTATCTTGTTAGTCATTTACTTCCCCAGAATCTAAAGACAGAGGCTAATGTAATAAGGAACCCTCGACCTGGTTAGGCCTCCATGCCATTTCATTCTACAGCTTTCTATTACTTGGTGAAAACATGTTTCCACCCCAGAATAATTGTAAGGTTAATGCTTCTGTCACCTGGAACCTTCCAAGGGGAGACTGATGGTCATAAATTGCTTTCCTAGGCAGAATCTCCAGGATGCAAGACAGTTGCAAATAGAGACTGTTGAGTGCACACCCAAGTGGGCACTTAAGTGACACTCTTGTCATTCCTGCGATGTGGGCATCCAGGGTGGGGTGAGTTTGTTGTTTTTCTTAGATAAGAGGAAAGAAAAGATTGTGCTGGAAGTTGCTATCACCTCTGTTTTGTTTTTACCTTTTCTTCTTCTATCTCCCCCTTTCCCTCCTTTGATGTCCTCTTCTTCCTCGTTTTCCAAGTGTGAATATTTACGTGTATGAATCTGTGTGTGTGTGTGTGTGTGTGTGTGTGTGTGTGTGTGTGTGTGTGTGTGCTGAGGATGGAAAATGGCTCCTTTCTAGGAAAGTGCTCGGCCAGTGAGTTCTACCTGCCTCCCGTCCTGGGAGCCTTTGTGGGAGTGGGTGCAGAAAGTGAAGACTGCAGGACCTTTGCCTCAAGAATCACTGGTTGCGGGGAAGAGAGGGGGCAATGTTAGAAGAGTGAGATTAAAATGTGAAGTAACAAATGCCACAGAACCTCTTGATATTGTTCATATCCATTTTAGCTGTAGTTCTTGTAGCTCTAAACCAGAATCAGGGCCTACGGACTTTGAGCAGAAACCCATTTCTCCTGTCTGTGTTTTAATTCCTTTGCTTTAGCTTTGAGAAAGGGCACTGTGACCCTGGCAAGTTAAGGGTGAATAGATGGTGTTCAGAAGTCAAGGCCCAGATCTGGAAACACAGCAGAGCCTATAGCTGGCGAGAAGCTAGTCCTTGACTAGATTTCTAGCCTAGAAGGCAGCATTTCTCTAGGTCAGATCTTTGCTTGTATTTGTATGCTTCTCCATGGTCCATCCTGCTTGCATTTTCTCTCCTGTGCTCTAAGTAAGGAAATGGCTGGGAGAACTTTTTACCTGCCCTGTCTGAACTGAGTAGGGTCTTTCTTGTGCACAGATCTGCAAGGCCTGGATTCATGGCTTCATGGCTGAGTCTCTGTGCACCTTAAACAGACTTTGCTTGAGCCCTGGGCTTGGCTAGAAAATTTCTCTGAGGTTCAGGATTCTTCTATCCAGCAAACACTATCCAGTATTTTCCTCTGATGAAATTTGTGTGTTGAGTTGTTAGGCTGGGATGTTTTGGCTTCTGGATGAGATCTCTGGGGGAAGGTTTTATGACCAAATTTAGTGAATTCCTTTTCCATTTCTTCTCCCACTCCTACCCTAGCACAGTCTTGAGGATCTTGCTAAGGGGTTCTTGCTGTTAAGGAGAGATCACATGGAAAAATCTGAGCCCCAGACTTACCAAGAAAGAGATAGGAAAAAGGACCTACACAGACAAGAAGCTTAGAAATAAGACCTCATCATCCTTGTACCAATTGTAGATTCCTGTCCTTCCAGCTATCATGTGGCCTTCCAATCCCTTAAAATGATTGACATGTTAATAAGGTCAGAGCATATCCTGTTGGCATTCAGCACTGGCCCATGGCAATAGCAGGCACTGCAAAGGAGACAGGTGTCAGCTGCCTTTCCAGTCGCCTGGAGCTGGCCAGCATTACTCAACCTGAGATTAATCAGAGATCTCCCAGGCTGCTCCAGTCTTGTTTGCCTCTCACCACCTTCATGTCTGAGCACCCTCAGATATTTCCTGTAGCTGGCAACATTCCAGAAGATTCCCTGAGCAGCCAGCACTTGCCCCTGCCTACCACCAGCTCTGCTCTGGGTCTTCTTGCCTTTAAACTGTACTTAGAGCCTCAGACCGGTGTTAGCTGCTCATAGCTCAGTGTGTGTTTCCCACTCGAAGGGCAGCCGTTCAGGCCTCTGAGCATACTGAAAGCTGAGAGATGACATTATTGGATTAGAAGCGATTTTGAGGTCTCATCGGTTGGCATTCTTGGAGTCTCAGTTGACCAGTCTGAAGAATGGGTCCCAGCTGTATATGGCTTTATAGCCAATGGAATATAAAAGACCAAAATGTGCCCCTACTCTTCTAGTAATAGGGCTCTTAATCCCCCTGGTCAGATACACAGCTGACTTTAAACTTCCTCCACTTTGACCTTTTTGCTGGAGAAAACAAGGATAGCAGACATGACTCTTTTGTATCCCCACAACATGCAGTGGAGTCTAATATTTGGTGGGGTACAAACGACAGAGATTTGGACATTATTCTGAGATGCTGGGAATTTCAGGAGTCTCATCTAATTCTTCATGTACTTGTGATTGTCTATGGCCTATGGGCTGATCTTGGATGGGACCTGTCAGGATGAAATTCTATCTGTATAAATGGACAGCTGCTATACAATCACAGCTGCCCGAGGCTCTTCCTGTCACTGGACTCAAGTGTCTTGCCACAGATGGTCCATAGCTGCTGACAAGCCAGACTGTCAGGAGCAGAAGACATTAGAACCTCAAGATTTTAGCTGGCACCTTCTAGACATGAAGACTGGGCAGGCTGGCATTAATTTAGGGCAGCTGTGCTATGACCTCCCACTTCTAATCCTGATCCTAATCCTTCAGAGAAGTATTGACATTCTTGCCACAGGTGGGAGACAGACTTGGAGTTTGTTACTACTTTCTAAACCTTTGTTCGGGTCTTCATTGGTGAGGGTGGTGGATACATTTCTACACCAATCATTCAAGATGGGTTAAGGTTGGGATGAGAGGATAGGGCTCAGTGAAAGATTAAAAGTAGTACTGAAGCTGGGTGCTGGTGGCTCCTGCTTGTAATCCTAGCTACACAGGAGGCTGAGCTGTGAAGATTGCAGTTCAGGCAGGAAAGTCTGTGAGACTCTTATCTCCAATTAATCACAAGAAAACTGGAAGTGGTGCTGTGGCTTAAAGTGGTAGAGTACTAGCCTTGAGCTGAAGAGCTCAGGGGGAACCACCAGACCCAGAGTTCAGGCACCACGACAAAAAAAAAAGTAGCTCTGAGAGTTCATGGTGAGATGAACTGGAAGACAAAATATGCTTACCATTCCATTCCTATAGGCATATAAGCACACACTTTCTCTTCTCATCCTCATCATTCTCTGACAATCATCGATTCAAACCTTGCCTATGTGTATATGCAGTACATGTTCACACATGTACTAACATGCATGTGCACTCATGTACATGTACATCCACCGATGCACTCACATCGGGGCTCACACAGGCATGCATGCGGGCAGTAGTGTATGCACACACAGGCCTGCATGCAGGTGCTCCTAATTCTGAGTCAGTGTTTATAGCACTTTCAAAATCACATTCTATGTCCTTGTAGAAAACAAACCAGGTCTCTTGCTTCCTCGCCTCTTTAGAAAAATTTCACTTGTGGCCTCCAGGTTTGGTGATTTTCTCATGGACACTCATGACAGGAGCCTGGGTCACCCATCGTGCTATACAAAGGAGTGCTTCGTACCGGCAGCAGCATGCAGGATCCTCGTCACAACCTGGGTGGGTTCTAGAGGCAGTGCTTGTTCTTGAGTCCTCTGACTTCCTGCTCATCCAGATCCTTGATGCTTCAGCACTGGGACTTCCCTGCAGCCACTAGACCAATTTAATTAAATGTTTGCAAAATACCCTAAGACAGCTCTGGGCAATGTGCTGGAGAAGTGCAAAGCATTATCATTATGATGCAGGCACAATCCCTTTAATAAGCAGAGACACTGTAGTGTGAGACCCCGGAAAAGGCCAAGATGAATCGATGCATTAGGACATAGGCCATTGATTACAATGACTGCTTGCATGTCCCTAGGAAATGGTAAGTGACATTAGATTTCCACACTGAAATCCAACAGGCAGTAGACTGGCTACTTCAAGGGCTAGAGCCTGATATGGCCTGATCAGTCATTCTTGAATCTTTATTTCTGGGCAACTTACAAGTACTCTTTTATATAATGCCTGACAGAGCTAATGGAACTAGTTAGAAGAGAAATGATTCATTCTGTTCTTCACTAAGGAACTGAGGTGGCATTCGATTGTATAGACTTCCAGTTGAGTCAGAATAGAATTCAAAATATCCATAATGCTGTACCTTGGTATGCGTGCCATCTAACATCATCTGGATTTCTCCTGCCCGCCCTTCTAGCTCTTGGCTTCAGTTAATCTGCATAAACTTAGTTTCTCAATAACGCTCTGTCCTTCCTTCCTCAAAGCTTTTACCTGAGCTTACAAATTCTGATCTTCTTTTTTTAATTGTTGTGTGGTCCAATATTGGGGCTTGAATTCAGTGCCTGGACTCTCTTTTTTCCCTTCCAAGCTGGTTCTCTGTCCCTTGAGCCACAATTCATCTTCTGGTTCTTTGGTGGTTAATTGGAGATGAGTCTCATGGACTTTTCTGTCCAGACTGACTTTGAACCTTGATCCTTAGATCTCAGCCTCCTGAGTAGCTAGGATTACACGCATGAACCACCAGCACCCATCTTCAATTTAGATCTTCTTAAACATCTTCAGGTATTCCTGCAGAATATGATCTAAATATGGCTTTTCTGAGAGACCCCTTGTGAAGCTTTAGACCAGACCTCCCTGTTTATTATGCAAATCCTTGGTACCAGGCTTCTCTCTCTCCCCCCGCCCAACACTGTGAGTTCATATATTGTAAAGTGATTCTTGGTTTCATGTTTCTATTAACATTAGAAACACATATACCATAGTCCATAATAAAGGCTGCTTCCACTTTCTTCTCCAGTGTATTCTTAGTGTCTATCATAGTGGCAAAGAATAACGCTTAGAGAGTGTGTATTGAATTAATGGATGGATGGATAGATGGATGGATGGATGGATGGATGGATGGATGAATGGATGGATGGATGGATGGATGAACAAATAAGCAAGTCAGCAGTCAAGGTCATACAAATGCCAAATGTCAGCTTGTTCTGCTTTAACCTTTGCTCTATCATACTGACTCTTCAAAAGAAGCCCAGGCTCTGGTGCCTGGCCCAGCAGGTTACTTGCTCATGGGCACAGTTGAAGACCAGAGTGGGACCAGACTTTGCTAGCAAGAAATGAAATCGTTCTGGGAATGTTAAGCAGGATCATTCATCTAGGGTTCATGCTTGTCAGTAAACACCAGCTCTGAACCCACACAGCAGCTCGGAGCTGCAGCGCTGAGTTTTGGATCTCATATCACACATTGAGGCGCACGCCTGAGCGTGCTAGTGTTTCTGTAAACACAGATGTGGACCCTAATATGGGCTATTGGTTTAATACAAACTACAATTACTCAGCACATTTAATCAGGGTGTCTGTGAAAGTGGTTGCAGTTATTTGAAGCATACAGTCATACCCAGGGTGTCACTTATTAGGAACTATAGTAACACAAGGAAGCATTCTGTAGTTTATCAGAAATAAAATGCTGGCTTATGGAAATACCAAGGATGCAAGTGCTGCCAATATGCTTTAAAAAAGTTAATGCTTCTTTGGAAATTAAAAAGAACCCGAGCAAATGAGAGGAATATAAATATAAATTGTGCCTGTTGTGCGTGCTGTGTGTGTGTGTGTGTGTGTGTGTGTGTATGTGTGTGTGTGTGTGCTGGTGCTTGAACTTAAGGCCTAGCACACTTGATTAGATTTTTTACTCAAGGCTGACACTCTACCACTTAAGCAATACTTCTGCTTTCAGTTTTGTGCTGGTTAATTGGAGATAAGCGTCTCACAGCTTTGTCTGCCTGGACTGGCTTTGGACTGGGAGCCTTAGATCCCAGGCTCCTGAGTACTTAGGATTATAGGCGTGTGCTACCAGTGCCTGGCTTCCCAGTCACTTTTTTCATAGTCTAGTCTGTTTCAGAATTGTGATGCCGTGGTTAAGAGATTCTAGGTGGCAGTGATCTTGCCTTCTCCAACTGTGAATGCTCTACAGTACTAAGCACATTCGTATGTTATTTACTCAGTGCCTATTATGTGACAAATGCTATGCTAGGTATTGGAAAGGCAATGCCTAGCCTAAGATCACTGGTCAAGCTGGGAGGTAGCTGGATTTTGGGGCCTTGCCTAACTGGCATGAGATCTTGAGCTCTATTCCCATTCCTTCTCCCCCACCCCGTCTCTCAACCCCTAGTCACGTCTATCTCCCTTTCTCATTATGGTGTCTGTCCTTTTGAAAGTTGGGGGTCTAGCAAGAGAGACAGATAGGCATCAACTTGTCACTGATACGGTTGTGAAACCACGGCCGAATGAAAGAACAAGAATGGGACATTTGTAGTTAGTTCTGTGACTGCCAATAAGGAGTGCTGGATATTGCCTGGGAGCCCAGTGAAGGCTTTCTTGTGAAAGTGGCAGTTGAGCAGAGACCTGGGAGATGAGATATGCAAATAATCTCTTTTCAGTTGGGAGGCAAAGGGGCATTGGTAGCCTACATGGGATCTCTGAGGGACCTGTGGCAGGAAGCCCCAGAGTATATTTTCCCACCTTCGCAGACTGCCTAGGGATCTGCAGACAGTCAGTGTCTGACAGTCATTTTTATTCTGGATCTTATTCTGGAGGTGACAGAACACTGCGGATGTGATGCATAGGGCATGGCAAAGATTCTGGCCTGCATTTTTGAACTGCATTCTCGCTGCAGATTGCAAGATGGACTTGGGACAAACAAAGCAGAAGGGTTAAGCTAGTGAGGAAGTTGCTGCTCAATTCTGATGGGAAATGGCCCTATCGTGGTCATCAGGAATGGAGGAAGGTAGAATGAACTTGAGTCTTTAAAGAAACGCCATAGGTGATTATAAAGGCTGCAGTATCTGAACCTGAAATAAACCCACAGTTACTACTGAGAGCCCCAGGGACTACTCAACCTGTTGTTTTCTCTTATAGTCATTACCAAGTAAAAGTGACCCTTTCTGTGCTCCATCCAGGTCCTAGGTTGCTCTGTATAGAGATGGATGTCTCTGGTTTCCTGCAATCACTTTTCAATCAGCATTGTCTATTTAGACGTCTTTGGAATTGAGAGAGACCTTGAAGAATGTCTAGTCTTCTCATTGTAAAGATGTGGCTTTGAAGTCCTCTGAGCTTTCTCTAAAGTTACATGGGCAGATGATTTCTGGGGCTACATTTATTGATTGATTTACTTAGTGCTGATACTGAGTTGTGAGCTCAAGGAGCCTGGGTGTTGTCCCTGAACATTTTTTTTCCCAAGGCTATTGCTCTACCTCTTGAGCCACAACACCACTTCCAGCTTTTTTCCTAATTAAGTATACAAATCTTATGTACTTTCCTGCTCAGCTGGCTTGAAACTATTATCTCAGCCTGTGGAGTAGTTAGGATTAGAAGTATAAGCCATCACTGCTCAGCAAGGCCACTTTCAAATAGAGGATTTGTCCCCCCCTCTTGATCCACCAGCACCTGGGAAAGCCAGTTTTGAATATAGATGTTTCTTTCTCTTTTATTTTCTCTTTTTTAACTGACCTATCTAGTGTCATTTCAACATCATAGTAAAAGATAGAGAATGAACTTTGCCTCCCAATCTGATAGCCTGTTGTCAAGAGGCTGTAATTATAGCTGCTAGACTGTTTCACTGACTCTCACTTCTACCACAAAGAACATTTTGGAACTGTGGAACACCATAGAGGAAGATACAAAGATTGAGACTTGAGGTCAAGAAGCAAATCGGTTGCTCTGTCCCTTTCAGAGGCATTTTCATACTTCAAATGACCTTTTATATGAGGTAGCACATGCTCAAATGACCTTTGACATGAGGTGGTATATGCTCAAATGACCTTTGATATGCAGTTGCATATGCACAGTGTAGTAACATCTCAGATGCCAGGTACATGTCAACTCGCTTGGTCTACATCTTAAAAAGCTGTCTGCTTTTATCACCACAACATCAGACTATCTCTTTTTAAATACCTCTATGGGTTTGGATCTTCAGGAAGCCAAAGGAAAATCATTCTGAGAATACCAAGTATCCACAAAGTTCCAGTCACGTGTATGCACGTCATAACTGCTCTACATTTGAGCAAGCGAAGAAACCAGAAGGAGCCTGCACAATTACCTTCATGGTCAAGGACACGATTAAAGTGCTAGCACCAAAAGAAAACAAAGAAAATACACAATGAGAAGCAGATATGATTAGATGGGAAGATGGCTGTGTCACAGCCAAGGCAAAGAAAAACATGCATTGGGGGACCTTTTTGTTCTTTGAAACACAGACCTGAGAAGCCCTTGGGCATCTCTTAGCAAGCCAACTTGGCTGTAAAATGTGTGTAGGGATTTCCTGTATCTTCAAAGGGAACAGGAGACTGTTGGAAACAACATGGGCAGATGAAAATAGCCCATCAGCTTACAGGCTCCAAGAGAAGCTGGAGATTCCTTGGGAGTCCCCTGGCTTTATCCCACGGAGAGGAGACTTCCCAGTCTTATTTGGCATTGGGATGGATGCCTCTTTGGGTGAAGCCCAGATAGGAAAGGATGTTGAAAATGACTCTGGATTTTGCATTTTTTTTTCCCGATAGGTTCTCCTGGAGTCCTGGGAATACTTGGCCATGATGTTGCTTCTTATGACCCACCACTGTTTCTCCTTTCTTTCACTTATTTACTTATTACTTTTTATAACTCAATTTATTACTTTATGGCTGCAGTTATATATTACTTCATTTATTTCGTATGGATACTAAGGCTTGAAACTCAGGGCCTTGTGTGCCGTCCCTTAGGATTTTTCTCTACCACTTAAACCACAGCTCTACTTCTGGCTTTTTGCTGGTTAATTGGAAATAAGAGTCTCTGGATTGGGCTGCCTTTTGAGCTGGTCTTAAATCTCAATCCTTAGATTTTAACCTCTTGAGTAGCTAGTATTATAGGTGTAAACCTCTGGTACCTAGCTTACTTTGTGTTTCATTTTATTGTTTTATTTTGTACAGGTGTTGGGGCTTGAACTTAGGGCCTGGTCACAGTCCCTGAGCTTTATTTGCTTATAGCTAGCACTCTAGCATTCAAACACCGCTCCACTTATGGCTTTTTGGTGATACTTAAGGTAATTATTATTGGAGGTAAGAGTTTCCTGAACTTTCCTGCCTGGGCCAGCTTTGAATTGTAACCCTCAGATTCAGTCTTCTGAGTAGCTAGGATTCATGGGTGTAAGTAATGTGCTCTGTTGTACTTGACCTTTAAAGCAGGCAGTTAGCCCTCTGTGACTACCTTGCAGGAATCCTTGTGTAGTAAGCTCTTGATAGGGCCTTGGTCATTCTCTTTACATTTGTTCCTGGTGGCTTTGAGAAATGAGTTCAATTTCTCCAAGGTTCATAATCCTCCATGTAAAATTAAAAGAAAATTCCCCATGCTTCCTAAAGTGGCCCCAAAGATTCTCAGAGAAGTATAAAATGTCCAAGGTCTAACTCTCAGGTCGCCAAGTCTTACTGCCTCTCTTGGGTTGGCCACTATTAGCTGGCCATCTTTCTCCTTCTCCACGACTCCCCCCTACCCTCTCTCTGGCATGCTGTGTTACTGGCAAGGTATTACATACTCTGTGTGAGCAACAAGCCTATTTGAGGATGCAGAAATGTTTGGTTTGCTTCATTTCCTGGGGACAGTTCTGGAAAGTGGCTTCAGTGTTCCTAGCTAAGAGTTCCCCTATTTGGGTTGTGATGAAAGAAGCCTAGAATAGGAGGAGGAAGAGCTCCACTG
Source organism: Megascapheus bottae (assembly GCF_031878675.1). Classification (NCBI taxonomy): domain Eukaryota; kingdom Metazoa; phylum Chordata; class Mammalia; order Rodentia; family Geomyidae; genus Megascapheus; species Megascapheus bottae. The sequence continues at coordinate 18,679,215 of NC_143535.1, forward strand.
CTGAGCCTCAGGCTGGATTGGGATCTCTCTCTCTCTCTCTCTCTCTCTCTCTCTCTCTCTCTCTCTCTCTCTCTCTCTCTCTCTCTCTCTCTCTCTCACTGCAGTAAGCAGAATTTCAACATTCAGTTTAGGGAGATTTTTGTGAAAAAAGAGATCCCTCTTTGTCTCTCCTGACCACAATTTAAAGAGGATCTGACCTAGTTTCTACCCACATGGACTCATTTGTGAGTCTCTAGAGTTTAGATTCCTTTTTGCCTGGACCCTTGGAAACTACTACTGTACCTCAGGTCTTATGAATCCTTTTGGCCTATTCTGGACTGAGTCCAAAATGAGAATGATTGATTCTGGTGTGCCTGTGTAGCAGAATGGGCAGTTTCTGCTGTTGCACACCTGTCTTATTTGCTGCCCTAAATCCAACAGACCCAGTTTCCTGGTGGGCTGAGAATGAGATACTGCATGGTAGAGATGGTGAGCTGACTTCTAGTTTTGAAAAGAACCCTTGAGGCTAAGCACAGAGCAGCATACCAAATATGGTAAAAGCTGATTACAGGACTGTCTTCCTGGTAGCTAAAGCCTGTAGGCCTGGAGCACAATATAGATTTCTAGAGGTCAGAAAAGATTCTTCTACTTGAACTACATCCCAAGTTGTGTCTTTCCTAGCATCATATTCTAGGCACCTTCTGGAACTGAAAGATTCATTCTGCATCCTGTTTCAAGCTCCACAGATGTCTCTGGGCTTAGCTCAGGATGGGAAGGATCTCAGAGATGGATGGATACACCATTAGCTTTGTTTTTGAGCTGCTCAGCCCCAGGCCACTGCCCCCATCTCTGGCTTTCACTTACGTGGATCTGAAGCTGAGTAATGTGATCGAGTCTCATAGACACTGTGGATGTGTCCGGATGCCCACCAGACATCACTGATTTCAGCTGATTGAAGTCCAGTGTATCTGGAAGGCATATCAGCCTGCAGATGCAAAGTACAGATGAACCACTGACATTTCTACCCCCATTAGTCTTGTAGAAACGCCACTGGAGTCTTTTTTGCCTGGAAAGGCAAGAGAGTTTTTTGGTAACAAAGTGAAACTTTAGGCTGTGATTTCAGGAGCAATGTAAGAGTGTTCGGAACAGGGAGCACTGGAGAAATCAAAGGAGGTACATTTTGACTCCCCTCACCCACCCACACTCTTTAAAACCATCTTATATTCTCCATTCCTCTTTATTTTCAATTCTTCATAACTATTTTATGCTGCCATGTCTTACTGATGTTAAGTGGAAATAGAGGGACTCCATAGGCTTCTTAATAAAAGGAAACCTTTTGGTTTACCTTATATTCTCTCTCTCTCTCTCTCTCTCTCTCTCTCTCTCTCTCTCTCTCTCTCTCTCTCTCTCTCTCTCTCTCTTTCCCTTTCTGGTCTGTAGTTGGACTTTTGTGTTTCTCAAATAAATTAGAATGTGAGAAACATTGTAATCATTCTCTTAAGATTCCTTCCAGTCAATGTGTAAGTGTGTGTGTGTGTGTGTGTGTGTGTGTGTGTGTTACACAGAACATTTGAGTAGTAGATGGCAGAAAGCAATAACTTCTAGAACAGGAAGCTAGGAAAAAGAGAAATGGGGATTTCTGTATCCAAAATGTGTAAGACCAAAATTATTTCAGGTTCCAGCTTTGTTGGGGATGTTGGAAAACTTGTGTATATATAATGAGATTTCATACAGACAGGACCCAAATTTGAACACAGAATTCATTTATGTCTCACCTATGCATTTTAGATATAGCCTGAAGATAATTTTATACAATGCCTGTCTTTTGATGACTATCTGGTATGAGGTCAACTGTACAATTTTCCACTTGAAATGTCAGCAGTACTTCAGATGCTTCAGGCTTGAGGGTTAGGGATTCTTGACCTATACAATGACTGAGGGGTGAAGCTCCAGGCTACCAAGCAAGGGGTGCTGCAGGACCAAGATAGGTAAAGAGCAAGGCCACCAAGGAGCTTGGATGCCACCCAACAGGACAGCTTGAGAAGGAAACAGAGCTGAGCACCTACTATGTGGAGATGGGAGCAGGATCCCTATAGCACCCCTCCAGGACCAGCTCTGTGTACAGAGAGAGCATGGCTGCCTGTCTTCCAGCCTTGCTTAGTACCATGCCCCTATCCACCTCCACATCACCTACCCTCTTTCTTAGGCACGCACACACACACACACACACACACACACACACACACACACACACACACACAAATACAACATCCATATACACATACACATACACATACCACCTGCCCTACCTCCTAACCATGCTCATACACACACTTGCTGCCCATTAAGTATAGGCATCCATACTCATATACATAGTGACCTCCCACTGGTACCTACCCCTGCCCTTGCCACAAAGGCACACATGCTAGTCACAGATACACACACTGTCAGCTTCCCACCTGTAGACATCTTCAATCCTTATACCCATAAGGACAGACAGACAGACAGACACACACACACATACACATACACACACACACACACACACACACACACACACACACACACACATGCATTTCTTTTCCTAGTGACCAGTAAAGACCCTTTGAAGACTGCCTATCTGTAACCCGACCTGCAGAAGTGGTCATGGGTCTCTACTTTGGGGTGCAGAGGAGTATTACTAGCTGGGCCCTGGGATCCTCTAGCCTCAGGATGGCATGCAAAGCAGGGCCCTTCTCCATCAGCAGGTGCTGGCACTCAGTATGGTGGACATCACTGATGGTCAGGTCACTCTTATAGTTCAGTTCCTCAATTGAGCTCAGGAAGTTCATCTCATTCTGGCTTCCCTCTCCTTGCTCTAGGAAGTTCTGTTGCCCGGCTGTCACATCCCATTTTGGATTCTGACTTGGATTCTCAGAGGTTTGCCTGGCTCTAAATGGCATTTCTTCCTCTCAATATGACCCATGTCAGAGCAGAGGATGCCCCAGCTTCAGGGTCCATGGATGTATTCTCGTCATCCTGTCTAGCTCCCTGTGTGCCCTGCTGACCTTCCTCTTACCCAGTATCTCCTCTCCCTCTAGCTTTACATCAGCTGCTGACACTTTAAAACACATGGGTTCATCACAATTCTGGTGTCTCTCACATTGTGTTTAAAGTTATTGTTTTTTTTTATGGAGACTGCATCTTTCTTTGTAGCTTGTGCTGGCTTTGAATTTTCTATCGTCCTGTTGGCCAAGTTTATACACCGCTATATCCAGTGTATGAACCACATGTTTTACATAAGGTTTTATTTTTCATATTAGTACTAGGGCTTGAACTTAGAGCCTTACATACGTACTTGCATTTCTTTCCTTTCTTTGGCCCTCTTTTCTTTTCTGTCTCTTTCTTTCTTTCTTTCTTTCTTTCTTTCTTTCTTTCTTTCTTTCTTTCTTTCTTTCATCAAGGCTGGTGATTTACCATTTGAACCATAGCTCTAGACTTAGCCTTTTGTTTCCTGGTCATGGTACTTGAACTCAGGGCCTGGGCACTGTCCCTGAGCTCTTTGTTGCTCAAGATTAGCACTCTACACCTTTGAGCTGCATCTCTACTTCCAGTTTTCTAGTGGTTAATTGGAGACAAGATCCTCCTATTCCAGCTGAAATTGAACTGTTATCTCTAGATCTCAGCCTCCTGAGTAGCTACAATTATAGGTGTAAATCACCAGGGCCTGACTCAGCTCTAGCTTTTTTTTTTTTTTTTTTTTTTGCTAGATAAGAGTCTCATAGTTTAGGCATGGTGGCTTATGCCTGTAATTCTAGCTACTCAGGAGGCTGAGATCTAAGGATCATGGTTCAAAGCCAGCCTGGGCAGTAAAGTCCTTGAGCCTCTTATCTCCAATTAACCACCAGGAAACCGGTGGTAGAGCAGTAGCCTTGAGTGAACAGCTCAGAGAAAGTGACCAGGCCAAAGGGTAGGGTGGTAGACTTGAGCTGAAAAGCTCAGGGACAGGGCCCAGGCCCAGAGATCAAGTCCCATAACTGGGGATTGGTGGAGGGGGGGGGGAAAGAGTCTCACAAACTGTTCTGCCCAATTGGGTTTTGAACCTTTCTTCTCAGATGTTAGCCTCCCAGGTAACTACTACATTCTGGCTGCTTGCATAAGAACTAAGCAGGTACATAGCATTGCATTTTTTAATGTCTCAATTATATAGATGTCACTACACACATGAAGAAAAAGGATCAACTAGAAGCATGAACTCTAATGTTCCTTCCTCTCATATCAGTTAACACTCAGAGCAGCAGTGAGAACCGGCAATGTCTTGAGACCACTACACTAAGTAATGACATCTGCATCCGTCTGAAGTCTGAGCAGAAATGTCAAATCACCCCCAGGGAGACATTCTTAATGGCTTGGCTCAGCTGCATTCTCCTGGGACCGAGCACAGGACATGTCCTTGTCCCCAGATCACCCTGAATGTTGAGATAATACGTAGGCTGTGGTGGACCCCATCTTGGAGCAGGTGTAATATTCTTCAACAATACTTCCTTCATGGTAAAAGTGGGTGGACACCAACCTCCAGAATTATCTCTCATTTGTCTACAAAGACTCCTAGAGAAGAAGAAATGCAAAATTGTCTTTGAAAGAATAGAAAGCTGAAGACAGGGGCCATGTATTTCAATTGCTGCAGATTTTTCACCTCCGGAGTTCTTACCCTACTTGCCCTCTATCCTGGCTCTGTCTCTGATACCAGCCTGCTTGAAGCCACTGAAGTCCTCATCTTCCTGGTTTAGGCTAGAAGAGCCTTTTCCTTTAAGGGAAAATCCAGGTAAAAATTAGAATGCCCTTAGTGGTAAGGTGTGTGTGTGTGTGTGTGTGTGTGTGTGTGTGTGTGTGCATGTGTGGTGTGCTGAGGTTAGAACTCAGATCTTGTACAGGCTAGGAAAATGCTCTACAATTTAGTTCCATCCCATGGCCTTTGAATTGGAACCTCCTTCTTTCTCTCCTTCCTCTCTTCCCTCCTCCCATTCTTCCATACCTCCCTGCTTCCCTCCCTTTCTCCTTCCTTTTCTTTTCCCTTTCTTTGTTCTTCCCCTGTGGTCCCATGCCCTCTTCTCTCCTTTCCTTTCCCAGTACTGGGGCCTAAGTTCAGGACCCCCTCACTTTTTTTCCCTCCAGATTGTCATTCTACCAAGTGAGCTAAACCTCGACTTCTGGCATTTTGCTGGGTAACTGGAGATGAAAGTTTCTGGGACTAGTCTGCATGGACTGAATTCAAGCCTTGACCTCAGCCTGCTGAGTAGGGTCTTGTCTTTCTTATTCAGGCACTCTGACACTTAAGCCACATACCCAGCCCTTTTTTTTTTTACGAACTTTTTATCATGCTTGTCTTGAAGCATGAACCTCCCACTCCATGTTTCCTGAGTGACTAGGTTAGGATTACATGCATGTGCCATCAGGCCCAACCTAGAGTTTTATAAAAGATACTATGAAAGCATATTAATGGAGATAAATGAGAAAAAGGTGGCACAAAAAATCCACCTTTTCCTGAGCCTTGATTTCATCTAGTTGCATGGGTTGACCATGAGAAAGTGTCCCTCAAATCTGTGGCTGTAGGATATGTGCTTGATCAGGCATTTCTGTTGCCCTGTTTATGGTGAATGCTCTCAAACCATGATCAAATGCAAGCCATGTCAGGTCTGCTTTGAGGCAATATGGTCCCCTCTGATGGGGACTTGAAGCAGTCCCATGACTCTCTAAGCTTTCTTCAGAACATACTGTTTGTTGTCTTTATCTGCCCACCCTTCCTGCCTGCCTTTCTCTCACCTTCTCCAGGGAAGGGGCTGGTGCAGCCATCTGCTGGCCTGTCTGGCTTGTTCCTCACTCTCTCTCACAGTTGCTTCCTGTGACAAACGTCTTGCACATTGAAACAGGTCTTGATATTTGGTTCTCAAAAGACCCAGCCTGACAATGATGCCAAGCTAACCAAGACCAGTAGGCGTGCCAGCTAGTGCCGCACTCTACATATCGACATCTGGTTTGTTGCTCTACCACCCACTTTACAGAGCTGAACCAGGGCTCAGGGGCATCCTCGTAGAGACTGAAGATTTCAAGACCATTGTAGGTCTGCTGGTTTTTCACCCCCAAGCATCATTCAGAAGCCTGACTTTTGGAAGCTCTGCTCTGTTCCTTGAACAATGAAATTTGAGTTCTCACACAGACCTCTGTCTGTTCTGAGCAGATCTTTCCCCCTACCCTATCCACCAACCCCCACCCTCCCCCCTAGCCCTACCCTCGCACACTTTCTTTCCTTTGAGTTGTGCTGTAAAGGCCCACCTGAACCGCATACCTTCATTTCATTTCCACGTTTCTCAGCTGGCTTCCAACACTGATGCTATTCTTCAGGAATGTCTAATTTTTATTGATATGATTTTGTATTTCCTCCTCCCTTCTCTTCTTCCTTCTTCTCTTCTGCCTTCTCTATACCAAAGGTTTGGGCTCAGAGTCTCACACTTTCCAAGTAAGTGCTCTACCACTTGAGCCATGACTGAACTCTTCTGCTTTAGTTTTTTTCCCCGATAGGCTCTTGCTTTTTGCTCAGAGCTGGATTCAGATTATGATCCTCTTACCCATGACTCCTGTGGAATAACAAAGCATATACCATTACATCTCTGTGGTTTTTGTTAAGATGGGATCTTGCTAACTTTTCCTGGCTGGCCTTGAATTACAATCATCTAGATTTCCATTTCCTATGTAGAAAGGCTTACATTTGTAAGCCACCATGCCTGGCCTGTATTAAATTAATGAACTTGATTTTTTAAAAATGTCTTGTGACATTAATCTTTTCTTATACACTTGACATTGAGACAAGATGCTTCTTTGTTGTTAGGATTATTCTGTGCTTTGTAGGATGTTGAGTAGAATCCCCGGCATTCACTTGCCAGATATCAGTCCACTTCTTGAGTTATGACAGCCAGAAATGTCTCTAGGTGTAGCCAAATATCCCTTGGGGGAACAAGATCACTCTTGGTTGAGAGTTGCTGTTCTGTGACTTTAAATGATTATTGTGGTATCTTAGCAACCCCTGTAACTGATAACATCTCTTCCAGCTGGTGAAGAGTGATATCCTCTTTTTGTATCATCAGATTGTACCTCTGTCCTGGTCTGGTTTCAGGTCTGGGTCAATCAGCTTTTTCTCAGATTGTTTCATCAAAAATTTGGTTTATCCAGAACCTGCAAAACAGATCATGAAATTCTTTATTTTTGATCTCTGATGAATACTTTATAGGAAAGGAAAGACTAACAATAGAAGCATATTCGGTAATAGCACTATTAGGCATAATAGTAGGGATTTTTCTTTGGAATGCTATGTCTAGAATGAAATATGAGAAGTCTGTGCCATGGCTGCATGGCTTTCTCATTGAGCTGATAATCATTAGCAGACAACCATTCCATCAACTATCTTTAGGGCAGACTTAGATTTTAATGTGTTAGCTTGAGGGTAATCCAGAGTGAGAGTGACAGCTCAGATAAGGTTCCTGTAGGCAAATATCCAAAATGAAGCCCAAAGGAACTATCTAAAAATTAGAAGATTGTAAAGACAGCCCATAATCACGTGATAGACTCCTGAGATCGTTTCAGAGTCCTGAACCAGTTTGGGAAGCTTCTTTTACTACCAAGAACTAATAGTAGTCCTACATATTAGGCCAAAAAAAAAGAAGACTCTGGACTAGATTCTTTGGCTTGCCTTTAGTGGAAAGGAGGGTTTGGGGAAGGGTACTTGGGACATTTTGTGTACCTACTGCTACTGGTAAGAGGAAAGACCAGGAGCCCTAAATGAATAGTAGGAATGGACATAGGTGAGCTGCATTGGAACAAGCAAATAGGGAATACATATTTGATTGTATTCTCTCTCTTTGGCCCCTTTTGGAAATGAACCATGAGCCAAAGCAACAGGGTCTACAACCAAGAGGCGAATGTCCCAGGACTCCAATACTAGGAACTATCCACACTACCTTTCTGAAAACCATTCCTGATAGTCATTCAGCCAGTTTCCTGCAAACCCTTATGTGACCTTGCAGCAAACTCCAACAAGGTCCAAGTTGGAAGGACTTGCAAGTACCAGGAGATGTGAGTCACCCAGAGTGCCAGACTGTGTGTTCTACAATTTGCACAATCCTTGTACTAGCCTTCTCTTAAAATATTGCTGTTCTGTTCTGATTATTGCAGGCCAGGGCTGGCCAAATCCTTCCTTAATGAATGATACTCTTTGACATTCCGAATCATACTTTCCCCCTACACTTGATGGATCTGATTTCTTTGCCACTTGACAGCAATAATGTAACACATTAAATTGTTCATACCTGTAATCTTTGCTCACTAATTAGTACTTTTTGTGAACTGTTACAGATATCAATTGAGTTTAGGTAAAAGTTACTTCCTTGTACAACTCTGCAGGCAACAACTTATTGGGTGAAGTCATCATATAATAGGTCCTGGCTCTGCATTGGCTAAATCCAGTATATTGGAAACTCTATTTCTGAGATGGTCACTCAAAAGACAGTCCTGTAAACACTTTAGTTTAGTACTATGTGCTATCTGGGTACTGTTTCACACAAGCTTGAGGATGAAAGGAACTAGCTAATAGGTTTTCTTAGGGATGCTTCTTAGCAGAGGTGACATTGAGTCAGCTGTAATGGGGACAGAAGAAGATCACCTCATTGAGAAGCCATCTAAGAATCTCAGTGACTACTGGGATCCATGCCTGGAGCCCAGATGGGGTAGAAAATGAATGCATAAGACAGTGTAAGAGAGGAGGGGGATCCAAGCTGTCTCCTAGTTGCTTGTTGAGAGAAGGGCAGGGCTGTGTGCTCCCTGTAGTAGAGTATTCATCCTCGACATTGCAGATTTTGTTTGTGTAATTTTAATGTCAGTAAAATGTTGGGTGGTGCTGGTGAAATCCGAACTTTCAGTAAGTTTCTAAATTTCCAACCATGTTATGAATGGAGACAAAGATGTGAGAAACTTTATTATTTTATTTTTAAATGCTGGGGCTTTGCATATTATTGAGACCTGGAGCATCTTCCCCTCTAGCTTCTATGTTGTTTATTTCCACAAAGAACAGCTACCTGTATGCATAAGAATTCCAGATGGTAAGGTCAGTAAAATCAAATTTTTCTTTATGCCTTCAAGGATTTGTTTTAATTGGAAAATGTGCTCAAATTCCAGGAGAAGGGTATATTTGATTGCTCATTGAGTTCTTGGGAATGTTTTTACTTGGTGCGATATTGGGAAATCAGAAATATGTGTTGGCCTCTGCTCCAGAGTTCCTAATACTCTTGTCACTGGAGGTACTGAGAATCTTCTCTTGCAATATTTGGTCCTGGCTCTGGTCTTGATACAGAGCACTGAAGACTTTAATAATTTTCTTTCCATGTTTTTTTAAAATAATATTTTATATTCTTGTAAAAGTGATTTTCTGAGTAACAGATGCTCAGGACACTGAATCCCGAATCCTTTGGAATTTCCTAGGAGCTAGGTAAGCGTTCTTTGTTCTCAGCAAGGGACTCTTGGTGGGCTCTTGGATAGCTTCAGGATCAGGGTTGGTTGCCAGGGAAACCAACTGTGTGATTAGGTGTTTGGAACTTTCAGCTCTAGCTGTCCAACCTCTGGGCAGAGTAGAAGGAAGAACTGAAAGTTGAGTTGATTGCCAATAACTATAGATGTCATCCATCATAATAAAGATTCCATAAAAGTCCCCCAAGACAGAAAACTTTTGCATTTATGAATATGTGGAAGTTCCTGGAGGATGGGGTACCCAGAGATGATGTAGAAACTGCACATCTTCCTTCCTACTCCCCTGACATTCTTTGATCTATGAATGTCTCCGCCATTTGGCATTCTGTATATATCCTGTACAATATCCCTTACAATAACTAAATAAACATATTTAAAGTAGCCTCCCTGAGTTCTGAGAACTACATTAGTTAGGTAATCAAACCCAAAGACATGGGTGATTAAACCCTGGGTTATAACTGTTCATTAAGAAACATAGGTCAAGGGATATCAATATGTAAGAAGTAATACACCTACTTCCTGATGAACGTAATTATAAGCTTGCTACACATTATCCCTGCCCTCCTCCCCCCCCCACAAAAAAAAAAGAAAAAAAAAAGGTCAAAACTGGACCTTGGGATTCACAGCTCAAGTTTAGGAGGTAATTTTGTGGGACTGAATCCTCCGCCTTTTGGGCTCTGGCTCTATATCCAATTAGATAGTTTTGAAACTGAATGGAGTCACAGACATCCAGCTGTTGTCCACTGAGGAATTGGTTGGTGTGTGTGGAGAATGCCACATCTGGCAACAGTGTATTGAGTGACTGTGAAAGCAGATTAAGCAGCTGGTTTTATGGCTGTCTTTTCAGATATGTAAGACTGCTATTCAACTTTATTCATTCAGGAAGCATGTAATAAGCACCTAACACAGATTAAGCCCCATTCTAGGACTTTGAGATTGTGAGTACAACACTCTAAGAGCTTTTGTAGCTTGTATACTATTGGAGAGACTCCTATAAGCAATAAATGTACTGTATAAATACTACGATGTTAGGACATCAGAAGTAATATGGATCAAAGATTAAGATTAAGATATGGAGGCTGGGAATACTGAAGAAGAGAGCTGTGATTTTAGCCAGGATGGTCTGAGAAGGTCTCCATTTGAAGGTCATATTGGAGCAGGGACTTAAAGGAAGAGACCAAATTTGGAAAGCATATTCTGTGCAGAAGGACAAGTCAGTTCAGAGTCCCTATGGTATGAATGGTATGTATATGACTTGTCAGAGAAAGGAAAGAAGCAGATGCAAAGAACAGAACATGGGAAACAGTCAGAAGTGGTGTTGGACGTGGTGGAATGAGCAATGTTTTCTTCTATTATGGTTTGGAGAATTGTTTCTTGAGAGCTTGGTGCCAAGCTAGGCCCTGCTGGGGAGATGGTGGAAACTTGGGTGGTGGTTGGTGTAGGTTTTAGATCTTTGAGGGGAAGGCTGTTCCCTGAAAAGACTCTCTGCCAAGAGGTGAAGGGTCTCTCTCTTCCACATCTCTTCCCACTCCTGTGATGTGCTGTTGTCCTCCAGGTGGTCCAGAGCAATAGGACCAGTTGGTTATGGACTGAAACTTCTGAAAGTATGAGCCAAAGAAACTTTCCTTCTTTATAATTTGGCCATCTCAGGAATTTTGTGACAGGCATGGAAGGCTGACTAAAATATCCTCTGTAAGGAATTTGGCTTAGATGGAAATTACTCTTAGATGAGAGGCTCTTACGGTCGGTTAGCTGGGGAGTTATGTGATCTCACTTTGGTTCACAGGATATTCTGGTAGCTGAAGGGTACAAGAGATGTGGCCACTGAGGGGGCACTGCCACACTCAAATCAAAATGTAGTGAAGGCTGACTCAGGATGATGGAGGAGGCAAAGAGAGTGGTAGATTATGACTGTGTGTCAAAGGCAGAGTCACTAGGCTGAAAGAACACGAGGTGAGAGAATGACTTCAAGGAGACCTCTAACATGTTTTGCCAGTCCTGGGGCTTGAACTCAGGGCGTGAGCACTGTCCTTGAGCTTTTTCAGGGCTAATGCTCTACTTCTTGAGCCACAGCATCACTTCTGGCTTTTTCTAGATATGTGGTACTGAGGAATCGAGGAATCTTCGTGCATGCTAGGAAAGCACTTTACCACTAGGCCAAACTTCTGACCCTACCACTAACATTTTTGTCCTAAGCAGTTGGAAGTATAAAGTGGATATCAAGTACAATGGAAATCCATGAATGCCACAGGGTTATTGGTGAGACTAGGAATTTGTTTTGGATATCTTGCACTTAATTTTTCTATTGGTCATGTCAACTGGGTAGTTAGATATATGATGAAACTGAAGTGTGTGTGTGTGTGTGTGAAAACAAGAGAGAGAGAGAGAGAGAGAGAGAGAGAGAGAGAGAGAGAGAGAGAGAGAGAGAGAGAGAGAGGGAGAGAGAGAAATTCTTGAGCCAGAGAAACGCAGATGGAGTTGTTGGCATGTAGAGAGTATTAAAAGCTGCAAGGTGGCAAGAAACCACAGGGGAAGGCAGGCAGAGAGAAGAGAAAAGGCAAGTGTTAAATTCTGGGGATCATTGATTGTAAGCAGGTCAGGGAAATGATGGCAGAGAATCAAGATTCACTCTCCAAGGTCTTGTGGGTAAGTTGGTAAGCAGGTCCAGGCAATAATGGGAAAGTGAGTGACTTCTAGTCTTTAGATAAGGCACAGAGTTCTTAACCAATAGCCATCACAGATCGCTGCATGGTACGACTAAAGAAGCTAAGACAGTGACATTCAATATAGCCATCATAAAACTCTTTTTAGTATTTAATACCAGAGCATAAATAGAAGTCTGAGTAAGGGAGTAGGCAACTCAATGCCACATTTGATTATCACATAAATGATGGAGAGGCCAGGAAAGCCAAAGCTTGACTTACAAATGAGGAGACTCATGAACTGACCAAATCAGTGCAGAGTCACACCGAAAACTTGTTGGGCAGATAATGTACAGAAGTGTGGCCTCCCAGGTAGGCACATTTTCTCCAGGGTCAAATTCATTCAGCTTGGGAGTGTACTAGTGATCATGTCAACAAAGAATAAAAACTCCCGCAGTCTTCGTTGTCAGTCTGAAATGACAAGGCTTGGCCCACAAACCCAAGCACCAGGAATCCCCAGGGTAGCCTGGGAAGAGCCTGGGCAGGGCTCCATGGCTGTGGAGGTTGTGTCTCAAAAGCACACTTCCTGCAGACTGGCCTGCTTAGAATGGCTTGGGTAAACACAGAGACACACCTGATGCATCAGAGATGGGTATGAAATTCTAAGCAACCCTACCATTTAAGGACTTCCCACGTCTTCTCATTGTTTTTTTTTTTCCTCTAGTGAGGGTCAGTGAGGTTGTGGATAATGAATTAGGGGGGAAATTGGTCCAAGCAGCTTTCAAGAGCAGACAGAGAGATTGTTGGATAAAGATCTTAAAGGGTCCACTAATAGAAACATCTTAGTAAAACAGGGTGATCACTATGCCTTGAGTATCCCATATGCCCTTGGTAACTTGGCTAGCCTTTCTGACTTAGTGTTCAGCTCAGAATGGGACTTGAGCCCCTGACTTAGACTTGTGGGAGAAGGTTAATTGAGAGCAGTCATACGAGGCATTAGAGGATTTTCAGGGCAATCTCAATGTAAACACGGAACAGTCTCCTCTACCACTAAGCTGCAGAAAGGGGTCTTGGAAAAGCCAGGGAGGGAGTGTGGGGAAGCATTTGCCCCATCCTCCTGGCTGGGTGGGAGGCAGGAACAAGTTTCAACTCCTCTAGTAGCTCTTTCCTGGCTGTTGGGTGCATGCCCAGCTGCATCCGGCTTGGAAAGATGAGGCTGCTGACACAGGCAGATGAGACGTGTGGTGAGAAGCCAAGGGAGAGATGACATTTGAAAGATCTCTTTACAATTATTTCCCTTCTTCCCACTCATCCAAGTGGGAAGTGATTAGAAGCCTGGGGCCAATTCCTTATTAAGCCAGAGAAAGCATCACTCCCATCATCCTCATAACCCCCCAGATGATTGCTGTGGGCTGACTGCGCAGCTCAGAGGCAGATCAGCTCAGGTCATGGCTGCTAAGCATGCAGACACCTCGCGTCAAGGGCATGTGGCCTTTTAAAGCCATTTGGGAAACTGGGGTAGAGATCCTCTGGCTTGTTATATAGAGAATGGAAAAGAAGGTTCAGAGGAAGAAGATAACCAGCATCGAAACATCCACCTTCATCCTTGTTTTGAAAGTATGGTCCCTGGACCAGCAGTGTAGAAATGAAGAATCTTGACTGAGTGGCTGGTGACTGGTGCCTGCACCTCTCTTCCTAGCTACTCAGGAGATTGAGATCTGAGGATCACAGCTCTCAAAATCTCCCTGAGGAGACAAATCCCAGAGCTTCTAAACTCCACTTAACCAGCAAAAAGCTGGGAGTGTTGACTCAAGTGGTGGCCACCAGCCTTGAGTAGAAAATGCCAAGCAAGAGCACAAAGCTGAGTTGAAGACCCAGGACTAGCATGTGTGTGTGCACATGCATACACACACACACACACACACACACACACACACACACAAATCTTGGGCCTCATCTCATTTCTACTTTAATCTCTAAATTCTACCCCAAATCCAGCTCAAGTGAACTCCCTTCTAAGCATCATTTCCTGGGCTACTTTAATAATAAACTCTTTCTCTCTTAGAGTTCTCAATTCAATGGCTCTCAACCTTGACTGTATATCAGCAGGAGAGCTTTATAAGAATCTTAACCCCTGGCTCTCTTCCCCCAAATCTGGATGCATTGAACCTGGATAGGATGTAGCACCTTTGTGTGTGATACCAGTATCTGGGGTTGCTTTGTTGGCCCCAAGTTACATGTGATTTCAAGGGTTTACTCATTTGATAATCATTTCTTCTATTTTCCTTTCCTCATCAGTGAGTTTCCATAGTCAGTGAGTTGTGTACTAGGGGAAGAGGAATTTTTCTTATTTCTCAAGAAATAAAAGCCTCATGGGAGGAACCCTGGGAGTCAACACCCTGAATTCTGTGCTTCGAAATTTTGCTTGGGTCCATTTCTGCTCTACAAAAGGCTGCTTAGTAGATGATTTCCTTAAAGTGCCTGCTAACTCTGATGTTTTGTAATTCTAATGAGAATTAGGGAATTAGGAGATGAGTGTAACCAGCCCCCAGTCTTTAATGCTTGGTGTCTAACCCATTTTAGCACATGTTTTCTACTCCTAGGAAAGAAGATGTTTGAGGATTTCATCTTTGATGATGCATCTTCTCAGTGGAGCTCAGGCCTCCCATGAGATTATGTTGTCAAGTCTTGTCTCAGCCTGTGATATTACTTGGTCTTTGGCTGCCTCAGTCTGGGGTAGTAGGCAGCAGAGAAAGGTCTCTGTTCTGATTCCTGCTATCAGTTCCCTTTTAACGTTTACAGCCACAGTTTGCTCCATTTTGAAGCTTAAATGTCTCCTAGAAGCCTTTTTGTGGAGGCGTGATCTGTATCCAGTGGTGCTATTGGGGTGATGGTAAAATCTTTAAGAGATGAAGCTTAGCACGAGAAATTTTATCAGGAGAAACTTAGCAGGAGCATAAAGAAAGGCAATGGGACACTCTGTGAGTTAGAGAAACAAACGGAGACATGTGGCCCGTCCAGATGTTCCCTAGCTTTGTTGAGTTGGCTGTGACGGCCTTCATATGATCTTGTGTCTGGCTTCAGCACAGCACATGGATGGGAATATTTGCACACATCAGTCATACCAGGACCACTTAGTTTGGAGTCCAGAATCTATCTTCCTGATGATACGGTTAGGCCAATGCCATTTAGTATCTTCTGATTCTAAAAGGAAGGGAGAGCCCACCTTATTCTTTATTCTCCTGGCCAGTGTTTTCTTTCCTGTTTCTGCTTTATCACAGTCCTCCAAGGATTCTCATCGTAGACTCACTTGAAATGATAATAAAAGCAAGTGTTGGGTTACATCCCTCCATTTCCGTGAGAGATGTAGTACCAGAGCAAGGGGAGGAGCAAAGGTAAAGACAGAAAGCCCATCCTCTGCCATGGATTATGCAGAAAGCTGTTGAGGATTAGTGAGCCTTTGTCAGCAAAGCCCTTTGCCTCCCTGCTCATTGCTTCTGAGCTGTTTGGACTCTCATCTTAGGTGCCAAGCCATTTCCACTCATTTGGGAATTAACTCTTTTTACAGTTCCAGTGGAGTTCTTTCACTCTACCCTTTAAAACTCAAGAAAAATTATGCATAACTAGACTGGTCTTTAGAGTTCAGACCTTTGACTTTCTGTTTTCTGCTGTGGCAAGAGGCACCTTGGTCCAGACGTTTTCCTTCCAGGGACCCCTGTGTTTTAGACATTCAAAAGGAATGGTAATATCTGCCTTTGCTAATTGCATAGTGATTATTTTTCTATGGGTGCTACTGATGGAGAGAGAACGTAGGAAATAGAATGGGGAGCGTGCTAATGTAAGATACCATTGTTCTGCTACTGTGATGTCAGATTTGGGGTGGGTCAGGGTTCACACTTGCTAAACAGACTTGTTTTATGCATGGTGGAAACCATTCCTTGAGATCATGGGAATGGCAAGCACACATACCTAAAGAACAGGCATGTAGGTGAAAGAACAAGTGAGGGGAACACAGGCAGAGTGAAAGATTGGAGGGTGGGGGGAAGCAAGCTCATTGGCTGGTAAAAGTTTCCCTGGGTAAATCAGCTGATTTGTCATCAGAACCCTGGTCTCTGGCTTTCTTCTCTGGCTTTTTTGTTATTCAAGCTCCAGTACCGGGGCTTGAACTTAAGACCTTACACTGTTACTTAGATTTTTGGATCAAGGCTGGTGTTCTGCCACTTAAGCCACAGCTATACTTCTGGGTTTTCTGCTCACTAGCTGGAGATAAGTGTCTGGCGGCATTTTCCTACTAGGTCTGTCTTTGAACCCTGAGCCTATAATCTCAGCTATTTGAATAGCTAGGATTATACGTATGAGCCATCAGAATCCAGTGGCTTTCTCCTCTTGGAAGAGTCTGATAGCCAGGCCCATTCTTTAAAAGACACCAGGAGCAGATCATATGACTATTGCCCAAGAGGCTTTTACTCCCCCTTCTTCCCCCCCCCAAAAAAAAAGCCCCACAGGACAGTTTCCATATCAACAAATCATTCTGTTGATCCTTCACAGTTATACAACAAAAATGATGTTTCTTTCCTGCCTTCCCTGAAAGGAAATACAAGGGTTTGGGAAGGTCAGACAGGTGTCACACTGGAGTCATGTAGGGCAGTACGTGGCAGTGATGAGCTTGAAGTCTGGTTCCCACCCACACGCTATCATGACTGTGGAAACCTGTTGCCCCGTCACTGTGTCTCTTAACATTCATCTTTCCTCTCTCCTTAGGGGGTGTCTCATCCTTTTTTCATCTGTCACATGTAAGGTCCCTGTTGGCTAGTTTTGCTTCTGTATTTTAATGGTTTGGACTAATTCCCACTTTATTTTTGTATTTATTTTAACACAATCACTTATAATGAGGCTAATGACATTTTGTCTCCATGGTGGTGCATTTTAATTTGGTCTTGGAAATGTCAACGCGATCAGGCAATTTGGTATCTCGGAAACACAAATCGTGGCAGGAACAATAGGGTCTTCTCTCCATCGTTCCATCTCTCTTGTTATCTTCTAGCTCCTGGGGCCACGCTGTCCCACTTGGCTGCTTCTCAATGCTGGCACGAGTGGAGATGTGCACAAAACATTGCCAAGACAAAAGGCGCCGTCTCCCTCAGCTCACTCTCTCTAACAACTGCAGTTACTACAATCATTCAGCCCTCAGTGCTGGAGTTCACTGTGTTATGCTAGGAGCCAGGCATCGTTTTCTGAATGACATCTTTACATCGATCTTTGCTTTTCATCCACCAGAGCTTTGGTTGGCATTTTGTCACAGTTGTTTTTAGCTTTCTAATTCTCTCCTTTATAATGGGGCTAACAAAGAGACAAAAAAAGTCTCTCAGACTTTCCTGCCTGAGCTGGCTTCAAATCATGATCCTCAGATCTCAACCTCCCAAGTAGCTAAGATATAGGCATAAGACACCAGTGCCTGGCTCAAACCTATATATATATATGAAAGGGCCAGATAGAAAATATTTTAGGAATTGTGGGTCTTCTATAGTTTCAATCTAATATTCTTTTTGCATATATTTTATTGTAATTAATAGAAGGGTTACATGATATTTGCCAGATAGAAGGTGCATTAATTAATATTCTTATTTTTTGATAAACTATTTAAAAATGTGGATAACATTCTTTGATCACAAGCTTTATTAGTTGCTAAGTACTCTTATATTGGGGTTTGTTTAGTGATAGCCTTCTGGGGAATTTGGATTGAGGTGTTTTTGTTAATTTTGTTTCAACATGGACCAAGAACACCATATTAGCTCAGTATGTGGGGCTCATCTCTGTAATCCTAGCCTCTTGGGAGGCAGGCTGAAATCAGAGGGTTGCAGTTCAAGGACAGCTAAGGCAGCGAAGTTCCTAAGGTCTCCATCTCACGAATTTCTCAGCCTGTAGCTGGATGCAGTGATGAGTGCCTGTCATTCCAAGCTGTCTGGATCTAAGATTGAAAGGATCACTATTCCAGGCCAGCTCAGGAAAGATAGGTGTGATGGCTCATACCAGCAATGACGAAATGGAGGTTCAGACATGTACCTGGACAGAAAGGCAGTCTCTTGTCTCAAAAATAATCACGAAAGAACAGAGACTGGAGGGATGGCTCTGTGGAAGACTGCTAGCCTCACACATGTGAGGATCTCAGGGCAAACTCTCAGTACTACTCCCATCCTTACCCCCACCACCAAGAAACAAAATACAGCACCAAATAATGGGCACAAATGCTGGGTACATTCTCTGACAACGGGAGTACATAATAGGCATTTGTGGGCTGACAATGGGCTATGTCCATGTAAATCCATCCAAAGTTGAAAATATTCCACCTACACGTTCAAAACTAGTAGCACCATTTTCTCTCCAGTCCCCCAATGATGTGGTCCATTGGGTTGTAGCACAACCACCACGGTCCATCGTGGGAGATGACCCAGCTGCCTGTGGCTAGCATCCACAATTCTAAGGATGGTTCCTGCTGAATGCCTTTCGATAGGACCCCAGAAGAAAGTCCAAAAGTTTTACGCAGAGGGCTGTGTCTAGCAAGTCTCCAGAGACACTGCTGATTTTAGCTTTGTGTAGGTGTGGGATATGGGGCTTCTTCCTGAGGAATTCTGCCATGTCCTGTTGGAGGCTCAACTTCTGGCATCTGCCTCTCCTTTCACCAGCTTTTCTTGCCCAGCACTTCCTGTAGCCTAATTTTTCTTGGCCTTGGGTGATAAATAGTAGCTGCAGAAGGGGACCACTTATCAGCTAACAATGACTGTGTTTGTCTTCTTTTCAGTACTTAGACTTGCTTCTTAGGAGACTTTTACTAATTATTATTATTATTAGTGTACGCTGATTGCATGAAGGGCTTTTTCTCTTGTATTTCACACATATATACGCACAGTCAGACTTGCTTCTTATAGGTACCTTATTATTATTAACATTATTATTGTTGTTATTGTACATTGATTGCACAAAGAGGTTTCACTATGCTAGTCTACACATGCATGGACTGATCAGAGTAGCTTCCTTCTTTCCCTCCTCTTCCCCTCCTCCCCATTTTTAGCAACTTTCAGTGGATTTCTTTATGTCAGGTGACTCAACCTTTCAGATCCAATTGGGGAAATTCCAAATATAACCCAGGTAGAACCAGTGTCTGGAGAATGGCTTCACATCAGCTTCAGTTTGGAAACTATCTTATCAATTTCTTTGTCAGCTTTTCCATGTAGTAGGAATACTTCATCTCTATGAAGCAGCAATAAGGGGACAGCATAATATATTTCACTTTTAATAAGGTGTTGCCAGTTGCACACACATGGTAGAGCAATTAGTGTCAGAAGCCTGTAAGGATTGGAATTGCTGGAGCTGAGTGTTTCCACACAGAAAGGATTTACAGATGAGATTGGAGAAACTAAGGGCACAATGCCTGGGGCAGGGGAGGAGATGGTGACCAGCTGTTTAAATCCACCGACTCTGCAGGGTTCCAGGGCTTCTTAAAGGGAGCCTTTGCCTTGTATTAGGATGCTGGTTTCTGAGGATGGGCAATGCTGATGGTTCCCAGTGATGTCCCAGGGCCAAGAAATGACTTGGCTCACTGATCCCATAGACCTGAATTTCAAACTCAACTGCCACCAAGGGTGACTCCACAGCTAACACATTTCTCTGACACTTGTGTTCTCTATCTGTCAAAATGACAGAGAAAAATCATCAGAGAACTTTTTTTATATTCTTAGTCCCTTCCATCAGGATTTTTAAAAATGTTTCCATTCCTCATTTCTACCCCTTTGATGTAAAAAAAGCACAGAAACTTTTTAGAAAATTAAATCCTGTGGATTTGAAACGAGAATTCCATCGTAGGAAGGTTAGTGTCCCTTAAATCCAGTCCAGAACCTTTATGCTTTTTCTTTACTTAAAAGGTGTGAACGGTGGCAGACAAGACAGGAATTCTAGACACACACACACACACACACACACACACACACACACACACACCATTGGACATGGGCCACAGGAAATCTTCTAAGAGGAGCAGTGGTCAAGATTTTTGATAGAACAAGGGACAATTGCTGAAGCCATAAAGTTCCAGACACATGGCCAAGTTTCCTACATTCATTGTGTCCCTGAGAGTTCTCTAGGCTGAGCCTGAGAAGGCAGAAGAGCTACAGGTGGGGCATCTCTGGTCCCAAACTCACAAAGCACAGCTGCTTTGCACACATGGTATACACATAAACCAAAGGTGACTTCAGACACTGTTTTAAGTCATCTGTGGCATGGAACAAAATTTGTACTCATTGAACAATTAGAAATCACAGATGACATTGTCTCAGATACCCATAGGGAGAATCTGGTGTTGTTTGATGTCATCCTCATTTTCTATTTCTATGTGACATCAGCACTCAATAACTATCAGATTTGTGAGTTCTGGATCAGAAATGCCTTATCTGTACTTCTGCCATGCATGGCTCAACCTGTGATACTATCCCAGGAGGGTCTGCCATATAATTTGGAAGAGAAACTCAACTTGAATCATCAGGGCATTCTTCTGGCCAGGGCAGCTGATAGCCTCCCTGCACCTGTCTGAATGGAATTTGAGGTATTGCTCTATGGCATAATTTCTCTCACTCTGCAGGTTTAAGAAAGCAGGTTTAGAGGTCAAAATAGCCCAGTTGGGGCATTGTAGGCATGGATACATAACAATTGAGAGTCTCTGAGTTCAAACTGGTACTACTGCCAACCCCTAAATCCTCTAGGTAATATCTGGTAGTAAGCTGTGTGCATGAAATGGGTGCTCGCTCTCTCCCTGTTTCCCCACCCCGTGTATGTGCTTGAGTGTATCCTGTTGCTTGAACTCAAAGCTTTGCACACTCCCTTGGCTTTATCATTCAAGGCTGGCACTTTACCATTTGAGCCACACCTCTACTTTTGTTAGTAACTCATTGAGTTGGGGCTCGAATCTACCCCTCTCATCTCCAGGAGACAGAATTTCTGCCTGTCCTTTCTTCTAGGACCCATTTTTGTTGGAAGTAGAGTGTTCCTCCATGTCAGATAGACAGTCTGAGCACTAGGGAATATAGGGGTGAACAGTGGAAAGGGAAGCTGGCCAAAAGGAATGGCTGGATGGAGAAGACAAGCCACAATATCTGGGGGTGGATGGGAGAGCAAGTTACACAAACGGAAGGCAGGAAGAAGCACCTTGATGAAGAGATTCCATTGTCGAAAAGTGAGGTGCAGAAGAACTCTGGCCTCTAGTGAAGGGGAGCTTGATTCCTGCGGGGCTGCAAAAATCTTGCCAAGGAATCCTATGACTTAATGGAAGGTATGCACAGGCTTCCAGAAGTCCCTGCTTCTGGTATTTTTTGAAACTATTCTCTTGTTCCATGTGACATGCATAGCCCTTGCTGTAATTTGGGGGCTGAGACAGAGGTGTAGAATGACTCTCCCCAGTGCTTCCTTACTGGGGTTGGGTGTGTTACAGTAGTAAAATTGCATTTGATTTTGTATCTCAGGGTTAATGTCACGAGAGGATCTCTACTTTTTGCTCCTATAACAAGACCAGCTTTAAGGAAGTCTAAACATCTTCTTCCAAACATTATTTCAAATGCTTGACATACCTACCATGTTTAAAGATTTGTAAGGACTGGTAGACTAATATAAAAAAGACATGTGCTTAATTGCTTTTGACCAGCAAAGCATAAACCGAGGCTATAGTTAATTAATTTTGAAAGTGTAACTAGGTGTCTATGTGTGTTTGGCTTTTACATATTGTACTCTGTGGAGGAAGAGGGGGGATTCCCCAGGAAAATATGCATGGGAGCTGAAAGACCTCTAAGTAAGAGGAGAGCTTATATTAAGCACCATCTCTTTTCCTCACTGTTTGGGGTTCACTCCAGGGGGAGGCTCAGATGGCTTCTCTCCTCCTAATACTGCCACCTCAAATACCCATTATCCTGTACATAGAGGCCCAATCGGCCAAGAACGCCCTGCTGGGTACTGGTCTTTGCAGGCCTTGTAACAACTCCCTATTTTGATACCCTCTTCCCCTCAGCCCTCTTTCTCACTTCAGTTAAGTCCCCTCTCAGGGTCTGTTCTTCAAATTCAAAAGTTTCTATTTTCACATCTCAATAATTGGCACTGTCTATCGCAAGTAACATGGAACTTCAACTTGCTGGGGTCAGGCAGATCTGAATTGAATGAAGGGAGTAGAAACTGGCTAGATGTAGAAGGAGGGCCTGCGTGGGGCTAATTCCTCTCCTCCAGGTACCTGCAGACTCAGAACAGGAGCTTGCTTTGGATCTGGCCAATGGGCACTTGGCTTTGTTCCCTGATCTCTTAATGGGAATCCTGCAGGGGAGGATGGGAAAGAATGAAGCTTCCTGTTTGATTCTCACTGCCATTCAAGGCTGGCCCTGGAGACCCAAGATAGACAAGCAGTGCCAAGAAAAGGCTTTATACCAGTGCAATGACAATGGAACAGTCAAATATACAAAAATACCCCCTGTTTTTAATAGCACAATGGTGGGGAGACAAGCTGACAGAAGCCAGGAACCTCCTGGTGATGGAACTAATTCATGTGTCTTTGTGCCTGGGCCTTAGGTACAATCTCTTTGGCCTGAGACTGCAGCTGCAGGCCTGGCTCCTCCCAGTTGTGTGTTGATACTAAGACAGAAGAAGAATGAATGTTTGACATTTCCTGTTATACTCACACTTAGAGCTCTACCATTTGAGCCACCCTTCCAGCCTACCTTCTTTTTTCCCAATTAATTGGAGACAAAACTTGGGAATGAAATTAGTCCCTTGACAAAATTTTTTTTTCTGCTAGTCATGTTGATCATTTATTTTTGTAAAAAAGTTTTGTACCTATTGTAAAAAAAAACCCACAAAAATTCCAAACCAGATGAATTCTAAAGCCAACTCCACCCCTCAAAAAACACTCTACCAACAATAAAATGAAATACGACCTGTTTCTAAGTTGCTCATATGTGGCAGGTGTTTGGATCTTCTTCAAGGATGCCAGATATTTATCATCACTGAAATCCAACAAAAGTCTGCCTCCAGGACATGGGTGAACTTTGGGTGTGATTTGGAGAGAACTTCAGAAGTCCAAACCACTGTCTCCCCTTCAGGCTCTAGAAAGGTCAAAACAATGAATTTCCATAGAGATCAGAGGAGTTCCCCACATACCACCTACCAAGTGAGAGGAAGGCAGAGGGTCATTGAAATAGCCAGCCCCACATATATTTCTAATTTGGGAAGGCAACTCATGTTAAATGTGTCATATTAAGGTACAGGAAAATTTTATGCAAAGCTATCACTTCTTTTTCCTTTCCCTTTTGTTTTGTTTGTTTGTTTGTTTTTTTCCCCAAACCCAAGGCTTGAACTCAGTGCCTGAGCTTTGTCCCTGAGCTGAGCCTCTGTGCTCAAGGTTAGCACTCTGCCATATGAGCCACAGCCCCACTTCTGGCTTGTTCTGTCTCAAGGAGTTTCCCGCCTGAGCTGACTTCAAACCATGATCGTCAGATCTCAGCTTCCTGTGTAGTTAGGATCACAGGTGTCAGCCACCAGCACCCAGCTTCTCTCCTACTTGGAGGAAAGTTTGTGTTCCAGCTGACCCCATTCTTGCCTCTGCCCTTCTTGGGCTGGCCTCTTGGAAGCCATCCATGTTCCCTAAAGCTTTTCTCCTTAGTGTTCACCAAAGGCTACTTGGCTCCTCATTGAAAAAGAGTTGGCATTTGGAAGGAGGCAGGTGTTTCAGAGGAACATCTGCTCACCATCTTTGCCCACACAGAGTGATGTGGTGTCGACATGTCTGAGATCACATGCTGGTGCTCTTGTTTTCCAGCATAGACCTTCAGGACGCTGTACCTAATTTACTCATCTGTGAGGCCCCAGTGATGCTGCTTTCTATCATATGGAGTTCTCTTGAAACAAAATTTTGTCTTTGCTCAATACCTTTGGGGGACTGACTCTAGGATCCTTGCAGATATTAGTCACATATAATATAAACAGTATAAAATATAACTTGCATAAATATAATCCTACTTACATATAATGCAGGTACATCCTCTCATGTACTTTAAGCCACTTCTAGATTTCTCATATTGCCTAATACAGTGTAAATGCTTATTATACTTATTATACTGTATTGTTTGGAAAATAATGACATACCATCATAACAACTGCACAGCATAGAAAGAAGACACCAGGCGAATGATGTATGAGACCAGACTAGCGTGTGCCCACACCTCATTCCCTTTTGCAAGATTCAGCAAAGGGCTCGGAGTATCACAAATGCAAGTTTTGGGTGTTTTTTTTAACTTTCTGGGATTAATTATTATTTTTTCTGAATGTTTTGGTTACTTGTTGGCATTTATTCTATTTTAGAACAAGTCAGAACCCAGAACTTCCAGAATTATGCAAGGCAATATCCTCTCCCTTTTCTTCCCTCGATTTTTCTCTCTACC
The DNA here is from genome assembly GCF_031878675.1 of Megascapheus bottae. Classification (NCBI taxonomy): domain Eukaryota; kingdom Metazoa; phylum Chordata; class Mammalia; order Rodentia; family Geomyidae; genus Megascapheus; species Megascapheus bottae. The sequence continues at coordinate 18,703,852 of NC_143535.1, forward strand.
CCCGTCCCACTCTCCTTTCCACCTTCTCTTCCCCTCATCTGTCTCCTTTTCTGTCTTATTCTGTCCCTGGCTCCTCCACCTTGGGCTCCAGTGTTGTCTCTGCTTCATCTCTGGGCACTATAAATGAAGAAGTTCAGCTTTTCTTGCAGGCTCTGGAAGAGGTACAAATAGAGAATGCATGGAATGTGCAGAGGTGAGGCAAGGTGAAGCACTGGTGCATTCTGGATTGTGACTTCTGAACCAGCTCCCTGCAGAGTTCACGAACCCAGTCTGAGGCCTTTGGGACCGATGAGAGCCTGGTAGTTATGTCTGCCCTATGGCCTGCTCTGTACTTTTTCTCCTTCTCCAGGGATCAGAGATGTTGCTTTGGCCCAGTCCTGTACAGCCTGGCTGGTAATTTATACAGCTGTAGCCAGTGTTTCCTTTTAAGTTGACAAAAGCAGAGGACAGAGCCTGGGAGACCCTCTGACCCCAGGCCTAATTCCACAAAAATTTCAGGCAATGTACAGCACGCTGCTCCTTGAAGTGCTTGCAATGGAGAAATGCTCCTTAATTTGCCAAGACTCAGAGGTGACCCAGGTTTAATAAAGAGGATTAATGGATTTGAGCTAAAGGTCCTGGCTGTCCTTCTAAGACAGTTTGCAGACTTTTACTTTGTTCCTTTTCTTTTGGGAAATAGCCCAGACTGCCTACTTTAAAGGGACCCATTTCCTTCCCCAGATGAGACCAGGTGGCCAGGCTTCTGTCTTGAGGTGTACAGGAGCAAAAACATAAGACTCAGGGCTGACATCAAAATAACAAAACATATAATCTTATAGTCTCTGATCTCACTCATCTAAGAAATACTTTGGTAATAATAAAAATACCAAAATACTTAGATATATTTTTTAACAAAGCAATTCTGTATTTTATCTGAATTTTTAGTCTTAAAGACAATCACAAGGGGGAATTTAATGTTTTTAAGAGATGAGATAGGTGTTGGAGATGCGGGGTGAGGGGGTTGTCAACCTGGACCCTAGTAGCTCATCCCTGCAATCCTAGCTACACAGGAGACAAAGATCTGATGATGGTGGCTTTGAGGCCAACTCAGGCAACTGAGTCCCCTTATCTCAAATCAACTACTCAGAAAAAGCCAGAAGTGGTATTATGGCTTCTGTGGTAGAGTGCTAGCTGTGAACAAAAAAGCTCAGGGTATATTGAATTTATTTGTATTTGGATATTTGAAATTTGATAGGGAAGGGGGGAAAACCAAGACGGGTGGGGGGTGTGGGGGGAGGGTAATGGGTACCAAGACATGTGAAAGGGTATCAATGTATGTGAATTAATGCACCTTCTATCTGGCAAATATCATGTAACCCTTTTACTAATTACAATAAAAAAAATATGGAAAGAAAAAAAAACAAAAAAGCTCAGGGACAGCACTCAGGCCCCACAATTGGTGAGTGCACACACACGCACCCCCCACATTCCAAAGAAATGGGGGGTTGTGGTCAGGAACAGTGGTGCATTCCTTTAATCTTAGCTCCTCAGGAGGCAGAGTTTGGGAGGTTTGCAATTTGCGGCTAGCCCAAGCTAAAACTTAGCAAGAGTTCATTTTTAATAATCTGGGCATGGTGGTGTACATTTGTAATATTACCTATCTCAGGAGATACAGATAAGAGGATAAAAATCCAGGCCAGCTCTGGCCAAAAGCTACACACACACACACACACACACACACACACACACACACTCACCTCTTTGAAAAATTGGTCAAAGCAACATGTAACAATAGAGAATTAGTGAAATAATTCAACTCATGCAAAGGAATATATTATTACTAAGAAAGGGCTGTAAGAACTATTTCTTTGCATAGAAATATACCTAGAAGATTGCAAAGTGTGCAATCCAACTTTTTTTTTATTTGCCAGTCCTGGGTTTGAACTCAGGGCCTGAACACTGCCCTTGGACTTTCTCAAGGCTAGCACTCTACTACTTGAACCACAGCACCACTTCCAGCTTTTTCTATGTATGTGGTACTGAGGAATCAAATCCAGATCTTTGTGCATGGTAGGCAAGCACTCTACTACTAGGACAAATTCCCGGCCCTGACAACTCATTTTTCTAAGGAAAATAAAAAGGTTTCTGCGTGTATGCGGATGAGGGGAGTGCACTCGTATCACTGAGTAAGGTTCAGTATAACTTTACTTAGATCCTTGGTTTGATTTGTCTTTACTTCCTAATGAGCTCTACAATTATTTGTTACTGTGTTCAACAGAAGAGACCTGAGTTGGGGGTTTCCAGACAGGGTGCTGGTGTGTGCCCCATCCCTCCTGAGTCAGGGTGTGGCTCCAGCCTCACGGAGGCCTACATCCTACACTAGATATTCCTACTCTTAAACTGGAAGTACACTCAGGCTGGTGGGCTGGGAGGAAGAAGGGGGATGGGACTGGTCAAGGAAGGAGGAAGTGGCCTCTAGGTTGGCAAGCCCCAGGCCATATTGTCACACTTATCCTTACTGCTCACACGCAGGTGTGTTCTGTTGAAGACTTTTGAAGGAAGAGGGGCCCTTGTTCTGAGTGAAACTCAGTTACTGGCCCCCAAAGTGGTCCACCCTAGCGGAAGTGAGTACTTGGTGGAACCCTGCACTTGCCTGGGGTCGTTCTGATGCTTCATTCTGTGGACCGTTCTCATCTGAGTTCCTCCTGTCCTGTCTTACAAGAGTCCCTCAAGTATGACGCTGCCACAACCTAAGGAAACTGATGTATTAGACCATTCTGCCATCTAATAGACCCCCACACATAGCCGTTTTCTTTCCATTTGCATTAGCCACTAAGTGCTTACGCGCTTTTCCCTTTCTATTAATCCAAAGTTTTAGTAAGCACTGACTTTGGAGTTTTTCAGCAATGATTGTCTAACTAGCATCTCTCTTCCATTAACAGCAGGATTACTTTCCATTTTCTCCTCTGATAGTTAGACTCCATTGTCTCCAACTTAATTCTGCAGCCCTAGGATGTGTTTTCTTCTCTAATGAGTCCTCCGCACGCATGCTGCTAGGTCTTAGCTTGCCATCGAAACTAGAGCAAATAGGGGGCTCGATCTTCCTGTCAAGTTGTTCCTCCTTCTGCTTTTAACATGCTAGCTATGATCAAGATTAGAAGAAGAGTGCGAAACCCATTTCACATAGGTTAGCCTAGAGAGGAGGCACAAATCCCCTGCCCCAGCTCCCAGAAAGCCCTCAGTATAGGGATATATTTGTGAGGCAACTCCACTTCCAGAGTGGAGTGGAAGCCCCAACGATACTACTGTTCCCCACCCAGAGCTGATTGCTGCCTTGGTGACTTGGCTGAATCTCCTCCCAGCTTCCACCCTCCTCCTTTCCCCTGGTGACTCTTCAGTCTGCAGAATGGACCAGACTAGGGTATATCCTGTATCAGGACAGGGAAAGTGTATCCAGTGATGTCATGGTTTCCTCACGATGCTTTCTGTGGGTGAGATCCCTGATGGCTCTGATGGATTTAGAGATTTTAATTGTCTCACCTTTTACCTCACTTTCTGCCCTGCTTACCCCAGACTGCTCTGAGTTCTAATCATGGGATAAAGCTGGCCCAGAGATCTCAGGATAGAAATGGGTCATCAGTGAGAAATGCACAAGTTCTGCTCTAATTAGTTCTGATTTGCATCGCTGATCTCATTTCTACCCTCTGGCATATCTGTTCTATAAGCCTTGAATTGTAAATGTGCAGGCTTCTCCCTGCTCCTTCTTCCTCATTCTATCCACAGGGATTATTCTAGGAATTCCAAGGGCACCATAACATAATATGCAGAAACTCAACTAATTTAAATAAAATGGTGCAGTGTATGTACTTGACCTGAACACATCCTCCTACAGCCTTTATATCACCTCTAGTGGCCCGACGACACCTGATACAACTAATGGGAATTCAGATAAATGGCACCCTGGATTCTTTGGGGAATACTGATAAGAAAAATAAATTAGCCAGTTTGTGTGCAGTACACTCTTCCTCTATATTTTCTATTTTATTTTTCCTTTATGGCTGGTACTCTACAATACAATAGCATTCTGAAGGTTTTGATAGAGGTTACCAGCTTATTTTTGTCTCGGATAAGAACATATTCTGTATAACAGTGTGTTGAGAAGCAACAGAGGAGGTAAGAGGTTGTTTAGGAGGTGGTGGTACAAAATAGAGGAAGAATGATGGAAGGAAGGGCTTTGGGGCATTACAGTGGAGTGTAGAGATGTTTCCTGGATTTACTATACTCTGGAAGTAGAGTGAGAGTTTTCTCCAGCTCTAAGGACTTTGGTTGAACAAACTATCTGAATGGGACATCTGGAGGGTGGGTGAGTGTAGAGGGCCTAGTAGCTCCTAAGTGGGTTCTAAATGCCTTCCAGATAAAGATTTGAGGAACAATATTAGAGATGACTCTGAGCTCTGAGGGAGTTCTGTTAGTGGTGAAAATTTGAGAATCTTCAGAACATTGATATCTGTTAAAATCATTAGTTTGAATATGATACTCAGGGAAATGCTGATAAGACAGCTCTTAGGAATCTCCTTGCAGGAGCAGAGGGGAAGGGTGACTCAGGACAAAAGCCTGTGAAAGAGCCATGTTGAGATAAGAAGAAAAAGAGTTATATAGCATAGATGAGAGAGATAAAAACCAAGGTATATTTCAGTAAGTGAAAGGATATATATATATATTATATATATATACATACATATACACACATTTCTACTGTAAAGGTGATACATAGAGAGGTTACAATTTTTTTATTTCCATATATTTTTATTGTAATGAAAGAAGGGTTACATTATATTCACTAGATACAAGGTGCATTACTTCACATACATTGATACCCTTTCTCATGTCTTGGTCCCCATTTCACTTCCCCCACCCCCGCCCCTCAACTTGTTTTCAAAAGCCATATAATGAGTGATTGTTGTCCTTAATGTACTATGTTATCTCTCATCTCTTTTGCTGTCCCTTGGCTATCTCATATTGTTACAGTATTTTACCTTGTTATCTGATATATTGTATAGCTGCGTATTAGGTTACAATTTCTTAAATCAGGTAATAAATACATTTCTTTTTGAATAGTGTCATCTCTCGCCTTCCTCTCTCCCAGTGTTCCCTCTGGTTTCCACCCACGAGTCATATAGTTCATTTTCAACATAGTGTTGAATGAATGACACTGCTGTATTTGTTCTCCCTTTCTCTGTGCCCCCCCCAAAACAGATAAATTAACAAGCATGACAAAATGTAAAGAAAACAATATTAGCAATAGAGATAGAGAAAAAAATCTCATTTATATTTCTTACAGTTTATTTTGATAAATATTATCTTGAAGGATCATATATATATATATATATATATGGCTATTGAGCTTTTGTATTCTTCTAAGAATATCCTTCTTTGGTCTCACTCTGTGTGAATGTCTAGACACCTGTATAATTTCTAATGTCCCAGTGTATTTTTTGTCTTTTATCATGTAGTGTGTTTATTTATAGATTTATAGTCATTTTCTAGTTAACCACAGATGAGGGAATCCATGAAACCTACATTTCTTTTGGGTCTGGCTTAGTTTGAGGAAAGTAGAAAAGAGACCTTGAGAACACTAGCTATGGTAATATTGGTAATCTTAACTGGAGTAACTGCACAAAGTAAGTTGAATAAATACATGAATGGAGGTGTAAAGAAATAGAAAAACAGAGCAGGTTTTCATCAGTTGTGGTAATGCTCTACAAAATTCATTATGTACATTTAGTAGTAACTAAGCCCTCGTTTCTCCTAGGAAATTCAGAGTTCAGTTCCTAAAAGATTCTGATCATTCATTGTGTTCTGTGTGTTTCTGTATAAAGCTACCTGTATTATGTGGTCGATCCATTAACTTTAAATTCACACTCTATAACCCTAGAAGATGTCTTTACTTTCTTCATAAGACACACCGCTGGCTCTTCATTCTTAGGAATCCTCAACATGTGGGAACCATTTTAAACACTGCAGTTACTGATGAAAAAAATTAGGAAAAATATGGCAACAACTCAACCACAAACAGGATCCTTATCAAGAGCACAATAGGTGAAACAAATAGACCCAAACAAACCCCTTGGATTTCAGCAAGGAATGTGAACACAAGTGCCTCAAGCATTTTGCTGCTCTATCTACAAGAAACCAAGAAAGCTCTGTAGGGATACAAATAATTTTTAGCAAGCAGATACACTTGCACTTGTGAAACTTGTCAATAATGAAGAATGAATGTACCAATGCTACACATCATGGATAGGTGAAAGAAGCCTTTGTGCTATGAGTGATACAGCACTGAGTTCTTAGGGCCATGGGTCTTGATCCTGTAGAAGAAGAAACCTAATGGTATATAAAGGATAACCAGTCATAAAGACAATGCTGTGACATGAGGAGAAGAGGTGAAATCCATAGATTAGCAGCTCAAAGGATGACCTATGATGAGAGGGACAAGTATTGGCTCATTTAGGGCTTTAAAAATGTCCTCCTGGTTGGGTGCTAATGGTATAAGCCTATAATCTTAGCTATTTAGGAAGCTGAGATGTGAGGATCACAATTTGAAGTCAGTCCAGGCAGGGATGTCCACGAGACTTTTACCTCTAATTAAGCATGTGTTTATGGCACACACACACACACACACACACACACACACACACACACACAAGCTAAAAGTGGACGTGTGGCTCAGTTGGTAGAATACTAGTCTTGAGCCTAAAAAGCTCATCATTCAGGCCTTGTGTTCAAGCCTTAGGATCAGGACGAACAGAGAAAGTCCTCCTGTATGTTTTTGGGAAGTTTGATTCATACAAGTTTTGTGTAGCTCTTATAAAAATTAATTTCTAGGCACACATGTTGTGATTATTAATGTCCTAAACAGATTTTCTTGTTTCTTCACTTTATCATTGCTTATGGCTGCCATGGAGGAAAGCTATTGATTTTAGTATATTTCTTTTGTGTAAATCACTTTATTGAGGTCTTGGCAAGTATTAATATTTTTTAAATGAGCTATTGGCTTTATTTATTTATTTATACCAGTCCTGCATATTGAACGCAGGGCCTGGGCACTGTCCTTGAGCACTTTCTGGCTTTTTCTGAGTATGTGGTACAAGGAAATTGAACCCAGGGCTTCCTGCATGCGAGGTGAGCACTCTACCATTAGGCTACCCTCCAGGTCCCAGATATTTACATTTTAGGAAGCCAAATCAATTAGACTGTTAAATGTATCTCTTTTTCTTCTTTCAGTGTTTATTTAAACTTCTAGAACAGGATTGCTACATGTTTGCTACTTTTTGGTATCAATTCTGGGTGGGAATTTTAACTCAGACTTCAAGTTCTAAGATTTTCTTTGATTTTTTTTTTTGTGTGTGTGTGTGCTTCTTTTGGGGCTTGAACTCAGGTCTTAGGCACTGTGCTTGAGCTTTCTTACTCTAAGGCTAATTAGTGAGCCACAGTTCCTCTTCTAGCTTTTTTTTTTTTTTTGGTTGGAGATCTGAGTTTCTGGTATGACTTTCCTGGTTTGCTCAAAGCTAGAGGAACTCTACCACTTGAGCTATACCTTTGCTTCTGGTATTTTGCTGGTTAATTGATTTTAAGAGTCTCATATTCTTCTTCCTGGGATGGCTTCAAATTCCTACAATCAGAACTCAGTCTTCTGAGTAACTAGGATTATAGACTTGAGCCACTGGAACCTTGTTATTACTGTTTCTGGAATTATCTTCAATGTGTATTTAGTATGAGTCTTTATTCATTTTTTCTGTAAAACTATGATTTTTACTAAATTTCCTTTCTTCCTATTCGCTGAAAGCCTTCCACCTTCCCTTTCTCTCTTCTTTCTTTCATTTTCTTCCTTTCTCTCTCTCCTTGTTTCTCTTTTATTTCTAGATTTTTAAAAAGGCTGGTTAGTCATCTAACAGTAATTTTTCATGATTTTTCTCTGTGTGTTTTAATGTAATGACACATTGATACAACTTTCATCATTGAAATCGTATATAGTATGTGTAAACTCACCTTGGACATGCACAAAAATGTTTTAAGATCCTGTTGGTTTTATATTATTGTTGTTTAGAGTCATATGATTCAATAAAAGTGATCTAAAGTGTTTTTGCCTGTGCTTAAGTTCTGTAATCAGGTAGTGGTAGCCTTATTAAACGAACTCAAAATGCTTCCATTGTATTTTTCTACTTCTTCAATACTTTTGGACTTTCTGGTTTTCTTTCTCCACTCTTGGTGACAAGCCGAAGCCTGACATCATGTGTGCATGCACTTGCCAGCCCTGGCTTTGCATCTTAGGTGTTCCAGTTGCAACTAGTGATTCCATTTTCTTTCTTTCTTTCTGTTTTAAATGTAGAATGTTCTGTGTAAATGAGTGACAATATCAGTCATGGGCTTTGTCTTCATTGGACCATGCAGTTAAAGGCCCTTTCTTATTTTCTTTTCATAATATTTATCCCTTGTGATTTCCATTTTCCATTGCCATCCACATATAAATGTATTTATATTTATATGTAAATGTATTTACTGTCTATTCCTTTAGGCTATAGTAAACATCTACAACATCTTTGCCTAAGTATCTATTTACTTATGAATGTATATATACATATATGTGTGTGTGTATTCTTGCAACTGTGTACATACTATTTTTATCTATCTATCTATCTTGTCTTATCAATCATCTTTTTATCTATCACTCATCTATTAATGAATCATCTATCTGTCAGCCTATCAACCACCTATCTCTGGATGTATCGTATCTCAATCACTTATCATTAGTCATTGTATCATCTATACATGTCAATCATCTCACATGTATTATCATCATTTGTCTGTCTGTTGGTCTGTCTCTCTATCTGTTCACATAACTACCTACCTGTTCCATTTTGCCATTGCATGTCTATGCTCTCCTCTTTAAGTTCCTCATTCAATTTTTTGTTCATATTTTCTTTTACTTTAGGTGCTACAGGGAGGACTTGAACTTAGGGTCTTTTACTTCTGGTTAGAGAAGTTTTGGACCATTGCTTAGGCAGGATTTCAGGTGTGAGCCACTATGTCCAGCTTATGTTTTAAAGACTTTGAAATAACTTCTCACTAACTTCTTTACATTGGTTAGCCTTGAACTGTATCCTTTTATTTCCATCTCCTCCTCCTAAATAACTGGGATAAGAAATGTTGAGTTATAACTGCTAGGACTTACTGACAGTTTTTATTTGATTATTAATTTCTTTTTTATACATTAGAAAATGCATAAGGAATGTGTATATATGTATAAGAAATGTATATATAATATATAAGCAATGAACATATATATTATATAATGTATATTCCACATGTATATTATATAACCTATTATGTACCATACAATATGTAATACATATGATGTATAAAGAAGACATATATATTATGTATAATTATATATAATTTATATTAGTCTCAGTTTTTAAACACTTTAAATATATCTTCCACACATTTAATTGTCTGCTAATTCCATTATATCTCAGTGAATTCTTAATTTTAATATTCTCAAGCTAATAATCTTTGTGTAGCATTTGGAGCAGTGTTTAGGTAGTCATCTCCTACCTATTCCATTTTTTTTCTGTTGTATACTCAGTTTTACGATTTCAATTCCAGGTTTTAGTTTGTTTTGCGTCTATGTTTGCAGATGTATGAGTTAGATAACAAGTTTCATCTTCTCTGTAGGAGAAGCCAGTTTTTATAAGAGTATTGTCCAGCCTATTTATTTATGCTGCCATCTTTGTCGATGATTTTGTGGGTGGCAGGGAAAACACACTTTGCACAAAATCAGTCTCAGACAACAGTGAATAGGAGACAGTTGAATCAGAGGACCTGAAACCTTCTGACTTGCCTTCCCACATCACCCTACAATCATCCAGGCACTGCCCACACTCCCACAAATGATATCAGGTACTCAGCAGTGAAGGCCTTCTCAGTTTCCCAGAGATTTCCCCAGGTCTTGTGCTAATTCTGAATTCCCTGCCCGTGTCTCATGGCGGGGCACTTCAGTGTCAGTCTCACCTGCTGCTTTTGTGGTGCCTCTGATTCCTAGGATTGTTTTCTAGGTGCTATTGTACAGACTATACCATATAGACTTCCATTTGTGCCAACTCTTTCACAGGACACCCAGAGCCTAGTAAAGTTCTGACCACAGTTTCTCTTATCCCCTACAAATCCTGCCTTTATTGTTGTCATTAGTACTGGGATTTGAACTTAAGGCTTAAAATTTACTTAGCTTGCTTGATTGGCTACTGCTCCATCAGGTGGATTATTCCCTTAGCCCTACTTTTTGGCTGGATCACTGAAAGATGGACTCTTAACAGATTTTTCTGCTCTGGCTGTCTTCAAACCTCAATGTCAGCCTCCTGAGTAGGTATGATTATAGATGTGAGCCACCAGCACCCAGTTTAAGTCTCTATTTTTTGCTATCTCTAAAATATAAATCCTACCCACCTCCCACAGCCTTTCTAGTTGCTCCTCTCTCACCTGGAACAGATATTAACAGATATAGGTTTTATTTTGTGTAAAGGTGGAACCCTGTCATTTCACTTAACCCCCACCCCCTCTTCTATCTCTCTTACCAGCCTTAGGAAATTATAACTGTTTCTGAAAGATTACCTCAACATAGGCTCTAATACAGCATTTATTGTACTCACAGTTTATTTTCCACACTGGAATGGAACTTTTAAATAAACAATGTATTTTGACACGTGTTTTTTGGTAGATTTCTAAAAATAACTCCTCTGGATGGCCTGAATGTTTTTCCTCTTCACTAACTGAAATCTGTAGTCATTTACTGTTTTTTAACTTGTGGGAAGAAAGGTTGGGGATACAATGGAACAGATCTGGTGTCTAATGCTATGCCTTCTACCCTTTCCTGACTTCACGGTTCTGTTCCTTAACATGAGGTGATTTGCTTCCTATTCTCTGCAGATTCATCAGGTTCTAAGGTCACCGTGGTTAGGGTAAACTTTTCTGTGGAAGATGGAGCTTTATGCATTGTTTATAGAGAGGCTGTTTAATAGATGTTCAGGTAGCTTTATGCTGAAACACTGTCTTCAGATCTGTGCTATGACTTCCTATCCATGTGTGGTTCAACTGTGCAAAGATTTTCGGCATTGAAGAGCTACCTACTTGATGAAGTCTGATCTTCTGCCATCTACATATGTAGACACCTGACTGGAGCCCATATGTCTCCATGTGAATGTAAGCCCTTGTATTCTTGGTGCTGAGGCTAGGATTAAATGGAAAAACAATCTCAGCAGGACGCAATGATAAGACATATTATCAATACTTCCAGACTAAGCAAATAATTTAGGTCCAGATTACTCAATCACCTCACCCACATTATAGCAGCTATAGGTGAAGCTCTAAAGTATCCCAATGGCTTAAAAAGACAGGTACTTGCTTCTTAAATAGGGTATCACACAGGGAAAATTCTGGAATGGAAACAAAATCCTACATGATAGAATGTAATTATAAAATCTATCTCAACTTGGAGAGGGACTCTGTTCAGAGGGAAAGTGATCCACATGAGCGTCATAGATGACATGGATTGAACAATTGGCTTTGGGTAGCTGGAAAGGAGATGTTGTGCTACCCAGTGGATAAGTCCAATTCTCAGTGAAGCAGTAGGAACAGAACAGGAAAGCATGATGGTTTCTGAGACACATGAAGGAGAGGTGGGAGCAGCCAATCAGGACGCAGCATGCCAGTGGAAGCTCCTGAACCACACCAGTCCATGAGGATGAGAAAGAACACAGGGACCTAGTGAGCTGGCTCTCTGAGCTAGGGCTGAGTTCACTGAGCTCAGAAGATCAGATGGCACTGATGTGTGGTGATGATTCTCGAGGCCTGGTTCCATTCGAGGGTCTGTGAATGGAGGCTAGGAGCATGATCCAGACCTCAGTGTCACCTATGAAGTAAACACAGTGATAGTAACACCTGCTTTATAGGATGCATACAGCTCGACAGCATGAATGCTGAGCCAAAGAAGAACTCTATCTGGTGTTGAATAATGGCTGTACAAGCTTGAGCTGTAAATACCAGTGATGGGAACTGAGATCCAAAGAGCCAGTGCAGGACAGGGCAGGGTTCACTTGCATTCTTGACCTGAAGGGAAAGTCTGGAGCTTAGGGCACTGTGAATCTTGGGTCAGAATCCATGTAGATAACTTTTGACACTATTTTTTCTCTTTTCAAGTGTCAGCAACTTAAGAAGGCCGTTTGAAGAATGTCTGAAGGAGAAGTGGTATAAGGAAGGCAGGATTTAGAGTCAGTGGCTCTTCGAAGATCAGCCTAGACCATAGCAATGGGAATTCCTAGGAGGACTGTGACTGATTCAGTCAAGGATATGATGTAATTGGTGTGTGTGGGGGGGGTTGAATGCTTGTGTAGCATGCATGAAGACCCGGGTTCGATGCCTCAGTACCACGTAGATAGAAAAAAGCTGGAAGTGGTGCTGAGGCTCAAGTGGTAGAGCTCTAGCCTTGAGAAAGTCCAAGGACAGTGCTCAGGCCCTGAGCTCAAGCCCAGGACTGGCAAAAAAAAAAAAAAAAGAAAGAATTCCTTATGGGGTATTATTACAGGGCCCCGTTCACTACATCCACTGTGGTGCAGGGATATTCACAAGTACATGTGAGAATTGGTTGGCTTCCAAACCTATGGATAGTATTACAGTCACTGGAAAGGGTAGTGACAGGGTCATCTTTTGACAATGAGTGATTGTAGGATGTATTTAGTGTGCTGCCTTACCTCTGAGCTCTGGGTGATGTCTCCAGGAATATGTGAATTTCTGCAGGAACGGCTCAGCATACAGGCTGCAATCTTGACGGCTCGGACTCTTAGGGCTCTTTGTTGCCATCAGCGGGATAGCATGTAGACAGTGAAATGCTCAGGCGGTCAAGTCATCCTGCTTCAGTTTACTTTTTTTTTTTAATCTGTTTTAATCACAACTCAGCCTGACGTAAGAGCACAACTGTCCTTATGTTTGATGCCATGTGTTGGCTCACTGTTCTAGATGGAGTTGGCATTAATTACGGTGGTCCTGAATGCAGGCATCATACACAAGAATTAGTTGGGCGATACACGGGAAATAGGAACACCTGGGTTTTGGTCCAGCCTGCTGAATCAGCCTGTTAAGAATGGGGCTCACCTCTCAGCCTGGGTGAAATATAGGCTTATGGACCAGTTGAGCAAAACTGATTTGCTGTACACTTTCCATAGCCCAAGCCACTGTACTAAGCTCCAGGTAACTTTATGCATCCTTTAAAGTGACTCTTGTTATTATCTCTATTTCATGGATGTTTCTAAGCCCTAAAACGACCCGAAGCATAGTTAGATTAAGTGATTTGCCCAAGATAAGGACACTGCAAAGTGATTGCCTGAGATCAGGTAGGGTGTTATGACTTCTTTCACCTTAGGTCGAGATTTCATGTGCCACAAGCCCCTGAGGGAGTTCCTTAAAGAGCAGACATACAGAGTAAAACACATGAAAAATGGCTACAGCATCTATTTTGAAGGACTTCAAGCTCCAGAACTGAAGGCCAGGGAGAAGCATATGTTCAATGAGGAAACATGCAATTGAAATGTCAAAATAGTACATCAAATGGAAACACGGGGCAGCAATTATTATTATATTTTTAGTTTGTCTAGAGTTCAACTCTCAATGGTCTTTTGAAAAGAATTAAATGCTGTATTCCAGGTATGGACAGCTCTGTCATTTGTTTTATATACCTGGTAGAAGAAAGGTAACTTGGGGGCTGGGAGTTTGACCTAGAGGAAGAGTACCTGCCTAGCATGCATGAAGGCCTGGGTTCGATTCCTCCATACCACATACGTAGAAAAATATCTACAAGTGGTGATGTGGCTCAAATGGTAGAACTCTAGCCTTGAGAAAAGTCCAAGGACAGTGATTAGGCCCTGAGATCAAGCCCCACAACTAGCAAAACAAAAACAAAAACAAAAAAACCCCACAAAACATGACAACAGGTAGCTTGGAAGGAAATCTATTCATTTACCACAGGCAAGGATTTCCCTTAAGAATTCCAAGTGGCACTTTTGTGGTTGGGGAAAGTGAGGATGTTGTGGTGTGATCCTCTTCCTCATGCACCACAAACAAATGGCATTGTTCTGGCAATGAGTCACAAGCAGTGCTTTATTTTCCAAATTCAGGCTTTGGAGACCCTTGTTCAGATCACAAACTCGTCTTCACCAAATGGGCATCCAGGTGCCAGGGGCACACACCTGTAATCCAAGCTACTCAGGAGGCTGTGAAGGCAGTTCAAAGTCAGCCCGGGCATAAAAATCTGTGAGAGTCCTATCTCCAATGAACCATCAGAAAACTAGAGTAGTGAAATGGCACTATGGCTCAAATGACAGAGCAGTAGCTTTGAGATGAAGAGATCAGGGACAGTGCCCAGGCCCCGAGTTCAAGCCCCCCAAAATAATAAAGTAAAAGGGAGAAATGGAAGGAGATGGCCATGTAAGATGACTGCTTCCTCCCTCCTTTTGTCCTCTCCAACTTCTCAAATCCCAGGTGTTCTCCAGGTGAACTCTGGGTTCTGCCCCTTCACCTGGACCCACCAAACCCCAGCAGATTTGCCCCCTTTCCAATAAAGGCAACCCAAATGAAATCTATAATTCTCATTACTAATTCCACTTAATTAGTCACAAGCCAGCAGCCAAATTGGCTTTCTCATAATTATCAGATAAGCAGTAAGCACATCTCATAGATTATAATTAACACTACTTAATTAAAATCTAATATACATACACCCTTTCCTCAAAATATATCTAATTGAGCTCATAACAGCAGCATATAAAAAATGCTTTTTGGTTCCCTTACCATAGGCTTCAAATTCTATGTTCTTTTCAGTTAGTGGCCCTGAGAAAACTAAGGGTGAATTGTACATAATTTTGCTGATTTATTCATTCAGAAAGTTACAATTTTCTTCCACAAGAGACTAAAGACAGTCTGAGGCCTTTTTTTCTCTTTTGAAGCATCTTCCCCAAACTGAAAAACAAAAACCAACATCTGACCCACAATCACCACACAGATGGCAATACCAGCTTCACAAGAGGGAAACTTCAGCTCCCAGTTTAAATTTCTTTACCTTCCTCTCACTGCGGACAGCGCTGAAAAAATTCCTGTCCAAACATTTCTCAGGGGAAGACAAGTGAGTGGCTAACAGACATCTGAAAAATTCTTCTTGTCACTAGTCGTCAGAGAAACACAAATCAAAACCCTGGTGAGAGAACACCTGTTCGAATGACTACACTCAACAAACAAATAAATATGCAGAAAATAACAAAAGTGAGGGAGGGTGCAGACAAATGAAGAACTCACACATTGTTGGTGGTGGAAATGTAAATCCACTCAACCATTCATGCTACTACTGGATACATGCACAAAGTAAATAAAATTAGTCAGTCCAAAAGATATGTATACTTCCTTTCTCATTTCAATCTCTCTCACAACACCCAAGAAATGGGGGTTAACCTATGTGTCCCATGGAGAAAGGAGTGGATAAATATGGTAGACAGATATAATAGAATATTATTCAGCCATGAGAAAAATGAATGACAAACCTGGAAGACCTTAAGTTCAATGTACTAAGTCAGGTACAGAAAGACAAATAGCACTTGTTCTCACTTATATGTTGAAGAGTATACTGTTGCTGTTTCTGTAGAATGGAGAGGGAACAGTGGTTATCCTTTGGTAAGGGAAGAACTCTGTGTGTGTGTGTGTGTGTGTGTGTGTGTGTGTGTGTGTGTGTGTGTGTGAGAGAGAGAGAGAGAGAGAGAGAGAGAGAGAGAGAGAGAGACAGAGAGACAGAGAGAGACAGAGAGACAGAGACAGAGAGACAGAGAGACAGAGACAGAGAGAGTATGTATTGCAGATAGGGAAAAGGGGAAAGGCAGGGGACCAACAGGTATAAAGGCGTAGTGAATGTATACCATTTTCTGTTATATGGCACAGAAGGATGACTGTGTTTGCAGTTAATTAATAGGATTTTGAATGTTCCCTGCACAAAGCAATGATAAATGTTTGAAGTAATAGATGTATCAATCACCTTAATCAGATCTAATGACACTTCACTTATATCCACAAATTAAAATATCATACTGTATCCCATAAATGCAATTATTATGGGTCAATGAAAATATATAAAATAGATCTTGTCTTAATGTCTATCCTAAGAAATAAAAATAATCCCCCCCCAAACTCCCACCAACAATTCTAGCAAAAAGTTTTGAAAAACGAATGGACTCAAAGCCCTTTTGAAATTCTGAATGGCTGTGATAATGCATTTTCCACCCACTGCCTCTTCTGGCTGGTTGAAGATTCTAGACGGCTGATGTTATATTCCTAAGAGAGGCACTAGCTGTGATTAGAAGCCAGAGTGGTCCCCATCTTGAAAGTGCAAAGAATACTCTTTGTGAGGTTGCTAGATACTCATCCCTCAGAGAAGAGTTCAGAGACTAGGTTAAAGGGAACCAAAGACGTTTGTGATTTTATGTTCTTTAAGAGCTAGTGCAATACCAAACAGAAGGCGTGGAGCCCCCTTCGTATGCTGAAGACAGCAGCAGAAGAAAACAGTGGGAAGAACAGCTGGAATAGAAGAAATAGAATTGGCTGAACTTAAGCATCCTCTAGATTGTCCCAGCAGCCCTGCTGCTCTTATAATTGACCTTTCATTTGCCAACCATAGAGAGAGTTATGCAAAGAATTGCTGTGTATTTCCTGAGGACGCTCTTAGGAATCAGAGCGGACTGACACTTGTGGCTTTTTTTGCCCTCTGCTAGGCATCTAATCTAGTGCTAGCAATTGGAGAGAAATCAACAAAGGGATTCTGCATTGGTACTGTAGATTACAAATTGGCATGTTCATTTCAGGAAGATGATGTTGTGCTTTTTAAAAATATTCAGAATGTAAAATACTGAGTAGGGAAGCGAGCTAACGGTGGTGTGGTCCAGGCCTAACCACCCTGGTTACTTTCCCTCACACCCTGCTGGGTCTTCTTCATGGTACTCCATTTTCTGTAGTTCGTGTACAACATCTGTACTCCTGTAAACAGAAGAACTAAGATTACTTTGTTCATTAAGTTATGGGTGAGTGTGCAGTCCTTACACATCCACAGGATTTCTAGTGTAAATGTATATAAGTGACCATATATTTTTTTCTCCTTCCCTCCCTCCCTCCTTCCTTCCTTCTTTCCTTCCTCCCTCCTTCCCTCCCTCCCTCTCTTTTCTCTTTCTTTCTTTCTTTCTTTCTTTCTTTCTTTCTTTCTTTCTTTCTTTCTCTCTCTCTCTCTCTCTCTCTCTCTTTCTCTTCCTCTCTTTCTTTCTTTCTCTCTTTCTTTCTTTCTCTCTCTCTCTCTCTTTCTTTCTTTCTTTCTTTTGTTGGTCCTGGGGCTAGAATTAGGACTTGGGTGCTAACCCTTTGCCTCTTTATGCTCAAAGCTAGCAAGCACTCTACCACTTGAGCCACAGTGCTGGCTTTTACTGATGGTAATAAGAGATAAGAGACTCAATGGCTGGCTTGGAACTGAAATCTCAGATCTCAGGTAGCTAGGATTATAGGCATGAGCCACCAGTTTCCTGGCTTAGTGCCCAATGTATTTCTGTCAAATGAATGAATGAATGAATGAATGGATGTTCCATGGATTTTTTGCAACTGAAAAAACCCCCACAAAAGTTATCAATAGTAATTGCTACCTGAGGAAAATTATTTGAAAGAGTGATTGTGGATTGGGTACATTTTTATTACTATTATGTTTTGCCTGTGAAGTCTATTTTGGATCAAGGGAAAATAGACATTCAACATCAGCTTGGAAAGTCTGCTATAATTTGATTTTGGTCTTTCTCTTGTCTCTCTACCTATTTCTGTATATTCTAGTCAATCCATTGGACCTGTGGATCAATCTCTAACAGCTTTAAGAGGCTTTGGGGAAAGAATTAGATGTTGAGCTGTTCATCTATTTCCAAGGGAGGTTAAGCTATTTGGAGAGACTGGCCTATGTGGGTATTTGGCCCAAATGCCATTTCTTTCCATGGATATAAGTTTCTTGTTTACTTTGCTAGGTGAGTTGGGTCATAGCATCTGTGTAAGTATGGGGGTGGGTGGGGGGAGCTCTGCTTGAGCCATCCGCTTGCAGGTGGTACTTGGGAACGTTTGAGGCATCTGGTCTTTCATCCACTTTCTACTTCCAGGGAACTTTCCCAAGAAACACAACTTTTCTTCACCCACCTTTGTAGCATCTTCACCCTAGGAACTAATAGTATACCCTGCTCCTCCCACTCCTCTTTCCCAGACAGGACATTTTGATTTCAATATCTTCGCTGGAAATGGTTTCATTCTGTCTAAAGGATCTCAGGGGAGACAGTTTAGCCCGTTCTTTTGACTGGAGCTGACATGGCCACCTCATCCACCATCAATGCTGGCCTTTCTATAATACTCTGGGGTTTGTATAAATTATATTTTCGAAGGTTAAGGGTAGATTTCAGCAGTCAACTCTCTTGCCGATGTCTCTGTTATTTTGTCAACTTAGGGGAAACAGTTGAAGCTGATAGGTACAGGAGAGAATGGAAATTCCTCCATCAGCCAAAATCTCTGTGACTGTGCAATCTGTACTATTGCAAACATGAATTTCTTCTGTCACTGCAGTGTACAAAGAGGACTCTGTCTGATGCTTCTGCTTCAGAAAGTCTGTGAACACAGGCTAGCTGTTGTGAGTTTGCCTTTCTATCTGTGTTGTTTAATGCAAGAGAGAGGGGAAAAAAGAGAGGAGGGAGTATGTTTGGAGGAAGACAAAGGGGAAAGGTGTGGAGGGTGAACAAAACACTTCCTTCTTCTGAGAATGAATAGCTGGATTGAAATGTTGGCAATGTTGGCATTCTGTGTGTGTGTGTGTGTGTTGTATGCATCTCTGTGTGTATATTTCGGTTGGTCTTTATCTATTTTTTTGGTGCCAGTACTGCGGTGTGAACTCAGGGCCTAGGTGCTGTCCCTTAGTTTTTGTTTTTGTTTTTTTTCCTACAGACTGATGCTCTACATTTGAGTTGTATTTCCACTTTTGGCTGTTTGATGGTTAATTGGAGATAAGAGTTTTATAGACTTTCTTGTCCATCCTGGCATCAAACTTCAAATCCTCAGCTCTCAG
Organism: Megascapheus bottae; assembly: GCF_031878675.1. Classification (NCBI taxonomy): domain Eukaryota; kingdom Metazoa; phylum Chordata; class Mammalia; order Rodentia; family Geomyidae; genus Megascapheus; species Megascapheus bottae. The sequence continues at coordinate 18,723,044 of NC_143535.1, forward strand.
CCTTCTGAGTATCTAGGATTAAAAGTGTGAGCCACTGGCACCTGGTGACATTCTCTTGGATGCAGTACAAAGTGGAACCAAGCATGATAAAATAAATGACAAAATGCAAACAAACCCACAGTCGTGTAACAATGATTTTATTAAAAATATACTAACATGCTTGCCAAAATGTTCCCATAGAAGCTGCAGTAACTGGGTAAGTGAGAACAGCCGGATCAAAGTGGTTTCTGGACTGAGGAGTAAAGGCAGCCTGTCTCAGGGAACATCAGAGGCTTTGCAGGTAGAGAGGGAGAAGATACCTGTACTCCTGGCAGCATTGACTGTTTGGCACAAGCATTCCATACCACAGATATGACGAAAGAGGAATCTTAATACCCTGTTGGTGGGAATGTATATTGGTGCAACCATCATGGAAAGCAGTTTTGAGATTCCTCAGAAAAACTACATAGTATAAACACAAAACTGCTTTGTGGCTCAGCAACTCTACTCCTAGGCATTTATCCAATAGAACACAAACAAGGCCACATTAAAGTTACCAGCAAACCATATTCATTGCAGTATTATTGACCATAGGCAAGATATAGAATCAGCACAGATGCCCTTCAATGGATAATAAATAAAGAAAATGCGAAATATACATACATAATGGAATTCTACTCATTCCTTAGAAAGAATGGTATCATACCATTCATAAGGAATGGAAAGGCTTGGGAAACATTATATTAAATGCAATAAGCCAGAGGCCTTTATCTATAGCAATAGTCTTAAATAGAATCAAGTGTTCAGAGGGAAATGTACCCTTTATCTGACTTATATAACTGTAACCCCTATGTATGTCACCATTATAATAAGAGTAAAAATGAAAACAACAACAACAACAAACTAAACAGGATTACAATCTGACATTTATCCAAAAGATTCAGGATTCAGTAAAGTCATCAGCATATCCATGTTCATTGCTGCATCATTTACCACAGAGGGCAAAGTTACAGAAACAACCCAAATGACATTCAATGGACAAATGGATCAAGAATAGGCTACATATCTATCTATCTATCTATCTATCTATCTATCTATCTATCTATCTATCTAGATGCACATATATACATGTATGTATATATTTCCAGGAAACTGGGGAGAGAGGAGAGAGAGAGAGAGAGAGAGAGAGAGAGAGAGAGAGAGAGAGAGAGAGAGAGAGAGAGAGAGAGAGAGAATGCCAAAATGAAGGTTTTCGCCTCCTACATTGGAGACGCTTCCCTTCCTCCCCCCCTCACCGTATTTCTTCCACCAGCTCCTGCCTTCTGTCCTGTGGTGCAGAGAATGAGTCTGAAAAAGAGGTTTCGGGCTGAGTTTCATAGGCAACCAGAGTATATAGAGTCCTCAGGTGTTGACAACCTACTGGCTTTGTTACTTTGATGTCTTGAAAGGGATTTACGGTTATAAGGATTTGTGATTGCTCCAGGAGCAGAGTTCAGCTGCATAGATAGAAACATCTCCAACTCCGGAGTTCTTATAGATTGCAGTATGAAATTAGAATTAAAAATTAAAAACTATCTTTAGGTCATTCCTCTCACTCCCCACCCCTGCTGCATCTGTCATCAAATGCTATCATGTCAATCTCCCGAACATTTGGGGTGTTTCAACCACTTCTTACCCACAGTAACCCTTTTGGTTCAGCTCCTCCTTATCCCTGGCCTTATTCAGGTCAGCAGTAAGCAACTGTCCATCATTACTTAGCTGTGGCTTTCCTGGAATGAGGAGCCAGTTGGCTTTTGCCTTGCTTGTCATCCTTCAAGATGCCTGGCCACCTCTAGGTTAAAACATACATCCCAGTGCATAGCACTGACATCTGGCCTCTGCCCCCTGCATTTATCATCAGCTTCCCCATCTGCTCCCCCACAACCTATAAACACTTTAGACTGAATCTGTTCTAGTTCCCCCCATATAGTACAATCATCTCCATCTTCATGGGTTACCAATGAATATTTTTCCTTCCCTTCACGTTTCTAGGAGTCCACCTTTCTAGAAATAAGTGTGTGTGTGTGTGTGTGTGTGTGTGTGTGTGTGTGTGTGTGTGTGTGTGTTTTCCCCACTCTTCTGGACTTCATGGAGGAAATTTTGTTTCTGTGTCTCTATGGCATTCTCTGGTCTCATCGGTCTTTATAGAACTACCTACTCTATTTCTAATTTTTCCCTTCTCATGAGTCTCTAATCTCTTAGAGCATAATTATGCCCACCTAGAACTTTTAATGATAATGGGATGGTGATTAATAGTAGCGCTCACAATTTTTAAGTGAATAACATCTTTAGATGATTATTTTAGAACTAGATAGATATTGCTGAATGCTGGTGCCTCATGCCTGCAGTCCTGGCTACCTGGAAAACTGAGAAGCTCATTGAAGGCAACACACACAAGAAGTCCCATATACGAAGACTCATATGTCCAATTAACCACGTAAAAGTTAGAAGTAGAGTTCTAACTCAAATAGTAGAGTGCCAGCTTTGAACAAAAATGCCAAGGAGCAGCAAGCAGGCCCTGACTTCAAGCCAGTGTTGGCGCAAAAGTAGACAAACCAAACTAAATGGGTCGATATGATGGAAGGAGAGAAAACTAGAACACTACACCCTATCCTAAAATTCTGAACTGGATTCAGTGGCTAATCTAGGAGACTAAATATTTATGTCTGGATCTTGGAACAATGAAAATCCTCAAAGAATATTAAACTATCAGTTACACAATCAGCATGACTATTATAATGAGACAGAAATTAATTACTTATTTTTTTTTATTATCTTTAAGTAGTTGTATAAAGGGGTTTCAATTCAACATGACAATTTATAAGCACAATATATCTTGATCAATGTCATATTTCTATCATTATTCCCAGTCTCTCCCAACCCCACCCCTCACCCCAATTTCCATGATTCCATGTTTAGAGATATACATTGAATATTATTACTGCATTCAACCACCATTCCTTTCTTCATTTGTCTCCAATTAGTTACTGGGCAAAATTAGATAAAATAAATTAAAACCAGTGGAGGAGGGAAGCAGAGTGTAAAAATATGTGAATGGAAGCTGCTGCTCTGTGCCATAGACTCTCTTTTGATTTTTAGTGAATTAGTATTACCTTTGTTTTTACTATTTCTCCTTCAGCCACTATTTGGTTTTCAATATTTCTCCTTTAGTGAGTGCCATCCACCCTACTTATAAATCTCAAGCCCCTGTAAAAGGCATGTCTGTATTGTGGATATTTGCTTTGTATACTTGCACCTCATCTTCTCCCTGTTCTACTGGCTGGATCCAGGCAGTTTTTAAGCAATCAGTCTCCACTTTAGATCCCTGCTCAGCCTGTGGATTTTGGACATTCCAGATGTAGTTACCTTTAAGGATGAGTCAGTAGATATGGCAAACAGAAGCACCCTTCTTAAATAGTTATGGAGTTCTGACCAATTCCTGGGGACCGAATGTGTGGTTTGGTGGGAAGACAATACGTATGACCCTCCAAAGGACTTCTCTTTCCATTTGGCTCTCCTCTGAATATCTTCTTTTTTTCTTTTTCCAGCAGAGATAAAATGTAAATTAACCTCATTCGCCAACCAGCCCTATCTTTCTTGTCTTTTGTTAAGGACATGACTTAGTGATCCAACTTTTTAAAGGCGTTGAAATCATTAGAAACTACAAATAAGACTAAAGTCAGCAAGCCTACTTAGCATCACGGTTTTGAAGTAAAATCGAATCAACTTTTTCTTGCAGTGACTTGGATGCTGCTAGGGAGAGCTAGCCTTCTTTAACAGACACAATGTACTATTATTTAGAGGGTCTCTCCTGTTCCACAGTGTGCCTTATCTGAGGGTCTTTAAAATTTGGGACTATTACTCCCTCAGTCTCCTCTTTTGACTCCTGGTGAGAAAGTCGAAGTTAAGATCCAGAAGTGATCCATCTTTCTCAAAGAATGATCTGGTACTCTAGCATCTGTATGCTGCCACGCTTGACCAGAGTGAAGGAGGTGCAGACACATTGAATGGACCTCTGTATGGTCCTTGGTCTCTGGGGTTAGCTATAGCTACTGTGTGAGGAGAAGAGCAGGTAGGGGTGGGGACAGGCACACAGTGCTGGGATAGGGCTGCTGGGAAGGTGGCTGCACACACAGCTTGTGGCTCTTTGTCATGGTGATTCCAGTATCCTTGTGCTCTGGGAGGATCTTTCCAATTGCCACAAGGTCAATTCATGTGTATTTTCAGCCCATCTTGGGTTTTTTGTTTGCCAGAAAACACTGGAGGATTAGTTCTCACAGATGAGGAGAATGAAAGGATTCCTTGCAGTTGGAAGACAAAACATAATTGCTCCAGGCTATTCCTGGATATAGGGACTATTTGGAGCTCTGCTGGCTGTCTCAGCATTAAAACTCAGCAAAATACCCTGCCAAGAAAGAATGATGTACCCCAGAGCGCTCCTATGACCTCCCAGAACAGTGCTTAGCAGAACAGAATGGCATCCGAAGACTGATATGGGTGGTGTCTGGATCATAACCATAAGGAGGTAGGCAGATTTGGTAGAAGACTTCTTCTTATTGGCCAGGTGGAGAGACTCTCAGAGATGCTGTTTCATGTGTATCCCCAGAATGCACTCATGTCTGACCTGGACCATGCTAGTAGTACGGCTTTCTCCATTGTCTCCTATTTCTTTGTAATCAGGGAAATATAATACAGGGGCATATGTGCCTATGGAAAAGCCATATGATGCCATCTGAAGTTTCACCCAGCCAAGGATTGGCTAGTATCTGTAGGAGATTTGATGATCAGTGATAAGACTTAAGTGCAGAAAAGAAAAGCAACTCAAAGATACTAAAAAATACTAAAAGAAAGTGTATTAATGGGTTCATTTGTCTTTTTGCCAGTAACCCCCCAAAAGAAAAAAAAAAAAACCAATCAAGTACGACTGAATTTCAATTTCCATTTCAGTTCCCATTCTTCACACCAAAGTATGAAGCGACACTCTTCTTTCTCTGTCCTCCACATCTCATGAGTCCTATCCATGATCTTAAAATCATCTATTTGATCCCAGCTCTACTTCAGGGCAATTGTGATGTCATGAAATAGTCTACTATACTTTCTCCAATCTTTCTGGCATAATCCTTTTGCTTCAGCTTTTAAGTTGATACAATATGCTGTGAAGATCCTGTCATTCAATCTTACTCCCTCTGCCTACCTCTCCCCCTCTCTGTCTCTAAAAAGCACATTTCAAAATTCAAGGCACACAATGGGATATTTGTATATTGGTGAAGTGTCTATTGATATCCCAGGGTCCCAGACAACCAGTTTCTCTCTCCCAGGAAATCAATGTCATCAGATTTCAAAATCCTTCCTCAAAACTTCTAATGACCACACAAATAAGTAGTTTCTTTCTCCCTTTTCCACAACAAATGATAATATATCATATTCTAGTTTTTCATCTTGCCCTTTTTAAGATTTTTTTTCATATATTTTTATTGTAATCAATGGAAGGGTTATATTACATTCACCAGATAGAAGGTGGCATTGCTTCATAAACATTGATACCCTTTCTCATGTCTTGGTCCCCATTTCCCTCTCCCCACCCCCACCCCTCATCTTGTTTCCCCTCCTTCCCTATCCTATTTCAAATAACCAAATAGGCATATATACAATATATCAGATAACAAGTGAAATACTGTAACAATATGAGATAACCAAGGGACAGCAAAAAAGATGAGAGATGACATAGTACATTAAGGAAAACAATCATTCATTATATGGCTTATGTTTCTATATCCTTTCATCTTGCCCTTTTATCTGGCAATATTTCTTGGAGATCATGTTAAGCAAATAAACATATGAAGCGCTTGTTCTCTGGACTTTACACATCCTTTTGACTGCTTCTCTGGTCCATTCCTTTTGTTTCCTGGAATCTTTTCAAGTTCTGACTTTAGTATCCCTTCTACTAGGAAGCATTCCCAAGTCTTGTCAACCTTCAGTGATCTCTCCCAATGCTGAGCCTGTTTGTATTTGTTTTCTGAGCTTCTATCTCTTGCCTTCATAGCTGTCTTGGGTCATAAGCTCTCAGACAGACTGTGATGTCTTCAAGGACAGAGTCTGTGTCTTATTCATTTTTGTAACTCTGACAGCACTGTACAGCTAATGGGAGGTATGGGGGGAGGGGTTGTCCATAGTAGGGCTGTTTTTGGTTTGTTAATTAAATCAACACTAGGGGAATCAGATCTATAGACTTGCTTGCTTGTCAGAGTCTCTGTCAGGTACCAGGTTTGTTTGATTGACCCTGAATGATCTCTCAAGATAACAAATAAATAAAATAAATAAATAACCCCTCTCAACCATCTCTGGGAATGCAAACGTGTGCTTGTCCTAAGCAAGGCATAAAGGGCAGCATTTCCATGCGTGCTTTTCTTCAACAGTTAGTTGCTCTTTGCGGTTTTTCCTCCAAAAGTCAGCCAATAGGAGGGCTCTGCCAAGGCACAAAGTGTAGAATAGAAAGATCAGTTCTCTCAGTCAGACATGCCCAAGGTCAAGTCTACTCTAAGATGACTGGCAGAATCTTGGCACTCCCTATTTTATGCATCCAGGATCCCAATGGCTCTTCAGAGCCATAGAGATAGAAGAACAAATGTCCCACCTTGCCAGCCCCTACACCTGTCCTCATTTCAAGTGCCATTTGCCAGGTTGTGTGTATGCATCAGTGGTGGAAGCACTCTATCACCCCAGAGAGCATGTGTACAACTTTATACTATGGCCAGCTCCCCCCTGGGGAACTTCTTCATTTTGAGATTGTTCTGAGATTAAGTAAATAATTCCACATCAGCCTAATTAATTCTAATTGACTCATTAGTTCCGTCTTAGAGTTCATTCTCCAGGGAATTGTGGCCAAAGGCTGTGAAGACTATTTTGTGTGTGTGCGTGTGTGTGTGTGTGTGTGTGTGTGTGTGTCGGGGTGGGGGGAGTATAACTCATGTTATTTTTTTTCATGTTAAGATTTTAATTAAAAATAATGTGTTGAATTTCTGGGAGTCTTAGTCCAGATTCTTAGAGTGACCAGGCCCTGACAAGGATTGCCTCTTAAGTTAATTCCTGTGCAATTTCAAATAGCTTGCTGCAATGTACTAATGTGGCGGCTAGAATAATAGAGCGGGTGGTAGGGGTTGGTTATTGACTAGAGAGAAGAGAGATGATTGTGGCTGAGATAGTTCAAGGAGACTGCCACTGTGGCATCTTAGTTGAAAAACAACTGGTGGATAAACAGGGGTAGATGGAAGTAAGGAGAGAAAGAGAGACATGTCAGGTAGCAGGGCAAGGAGATTCCACAGAGGCCTGAGGTTTCTCCAGTGGCCCTGGGAGAAACAGGTCAGCTGGATGGCAGCTCTGTGTTGGGGGTTAGGGCACTGTTAGTGTCACAAAGGTAAAGATACTTATGACATACTTTATACCTAATTGCAAAACAGGAGCCCCAGAGATTCCAAATACAAACTAAGGAAAAACAAAACAAAACAAACAGATATGAATTACTTATTTGCGAAAGTGATAGGAAAGCTTATTGGGAAAAGAATTTATTTTCCATAGACTGAAAGTAAATCTTTTCTAACTGTTCCCAGACTTAGGAACACTTAGTTCCAACTCAGGGCCTTATTCTTGCTTTACAACTTGAGCCATACCTCTAGCTTCAGACATTAGTTACCTGGATTTGATCAGCACGTGCTGTATATTTGCACTAGAATGTCAGACTGTACCCCTAAAAATGGGTACAATAATTGAGCATCAATCATTTTTAAGAGAGATGGCTATATTAACTATCCCAATTTGATTGTTGTGCACTATATAAATATATCTGATTATGACACTATACCCCTATAAACTTATACAATTAAAACACGTTAAAAGGCAGTTGGATTCAGACTATGAGTATGGCGTGACTTAAGCAATGTAAAACTTGTGAACTCTTTTCAGTGGAGAGCTACAATAATCAGAGTAATTGGGAGAGGCAAACAGGTGACAGTCTATGGCCAGAACAGAAGTGGATGAGGTTGGAATAGGACAGAGGTGGATGGTAAGAAATAAGGTTGAAAGCATTTGCATAAGTAACATCTCATGATTTGTCAGCAAGGTAGATAGGAAAGTACAAATGTTTCTGAGAGAAGTAGCACTTGAGTAATATACTGAAGAGGATTTGAGATGGTCAGATTCTTATACTCAGAGAGAATTTTCAGCCAGTCAGCTCTGCCTGAGACGCCAGGTTGAGTCAGTAGGTCTCTATAAAGGGGCATACCTCACTTTCAGATATTCAAGGCCATTCTATCTCCCTCCTCTGGGAAGATGCTTCTCTTCCCTTGTACTGAAGTTCAGGAAATTAATTCTGTAATCTCCGCTGCTCTCACCTGCTAAGCAGAGTTGCTGAGGAAATGACCTTCATTTCACTTGTGCTCTTTACCTCAGCCCCAAAGGAGGGGCCACAGCTGATTTGAATACGCAGAGGAAGGGGTTGGCAGTCTGGTGGGTGTTCCCATGGACACCTTTCAAGAGTCTGCCTTGAACTCTTGCATATCTCATAAAGAGCAGTATTTCTTATGTCAAAGTGTTTGGAAGGACTCTAGGCCATATGTGTTGATTTATATTCTAATCTCGTTTGTCTTGGACATTTTCCCCAAGTTTTGCCCTCGTCTGTTTTAGAGCTCCTTCTTTCTGTCGAGGCTAAATCCTGGAAAGCTTGGGAGCTCTGGTCACAGCTAATAGCAACAACAGGTTTCCTGAGCTGCCCTAAGGAAGGTCTAAATCAGGAAATGTGGGACTATTTGCTCTTTCTACATATTGAGTTTTGCTCCCCCTTCCATCTTTTTTTTCTGCATTTAGCACGCATATTTGGGTGGTACTGCCTTCCACATGACCATGGAGAGAGTGGTGGCAGGGGTGGCAGGGTGCAAGACGGTATGAAGAGGTTCCCAAATACTTCCCAGGATGCCCTGGATTCCTATAGAGCCAATGAACAGAAGGTGTGGCACATACACAAGTCATTGACAAATCAGCACACAGGAAGCAATATGGGAGGGGCCCTGCAGACTACAGCCCCTTTTGAAGAGGATTCCACTGGACTCCCAACTCCGTATCTCTTTTACAGAGTTTTTACTCTACTTTTACTTTCAATCAACTTGCTGTTTACTTTTAGAGGAATAAAAAGGCATAAGAAGTCTTACATGCTGCCATCAGTGAAAGGCAAGGGAACCTCCCCAATTTTGTCAATTTTTTGAAAACTTTCCTTCCTTTCAAACCACAATGCAAAAATGAAGCCAGTCTTTTTGCCCTAACATAGTCTTTACTGAGAGAATTTTCTCTGTGCCAGGTACTAGCAGCTTTAGCTGGGAGCCTCAGGGGTTGAATGCCATTCCTGCTGTGGAAATGAGAAACTAAAGCTTGGCCAGATCAAATTGCCAAGACCCCAGAGAAAGCAGCAGGAGGAAAGATTGCAGATCTTTCACTAAATTAAAAATTGACACCATTACATTACAACACTACAATTTTTCCCCTCCCACACTTCCCAGCATTCACATTCAGATTTGTGTAGCAGATATGACTTTTACTTTTTTGTTAGATCTAACTTTTATTCAGTTTGGGAAATGATAGGACACAAATGACCAATGAAGTTGTACAGTATGAATTAATAGTATAAAAGAAAAAGACTCAAAAGCAGAGATATTGGCTGATTCATAGCCCTGCCATGTAGGGCAGATGGCATTAAATGAGTCCTCTTGTCTCTTGGCTTGGGTACTGAGAACAGCACCACTTGATGAGCTTTATGAAGCACCTGCCGTGACTTGAGGTGGGAGTTTGATTTGTTCTTAATTCTTCTTTAATCTTTTCCTTTATATTTTTTCATGTTTTTAATCTTAAGGAGATATTTTCCACTGTAAATCTTGATTATAATTATTCATAATCAATATTGTAGATGTCTAATATATAGCTGCTAGTATAATGTGTTATGATAAATACACAAATCCATACAATTTCTTCTTATAGAACATGCTTGTTGTTTTGAAAACACCTGATTAGCAAAATCAGGTGTAGACAACTTACAGGATGTCTAAAAATACTATGAAAATTGCCATCCATAATAGGAATTCTAAATTTTGATCTTGAAAGAGATGTGTAAGTATGAGAACTGTTACTTTTGTTCTTTTCATTTCTTTCTAGTGCTGTAAATTGAACTGAAGTTCTTGTTCAACTTTTTTACTCAAGGATGGCACTACCACTTGAACCACAGATCCACTTTTGGCTTTTTGCCAAAACTGGAGATAAAAATAAATAATAAAATAATTTGGAGATAAATCTCTCGGATTAATCTACCCAGGCTGGCTTCAAACCATGGTCCTGATCTCAGCCTAAATACCTAGGATTACACAAGTGCAGTATAGGAGCCTAGCAGAGAACTATGAATATTCTAGCAAACTATGAATATTCTAAGTAAAGCCCAAGGCTGAGCCGACAATGTACTTCAATAAAATCACTGTCTCACAATGCACTTAGAGTCATATTTGAGTATCCCCAGTGCTTTAAAACATCGCCAAAGACAGAACATATTAATTTATAGTTCACAAACTTTCGAGATCATAGCAGGTGCCACAACTTAATTATTCCTGAGTATTTGGTGGGGGTGGGGGTGTGGAAGGGATATGAAAACAAAAACAAAGACAAAAACAGCAGTACTTGGCTTTGTTTTTGTACACTAAAATACATGTAAACATATATTAAAAATAGTAAACAAAGTTCTAGAAAATGCCAGAAACCTTTAAAGCAATGGGATTCCCATTTTTTCCTCCACAGTGCACATAGGATTCAAGGGGCTTTAATGCTCCTTGGGAAGTCCTGATGTTATCTATTGCTCCTCACAGAGAGCTACCCAGAGTCAGTCTACTTGCCCTTCTACCCTAATTCTTACTTAGCCTTCTTGCTGTAATCTAAGTTCCTAAACCTGAGGTATTAGTTTGTATCACTGAGATTAATCTTAGGTTAATATTACATAGGAAGATGTGTAATTTTTGTACTTTCTCCGAATATAGGAAAAAGTATCAATAGGTAGAATTTGTACAAGGATGAGTTTAAAATCTTTGGCCTGGTATGGAGTATTTTGTTAATTTAAACTAAAAAAAAATGTCTTGGGTTTCACTTTTCCTTAACATGATCATTTACTTCAACAGGAAAAGTTTCCTTACTTGGGGCTGGGAGTTTGGCCTAGTGGTAGAGTGCTTGCTAGCATGCACGAAGACCCTGGTTTGATTCCTTGGTACCACGTGTACAGAAAAATCCGGAAGTGGTGCTGTGGCTCAAGTAGTAGAGCCCTCGTCTTGAGAAAGCCCAAGGGCAGTGTTCATGCCCTGAGTTCAAGCCCCAAGACTGTTAAAAAAAATTCTTACTTTCTTATATTTGCATCCACTGAAACACAGTGGATGCTTTTTAATGCTCATAATATTCTTTCATTCACTAAAGCTTAATTATTTTGAATTCCAATGGATCATTCCTTTTCTGTTGCTGCCTGCCCTTTTGGGGGCAATGTATAAAAACAAAGTCACTGCCAAATCCAATCAGGGAGCTTTCTCTCTTTCTGTTTGATTAAAACAAAATATCTAGTTCACTTTTGCATATGATTATAAGTGTCTAATTTTTTCCATATAATTATACAGTTTTCTAAATTATGTACTGAAAATATTATCATATATCTATTACTTAATCCTGAGGCCTTTGTCAAGAGTGATATATAGTCGACAATTATATCTGATGCTGTATTTCTGGAATTTCTATTCTGTTGGTCTATATGCCTGTTCCACAGGCATACTTTAGCTTTGTCATGAGTTTTGATATCAGGAAATATGAGATCTCCACTTCAATGAGGCTGGTTTTGCCTATTTTGGGGTTTCTTAACTTAGTTTCCATATGAATTTTAGGTTGTATTTTCTTTCTCTATTTCTACTAAAATGCCATTGGGATTTTGTGGTTTTGCATTGAATCTTCAACTGCTTTGGATAGTACTAACATCTCAACAATTTAAAATCTTGCAGTCCATATGCATGGGATGCCTTTCCACTTATGTCTTCTTTAATTTCTTTCAGAAACATTTTACTATTATCAGTGTATAAATTCTTTGCATCATTGGATTGAGTTTATTTCTAAGTGTTTATTTTCACAAATGGATCTGTGTTTTTTCCGAATTTCTTTTACAATTGCCCATTCTAGTGTCCATAAATACAATCAAATCTTGCGTGCTGACTTTGAATGATGCAACTGAATTCATTGACTAAGTATTCTGTGGAACTGTATGAGTTTTCCACATATATGATTGTATGATCGGGCTGGGATGTAGCTCAGTGGCAAAGCGCTTGCTTAGCAAGTGCAATATCCTGGGTTGGATCCCCAGGGCCAAAAAAAAGAAAAGACAAAAAAATACAGTTAAAAAAATCCAACAAAAACAAAAGATTGTATTATCTACTCACGAAGGTAATTTAACTTGCACTGCAATTTGAACGTTTTTAACTTCTTTTTCTTCCTGAATTGCTCTAGCTACAACTTCTAATACTGCTTGGAGCAGAAGTGGTAAAAGGGAGCATCTTTCTTTTGTTCCTGATCTTAGAGGAAATGTTTTTACAACCGGGAATAATTTTAGATTCAGGTTCATCACTTACGATGGTTATCATATTGAGGAGTTTCCTTCTAGTTTGCTGAGTATTTTCTTCTTGAAAGAGTGTTACAATGTGTCAAATGTTTTTCCAGCTCCTTGGAGATGCTCATTTCCCTCCACATTCCATAAATTATGATATAGTGCATTGATCTAGTTTCATGTAATGAACCTTTCTTGCATTCCAGGAATAAATCTCATATGGTCATGGTGTATCATCATTTAAATATGTCATTATGCCTTGTACTTGCTTTATTCATTGGAGGTTAATATTCATAAAGGACTCAGTCTATAAATCCCTTCTCTCAAAGCATCTTTGTCTTGGTTGGGTATCAAAAGAGTTCTGTTCTGACAGAGTGAGCTAGGAAACATTCCTTTTGTTTCAGTTTTTGGCAGATGCCAAAGTAGATTAGTATTAGTTCTTTAAGTCACCACCAGATCCTTATCTTTTCTTTGTTGGAAGATTTTTTTTTAAATTGCAAAGATGATATACAGAGAGGTTACATTTGCATAAGGCAAATATTGATTACATTTCTTTTTCAACAGAGTCATCTCTTCCCTTATTTTCCTAAAGGTTTTTCCCTGCCAGTCCCCCTCCCAGGCCAAGTTATATAATTAATTTGTGAAATAGTGTCTAGTTAATATCACTGCTGAATTAGTTCACCCTTTGTCTAACCATTGTTTGCTTCTCCTACCCCTCCCCCAATTAGATAACGTATACACAAAACAAAGGCTACAGGAAAAAAAAACTGGGATAAAATGGGAAAAAACAGAAAAAAGAATCAAGAAAAGTAAAATAAAAATCACAGTTGTTTATGGTGCTCATATATATACATATATGTGCATATATGTATATACAAACTTTATATACATGATATATATGTATATAAATATGATTCTAAGAAATGTGTAGCACTATCCTACTGTCCTGCTTTTATTTTGATTTTCTCTCTTTCAACTTTTTAAACATAGTTAAACATTTTTAAAAGTTATTTATTTTTAAATTTCTTATTTTCTTTTTTATTGTAATTAATAGAACCGTTACATTATAGTCACCATACAGAGGTGCATTACTTCACAAGCATCGCTACCCTTTCTCATGTTTTTGTCCCCCCTTTCCTCCTCCCACCCCCTCCCCTCACCTTGTTTTCCCCCTTCTCCATCCTATTTCAAATAAACAAACATATATATATATATAATATATCAGATAACAAGGTAAGATACTGTAACAATATGAGATAACCAAGGACAGCACAAGAGATGAGAAATATCATTAAGAACATTAAGAACAACAGGAATTGAGAATCATTTTCTACTAAGGGTCATATTTATAGATATTTATTGGCTAATTAATGTCACTGAGTCTATGCAAAATTTACTACAAGCTACACACAATTATTTCAGTTTGTACTATAGGAGGTTAAGACCTCCTCATGATTCAAAGTCAGCCTAGGCCGAGAAGTTGAGAACCTCTGTTTCAAATTAACTAGCTAATCCCTCAGCCAGAGGTGTAGCTGAAGTAGTAGAGTACCAGCTGTAAGTAAGCAAGCTAATTTCGAACATGATTTAGTTCAGACCTCAAAACTGGCAAAAAATGATACTAGTACAGGCAGACAGTTTCAGACAGCCAAGCAGAAGTACACATGTCTGTTTTTTTTTTTTTTTCAGTTCTTTCTGTTTTAAAGAGGGAACTCTTGATTTTCCTCAATTTTTTCTCTATTGATTTATTATATTTTTCTTCCAGATGATAGTATCCTCATATTCTTTTACTAGTATCCTTAAAACTGTCGTTAGATTGTTGAATTGAGATCTTCCTTTTTTCTTTTACCTTCTTTTTCTTTTCTTTCTTTCCTTTTTTTTTTTTTTTTTTTTTTTTTTGCCAGTGTTGGGCTTTGAAGTCAGAACCTCATGTTTGCTAGGTAATTGCTGTAGTGCTGAGGTACACAACAGCCCTATTTATCGTGATTAGTTTTATTTCCTGCCTGGGCATTTTCCCCGACTAGGAATCTCCTATTTTTTTGCTTCCCAACATAGCTAAGATGACAGGCTCCTGTTATCACACCCGCCTTCTTTCACTGAGATGAAATCTTACAACCCTTTATGCCAGGAAAGGCCCGGAACTATAATCCTCTGGTGTTAGCCTAATTTGTAGCTAAAATTGTAGGCTGGAGCCAAAAAACCTGGCTAAAAGACTTTAAAAAAATATAAAGTGTTTATCACTCTTAATTTCCTGTATTGCTAGTAGCATGTTTTTGCTTCATCCTGTGCAGTTCAATCTTTCATTTCCTATGTGTTTGCCTAAGATATTTTATAATGTTACTTGCATTTCTTTTTGTATGTTTGAGTGCATTGTTTAATTTTGGAGTTTTGTGAGTTTTCAGCATCCCTTCTTTTACTGATTTCTAGTTCCCTTCTGTAGTCACATGCAATATGACTTCACTCATAAAATTATTATGTCTTGTTTGTTCCCTGTTGTATAAAATATACCTTAGGTGATGGAGAATCTTTCAAGTGAACTTAAGAGGAATGCATATTCTGCTGTGGTGGGTGGAGCACTCTGTGTCTCTGTTAGTCTACAGGTTTGTCCAGTTCTTTTATTTTCTGTTTATCTTCAGTTTGATTTTTTTACCCATTATTGAAACTAGAGCATTAAAATCCTCCTCTCTTTAGTTCTCTCCTGTGTACTTATATTTGGAATCTTAGATATCGAATGTATGTATATACTTACAACTGTCATAACCATTTGGTGAGCTGATTCTTTTACAAACATATAGCATCATTCTTTGTCTCCTGTGGCACTTTTAACTCAAAATCCAATTTGGTCTGCAATTCATATATTCACCATTGCACTTTCTTTATTATTTTTTTGTATAAAATATCTTTTCCCCATATGATCTCCCATTCAAATTATACATGTTTGTAAATCTAAAATGCATTTCTTATAGATTGCAACTACTTGAATATAATCTTTTAATCTATTCTTCCTCTCTATGTTTTTATCATTGGACAATATGATGTCTAGTAGTATGTCTCTGCATACCTACCCTGGGTGTAAAAGTATGAGGAAAGACAGGTACTGATGTATCTCCCTTGTAATCTTGGCTACTCAGAAGGGTATGATCTGAAGACTACGGTTCAAAGTCAGCCAAGGCAGGAAAAGTCTGTGATGGTCTGATCTCTAATTAATCACCAAAAAGGCAGAAGTGTTGGGACATGATAAAGCATCCAGGGGAGGGCTTTCAATAAAGAATATCTTACCTCAATGTGGGTAAAATCCACTTAAGTTGTTGGAATCTCTGATAGGAAAAAAATAGATTCTCTCTCTCTCTCTCTCTCTCTCTCTCTTTCTCTCTCTCTCCCTCTCTTTCCATTTACCTTCTTGTTTTGATTCTCCACCACCTTTGTGATTTTCCTTATTTATAGGTTATTTTAATTCTTCCTTATAATATTTAAAGCTATTACTTAAAATTCTTTCCTCTTTGGTGATAGTTTCTGGGAATCATTTTATTCCTTTGATGAGGTCATGCTTTTCTCAGTTTTCTTTTTTAATTTTCTCTTGGGATTTTTTTTTTTTTTGGAAAATTAGGCAAACACCTCTTCTCTCCCCTCCCTCATTTCCCTCCTTTTCTTCCTCTCCTGAAACTCTTCTTTTCCTGCCCTTTGAAATCAGAACTTTAGGTGCTTCAGGCTTCAAACTTTAGGAGTATGCAGCAAGTCTCAGTCATTCAATCTTAGACTGAAATTGCACCATCAGAACTGTAGTTCTGAGGTTGTTAGACTTGTTCTGAGCTACACTACAGGGGTCCAAGGTATCTAGTTTACAGATGGCCCACACAGGGCCTCTCAGCCTCTTAATCACATGACCCAATTCTCATAATAATTCCTCTCTCACCCATCTATGTGTCTACTGTATTTTCTCTGTGGTTGCCATAGAGATTACATAATACCTTAACGATGCAGAAGTATGTGTTAAATTCATTCTACCATAACTTAAATCACATATATAAACAGTACAATTTTAAGCTCTCTCAGCCTACTTTATGTTACTGAGGTCACAAAATTACATCTTTCTGTATTATGTGCCCTTAATATAGATTTATAGTTATTTTTATGCTTTTCCTTGTTCAAATCTTATGTAAGAATTGGAATTTTATAAGCTAAAATTACCTTAAGGATTTTTTTTAAAGTTTTGTCTGTATTTACCTTTTTTGAGGAATTTAAAGCTTTATAATCTTCATATAATTTTTTGAATTATTCTCTAGCATCCTTCCTCTGCTTTCAAGGGTTTTCCTGAACATTTCTTCTGAAGCAAGTATAATGGTAATGAGCTACCTCTGCCTTTGCTTACCTAGAATGCCTTTTATTTTTTCATGTATTTTCATTGTAATTAATAGAAGGGTTACATTATATTCACCAGATAGAAGGTGCATTAATTCACATACATTGATACCCTTTCTCATGTCTTGGTCGCCATTTCCCTCCCCACACCCCCACGCCTCATCTTGTTTTCCCGCCTTCCCTATCCAATTTCAAATAACCAAATACAAATATATCCAATATATCAGATAATAAAGTGAGATACTGTAATGATATGAGATAACCAACGGACAGCAAAAGAGATGAGAGATAACATAGTACATTAAGGACAACAATCACTCATTATATGGCTTTTCTATATCCTAGAAGTCCTTTCACTTTATTGTAAAAGTGATGTATAGAAGGGCTACAGGTACATAAGGTAATGTATACATTTCTTTTTTTCCCTTTCCTTTGCTCTTTTTGCCAGTGCCAGGGCTTGAATTCAGGGCCTTGACACTGCCCTTGGGCTTTCTCAAGGCTAGAGCTCTACCACTTGAATCAGTGCACCACTCCCAGTCTTTTCTAGATATGTGATATTGAGAATTGCATACTTGGCAAGCACCCTACCACTAGGTCAAACTCCCTGCCCCAACCAGTACATTTCTTTTGGAACTGTGTTGCCTCTTCTCTCATTTTCTCCCACTTTCTCTCCCCTAGAACCCCCTTTCCCCCAAGTTTCCAGTGTTGAACTGGTCCACTATTAGGCCCACGTTTTTAGTAGGACTATAAGTCAAATAAACTTATATACAAGACATAGGGTACCAAAATCAGAAACAGTGACTACAGGGAATAAGCCAGAGAGGGGGGAACACATGAGAGACAAAAGAAACAGCTACACATAGTAACACACACACACACACACACACACACACACACACACACAAAAGCAACACAACAATAAAATCCTCTTGTTCAATTATTGTACTATTGTGGCAATCATTTCGATTAGCATCATTTTATATGGTCATATGCTCATAACTATTAGGCTATAAATTATGAATCTCTCATAGGACTATATTAATTATTACAAATGAGAGAAACCATAGAGACTATCTTTCTTTGGGTCTGGTTTACTTCACTTCATACGATTTTGTCCTAGTCTTTCCATTTCTTTGTGAATAGGGCAATGTCATTTTTTGATGGAAGCATACAATTCCATTATATATAAATATAGATATATCTAATTATTTTGATCTATTCTTCTATAATTATTTTGATCTATTCTTCTATAATTATTTTGATCTATTCTTCATCTGGGTTGATTACGTATTTAGCTATGGTAAATAATGCTGCAATGAACATAGTTGTGCTGGTAGCTTTAGTATGACCTTGTTTGAGATCATTTGAGTAAATGTCCAGGAGCAGGATTACTGGGTCATATAGAGCTCTTTGTTTAGTCTTTTGAAGATCCTTCATACTGCTTTCCAGAGTGGCTAAATAAGTTTACATTCTCACCAGATTGCAGGAGCATTCTCTTTTTACCACATCCCTGCCTGCATCTGCTATTATTAGTTTCCTTGGTAGTGGCCATTCTAAATGGGCTGTGGTGGAATCTCAGTGTAGTTTTGATTTGCAGTTCTTTTATGGCCAGAGCTGCTGAATATTTCTCCATGTGTCTGTTGGCCATTCTTTTTTTCCTCTCCAGAAAAGCTTCTTTTTAGCCCATTTATTAATGGGTGGTTGTATTTCTTTGAGGATTTGTTTTGGAAGGGTTTCCCATGCTCCTGGATTTGGAGAACTGACATCAAGAAAATGGTAATATTGCCAAAAGCTATCTACAAGTTCAGTACAATAACCATTGCTATCCCAACAACAATTCTTTAATGAAAAAGAAACAAAAAACTCCTATGGAATCATAGGAGACCCCAAATAACAACAACAACAACTATTTTTAGCAAGATGAACAGTGTTGGAGGAGTATCAATACCAAATTTCAAACTCTGTAAGGACATAGTTACAAAAACAGCTTGGTACTGGCACATGAACAGGCCCAAGGACCAATGGAATAGAACTGAAGACATGGAAATGATTTCATAGACCTGTGGCCATCTAACCTTTGATGCAGGAACCAAATCATCAGATGGAAGAAAGGCAGCCGCTTCAACAAATTTTGCTGGCAAAATTGGCTGTACACGTGTGGAAAACTGAAGTTAGATCCTTATATATTGCCCTACACCGGAATCAATTCCAAATGGATCAAAAATTTTGAAGTAAGAACAGAAAATATTACAAGAAGAGAGAAGGGAAACATGAGGGCTCACTGGTGCAGGTCAAAACTTCTATATAAAGATCTAGAAACACAACAAATCAAAGAAAGGCTGGATAAATGGGATTTCATTAAACTGCAGAGCTTCTGCATGGCAAAGGACATAGCTAGCAAAATAAATGGAAAGCCCACAGATTGGGATAAGATCTTCACTAGCTATACAAGGGCATCATATCAAAAATATACTTAGAGCTCAAAAATTAAACTCCTCAAAAACAAATCCTCAAAGCAACAACCAACCCAGTAATAAGGAGGCTAAAGAATTAAGAGACCCCTCTGGATAGGAAATAAGAATGACCAATAGAATGTTTTAATTTATCCCCTTTTCAAGTATCACTTTGAAGAATATGTTCTTTTTTCCTCAGACTTCCATCATCATCATCATCATCATCATCATCATCATCATCATCATGATGTATGGTTTTACAGAGTGGTTTCAATTTCATAAATCAAGTTACAAGTACAGTACATTTTGATCAATGTCATTCCTTCTTGTCATTCTCCCTGAGTTTTCCCCCTCCCATCCCTAGTCTCAAATTATGTAGTTCAATTTTTATCTAATGTACATTGAATATAATGTTTACATTTGCTCACCATTTTCTCTTCATTTGTGTGTCTGCCAACCCCTTGTTGTCTTCTAGATATTGACTATTTAGGAAGTTTTTTTAGTGCTTTAAATGTTTTATCTCATTGCCACTGGTTTCCAAACTTTGTTACAATAAATGTATTTGTAAACTATTGCAGATCTCTCATATGTGACAAGCTACTTTCCTTTCGTTCCTTGTAAGCTATTTTATTTGGTATTTTATAGCACTTTGTCTTGTAACTAACACAATTCTTTCCATATTAATTGTCTTAACTAAAAGACTGTAGCATAAAGAGTATATATAGGAACTGGGAATGTGGCTTAAATGGTATAACACTAACCTTGAGCCCACCCAGGCCCTGAGCTCAAGCCCCCGACTGGCAAAAGAAAAGTGTGTGTGTGTGTGTGTGTGTGTGTGTGTTGCGGGGGAGAACTAGCTGTTTCAGTACACGAGTATATAACATAATTTTTAAAGCCAGTTAAACATATCTTACCTTTTCAACATTTATAATTCATTTATCATGAATTCCTTCTAGATTTTAAAAAACTTATTACACTACTATGCAATAATATAACTTGAAAACCTTTTGCTCATATCTAAAGGTTTTCCACAGTTTTACTAGTGTGTCTTGATGTAACTCTCTGGATTTAGCTTTCTTAGAACTTTCTTCCATTTTGCATGTCCATATCTAAGTTAACTTTGGGAAGTTTTCAGTCACTATTTCTTCAGATACATGGGAATGTAAACTTGTCCAACCATTCTGGAAAGCAGTATCAAAATTCCTCAAATGACTAAACTTAGAGCTCCTCTATGATCCAGCCATCCCACTTCTGGACATGTATCCAGAAACAAGGCCATATTAAACCTAACAGCATGATCATGTTCATGCTAAGATATGGAACCAACCCAAATGCTCCTCAGTAGATGAGAGAATCATGAAGATGCGCCACATTTATACCTTGGAATTCTACGCATCAGAAAGAATGCCATTGCCCCGTTTGTAAGGAAATGAAAAGATGCATTTACTGTTTCTTGAGATAACTTCTTTTGGCTTTATTCTCTCTTCTACATAACCCTGATAATGTGAATTTTGCCCACATGGACAATGAATCAAACTTTCTTACATTCTAAACTTGTCTACATAGTATTTCTCCATAACTTTTAAGACTTGATCTATTCAAATGATCAGTTTTCAATTTTACTGATTGCTTTTTCTGCCTATTCAACTCTGACATTAAGCCTTTAGAAAGGATTTTGTATTGTTTCATGGGCTTTAAGCTCCAGAGTTTTGTTTATTTTTAAAATGGAATGTCTCCTTGTCTGTTGCTATCCTAATTTAATTACACATCACCTTCCCTGAGTTCCCTTTATTTTTATGAACATTGCCTTCGAAGTCTTATTTTCGGAAGTGTGCTGCTTGTGTTTCTTTAGTGATGGTTTCTGGGAATTATTTTGTTCATTTGATGAAGTTATGCTATTCTGAGTTTTTTTGGAGGTCTTATTATTTTTTTTTGAAAATTATGCATTGAAAACGCTTCTGAACCTTTGTAGGTTGACATGGAAGTGTTATGGTTTGAATATAAAATATGTTCACTGGCTCATGTGATAAATGCTTGGTCCACAGCTAGTGGCATTGTTTTGGAATGTGACAGAAAAATTAGAAGGAAGGGCCTGGCTGGGAGAAGTAGGCTACTTTAATTCTGAAACCATAAGTCAAAATAAATCTTTCCTCCTTCAAATTGCTTTGTCAGTTAGTTTTCATTTTATTTAAATTTTTGTCAGTTATGGGGCTTGAACTCAGGTCCTGGACACTATCTCTGAGCAATTTTTTTTTTTGTGGGTCATGGGGCTTGAACTCTGGGCCTGGGTGTTGTTCAGCTCAAGGCTACCACCCTACCCCTTGAGCCACAGCCCCACTTCCTATTTTTTAGTGAGCAATTCGAGATAAGAGTCTCAGGTTCTTTGGTGCCTGGGCTGGCTTTGAACCTCGATCCTCAGATCTCAGTCTCCTGAGTAGCCAGGATTACAAGCGTGAGCCACCTCGCCTGGCTTTGTCCCTACCTTCGTTTTTTCAAGGCTGGTGCTCTACCACTTTGAGTCACGGTGTTACTTTCCATTTCCTGGTGGTTAATGGGAGATAACAATCTCACAAACTTTCCTGCCCAGGCTGGCTTTGAACTAAGATCCTCATTTCTCTGCCTTCTGAGTAGAAGGGTTACTGTTGTGAACCACCAGTACCTGGCTTCCAGGAATTTTATCAGAGTAGCCAGAATTCTATTTAGTAAGCCTTTCAGTCTTAAGATCCTAGATTGAAACAAGGTATTTTGGTGTCTTTTGTGTGTGGGATGGTGGGCTTATGCATGTTTTTCTTTTTGTTTTGCTTTATCTTCCCAACCCCTCACCACACAGCTGCTTTTAAACGCTTAAATTTGCTGAAAAAAGTATCATCCTAGATTCTTCTACTTTTAGATGTTTTATCAGGCTCTGTCCAATATCTCTTAGCCTCTGCTGTTTTACAGGTCTGTAGTTTCCATGAAGATTTTATCCACCATGACACCTGTCATTACCCTTTAGGATTTCCACCAACCTACGATCCAAAGTGTGTCACCATTGTCTGTCTTGAAATCCCAGTCAAGCTCATCAGAAACGAGTACACTGGACAGCCACAGATAAGCTAGAACATTGCATATGTGTTCTATTCTGATTCTTCCAGCCCAATGGATTTGATAATTCCACATTAGAAAGGGGGTAAAGTACGAGTAAGTGAGAGCATCACAGAACTTCCCATCATTTATTTGAGGCATTTTCCTCCAACTATACATTTATTTGCTTGCTTTGCGTCTTCCGTCCCCATACATCATCTAAAGCTCTTTTTGGTCAGCCTGTTTTTTTTCTCTTTAGGACATCTTGGCTTGACATCATACCTACAAAGTACATACACCTAGAACCTGGCATAGAGAAGTGTGTCGTTAATTATTTTAAGAATGATGTTCCTATCTTTTACTGGTTTCTGAGTATAGTTAGCAAGTATAACAGCAGTAGGAGATAATCAGGAAATTGTTTTAAGTGACTGAATCAAGAAAAAACAGAGTTTTGTGATATTCCTAAACTCTTCTATGTGCATGACTGACTAATACTTGGTGAAGCTTGATTTTCCTGAGAAAATTCACTAAATGTGCAGGGAACACACAGAACTGAATACAATATGTGATCTAGGATATGGGGAATGAATGATTAAAACTGAAATTGGACCTGGCTGACCTGACTGCTCAGGAGGCTGAAATCTGAAGAACAGATAGCCAACCATGGCAGACTGAATCTGAGAGAATCTGACCTCCAATTAAGTAGCAAAATGCCAGAAGTGGAGGTATGGCTTAAGTAATGAGTGCCAGACTTGCGTGAAGAAGTTAAATGACACCACCTAGTCCAGGCTGACACACACAGACACAGACAAACACAGACACACACATATACACATACACAGAATAAAGTTGAAGCTTTGCCGATTAGTTATCTGTGTAAGTAAAGGTTAACAAGTTCACATTCCCTCTTTTAGTGTTTTCTGTTCTAGAAGAATGATACTGAATTCAATGTAGGCTAACGGCAGTTTGAGCTAGTTTGAGATCTGTATTGTTTCAAACTTATTAAAAACGATTAGTTAACTTTTCTTAGAATTTTGAAAAGAAACACTATCTTCAACAGTGAAAGAAGCAAGACAATGACCTGTGGGATTGGGTTAACGAGCTTTGAGTGTAAGACTCTATCTGTTCACTCATGGGAAACCCTGTTAGTCGTATAAATTTGTAAGAATGAAAATAAATATTCTAGGGTGAAAATGTTAGTTCACACACAGTTTTTCTTTCTGCTTAAATAACTGATGAGAAAAAAAATGGAACTTTCAGAGCCATTCTTCTATAGAGCTGTGGACCAATGTGTCTCTCTCGCTCGCTTTTTTTTTATGACAGCAGATAAGGAGAGGTTGACAAGTGATACATCTTTTTTTTTGTCATGATATCATATTTTTCAGTCGACTCAAAATAAAGGAATATTTTATCTTATTGTTAAGGTTCTCCAAAGAGCTCATAGAAGACTTCCTCAAAGTACCTCTTCTATCATTTTGGAAGATTGCTACTGTTGGGCTTCCTTTTCTTTCTACAGTCTTTTATTTATTATTATTTTTTTTTTTTGGTTTGTTCTTCCCCTGGAATGAAATGAATGCCAGTTGATTAGCATCTCAGCTAGAGCAGCCAGTACAGATTGGAAAATAGTAGAATTCTATCTTATATTCCAAGTGAAGTAGTTAAGAAACCTTTTACTATGTACAAGCTCCATAGGCATTGAGCCCATTTGCCAGTAAGGTAAGCAGAGTTGATTGGGAGAGACTATGTGCATGCCCATGTTTGTCTGTTTTGTTGCTAATCTGAGATCAGGAATGCTATGATCCTGCAATCCTGACTGCTCAGGCGGCTGAGCTCTGAAACTGGCCATATCTTTCAATGCTCTCACAAAGCTCCAGCCTAGCATGGGAACAGCAGTACCTGATATTGCTGTACCTGGTTAACAGATGCACAAATTGAATGTGAAATTTTTACAAGTCAGAGCTCAGAACTCTGAAGCAATTAAGACAAAACAAAAAATGAATTGACTTTGACAAAGCTTGATGATCCTGGAAGCCAGTGAGACTTAATTTAGTTCGTCTGGTACAAATTTCTAAAACCCTAAGGAGAATTGGCAACTCTGAGGATTTTCACTTGGGGAATATGGCTGAGTTTTATAAAGTTCCTTCCAAATCTTAAGATTATAGGATTCTTGTGGAGGAATCATGGGCATAAATTCTCTTCTTTCCCATTTCCATGCGCATGTATTTTCTATCCTCAAATGTCTCATTAATCTCAACACTTTAGGCAACCCCGGTGTCTGAATTCACATGTATGTTCTAACCTCCAACATTCTTATTCATTTTGACTTTCCACCATTCATCTATAAGGTAAATTGCCATGGATTTGTAGCCATGTAGGCCATTTATCTGTGACATGGCTTATGCATGTGAAATGCAGTCATCACAAGGACAATTTGAGAACTCAGCTGTGTCTGGGCTGTTTAGTACACTTTATCCCCAATACTCATACAACCCTGAGGGGGCTAGAGGCTGTAAACTGAATTAAAACCACTGAACATTTCAAACAGTTTTTAAGTGATTTCTATGTTTGACTGTCTTCATTTCTGGTACTTGTTTGTCAGAGAAGAAAATAAGATATCCTTCTAGGGAAATTATATTAATAAATTATTCCCTACAAAAGGGAAAAGCAAAGCAATAAATAACTGCCACTTCTCGCCCCACTGTCAGGATCAAAGAATCCAGCATCTAATCAGAAGTTCGAAAGTCCTCATTTTAGACTTACAGCATAGTAGATACTTTTTAAAAAGTATAAACAGTGAGAATATAACCTTATTTGATTACATTTTCAATTCAGGCATCACCTACTTTATTTTGGATGGATTTCACAAGGGAAACTTGCTTATTTATTTATTTATTTATTTATTTATTTGTGATGCTCCCAGCAGTGCAGCAACTTGGTGTGATATGAATTGTGCAATTCTGCTAAATGCAGACTGGGAGGAAATGACAGCTGTACTTACCTTCTGCCTTACTATGCAACCCACAGCTCACGAAACCCTCTTAACGGAACCTCCAGAGAGAGACATGCTGGGTAAATGGGAGCTGGGGCAGGTCTTCTGTGTCTGATCCAGTTGCTGAACATGGTATATATCTGGCTAAGATTTCCTGCCTATAGGTAGTTCAGGTGAAAGTCTTATATGGCAAGCTTAATGTTCATACTAACTAGTTTTAAGACTGTTAGCAACTTTTTACTTATACTTTTTAGCCAGAGAATGTCACTAGGTCTAAGTTTATCATTGATAGAGGAGAAAAACAAGATCTGCTATGGCTAAGAATCTTACATAATGCTTTAGACACAAGGTTGCAATTGAGATTCGGTTTTCCCGATTAACTGTGTAATGCTCTATTTTACTGGGCTCTGCTATTGCAAGTCTAAGCGAAGAGGGAGAGATGCTTGAATTTAATTAAGACAAATTAAGAAAGGTAAGGGATATGATGGGCTGAAAGGGGGTGAGAATGAGAATAAAAAGGTGATGCTGATCAAGATATATTCCATTCATAGACTGCTTTGTTAAATGGTACCTCCTTTGTACAACTACTTAAAGAATAATTTTTAGAAAGAAAATGGATTTGTGGCATCCTTATGAAATATGTAAAACAAGTTATTAAAATGCTATTACTTGTGTATTTCTATCTTAAAAAAATTCTCAGCTAAGATTTCCTATTGCCTCATTAATTTCTCTTTCTGTGCTTTGAATATATTTCTAATAATGGCTATAAAATCAAAAATAACTACTTTAGAAACCTATTTAATTTCATCAACAGAATTGGTGTGGGGGTTAGTCTTCACTGATTACTTTTTCTCTAGATGAAAAATCACATTTTTCCATTTCTTGGTAGTCTAGTAATTCTAGTAATTTTAAGTATATTCTGGACAGTGTGACTGAGCCAAAACTGTTTTCTATTCTGTGTCTCTGAATGTATTGGTTTTGTTATTGTAGCAGGCAATGAACTTAACAAAATTCAAACTCCGTCTCCTGTGTGGAGGACAACACAAGAGAGATAATTCGTTGTCCAGTCTTTCCACTCCAGCCTTGTTGGGGTTGTCAAGTCTCCTTTTTACAGGAGAAGGACAAGGACAAGCCAGAGATTTAAACAAGCTTTAGTGGTGAATTCTATGCGACCACCCGATGGATATTGTTTTTCTCAGATTTTCTTTCTCAGGTTGTACTTGCTATGATCGTGTTCTCTCTGCCTTCTTGTTTCCACAGCCAGTACGATGGCACTTATTTTTTGGAATTTTAGAAATTCCACTGGTACTGACTGGGACCAGCAAAGTCTCTGGAGCACTGGGAACTAAGCCAGTGTTATTTTTAGTACCTCTCTCTCTCCCCTCCCCCCCCTTCCGTCTCTTGTTGTTTTTTTGTTGTTGATCAATGGGGCTTGGACTCTGAGCCTAGGTGCTGTCCCTGAGCTCTTTTATTTGAGCCACAATGCCACTTCTGATTTTCTAGTGGCTAATTGAAGATAAGAGTCTCAGGGACTTTAGTGCCTGAGGCTGTCTTTGAATCATGATCCTCAGATCTCAGTTTCCTGAGTAGCTAGGATTAGAGATGTGAGATCCCATGCCCAGCTTGTCTCTACCTCTTTCTATGTTACTGTATTATAGAAATTAAATAAACACTTTTATATGAAATGATAGAAAGTTGCATACAACCTCTATTTTGATTATATAGATTAAATATGCACATATACAATAGATTTAATATCTATGTATATAGAAGAATATATATTTATGTAGCATACTTTTAAGAATATTTGTTATATAAAGCCATATCTGTTATATAAAGCACATATCTGTAGCTGTCTGTACATGGGAGATTGAGGCAGGAGGATTGCAAGTTCAGGGCCAACCTGAGTTACACAGTGAGACTTTATCTCAAAAACAAAAGTGAAGGAATACTGGATTTATATTCTATGCTTTACTGGGGCCAGAGTATTAGGACTCTTTGCTACTTTATCAGCAATCTTAATCCTTACTCTAAAACACTGAGTTATTCAAGATAACTGTTTTAGTTCTAATCTAATCACCTTTCTTCTCTCTCTGCATCATCTCTACTTTGGCATAAAGTTGTTATCTCCTTTTCTGTTTAGCTGTAGAAGCTGAAGGATGCACAGACATTGTGCATCATCTTCAGAATTATCAAAGGAAGGAAAACAATCTCACTCACTCTATCTATCTATCTATCTATCTATCTATCTATCTATCTATCTATCTTACTCACTTTCTTTAAAAAAAAAAACTCCCATGTTATTTTCCTTCTGATTCTTTCTGGATAGTCCAAGTTTTCTCTGAGAATTGTCATTTCCTCAGGGTATTCCAAGCTCCTTCTCCCCATCTCTATATCACATATCAGAACTAGATCTGAAAGGTTGGTTACAGACTTTTTGCTCAGTGAGTCAGTGTCAAAATGAGAAAATTTGATAAGAAAAAGTGGATTTTACTGGTGTATCTTCTATTGCTAGAGGGAAGAACAGCATCCTGCTAAGCCATTGAATCCATCCCTGTCATCCTCTGAGCATTCTTGAGAGACTGCTCGACAGCGGGGATGAGAGTCATGGTGATGGTGATGAAGACGATAATGATCGTGATGTATGTGGGTATTTGTGTGTGCACACATTCATGAGTGATCATGTTTATTTGTGTGTATTGCTAGAAATGGGCCCTAGTGACTTGCACACAGCAGGTGAGTATTCTTCCCCTATACCTCATTCCTCATGCTTGACAGATAATTATTTTTGCCAGTCCTGGGGCTTGAACCCAGGGCCTGAGCACTGTCCTAGGACTTCTCAAGGCTAACACTCTACCACGTGAGCCACAGCACCACTTTTGGCTTTTTCTGTGACTGTGGTACCAAGGAGTTCAATCTAGGGCTTCGTGCATGCTAGGCAAGCACTCTACCAACAGACCATACTCTTGTCCTTTGAGAAATCATTTTGATAGTATCTCAAAGATAACCTAAATTCACCGGCTCAATTATAAGCATAAATTACCACTTAGTACATAGAAGCTAGAGCCAAGAAACTGCAATATTAGTTAATTCGGTAGCTCAGTAATCTGAAGATCTTGGATAATATCTTTCTAATTCTTCTTGTTTTCCTCTCACAGAGGACTGTCTCTGTTGCTAGTGTCACATCTTCATGTGACACCAACCAAGGGAGGATAGCATGTGAGTTGGGACAACACT
Organism: Megascapheus bottae; assembly: GCF_031878675.1. Lineage (NCBI taxonomy): Eukaryota > Metazoa > Chordata > Mammalia > Rodentia > Geomyidae > Megascapheus > Megascapheus bottae. The sequence continues at coordinate 18,751,812 of NC_143535.1, forward strand.
TGTTTTAAATCAAATGACAAAAGAATATGAACTTGCTGTGTCTGGCCTACACCAAGTACAGTTGTTTGAGAATCATTCCAGCCATGGAATCTCAGAATGAGATCTGATTTAAAAATAAGACCTTAATATAATCACTGTAGAGAGCAGTATAAATCACCTAGGATTTGTATAGAAATAGAATTTTTTGTCCTCTGTGGCCTTGAACTCTGGGCCTGGGCACTGTCCCTGACCTCTTCAGCTCAAGGCCACCACTCTACCATGTTAAGTCACAGTGCCACTTCTTGCTTTCTGGTGGTTAATTGGAGATATGAGTCTCACAGACTTTTGTGCCGAGGCTGGCTTTGAAACTTTGTTCCTCAGATCTCAGACTTCTGAGTAGCTAGGATTACAGGCATGAGTCACTGGCACCCACACAGAAATAGAATTTTGAGCTTCCATCAGTAAGAATGATATTGTACCATTGTGAGGAAATTGAAAGTTTATTAAGCAACTTAAGCCAGAACCAAGAAACATAGGTTGCATGCTTTCCCTCATTCATGGTAACTATAATGAGCCGATAAATCGACACACAAACACACTGGTTGGTAAAAGAAAAAATATATAAATCTGACCATGAAAATTATACAGGACTCTAAACATTCACACAGTGAGACCAAAGGAGGATAATCTTAACAGACCCAATAGCCATGGGCAGGTGATCATATAAACTGATGTTTATCAAAATGAATTCCAAGAAATGGAAACAAGACTTATTTTTGGTTATTTTGTTTTGAGTTTTTGTTTTTGTTTCCTCCTTTGCTGTTTTTGATTTCTGTACCTTTCATCTCGTATGTAAGTGTATCTGTTTGGGAGAAGATAGGAAGAGATTGGAAATAATGGGATAAAGAGTGAACTAATGCAGCAGGGATACCCACTCAGACTATGAGCTGTTTAACTGTATCACGTGTGAAGAAGGAACATCAGGAAGGAAAAACTGGTAGAAGATGAGGGAAGAGGAGATACTCTTCTGAAAGAAATGTACTCAGTACTTGATTCACGTAACTATAACCCTTCTGTACATCACCTTCACAATAACAAAATAAAATAAAAAATAAATGAATAAGACAAATGGTAACAAAGTAAAAATTGCACACTCAAAATGTTTTGTGAAGAGTGAAGGGAGAAAATGAGAAGAAGAGGGAAAAATCTTGGGATCATGGATGTCTGGGTTGGAATGTGACCGTTGTAGGTTAAGGAATATGCAGGAGAGACAAGGAATAATTTTTCCTAGGTACCTTGAGAGGGGGCGCAAGGCTCTGCCAATAGCTAGATAGCAGGGTTCTGTTGGTCTCTCCAGCTCTCAGATGTAGTCAGCTGAATAATTTGTCCACTAAAACTAGAAGGAAACATTTTATCAGTTGGCAGGAAAGTGATCAAGTACATACTATAAAGAATTGAGAACATTCCTTCCAAGTCAACAGTACTGCAGAAATGTGGCCACACATAATGGTAGACAAAATTCACTAGATGAAGTAGCATCTCTATATGTACCTTCAATAGGCCATTCGAAGATGAACCCAAGCTTGCCAGAACCATGGGTTTTGCTTTATTTTCATTTAATTGTTTTTATTGCAAAGGTGCTGTACAGAAAGATTCCAGTTACATAAGTCAGTTGTGTGTGCATTTTTATTGAATAGTATCACCTCTTCCTTTGTTTTCTCCCAGTTTTCGCCCTTCCAGCCCACCTTACCCATAGCCATACAGTTCAGTTTCAACACTGGATTTAGTATCTCTGCTGCAATAGTCCACACTTTGTCCCACCACTTGCATGTTCCCCTTAGAGTCCTTAAAACAGATAACCTTATGTACAAGATAAAAAATAAAAATCTATGATTGCTATATACACTATAGACATAATGTTTTATTACATATATTAATATGTATCTATGACATACAAACCCCCAGCTTAATTTTGTTTATGTTTTAATATCTATATTCCAGTGATTATATAGAGAGATTCCCTTCTTGAATACTTGTTTGTTAAGCATGACATTAGAAGTGATGTAAAAATCAATGTTAATAAATTCTTTAATTAAAAAAAATTGAAAAAGGGTGAAAATTCCAAAAAAAATAAAATAACAAAAACCTTCATGTTGGGCTGGGAGTTTGGTCTAGTGGTAAGAGTGCTTGCCTAGCATGCATGAAGACCCAGGTTCAATTCCTTGGTACCACATATGTAGAAAAGTCAGAAATGGTGCTGTGGCTCAAGTGGTAGAGTGCTAGCTTTGAGGAAAGTCCAAGGACAGTGTTCAGGCCCTGAGTTCAAGCCCCAAGACTGACCAAAAAACCTTCATGTTTCCATTATTTGTGTTCATTTCGATAAGCATCATTTACAGCATCTTAAGTACATGACCATTGAGCCTTTGTGATCCTCTCCTAAGAATATCCTCCTTTGGTTCACTGTGTGAATGTTTAGAATCCTGTTTAATTTACCATGTCCAAGTGTAATTTTTTGTCTTTTAGTATCCATTGTGTGTGTGTGTGTGTGTGTGTGTGTGTGTGTGTGTGTGTGTGTGTGTTTTGTAGATTTATGGGCATTCTAGTTATCACAAATAATGGAAACCATGCAATCTATGTTTCTTTGAGTCTGGCTTACTTCACTTAATATAATCTTTTCCAGGTCTTTCCATTTCCTTATAAATGGGGTAATATTCTTTCTGAGGGAAGCATAGACTTCTACTGTGTTTGTGAGTGTGTGTGTATATATATATATATATAATACATATATGTATGTATTGTATACACATGAAATGTGAGATTTTCATGAGAGCCCTGATGAATAATGATTGTGAACATTCATTCATGAATAACCATTTTTGCATTGGCAGTTTTGATTGCCATCACTTCTGGTGAAATAAGGAACAATATAGAGGCATAGATAAATGAAATGGCTTTCAGCAATGCACATCTGGTCTGGGAATGTGGCTTAGTTTTATAGTGCTTGCCTAGCATGCATGAAGCCCTATGTTCAATTCTTCAGTACCACATATACAGAAAAAGCCAGAAATGGTCCTGTGGCTCAAGTGGTAAAGTGCTAGCTTTGAACAAAATAAGCTCAGGTACTGTGTCCAGGCCTAAAGTCAAGCCCCAGGACTGGCCAAAAGAAAGTGTATATCTGATAAATTTAATACAATTCCGACTCAGTGTCTGTCCATTGGGAGAGAGGAAATGAGAATTCAAAACAAAACCAAACTAAACTAAGCTAAAACGAACTAACTAATTAAATAAGCTTGATCCTTCAGAATAAGAATAGACTATAAATGAGGTATTTGACTCAAAAAAGGCAAAATGTGGGAAAAGCAGAATCTAACACAAAGTATTTGAATTGTTTGGTTGATCTAATTTCAGAATTGGGGCCTCCATAGCTGTGAGGAAATGAATTACAGTTGTTGTAAGTATCCCATTCCCTTCGCCAAATTTGTAAGAATTTATTAGGACAACTTTAGCAAACTAAATTAGTACATCAGAGATTTCAAAGTATATACCAAATTACAGCATTCCAGTTGTCTCAAATTATTCCAGTTGGAGCAAATTATTTAGTTATAATACAACCACTTGTCAGTTTCACATTAATTTTGGCTGCTTTTCCACTATGATACTGAAGGAAAATTATTACAGAGACTTTAAGGTGGCTAAACCTACTTCTCTGTCTTTTTCTGTAGGAAAAGTTTTGCTGACTTTTGGTATAGACTAGTAGGGGTTCCATTCCCAGGGTTTTTAAAGAGGTACAATTTCTGTGAATGAGTAGCTGCTCAACACCTAGGCAAAGCAAGTTCTTTTTCTGCAAAGAGTAGGAAAATGATTTATGGATAAGGTAACCAAAGCAATCATGAAATAGTATGACCAAAGGTGCACCGTACCTGATCATAAACCAACTCTGTCAGTTATCCCCACTTGCCCTTGAATCTAGGGAATGTATCAAGTTTACTGGATCCCAAATGATGTTTGTTATTATGATGAATTGTTAGTAGCATCATATCTTAATATGCAGCAAATCTATGTCTAAACTTGAGTATTCATTGGGATTGCATTATTCTAGTTAGCAAGTGTGCAAAAGCACAGAGTACACACACACGCACACACACACACCGTTTTGTCTTCCCTGCTCTGCAAATGATGTATTCTAAATATGGGGCTTCAAACACTAGAAGTTTCTACTATAATAAAAAGAAGGGATGTGACTTAGGTTCAGACACAGCTCAGGGAATAGCATGAGAGTCAAGATGAAAACTCATACACATGCTGTGAATTTAGTTTTCAAAAGGTGTTAAAGGTGAATTAATGGGTAAAGCGTCATTTTATTTCAGCAAACGTTACTGGGACAATGGGATATCTGTATGGAAAAAGGTGAACTTTGACTTTAGTTTCATACCATGTACATGAATTTGACCATAAAGCAGGCATGGAGAGTTCGTGTCTGTCATCCTAGCCACACAGGATGCTGAAATATGAGGACCGTAGTTCGATGCCAACCCTTACAGAAAAGTCCATGAAACTTATCTCCAGTTACCCAGCAAAAGCTGGAAGTGAAGCTGTCACTCAAGTGGAAGAATGCCAGCTTTGAGTAAAAAAGCAATAGGACAGCACCAGTCCCTGAGTTCAAGTCTAGTACTGACAACAAAAGGAAAATAGTAGATTATCAACCTAATTAATTACAAGAGTTAAAACCATAAAATATTGGCCAGGAGGTTGGCCTAGTGGTAGAGTGCTTGCCTAGCATGCACGACACTCTGGGATCTATTCCTTGGCATCACATACACTAAAAAAAAAAGCCAGAAGTGGTGCTGTGGTTCAAGTGGTAGAGCGCTGGCCTTGAGGAAAGCCCAAGGACAGTGCTCAGACCCTGAGTTCTAGCCCCAGGACTGGCAAAAAAACAACTATAAAATGTTTAGACTAATACACAAGAAAAATATTTTATGATGTTGGTCATGTAGGTTTTTTTGCTTTAATGTCAAAAACATGATTCTTGAAAAATACTATTTTGAGGGGCCAGGAGTTTGGCCTAGTGGCAGAGTGCTTGCCTAGCATGCGCGAAGACCTAAGTTCGATTCCTTGGCACCACGTACATAGGGAAAAAAAAGCCAGAAGTGGTGCTGAGGCTCAAGTGGTAGAGCTCTAGCCTTGAGAAAGTCCAAGGACAGTGCTCAGGCCCTGAGCTCAAGCCCAGGACTGGCAAAAAAAACTACTATTTTGAAAAGCAAAAAGTACACACTTTTCAAAATGGAAAACTTAGAATTGACTGTATCATTAAGGAAACAACAACAACAACAACAACAAAAACAGGCTCTGAGGGTTCATTCCTATCATGTTATCTACCCAGGAGCCTGAGATCTGGAGGACCAGGGTTCAAAGCCAGCCCTGCAGAAGGTCTCCCAAAACTCTAAAATAACCAGCATAAAGCCAACCTAGAGGCATAGCTGAAATGGTAGCACATAAGCCCAGCAAATGAGAGGCCTTAATTTGAATTATAGTATCAGGTAAAAAAATTATATCTGGGAAATAATTTTTGCAAGTAGTAAGACTTGTACACAGGCTCTAGGATGAGATATAAAGTATCCTAACAATAACAACAACAAAAACACCACCACCACAACATAAGTAAACAAATCCAAGTTAGACAAAGAATTCAAGTAGAATATACCTTTTTTGCTAAATATTTGACTATGTGACATTGGCATCCAGAAGAAAAAATGCAAATTTGATAGGATCAATTCCAATAAAAGAAGGCCAGTCAACAAGAAGAGTTGGCAAGTCGAGGATGTATGCAGACTAGACTACCCCTACTTATAGAATTGATTGCAAATGTCTTGGACACTTGGAAAGAAGCATTTCATAAAATTCTAGATTGTATAAATGACATACATAGTCAACTCATGGCATCTTCTTGTGAAATAGAACCTGTATGGGAAGATGGAAAGTAAGACTTTTGGCATCATTTGTCACAGAAAACTACAACTGGGGACAAAACAAATCAGCCAGTAACCAGTAAGAGCTGAAGAAAATTTTTTTTTATTTCTTAATATTCTTTCTCCTTATGATGCCATGTGCAGCAATAAAAAGGAATATTTGGCTGCATCAGAGTTTAGTGTGAAGAAATCATAGAAACCTAGGATATAGAGAAGTGGATGTAATGGTAAAATGTTGCATGCTTCTATATTTATTTTCAAATACTTTAACTGTATTTTTTTGTCTTTTCTTTATTATTCTGGGGGTCGATCCAGGACATTGCACTTGCTAGGCAAGAGCCTTGCTACTGAGCTACATCCCAGCCCTTCAAAATACTTTAAAAAGAGCAAATCTGTAGAGGCAAACAAGATAAAGAAGGGAGAGAAATAGGGAGTAACACATGGCAATGAGGGAAGAGGATAAAAGTACCTAAAAAATAGATAATAAGATTCTATGAAGTAATTAACAGTAGTGAAGCTTATCAAGAGCTTGTGGCTCATGCCTGTAATCATAACTACTCAGGAAGTTGAGATCTGAGAATTGAGTCTTAAGGTCTGTGGGTCTTCTGTCTCTAATTAATCACTATTTTGATAACAAACTCTAAGCAAAAAAAGCCAAGTGAAAGCATGAGGTCCTGCACAGGCACACACACACACACACACACACACACACACACACACACACCATGAAGATTAACTGTGGGTGGATTTATAGACTGTAACTTACACAGCAACAAAACATTAAAACACCTACAATGGAAACATTTTTTTCTCAAATGTCCAGCAAATTGCTAACATTTGTCCAGTGAGAGATATGGCTGCAAACTAGAAAGTCTATGACCTGTTCCCCTTGCCATCTCAGTTTGAACAGAACTTCAGAAGGGCTGATAGAAATGGAGGATTCTGTTCTTGTCAGAGAGGTATTTAAATCTCCTCCCCATTGTGTCTCTTGGAGAGAAATGCCTGGGTCTTCTGGCCTCCCACTGATGGAGTAAGCAGAGAAAATGCTTAGAGTCCTATTAGTGGAATGAGCAGAGAACACTGTGAAAGCTTTTCTCTATTTCTTTTATCTTCATGACTCTTGCAAGGTGGGCTGAATAGGTATTTTTGGTCCTTGTTAGATCATAAAAAATCACAGACATAGGACTAAGATAAAATCACATCTGACTTTTTAAAACTTCTTGTGGGACGTAAGGAGTCCAGCTCCCTTTTACTGCTCAATTCCATCTCCTTGACTCCTAATCAACTTCATCTTCAAAAGCAGCATTACAAAACCAGCCTCTGCTCCATGCCTTCCTTTTCCATTTCTCCTCTGAGAAAGAACAGTAAGATGATAATCGTTGAGCAGATCTTTGCTTAAAACTTGTACTTGCATGCGTAGAAACACAGTTATAGGACAAACTATAGAAAAATTACACTTTCTAAAATTTTTGTGTGTGTGTCAGTACTGAGGTTTGAATTAAAACACAATGCTGTTGCTGGCTGCCCCACACCTCCACTTCTGGCTCTTTTCTGCTTAGTTGAAGATGAGTCTCATTAACTTTACTGCCTGGTTTGGCTATACTATGATCCTCAGATCTCAGACTCATGAGTGGTAAGATTACAGGTGTGAGCCACCAGCACATGTCTTGTACAATATCTTTCTTTCTATCTATCTATCTATCTATCTATCTATCTATCTATCTATCTATCTATCTATCTTTGTTAATTTATTATGTTGTCAATTCCCTTCCTTTTCTCAGGTTGGATCTAACTTAATTTTCACTTCATTCTTCATACCATGAGTCTTGAAGAGAGATTGTAATCAAAGAGAGTAAAGACAATATTTTACGATGAACAAATATTAGGATTTTTAGAGAATGTTCCTGCTGAATTTTCTCATTTACTTCTTCTTCTGGTTTCATGGCACAAATGCTCATAGCTGAGAAACCTGGAGATGATGCTTAGGTAAAAAGAGTCACTGCCGTGCTCATTGTAGCACTCTTCATTATACTCAAGCACTCAAAGTAATTTGTGTTCATCAGCTAGTAAATGCATAAGGAATACATGGGATATATTCACAGTGGAATACTATTAAGTCGTAAGGAAGGACAAAATCTGGGCATTCATAGCAACATGGATGAAACACGACATCATTATGTTCTGTGGAATAAGCTAGGTACAGAAAGACAGTCACATGGAACCTGAAAACAATGATGTACTAGAAATCGAGTAAGATGGACAGTGAACAGAGAGAGAAGAGCAGGGAGGCTGTGGAGATGGAGAAAGATTAATTATCGGGTTCTAAGTTACAGTCAGAGGGGGATGAGAGGTTCCAATGTGGAATTGTACAGTAGAGAAACTATAGCTAAAAATATACTTTGCGTTTGAAAAAACCATAAGAAAGGACTTGGAAAAATTTTAAGTAGGAATATATAGTACATGTTTGAGGATATATCTATATATCCATATTGATATATTTATATTTCCTCAAATATATATATACATATATATGTTTTCCCATACACAAATATGTGTATGCATATATGTTTACCCTGATTAAAAACATGTATACACAATATGTACATATATTGGGAGATCAGTTGCTACTCTATTAATATGTAAAATTTTTGTTTGATGGAGTAGTTAAAATAAACATGAACATTTATTTAAATAGCATAAAACAAGTCTCATCTAGTTCTGCCTAAGCTCCATTTTTTTATATAATCCAATCGGAGTTCTCACCCACAGTGTGCAGGAAACATGCAAACCCTGCATCTTAGTGCCTCTTTGCGCTTAGAAACTCAGGGTGGGGGCAGGGCATGGTCATCCTCTCTGACCATTACAGCCATGAGCAACACTAATCCTAGCTACACAAATCCTAGCTACTCAGTGGGATGAGATAGGAAGATCATAGTTCAAAGCCAGACTGGTAGGAAAATCTGAGTCTCTTTTCTCCAATGAGTGAATGGAAAGAGAAGAATGCCTCAAATAAGTGGTACAGTACAAGCCTTGATTAAAATAGCTAAAGGACAATGCTCAGGCCCTGTCCTATGTGCCCAGGCATGCATGAGCGTGCACACACACATACACACACACACACTCTGGATGGAGCATGACTTGGCTTCCCGGGGGAGACTTACATCTTTAGGGAATGACACTGTTTCTTACTAACTAGGATTTTTTTTTTTTATCACTGAGAGTATAAATAGTAATTGTTAAAAACATCAGTGGCTGGAGTGCCAATGGCTGTAATATTAGATTCTCAAGAGACTGAGATCTCAGTATTGTGGTTTAAGGCATGTGAGTGAGCAGGAAAAAAAGAGGGAGGGGTAATAATGTTTTAAAAAGACATGTATTCCTTACTTTACACTTGTAACTGTAAGCCCCCTGTTCATTATCTTTATAATAAACAAAAAAAGAAAGAAAGAAAGAAAGAAAGAAAGAAAGAAAGAAAGAAGAAATTTCTGTAAGATTTCATCTTCTACTACCATCACAAACCAGGGCTGTAGGCATGGGTCAAGTGGTAGAGTGCCAGCCATGACAAAGGAAGTTGAGCAATATGATAAGGTCCTGAGTTCAAACACCAAAAAGGAAATATACTTGCCCACAGGCATTTAGTAAAGACCAGTGGAAGGGGTTTTATTATCTGGTAGGACATGAACATTTTAGTATGGTCTAGCAAGTCTGTTGCAGAGTTTTCTCAGAACCTGTGCATCATTCAGTTGGCATCCCAAATCATCTTCAAATGAGTTACCATGCTTAGGATTTCCTTATTAAGGAGTTAAACACATCTCACATGAATGCCTACTTAATACTGGTAAAAGTTGCATTGTTAACTTTTCAAATTATATACTCTGATGGTGCTGAGAGCCAGGTGATATTTTCCTCCAGTTTTTTCAGGCCTCTGGCTTTCCCTCTAATACCATAACTAGTGTCTGCATTTGGAAGACAAGGCTGGGTGCACCTCTTCCTCTGTTCTCCCTGCTTCTGCCCAAAGCTTTCACAAGCATTTGAAAGAGACCTGGGGTCTCCTTGAAGCTCACACCAAGGCTCCTGCTGAAGACTGAAGAAACTTGTGGGAAAGGAAGGGAATGGAAAGAAAGGAAAAGGCACTGGATGGGAAGGGAAGGAAAGGTAAGGTAAAGTAAGGGACTTGTGACTTTGCTCCACTATGTTTCAGTCTTCCAAAAGCAGGTACCCAGTAGTTTTTCAACCATGTAATTTTTCAACCACTTGCAAGGGACCATATTAACCTTCCAGCCTGGAGGTCATGGCTGCTAACTACCACAAAAGTCAAACTCCTGTCCATCTGCTTAGGGTGAAGTTTGAGTCCAAAAGCTTGAGTAGGTTGGTGTTGACATTTCTGAGGGAAAAAAAATATAAAAACAAGAAAGCTTTGGTTAGCTCGATTGGGGATGTAGGTCAAGGTCAGCTTATATTTGCTGGCAGTATTTTTAAATGCAGGGTGATGTGAAAGCTCCAGGCAGAATTGTCCAAGGATCTTAGGGAAAGGACTTGGGATGCTATCTAAAAATACCCCACCTACCAGAAACACAATGCTTGGAAAATAAGCAAGTGTATAGAAGTAGTCTGGACCCTTTAAATCAATGTGTCACATGTATTCCCAGAAGCTAAGAATCCTGGTAATGACTTTGGATTCCCAAGACCCCTGAAAATTATGACAGTAGTGGACTGCCTCTACTTGACATTTCAAATTTGGTTCTTTAGTTTCACCATACATCCAGGTTCAGGCTCATTACTTTAGTAATACATATCTTTCTTTGCATTATTGTTGCTTTCATTCCACAAATCCATGGACACTCTCTCAGTCTAAACAATCCCAGGAAGTGCTATTAGCATTAAATACGATGCTTAAATTATCATATTTTCGCCGTGTTGCCTTCCAGCCCTTCCAATTTGAGTTCCTTTCTGGCAGGAGCCCTTAATAACAGTGGAAATTGCTTGTTCGGCATGCTCTTTCTTTCCCAGTGCCAAGTTTGAACTCAGAGTCTAGAGCTTGTTCAGCTGATGATACCACTTAAGCCATGTCTCCAGTCTGACATTTTGCTAGGTGATTAGAGATAGAATCTTATGGACTTTTTTTTTTCCTGTTCATGCTGGCTTTGAAACTTTATCCTCTGGTCTCAGACTCCTGAGAAGCTAGAATGACAGGTACTGATACTGCTCTTCTAGTTTACTTTTTAAATATATACTTCTAATATTACTTCTTCCTTCTCACTTCCATAACCATGTGAGGATCCCTCCCTTGCTTGTGCTCTAAGGCAATGAATCCAATCAGAAACAAATAAAAAAACAGGAAAATATATGGCAAAGGACATAGCTAGTAAATTAAGTAGGAAGCCTACAGAATGGGAGAAGATCTTCACTAACCACACAACAGACAAAGGCCTCATGTCTAAAATATATCAACAGCTCAAAAAATCAAATCACTCCAAAACTAATCTCCAAAGAAACAACCATCCCATTAAAAGATGGGCCAAAGACTTAAAGAGAGTCTTCTCGAAGAAGAAATAAAAATGGCCTATAGACACAAGAAGAAATGCTCACCATCTCTGGTGAGCATAAAAGAAATGCAAATCAAAACAACTCTAAGATTCTACCTCACTCCAGTTAGAATGGCCAGGATCAAGAAAACTAATAACAACAGATGCTGGAGGGGATGTGGCCAGGAGGGATCACTACTATACTGTTGTTGGGAGTGCAAACTCATTCAACCACTATGGAAAGCAGTATGGCAGTTCCTCAAAAGGCTAAACATAGAGCTCCCCTATGACCCAGCAATTCCACTACTTGGCATTTACCCAACCATCCAGAAACAAGGACATACTAAATCCACTAGCACAATGATGTTCATTGCAGCACTATTTACCATAGCAAAGATGGAACCAACCCAGATGTCTCTCAGTTGATGAATGGATCAACAAGATGTGGTATTTGTACACAATGGAATTCTATGCTGGTGTCAGAAAGAATGACATCGCCCCATTTGTGAGGAAATGGAAAGACTTAGAAAAAATCATATTAAGTGAAGTAAGCCAGACTCAAAGGAACATAGGCTCAATGGTTTCCCTCATTTTTCATAATCAGTAGAAACCTTGGGCTCTCCTAGCAGAGATTTTCAATAGAGCAAAACCTAGATACATAAGGCCATACAGTATGATACTAAACAAAAGGACCTCTAGGATATAGAAACAAAAGCCATACAATGAGTGATAGTTGTCCTTAATATACTATGTTATCTCTCATCTCTTGCTGTCCCTTGGTTATCCCATATTGTTACAGTATCTCACTTTGTTATCTGAAATATTGGATATATTTGTATTTGGTTATTTGAAATTGGATAGGGAAGGGGGAACACAAGATGAGGGGTGGGGGTGGGGGGAAGGGAAATGGGAACCAAGACATGAGAAAGGGTATCAATGTATGTGAATTAATGCACCTTCTATCTGGCAAATATAATGTAACCCTTCTATTAATTACAATAAAAATATATGAAAAAAACAACAGGAAAAATCCTCTGTTGGGGCTGGGAGTATGGTAGAGTGCTTGCCTAGCATGCAGGAAACCCTGGGTATTATTCCTTGATATCACAAATACAGAAAAAAAAACAGAAATGGTGCAGTGGCTCAAATGGTTGAGAACTAGCCTTGAGAAAGCCCACGGCTCTGAGTTCAAGCCCCAGGACTTTTAACAAAAGAAAAGAAAAAAAAGAGAGAGAGAAACTTCTGTTCTTGTTGGGCCATTGGGAGAATCCAGATTTAAAAAAAAAATTCCTGTAGTCCCTGACAATCTCTTGATCAATCAGATCAAGAATGCACCCCTAAAGTGAGAGGTAACATGAGAATGTATGCCTAGTAAGACCAAGCAAAGAGACTGAGGACTCCCAGATCTAGGGCCCCTCTCCATAGAGAGTCTGATTGCTGCTTTTCTTCAGTAAACTTGCTGTCTGCTTTAGACACTTGCTTACCTTTTAATTCTGTAGTCAGCTGAGAAACAGCTAGACAGCAGGACTCTCTTCCTCTCCCCCTCCCTCCCTCCCTCCCTTCCTACCTACCTTCTTTCCTCCCTCCCTCCCTTACTACCTCCATCCTTCTCTTCTTCCCTCCCACCTTCCCCTTGTCCTTCTTTCTTCTTGGAATACAAATAGGTTTCTTTGTGCAATTTTAGTTTTGGATCAGTGAGACTTAGTTTTGCAGTTGTTCCATTTTGTTTCCTATTAGTTTAGTAAGAAATCGTCACGTTTAGTAAAGATGGTTGCTTTGTTATTGTGTGAATTTCCATGGTGTTTTACAGAACCCTGTTTTCTGATAAGCATGTTCATTCTGATAAGCATGTTTCAATGCTGCTACAATCTTTCATAAATGTATTTTGTATATGTCAACAATTTCATAATGAGATTTCCCTGGAAGCAGAATTCTTGGATCAAATGGAATACTTAAAAATGATTTTTAAAAATTAATCAGATTGCCCGCAGGAAGATTTTATAAATCAATTTATAAGTCCATTAACAGTATTTGAAAATAAAAGTTTTCTTAACAGCACTGGAGATGTGAGTGTGTGTGTGTGTGTGTGTGTGTGAGAGAGAGGGGGGGGAAAGACATTGTTAAGACTTGAACTGAGAACTGGAAGCTGTTTCCTAGTTGTTTTTTGTTGTTGTTGTTGTTGTTGCTGTTGTTCAAGGCTAGTGTTCTGCCCCAACTATACTGGTGATTAATTGGAGATAGGAATATCATGCACTTTCTGGGTCTGAATGGAGATCTTCAGATCTCCTGAGTAATGAGGATTATAGGCATGAGCCACTGGTACCTGGCTAGCATGGAATATTTTCAAATATTAATAAAATGATGGCAATTTGGTGGATGAAAATAGTATAGGAGATTGAACACGTTGGGGGCCACGTCTTCTAACTTTGTTCAAATCCACACACATGACAAATACAACCTTGTCCGTAGATTATTTTTGTTGTCCATGTAACCCCTTCTTTTCTTTGCAGGGAAGAAAATACTTAGCATAAAGCTTGGTTGCAAGGATTTGGTAATTAGTCCAGGAGAAACCCTAAGACAGCAACTGGCCAGTAGCAAACACTCAATAAATGTTAGGCATTTCTTCTTCCTCTTCTTCCTCTTCTTCTTCTTCTTCCTCTTCTTCTTCTTCTTCTTCTTCCTCTTCTTTCTCTTCTTCCTCTTCTTCTTCTTCTTCTTCTTCTTCTTCTTCTTCTTCTTCTTCTTCTTCTTCTTCCTCTTCCTCTTCTTCTTCTTCTTCTTCTTCTTCTTCTTCTTCTTCTTCTTCTTCTTCTTCTTCTTCTTCTTCTTCTTCTTCATATTATTATTACTATTTAAAATATCATCCATATATTAATATCTCTTGAATTGATGTCTTATTTGAATTACTTAAGATAATTTGTGTTGTTTTTTTCATTTTTTTACATTTTCATAATAATTTGGAAGAATTCTACATACATATTTGTATATGGTTTTGTATATTAAACTTTGGTATGAGTTTTATATTGAAAGTATTTTTCAAAGATTCTTCTAATTTGCATATGTAGTTTGTTAAAGTTACAGAAGTTGGAAATTCTGCCTCCTCTCTTTTCTGATCCAACTTTAACTTTCATAACCACTTAGAAGACTCCCTCGGTTAAGATTGCCTTTTCATTTTGTCTGAGTCTGGGAGCTTGAGCTCATGGCCAGGTTACTGTCCCTGCGTTTTGTGCTCAAGTTTTAAACTCTACCATTGGAGCCACAGCTCTACTTTCAGGGTTTTCTGTTTGTTTGTTTTGCTTGTGTGATGTTGTTGTCAATAGGCTATAAGAGACCCACAGACTTTGCTATAATCCTACTTATTCAGGAGGCTGAGATCCGAGGATCACAATTCAAAGCCAGAGCAAGCAGGAAAATCCATGAGATTTTTCTCTTTAATTAACCACCAAAAATTCAGGAGTACAGCTGTAGCTCAAGTGGTAGAACATTAACCTTGAGCAAAGCTTAGGAAGAGAATCTAGGTCCTGAGTTCAAGTTCTAGGATCAGGACTAGCATACACACAAACACACATAGAGACACAAACACAGACATAGACAAAGCCACACACACAGACACATACACACACACAAATAAAAACTGCAGAAAAATCAAAGGGACAATATTACCTTACAATGGTTACCAAATAAAATAGAAATGATAAAATCTGCTTATGAATTAAAAGAACATGGTTCATTTAGGATAGCTCAGTAAGCAGCATTCTTATTCGAGCCAGGAGCCAGAAAAGACAAAACATCCTGTTCAACATTGTACCTCAGGTCCAAGAAATGGAAATGTCAAATAAAATATGTAAATAATATGTCACAAAGGAATCCATAAACACATGATATTTTCTACACCATGATTTTCATCTCTAAGAAAGCCCAAGGTCTAAGTAGATAAATAATCAGAATAAGAAAAAACTACCAAAATAAGGAAATTCCCTAAAGGGACTTATCCTAAGCAAGTATTGGTAATTATCATATGTTAATTTGAATCATAGACTAGAATACATAATACTAATGCTTAGTGACCCCTCCTCCCCACGTGCTTAGTTATGCAATCACCTTGATGTGCCTTTGAAGAAAAGCATATTCTGAAGAATAACATGGAAGTTTTTAAAGAAAACAGTTGGAAATCATTTACTCTAATTTATTTATTTTTCATTTTTAAAATGACTATATGCTAAAATAGAAATTGTATTGAGCTAGGCATTTTTGGCTCATTCCTGTAATTCCTTCTCAATGAGGTGAAACTTGAGTATCAAGGTTTGAAGCCAGCTCGGGTAGAAAAGTCTATGAGCTTCTTGTCCCTGCTATTTGTAGTTTTTGTGTTTGTTTAAGAAAAAAAAATTGGGGCCTGGGATCGTGACCTAGTGATAGAGTGCTCCGTTAGCATGAAGCCCTGGATTTGATATCTTGTTACTACGTACACAGAAAAAAGCCAGAAGTGGTGTTGTGACTCAAGTGGTAGAGTGCTAGCCTTGAGAAAGCCTAAGGATAGTGCCCAGGCCCTGAGTTCAAGACCCAGGACTGGGGGAAAAAAATCAAAATTGGAGCTGAGAGTTGGTTTTACTCAGGTAGAACACAGGTGCCAGTTGTGAATGGTTTAGAAGAGCTTTTAGCTGTTAGCCAGGAGGGCGACCTGATGTGTTCATCAACTTGGAAGTCCTGTGAACCAGTTGTGGGACTCTGTTGATTCTATTAGTGACTTTATTTCGTCTTGATTCAGGGTTTTGTTGTGTAACTCCAGTTACATAACAAATTAAACTAATTATGTAGTCCTGTATTGTGATCTTCCTGTATTAGATGGCCAAGTAATGGAATTTCAGGCATACATCACTATACCTGGCTGTTTGGGGGAATTTTATAGGGATCAATCCTAAGTATAATGGATCATGTCATCGACCTTTAGTGATCAATGAAATCTCCAGCCTTCTCTTCTTCCTGGGATTAGAGTGGGATGGAGCTCTAACCCTGACATCATACTTTGGTTTCTTGTTGCCAGCCCTTTCCTGGAGCTCCCCATAGGCTCAACACCAGAGTCCTGGTCAGAGCCCAAAACCTCCATCCCTCAGATAATCACAAAGGGATTAGGAGCTATGATCAGGGGCAAAGATCAAACCTACATGTCCTCTTTCTTTGTAGTTTCTTGCTTTGTATCTTAATATCAGAGTCTCTTGTAGTCTACACAGAGCTAACATTTTTCTTCAGAGTTTTAGTGGCCATTTTTTGGTGGGGGAAATTGATCCTGATATGTTTTTTTTTTATTTTGTTCTTTCCTTTTCTCCCTCCTTCTCTTCTCCACTTCCCTTGGGGGAGCAGAGGGGAATTGATTCTGTAACTGTTTTTTTCATAGTACATTTTCCTAGGAATTTAAAATTCATGTACCTATTTTTATTCTTGAAGTGATTATACATACACATAACAATTGTAACAGCTCTTTCAACAGCTATAATATGGGTATCTATCTCTTACATAATAAGTCCTCTGTTATTACACTTCCTACTATCCTCTCTGGCAGACTGTGCCGTTGAGAACATCTGGTATCTTAGTTCCAGATGGTTATTTTACACAATTTTTTTTTAAAAAATCAGGCATCAGCAGTTACTTAAACTTAACCATAACTTTCAGTGCTTTTTTTTATCACTATGTTCCTTGTATGCTGTTTTTTTTCTTCTGAGTTATTTGTAGGTAGCAAAATTTTCTAGTCTTATAGATTTAAAAATCTCATTGTCTCTCCATACTTAGATGCATGTTGGACACAGCATGAGTCTTGTTTCAATATAACAATATCAGTTCATTTTCTTGTAACCTTCACTTTTGTTTCTGAGAAATAAGCGCTAATTTTGCACTCAGTGATCTTGGAACTGCATGAGAATTGACTTTTGACTTTTATGTGACATTCTAACATGGTGCGTGATGTTTAAGAGTCATCATTATAAATTCATCATTTTAAGCTGAGAAGCCAGCTCTCAGGAGGCTGAGATTTGAGGATCAAAATTCAAAGCCTCCCTGGAATCCATGAGACTCCATTTTCAAAATAAAGAGGAAAAGAACATGCTGGAGGTAGGACTCAAGTGGTAGAGCTGCATCAGTAAGAAAGTCAACCCACTGAGCACACACTCCTCATACTGTACTTGTTCATATATATATGATTTTCCTAAGAGAAATTTTATACCAATCCTGGAGCTTGAACTCAGGGCATTGGAACTACCCATTTTATTTTTTACTCAAGGCTAGTGCTGTATGACTCAAACCACAGACCCACTTCTGTGATTGTGTCTTAATCCCAAGCTTTAGGTGTTCTGTCTACAGGTTTTGCATTGAGTAGACTAATTCTAAGCATATTAAGGTTTTGATCTTTGCTCAAATCATTGCTAGCTTTATTTGTATTTTTTATTTTTTTAATTTTTTGCCAGTCCTGGGATTTCCCAAGGCTAGAGGTCTACCACTTGAGCCACAGCACCATTTCTGGCTTTTTGCTATGTATATGGTACCGAGGATCAAACCCGGGTCCTCGTGAATGCTAGGCAGGCATTAGGCTAAACTTCCGGCCCATTGCTTAATTTTTTTGAGTGCACTTTATTTCTTTCAAATAGTGACAGTCTTCATTCAATGTTTCTCTTTTCTCTTTTTTTGAAGTTTGTTCCCATCTTTTCTCTTTTTTAGCTAATAGCATGTTTTCCTGAATCTTCTTGTCATATTGGTGTAGAAGAAGGTACATGTAGGCTGGGATATGCCAAGGCAGGACTGCTTTTGGATAAATCTCCTTGAGGACATACCCTTCCCAGGGCCAATTTCTTAGTGCCTCATGGCACAGGGCCTTCCAGGTTTCATGTCACTTCACAGGATTGGGGTGGGTTAAAGGGTCACTCAGGTTTACCTCCTTCATCAACTCTTAGCTTTGTCTAAGGTGGTCTTCTTTTAAGGAGCTAGGGCTTATCTTGTCTTGTTCTCTTTTGTGTGTGTTTACATTGACATTCCAGCTGTCATTCTCCTGGTAGCAGTAAGGGGTATGTGTACAGCTAGATAGAGGCAGGCTGGCTTGCTGCCTACTCTGAATTACATCTTATAATTTAGAAAGACTTATGGGATCAAAATGTGACAGAGTAACTGAGTTTTCTGGTAAGAAATGTGGACGACTATTTCAACAATAGTGACTTTTAAAGGGTTTAATCAAGGAGAAGTAGATGTTTGCAATCAGATTACTTGGGTGGGCGTCAGGAGTGTGGTGTGGGAAGGCATTTTAGTTTCTACAATGCTACTGAGCAATGGCGCAGAGAGACCGAAGTGTACGGCTTGTTCAATCATGCTAAGTCATCTCTCTGGTTATCCTTGATACTTGAAGAGAAGGGAGTAGCTGTGCAGAGGAGGTGTGCTCAGTCCCTGAAGGAAATGTATAGTAGGCATTCATTTTCTTCCAGAATATTTCACTATGGATGGACCCACAATTTCTAAATGCTGATTATATCACATTTATACTAGGGACCCTAAAACTGTTGATTCCTTAGGAAAGTAAAGGGATGGAGTTCCTAGAGAGAGGGTGGAGAAAATGGCTTCTGATCCCAATTTTGTTATAATTTCTACCAATATTCTTCACCCTGACTTCTGTCTATAGGCTCCATCCATCTGATTTTATTTAATGACCCCACTACCATGGCTTGCCATTTTTCCTAGGCTCTGATCATGTAATGCCATTATCAACTAAGTCTAAATAAATGTTGGTCAGATGATGATGTCCTATGAATCGAAAGACAGATGTGTTAAAAACACTAACATGGGCTGGGAGTTTGGCCTAGTGGTAAAGTGCTTGCCTAGCATGCACTAAGACCCTGGTTCAATTCCTTGGTACTACATACATAGAAAAAATTGCCAGAAGTGGTACTGTGGCTCAAATGGTAGAGCTCTAGCATTGAGAAAATCCAAGGACAGTGCTCAGGCCCTGGGCCCAAACCCAGGACTGGCATTTATAGAAAAAATAAATAAAAATACTAGCAGTCATTAGACTTTGATAAAATGAAATGAAGCCTTGAGTATGTATCAAGGAATGAAAATTAAAAGGTGTTCCAGCTTGCTTCTGGGTGATAATAACTGGATGATTTCAGAGTGTTTCATCACGGAACGCTTTCACATACACAATTACACCCCAACCAGGAAGAACCATACAGTCAGGTTCTATTATTGTCCTCACTACAGGGAAGAAAATTGGTAAGATTAGTAACACGTTGAAAACCACATAGGAAGTGTTGAAACTTTACTGGAATCCCCTATTTGTCTAAGCAGTCATGCACAATAATCTTAAGTTTTCTTCTTGGCAGTCAATCTGAATCCTGGAACTCACACTCTAACATAGGAGATCTTCATTTGAGATGAGACGCCAAGGCTGCAGTTTTGAACTTGTTGAGTAGAATCTTTGCATCCTGAGAAGGGAGAGGTGAATGAAGTTAATGTTCACTTACTCTGTATGGGTTGATGTCTAGATGAAGCTCCAGGAAAACGAGAGCCTTGAGGGCCAGGGAGAAGATGAACCTTATCATTCATTCCCACCTCATCTTCCTTCGTCTCTCTTGTTGCCAAGTCAGACATTCAATCCCAAGAGAAACCAAAGCTTACAATCTTTTAACATTCGTTTGTCACACGTCATTCCTAGGTTTGGGTTATTTCCTCTTTTCTTAAGTGGTAATGTAAGCAACAGATGGCTTTGTCTTTCTTGTAGAAGATTGACCAGTTTTCTGAAAACTTTAGGAAATGAAGTCTATGTTAACAGACATCAGTAGCTTATCATCCCAGCTATTCAGAAGGCTGAGATCTGAAGATCAAAGTGTGACGCTAACCCTCATTCCCTCCCCTTCACTGGAAAAAAAAGTCCACTAGGCCATAATTTCAGGGCCTAGTTCACACACACACACACACACACACACACACACACACACACACACATGCAGAATGTGGTTCTATTTCCAGAATTCACCATCAACTGAATTCTCAGGCGTTTTCTGGCTGCTCTTTGTATATATGCTTATATGTCATTGGACACAGAGTTGTGGGCATGAGATTGTGCATGTGCATTTTCAGAGAACATGCCCGACAGCTCTAAAATAGAAATATATAAAAGAGCTATCCAGGTTCAATGCTTTCTTTGCAAGGTGAGCTGCTGAAACCAGTTCCCTCATCTACCTTCTTGGAATAAAACTGTGAAATATGTTAATTGTCTTTGCCCTGGCTCAGTGGAGTGGGAGAGAGAGAGTGGCTGTGCTTAATCCTCTTCACAGGGGGTGAATTGGAAATTGAGCTTTGCAAATGAAGTCAGCGATAATTTCCCATCTTCATTATTTATGGAAATCAGTTACTTTACTTAATTATCCACTGTTTGTATCGTCCACATAAAATGCCTTTCCTTTTATTTAAACTGTGAGTAATTGCCAGTAGAATTATTCATTGGAAAGTGGAATCCACTTTTTTGTTTTGATCTCTAGAAAGCCTATTAATAATGAATGAAGATGTTATTTATTTGTTACAGCTCCACAAATGGAAATGGAAGGAAGACTGTATATTCCTCATTTATCCCCTCTGACATTACTTGAGTAAACTCCCCTTCAGAGAAAGAAAATCATGAGAGCCCCCTCTCCCCATTCTTTTTTCCTTCTTTCAACAAATATCAGCCAATGCCTCCAAATATGGGAAAGACAATTGGGGTAAGAAGTTAATACAGGCCTTGACTCTGACTTTCAGTAAGAAAGATGCAAAAACTCTTGATAGTCACACAGGCTGTAGCCTGAGACCCCTGTCAACCCCGGATTCATGGATCTTCTTACAGCCTATAATTTGTATATCTAGTGCAATAAAATCTAACTGAAAAATGTAAATGACACCTTTGGACCCTTCATAATTCTAAAAGTAGAAGGTTCAAGTAATTTATAAAGCTGTTAAAATTAACATGAAGTCTATTCTACACTGTCTCTACTGGAACAATTTTCACTCAATCAGTAGCATTTTGCCAGACTGGTTTTGATATCATCTATGGGTCTTGGATCCTTTCTTCTCTTCACCAAATAAAGACTATGAGGCAAGAAAACTGGGAGCAGAGGCAAAGTTTGTTTGAATGTGAGAGGAAGGTGCCAGGGAAGTTAAGCATGGATGCTTCTTGGCTACTAGCATGTTGGTATAGGCCCCTAACTAGAATTCCTGGCCAGGAAGTATGCCTATGCCATATAGAGGTTCAATTTTCTACACAAGGAGTAGGAGCTAAGAAGAGGAGGAGGATGGAGAGGAGGAGGAAGAGAACGAAAAGGAGGAGGAGGAGGAGGAGGAGGAGGAGGAGGAGGAGGAGGAGGAGGAGGAGGAGGAGGAGAAAAAGAAGGGGGAAGAAAAGACTTCTCCTTGGGGCAAGAAGGTGATTAGGAGGCCTGGAAATCAGTAATCCATTGTGGCACTTTCGGAGTCTCTCATTTATGTTAGGGAGAGTATTGACTGGAGGAATCACTGCTCATATCATCCCAAAGGAAAGAACATCTGTCTCCTGCTCTGGAGTTGCCAGGTGTATTGTTTCTGCTGGGATGCTTATCTGTCTTCTAGAAGCTTCAGGAAGAAGGGGAGAGATTGTCTCTTCTACACCTGGTTTTCTCTGACTTCCCCTCAATGGAATAAATTCCTGACCCTCAGGTGCTGTGAAGCATGGACATATCTTTCAGACCGGAGGCAATAAGGTCTACATTTTTAGTCTTCACATTTCTTTCAGATATTTATGTCTTGGTCAAAACATGGCTTGATGGAATTCCTTACTTCCTCCTCATGTTTGTTAGCAATAGTAGAAGCAAATGTTCTTATCAGTAACTCACTTTCTTTTTCCTGTTGGGAAACACAAACTTTCACCTGCACACTAGTGTATCTGCACAAAGCGGCAGCTGTGGGGTTTTCCCAGTTCTCTTGGCAGCTGTGATAGTCTTGGATGTTAGCATTTGGTTATCCATTCCAGTTTTGGCTTCAGCTAAATTAATATATAACATCAACCATGATGCTTGAAGTCCTTCATTACTAGTCAAAGCCTTAACTTCTGCAACCACTAGTGAGTAAGATCTGATGTGTTTATTACAACAGTACAGGGCCGAAAAGAGGCCAAAAGAGACCAAAAAAGAAAGTGAACAGAACATTTGCTTATTAAAAATGACTTACAGTATAATTAAGGAACAAGAGGATAAAAATACTACTAATATAATTCAAATAACCAAATAAAACTTCTAGAAATGAAAGATGTAATAATTAAGAGTGAAAATTCAACAGAAAATATAAAGCAGATTTGTTCCAGCTATGGAAATAATAAGTGCGTTAGACAATAGAGTTTAAGAAAATATACAGCATGAATATACAATTAAAGTTCCCCAACATCCTCAGGATGATACTGTTTTATGCCTCAATAATTTCTATAGCACCCCCTAGAGTAAAAGAATTACCTAATATATGTTTTATTGAGTGGCCAGACTTCAAGCAATTAGTGGTATTTTGCATGATATACACAATTAAACACATGTATTTCTGTGAGTTCAGACTAACTTCCTCAGTTCTTCTTTGAGCTCCATCTCTGGGAAGCACAAATACAAAATAATTTTTTTTTAAATGAACACTATCAGAGCCAGGTTTACTTATTTTGACAAAATGGAGTTCCAGAAGGAAAAAAAATAGAGGAAAAATATGACAAATGACTTTTCTAGAATTAAGATTGAAATCAGACATTCAAGAAACACACATCAGGAGCAGAATCAATAGAGTGATAGCTCATAAACAAATGCACGAAATACCCAAAAACCCGAAAGTCCTTAAACATGGAGAAATGGAGACTGAGAGATGACTTAAAGGTGACAAGGACTGCATGATTCTTGTCTCTGTCTGTCTTTCTGTTTCTCTGTCTCTCTCCCTTCCTTCCTGTCTTTCGCTGTCTCTGTGTCTCTGTCTCCCTCTCTCTCGAGTTGGTCTCTATGTCTCTGTGTCTGTCTGTCTGTCTGTCTGTCTGTCTGTCTGTCTGTCTGTCTGTCTGTCTCTGTCTGTCTCTGTGTATGTCTCTGTGTCTGTCTCTGTGTCTGTCTGTCTGCCTCTCTCTCTCTCTCTCTCTCTCTCCCTCCCTTCTCTCTCTCTCTCTTTCTCTCTCTCTCTCTCTCTCTCTCTCTCTCTCTCTCTCTCTCTCTCTCTCTCTCTCTCTCTCTCTCTCTCTTTGGTTGGTCTGTGGCTTGAACTCAGAATACTGTTGCTACCTTTTTTTTTTCTAGGGCTGAGCACTCAATACTTGAGTTAGAACTTCATTTCTGGCTTTTTGCTAATTTTTTGAAGATAAGAGTCTCTCAGATTTGTCTGTCAGGATTGGCTTTGAACAGAGATTCTCAGATCTCAGCCTCCATGGTTGCTAGGATTGTTTATAGGCGTGAACCACCAGCACTAATAATGACTTCTCTTAGTCTAAAATAACCAAATCTATTTTGCATATTGTTTTCTTTATGTGCTTTGCTTTTTAAATGTAGTCATACTACACATAGAGGTTTTTAATATCTTTTTCAATTAACACAGCATGACTTTTATTTACTTACTTAAAAATAATTGGTAAATAGTGCTTGACTAGTACTCAGCAAATTGTTGTTCAAAAAATAAATAACATTTTGAGTACTTTATAAATGCTAATTCATTTAAACTTAATAACTCCAAGAAGTAGACATTATGCCTGTTTTGTAGGTGAAGACTTAGTTTCTGTTAATTTTAAACATTATAAATAGAGTTTGGTAACGCTCCTTTTGCCTACACATTTTTGACATTATTTCCTCAATATACATTTTCAGAAATAAAGCTCATGTTTAATTTATGAACGTATGCAATCTTTCTGCTAAGATTTTGCCTATTAGCTCTGGGGCTACACTCAACAGAATTATGGACAATTGAGCCCAGGAATAAATTTCACATTTGGTAACTTGTAGTTTATTTCAAGAATGTGAATCCATGTTTTTTTGGGGGGGATAATTGCAATGGTGATTGTTTGACTCATAAGTGCAATGGGAGATTTTCACAGGTAACAACCCCCTGTTGCTCTTTCCATGCTCTGTGACCTGGACTGTGGGTCCTCTTAGTGTTTGATTTCTTCTCTGTGGAGAATCTGTCTCCACATTTTCCCCTCTTGCATGAGAATCCACAGTTCTGCATTACATAACTGAGCCATGCATTGTGTGGAGGGAGTATCTGACTTTTATAGTTTTATGGCATCTTGCCACCAAATGAATCATGTGAGTACGTTCTTTATTTCTACTTCTAATCAATATTAATAACATTGATTAGTTTCAATGATATTTAATAATTAATGTTTACTAGTAATTTATAACGTTTTACAGTTAGTAATGTTTCACAATATAATAATCCTATTATTATCATTATCACTATTATTCATTTTGGGTTGTGCCAGGGTTTGATGCTAGAGCCTCTCCCTTGTTCAGCATGCATTCCCAAGGCAGGCATTCTACTACTTGGATCGTACTTCCAGCTCACTATTTTGCTGGCTATTTTGGAGATGGATTCTCACAGACATTTCTACCTTGGATGACTTTGAAATAAAATCTGAATTTCAAACTAGTGAGTATCCAGGATTACCAGTGTGAGCTACCAGCACTTTGTGTCTTTATAATTTTTATATGTGATTTATATGGATTTATTCTGCATTTTGATGGGATTCCGTGTGATAGTTCAGCAAGGTCACTAAGCACACACCGGCTAAATGTCGTACCTTAACCACCTTCCCCTTCCAAACCTGTTTTACCAGCATTCTTCATTTGACTCCATCTGTCTTCCTGTTGCACATTTCCGACAGCCAAGATGTGGAATTAGTCTCAGCGCCCATCAAGGGATAAGTGGATAAAGAAAATGTGGCTGGTAAAGCATACTCAGAATATTACTTATCCATAAAGAAGGATGGTACCATGAACAGTATTCACTACCATTAGCCATGAGGGAAATGCGAAGGAAAAACACCATGAAATGCCATCTTCTCCATTGTAATTAGGTTAGCTCCTACTCTAAGATGAGACAAATATCCACTAGTGGTTGTCTTTGAGTACTTCACTTTTTTATCATTTTGAATTTAACTCAACCTAAGGAATACTCTTTGCCACATACACTAAAGTGAACATGTATTTAAGTATTATATCCAAAGGTTTAACCCTACCTGTTGTCCCAACTTCTTCCTGAATTTCTTTGTTACCTTTCTATACATTTCTTTTCTGCTCAGTTTTTTTAAAATGTGTATCACAGTGTCTATCCAGATTCCACCTTCCCACCCCAATACCTCTAACTAGGATCACAGTGAACTGTTTTCAAACAAATTCACTGACCAAAGAAAACTCTTCAGCCTGCATATCACTGCCTAGCAATTCCTTCTTCCTTCCAGGCCCTACCTACTGGAAGTCCCTCCTGTCTTCGGCTTAGTCCTCTCCATCCTGATTCTTCATTCCAGCAAGTCTAAATATTTCTTTTATTCACTCCACCATGATTTTATCTATCCAAGTGACTGTAAAGATAGGTCTCTATTTTTACACTCATTTTTACCACCATTACTTGAATATCTCTCCCAAACCAAAATTCTGTATTCTCAATATTTCTACCTGGATGTCAATAAACAGATATGCTAGATGGATCACACCTCAATTAAACTCCAGCCATACTCTAATACTCTTTGAGAATCATCTGAACTTAGTCAATGGAAACTGCAGCTTTCCAGTGCTCAGGCTGAGCACATTGGAGATACCGTTGGCCCATATTTCCCCTCCTATTTCAAATCTTATTGATGCTGTCATGTGCAAATCTTCTTTATCATCTGCATTCGTATTAAGCTTTTCATAGTATGTCTAGGATTTGGCGAAAGCCTTCATTTCCACTCTTTCCATTTCCATCCTTCTTTCCCTAATCAGTCTATTTTTTTAAACAAAGAAAATAGATCCTTTAAAACAATAAATCAATAGTAGGTGCTGGTGGCTTACACCTGTAATCCTAGCTACAGAGGGGTTGAGATCTGTGGATCATGGTTCAAAGCCAGCTAAGGGAGGAAGGTCAGTGTGACTTTTATCTCCAATTAACCACCAAATCCTAGATGTGGAGCTGTTGCTCAAATGGTAGAGTGCTAACCTTGAGTATGAAATTTCAGAGATAGTGCCCAGGGCCTGAGTTCAAGTCCCAGAATCAGCAACAAACAAAAACAAACCAAAACAACCAACAGCAACAAGAGAAACTGGAAACCTGATCATTCCCTGTCTCTGTCCCCTTTCTTCTTGTGACTTGTACTGAGTATGAGCAACATTCATCTGGCCAGGGTCTCTGATGGAACTTGGAGACAAGTGAAACAGAAATGAGACTTTTACAAAGCTCTTGCAAGATTGCTTGGGTGTCTGATGGGCAGGCATATCCTGGAGAGTTGCAACAAGCCATTTGTTTCCTAATGGACAAGTCCCTCCCTCTTGTTGCTCATTGTTTGTGTAATATAAATTGTACCATCTTCTCTGACCTCACCTAAGTTTCATTATTTTTCTATTGTGTAATTTAGATATAGTCATCTTTTGGGGTCAGATGAACTTTAGAGGAGAGCCTTCATCTCCATCCCCTTCTGTTCTCTTGTGGAGGGACAGCTTTCCTGGGGATGTGCCAGAGACTTAACCAGGTCTCTGTAGCCCTGAGGCTGCGCAAGGCTTTGTAGTTGCTGCTCTCATCTGTAATCCGCCCCCTGGCTCAAGGCACCCATAATATGTGGGCAGCTCCTTCCTTCATCTCTGTATTTTGTCTGAAAATCTCTATTCCCCCGGGCTGGGAGTTCGGCCTGGTGGTAGAGCGCTTGCCTAGCATGCACGAAGACCCGGGTTTGATTCCTGGGTACTACATACATAGAAAAAAGCGGGAAATGGTGCTGAGGCTCAAGTGGTAGAGCTCTAGCCTTGAGAAAGTCCAAGGACAGCGCTCAGGCCCTGAGCCCAAGCCCAGGACTGGCAAAAAAAAAAAAATCCCTATCTCCCCCCCCCACCACCACCTCTTTCCTCTTTCCTCTCTCTTCCTCTCTCTCTCCGCTCTCTCTCTCTTGCCCCCCTCTTTCTCTCTCCTGCTTGAACTCAATGTCTAATATTCTTGCCAAACTTTGTTAATCATTCAGCGTCTATGTTCTACCACTTGAACTTCTAGCTTTTCACTGGTTATTTAAATATAAGAGACACGTGGGTCTGTCGTTTTGTGACTGGCTTTGAATGGGAAGCCTCAGATTTCAGCCTCTTGAGTAGTTAAGATTACAGGCTGAGCCATGAGTACCCAACTTATCCTCTTACTTAAAATATTCTTCTTACTCCTCCCTCCATGGCTAACAAGAATATCCATGCCATCCAATACACTGTTACATATTTTAGTCTAATATGAACTCCATTTTTGTCTCTTTCTCTGGTCTTTCTGTCCATTAATTGAACCTCTTGTGTCTGATTTAATCTTTATGATTTTGTAAAACATATTTCCTGTCTGGCAAGGCATATCTTCCTTATTATTCTTCTTTCACAAAAATCCCTTTCGTTATTCTTAGCTTTTTTATGCTAGCTTAAATTTAAAAGCACTTTGTCATGTTCAAAAAATCAAGTTGAGTTTCTTTATTGGAATTTTATAAAGAGACATTCATTTGGAGAGAATTAATATCTTTGCATTAGTTGCTCTTCCTTTCTGAGACCATGATACATTTTTCTGCTTATCAAGCTGATTTTCTTTTTGTTGTGATAGCATTGTAGCTCTATAATTTTTTTCAGGTTTTGAATATTCCTTGCTGAAATCATTCCTATGTGGCTTAGCTTATGTTTTTCCCTACTATACCTATTATGTTTTTTTCATATATTTTTTATTGTGATTAATAGAAGGGTTACATGATATTTGCCAGATAGGAGGTGCATTAATTCCCATACATTGATACCCTTTCTCATGTCTTGGTCTTCATTTCCCTCCCCCCCATCCCCACCCCTCATCTTGTTTCCCCCCTCCCTATTCAATTTCAAATAACCAAATACAAATATATCCGATATATCAGGTAACAAAGTGAGATACTGCAACAATATGAGATAATCCAAGGGACAGCAAAAGAGATGAGAGATAACATAGTACCTTAAGTATTATATTTTATTTCACTTGTATTTGCACCTATCTTTTCTGTGTGTGTGTGTGTGTGTGCGTGTGTGTGTGTATCACATATTCCAAAATAGGTAACAGGGGCTTATCCTATAATCCTAGTTACTCAGGAAGACGAAATACAGATAATTGGGTTTTGTTGGGTTTTTAAAATTTATTTTATTATACTGTTATGTAAAGATGATATACACAGGAAATACAGTTATGTAGGTCTGGTCATGAGAACATTTCTTTATGAACAATGCCATCTCTTCCTTTGTTCTCTCCCAGCTCTTCCCTCCTATCCTCACTCACAAGTTTTGCAGTTCATTTTCAATATAGTTTCTAGAGAGCACCACTGCTGCAATTGTTCCCCCTTTGTCTTACCATTTCTGTGCTTGCCCTTTAGAGGATTGGGATTTGAAACCACCCCAGGCTGAAAAATTCTCACGAATCCATCTCCAAAACAACTAGCAAGAAGCAGGGCTAGAGATATTGCTCAAGGGGTAGAGTGCTAGCTACAGGCATCTAGCTGAGCAAGCACAATCCTCTGAGTTCAAAACGAGTATTGTGAAAAACAAGAAACTAGTATTTCCAGATAGGAAGTTTGTATGCTGCTTCATTGATCAACTATTTTATTAAGTGCAGTATATTTTCAGCTTATTTGCTCTTACTTTCTAAGTACGTATAATGAGAATTACCCGTCTTTTGTAGCCTTCTACAAGAGTGCTAAAGGACCCTGGTAATAACTGGCCTGCTGGTCCTCTCCTAGCTCACCCTTGAATACACTTATCTTCATCATGAGACTAAAATGTCCCTAAAATTCTTGATTACTAAAATCTAGTCTGAAAAGATAAGCATGCTGATGCATGCCTCTAATCCCAGTTTACGAGCTGGAGCCAGAGTAACAAACCAATTTGGGATAAAGCTAGTGGAAGACCCTATGTAAAAGACCAAACAAAGCAAATCAAGCAACATGAAGTAAAAGCCAAAAAGAGCCAGGGGTGTGACTCAAGTGGTAGAACATTCACCTTGCAAGTATCAGGCCTTAAATTTGATCACCAAATAGCAACAGCAACAACAATAAAACTCTTCCAGAAGAGATACGAAGAAGTCTGTCTTCAACTTTCTTCTATCATTTACTTAGTAACCTGTTCCAAAATTCATATTCTTTTAGCCCTCTGTGTTGAATGTGTCCATATTTAAATGAGGATTTCATACACGTTTATGAGCATGTCTGGTCTATATATTTAATTTTAATACCATCTTCTCTTAATTGTTGGAACTGATGGGAGGGTGTTTTTATGAGATACATTGGCATGTGGTTTTGACATTCTACATGTGGACTAGAAAGTAGTATATGAATACATGTGCTGTGTACACATGTATGTTGTACGTGGCTGTATGTATATGCATGTATAGAAATTTCCAGAGAATACATGCCCCAAGAAGCTACATAATTTATTGCTGAAGAAATAAATACCTAGCCCCAAAGACCTAAAATATTTTGTAGTTTATTGATTTTTCCCTTCTTTATTTTATTATATTTTAGTCCCTAACCTTTAGAAAATATTTGATACCATATCTTTTCTCAATAAATGGCTTATTGATTAAAGATTTAAATTATAACTGCCATTGGGTTTACATATCCTTTTGTTATAATTACCAATATATTCTAGATCTGTTGTGGTCCAGTTACCTTTTCTAATTATGTTCATTTCTGTTCTATTCATATTTTAAGTTAGTTTACAAGAGGCTGGTGTAATTGTTCAATTTTTTTCTTTCTACTATAAGTAAGATTTTAAAGCTATATTTTCATTATCTTTAAATAGTTGTACAGAGAGGTTTCATTTCAGCAAAACCTTTTTTATAAGTACAATGCACCTTGAATAGTGTCACTCTTCTAACCATTCTCCCCCATCCCTCCCAAGCCCCCTCAGTCTCCCTTAATTTTCCTATTTTCATGGGATATGGAATCATTCTGTACCCTAAGATTTGGTGCTTCTTTTAAATTTTATTTTGTACATAAATAGCTGGCATGTTTTAGTGCTTTTGATTGTGTGTGTGTGTGTGTGTGTGCTGGAATTGCAGATATGCTATAGGAACACGGCATTGTAGCCATGATAGCTTCCAGATAGGAGGAAAGAAAGAATAGAAAACTTCTGTCCACCACCATGTCTACACAGCCATTGTCTAGCAGTCAACACCTAGGGTGCAACCCTAGGTGGAAGGCAAGTAGAACTACATTTCTCACTTGGTTGTTTTGCCTCAAATAGCAATGGCTAGAATATAAGGCAAAAATAATAAGGTACAAAACTTCAGCCGAGGCAATTAAAAAGATCCAGAAGATCATTGGGTTGTAAAGATAAAGACTACAATTCTTAATATTGGAAAGATACAATGTAGCTCTCAAGTCTACAGCGTGCATTTTAGCAAGTGACTTGAGAGCTAGGAAAAGGGATTAGAGAGCCCTTGGGCAGATGATGGGAAGGCTTAAAATTTGAGCATGCTCAAGACATAGGACAAGTAGCTGAGCACTGAATTCCAGGCAAGGCCCCACCACCAGCTGTTTACATGATTTTGAAAGAGTCTCCTTGCTCTCAGACTTCCTATGTGCAAAATCACGGCTATATTAGCTGAGTTGAGAATGTTTTATGGTTCAAAACTACGACAATTTGTATTTGTTTAAGCCTCCCACTCCCCACCTATTAAAAAACAACAACAACAAGAAAACAAAAGAACAAAAACAAAACAAAAGGTCCAGGTGCTGGGAATGTGATCTTAGATGTGGCTCAGATATATAAGATAATTATGTTTACTAGAGCATTAAGTCCTGGGGTTTCAAATATCATGAATGGGTTAATTCTCTTTCCAAGGAGCACGGAAAATCTGGTAGAGGTAGATATTTTTTTAAATTATTTTTTTGAGAGCAGGTAAACAAGATTGTGCTTGAATTGGGGCTTGAATTAAGGCCTTGTACTGCAGCATTGCTTAGCTTTTCACTCAAGGCTGACTCTCTGTCACTTGAGTTTACAGCTCTACTTCCAGCGTCTTGCTGATTAATTGGAGTTAAGTGTCTCACAGACTTTTTTCTTTCCTGAGATGGCCTTGAGCTGCTATCCTCACATCTCATCTCAGCCTCCTGCGTAGCTGGGATTACAGGTGGGAATCACCAGAGCCCAGCCCATTCTCATCTTACTTTGCTGTACACATCCAGCTCTTTATAAGCTTCCACAGCTTCGGGTATCTACATTCATTAATTTATTTTTATTATTATCATAATAAAATAATAATAATGATGATAATACTAAAATTGCCTGTCTTGGGACTTGAACTTGCTTGTCCAAGACCTGGCCACTGTCCCTGAGACTGTTTGTGTTTAAGGCTAGCATCTGCTACTTCAGTCATAGCACTGCTTCCAGCTATTTCTGAGTAGATTATTGGAGATAACAGTCTCACAGACTTTCCTGACTGAGTAGACTTTGAATCTTGATCCTTAAATCTCCTGATCTTAGCCTCCTGTGTTACAGGTGTGAACCACTAGCTCACACTAGGTGTATGTGCCTGTCTGTCTGTCTGTCTGTCTGTCTGTCTGTCTGTCTATCTATCTATCTTTCTTTCTATCTGTCTGCACCAAACAGACTAAGACAACATAACAAGTTGTAAATACTTCACTATCATTTCTCTGTTTTTAACATATCATATGGAGTAAAAATCCCTGAAAATTTGAGAATATGTTAGAGGCTAGCAATGACATTAGTATTAAAAGTCAGTTGCTGGGTTCTTTTTTTCATATATTTTTATTGTAATGAATAGAAGGGTTACATTATATTCACCAGATAGAAAGTGCATTACTTCACAAACATTGATACTCTTTCTCATGTCTTGGTCCCCATTTCCCTCCCTCCGCCCCCACCCTTCCTCTTGTTTTTCCCCCAATCCGATAGTTGCTGGGTTCTAGCAAGACACTGAGCTAAGGTAGTTACAGTAGGCCTCTTCTTTCAAGGTCCATATCAGTCCCTTGGCAAAGACAGTGAGTAGGACACAGGCCTGCTCCAATGTTCATATGCATATCTTCTGTGGCCTCTGAGGTCACCAGGCAGTCCCATTTGTCTCTGGGAGGATAAGACAGGAAACGATCTGGGAAATTGTGGCCTTATCACTTTTTCTTTTGCCTAGCATTGATTGTTCTAATAATATACTTGCATCAATTTAGATAATCCTTATATAATTTCTTCCAGGTGTAAAATCTATGTCTAGCCATAGCTCTTTGTGGAAAGTGTGTGTGGGTGGAGAGGGTTGGGTGAGACACACCGAGAGAGAAAGAGAGAAAGAGAGAGGGGGGGAGGGAGAGGGAGAGGGAGAGGGAGAGAGAGAGAGAAAAAGAGAGAGAGAGAAAAAGAGAGAGAGAGAGAGAGAGAGAGAGAGAGAGAGAGAGAGAGAGAGAGAGAGAGAGAGAGAGAGAGAGGGAGGGAGAGGTATTACCCTTTAAGTTACATATTCCTATTATGCTACTTCTCTCTAAGGCCAAACTTAGGGTTCTCACAAGAGTGTATGTGTGCATGAGGAAAGAACTAAGGGTTTTTTTCTGGGCTCCACCTTCACTTGTTCCCTTACCAAGGAGGGTGAGCACTGGGAATTTGTCTTTTCAGGAAGACTGCACCTGATATTTGAGAAGTATGACTATTTAAGAAGGATCAGATGTAGACTTTATCAGTGACAAAGAATTATAAGCTCAGAAATAAAAATGAAAATTAGTTTGATGTTAAAAAAGATGGGGAACAACAGCAATTTGAATCAAGAACAAGGTAAGGAAAACATTGAACGTGAAAAATACATGTGTCACAAAAACAAGAAGGAAGAGAACTGCCCTGTGGAATTGGCATCATGGAGGAAGCAGTCAATTCACCATTTCACCATCACAAATCTGCTCAAACAAAGGTAATGGATGATGTCTGAGAAACTAGAAATACATGGGGATGGTTGAGTCTGCAAAACAGAGATCTCAACCAGAGAAAGCTTTTTAATGGGAATTAGAAAATAGGTTAAATAACACATTCCTTGAAATTAAAAATCAATAAAAGATTACAGACAGAAAAGGTCAAGGACTGTATGAAGGAAAAGAGGGGATGAAAAGACAGATATGTAAAAATACAATGACATTTAAGAACATTAAGTCTTTTTAGGAGAAAAACTTGGAGGCTTATAGAGAGAAAAGAGTAAGAGTGAAATTAACAATAGCTCCTTCAACAGCGCCAATGGATACGAAGTAGTGCCATTGAAGATGTAGGAGCTTATGTACAATCCAGATTTCACTGCACTGTGAGGACCTGATAAAAAGCATTTTTAAGCTGGTAAGATCTCAGGAATTATGTCAGAGTCTCAACTGATTAAAATAAACACATTTTATAAAATATTGAAGTAAGATATCTTTAGGAGTTCTTGTAAGAAGTATATTAAATGAAGTGATAAAATTCTGTTCTGGGTTTCATTGTACTTTGAATAGCAGAGGTAAAACAGAGAAGAAATTTATAACTCTTGACATGGCTCATCCAGTTCATTTCGATTGGAACTATGTTGAGTTAAAATAGTTATGGCATACAGTGCATGCCAGATTTTAACCATTTACCATGAAAAAAACTACCAAGTGTCTCACAAATATTCTGCATTAGTTACATGTTGAAATGATGTCAGTTTAAATAAAAATAGAAGAACTTTTTATTCCTGATGGGCTGTGTGTTGACATACTTATCATAAACTGAGGATGCATTTCTTATAGTCCTGAGCTGATTGTAACCTAGCAACACAGCATATGGTAGGTGATTGGTTGTTGGCCTTGGTGACAATTGGTGATGAGAAGCTGTGGCTCACTACACAGCACCACAAGGTATTATGCTATCACACACCCTTAGCCTAGAAAATGACCTCCTTCAAAGTTCAAAGTTCAGTTTGTTCTCACCAATTATTGTTTCACAACATTGTGAGGCTGGAAATTTGTAAGGCAGACCAATAGAGTTAATAATTTAAATCAAGTCTACCCTTCTCTGTCTACTCTCTTCTATGTGGTCCACTAGAAAATTCTGGATGTTGTGTGTGGCTCTTGTCTGTGGCTCCCCTTGTGTGTTAGCTGGACTGCTGTGGAAAGGACCTGAACCATCATAAAGGGAATGAGAGAAAGATGACCCTAATAGTCACTGTTTACCAGGGCTATCTTCTGCCTTTAAAAACACATAGACATTTTAACCTGTTTATGAATAGCTTCAAAACCAAAGGAGTAGAATAAAATAAACAGAAAAAGTAGTAAAAAAAACTCAATGAAGATAGAAGTAAGAAAAATTATAGTAAGTGTACATGAGTTAAATTCATGTTTTCATGATGATAGATGATAAACACAAGATGTGTATGAAAACAGAAAGATGTAAAATTAAAGATTTGCAAAAGTATTTCATCTGTTACACACACACACACACACACAACACAAACACACACACACACACACACACACACACACACACATGCACACACAGAGCTATTGGCCTTAATTCCCTAAATATTGAATTACAAATATACATGGCATTTAGACTACACTAAGTGTTATATGAATTATACCAATCATGTGCAAATACTCTGCCATTTGATGTAAGAGATTTGACTATCTGCACATCTAGGAACCCTGTATGAAAGATATTACAACAAATCCCCCACAAGGGACTGAGGAATACACCTAAATGCAGCAGTATCTATGGTATTTGATATGACCTGTGGTTTTCAGGCCTCATTCAGAGGGCTATGAATATGTCCTTCAGAAAATGTGGGGCTATTCAATCAGGCTAAAAGAAAATGAGTTTCAAGTGGTAGAGCCTGGCCTTGAGCTGAAGAGTTCAGGAACAGTGCTTTGGCCCAGAGTTCAAGCTTCATAACCAACAACAAAAAAAGACAAAGAGTCATATGAATATTTCAAAAAATATATTAAAATGTTTAATCAGGTTCAATACTCATTTAAAATTAAGAAAAATGTACTATGAACAAATTAAGAATACTTGAGAACTTCCTACATCAAACATGGAGTGATGATTCATCAGAGGGATAAAACAAGGAGTATATATTTTACATTATTATATACATATACTATTATATAATTATTGATTGATATATAATCAATATATGTATACATATAATTTGTACATATAGTTCTAATTATACATCTACAAGTCTGGATGGTCTAGTGGGCTGGAGCATGAGGATAAACTAATAATGTCCAGGAAGTCTGAAGGAAGGCTGCTAGAGAATTCTCTCTTGCTTAGGGAAAGCTAATTTTCACCTCACTGGATGTTGGTCCAGCCATCTCTAGTGGACTATGTGCTTTGAACAAATAATTGAAATTTTCTTTGCTTATCCAAAATGTCCTTATAGAACTAATAATATTGATGTTTAATGAAATAGCTGAGTATCCTGTGGCCTGATTGGCACACAGAATTACCCATCATAAAGACTAAGACACAAAGCATTCAAACAACACCTTGGAGCAAACCACACAGAATGAAAAAGGCTGAAACATTTTTTCATCTAAAATTCAGTTGAGATTAAGAAGTTGACTAGCTGGGCCGGGAGTTTGGCCTCGTGGTAGAGTGCTTGCCTAGCATGCATGAAGAGCCGGGTTCGATTCCTCGGTACCACATACATAGAAAAAAGCCAGAAATGGTACTGAGGCTCAAGTGGTAGAGCTCTAGCCTTGAGAAAGTCCAAGGACAGTGCTCAGGCCCTGAGCTCAAGCCCAGGACTGGCAAAAAAAAAACAAAAAGAAGTTGACTAGCAGTACACACATTCAAACCCATAGTAACAGCCCTACGCTGTTAATAATTAGATCCATATAAACTAGCAGATGATACCTTCAGATGATATTGTCATTTGCCTAGAAAATCCAAAATAATTAGTAGGCAAATAAAAAACATGGATGTGAGAAAAATATCTGAATATAGATATGAAATATTAAAAGGTTTTCTTACTGTTGTTGCATATAACCGAAGAATAACCATTTATGATGGTATCTGAGAAGACCAAATATTTAGAAGTAAATCTAACCAAAGATTCGTAAGATCTCTGTAGAAAAATTACAAGCTTTATTTAGTCCTAAACAATTGGAAGCGTTTACTGTGTTAGAGATAAAAAGGTAGTGTTGCACAGATGTGCTTTCTTAAATCTGCCTAGAGATTTGATACAATTCATTCATTCAAATCTCAAACAAGTATTTTGATCTTGATGAAACATAGCTAAAATATTTATGTTTGACTAAAGAACGCAATAGAGAGATGAGTATGAGATATGTTGGGATTTATAAGGAAGCTATACTTATTTAAACGTGCAGCGTTTAATGGAAGAAACATAGATAGACTGACCAAAGGAATAAAAGAACAAGCTCGCTCATGCATGGGGTTTTGATAAACTATAGAGATGTCAATGTCATGTCAAATCAGCTCTAAGCTATGACATTAAAACAGCCAATATTATGTGGGAACGATATAGAAATTACAACTCTATTGTATATGATGAAAAATCACCTGATGTTGGTTAATTTTTTTCAATAAATAATAAATCTTTAAAAGTAATTATAGAGGGCCGGAGTTTGACCTAATGGTAGAGTTCAATTCCTTGGTACCATATACATAGAAAGTCCAAGGACAGTGCTCAGGCTCTGAGCTCAAGCCCAGGACAGGCAAAAAAAAAAAAGACTTGGAAAATAAGCTGAAAATGAATTTTACAACTTGGGGGGAAGAAAAGTGAGAGAAAAACCTGGGAAGGGATAAAAATATTCAACAGATATGTACTCACTCCCTTTCGTATGTAACTCTAACCCCTCTGTACATCACCATGATGATAAAATTTAAAAACTACTAAGCTTTACAAAAGGAAGCCAGAAAAAAAGAGAAAACATTGTGTATTTATCATTATTTGTTAGGTATATACTCAAACAATATTTATGACTATTAGCACTAGAGTGTTACTCTAAGAAAGACAACAAATTTAGAGAAAGACACAAATGGCATCATTAGGAGAACAGTTAACCAAATTATGGTCTGTTTTTTGTTTTTGTTTTTATTTTGTTTTTATTTATGCTGGTATCAGATTTTGAACTCAATCTCTGGATCTAGCTTAGCTTCTCCTGCTCACATCTAGTACTCTATCACTTTGGTCATCACTTCAAGTCTAAATTTTCACTGACTAAGCCCCTTGAAAACTAATCTCCAGAAGTTTTGTTTGCTCGTTTGTTTTGGGCCTGGGCTGACCTCAAACAATGATGCTCTGGATTTCAGCCTCCTGAGCAGCTAAGATTACTGGTGTATGAGAAATACACTCAACTATTCAAGCTTTAACAAACTGACTTGTAGACAAGAAGTTTGGGAAAGCAAGTGATGGTGATCATGCAGGCCGGAGTGTCTGGCAGAGAGAAATAACCCCAGCAATTACAACAAGCAACTTATTCCTCATGTGTGAAATCACTTCCCCAGTTTTACACTGGCAAAGTACTGTAACAAATTTTCCTAGACATTGCCATTATTTCAGTGCTTCCTGCTTGGTAAA
This sequence comes from Megascapheus bottae, assembly GCF_031878675.1. Lineage (NCBI taxonomy): Eukaryota > Metazoa > Chordata > Mammalia > Rodentia > Geomyidae > Megascapheus > Megascapheus bottae. The sequence continues at coordinate 18,790,039 of NC_143535.1, forward strand.
TGGAGTACATGCATGTGTTGGGATTGGTTGATTTCCTATGTGGGTTTTAACTGTTTCCATCCCGTTTTCTAGGTATTTGTTCTCTAGAATATACAGTTTTTTCTTTTTATTTATTTAATGTTCCTCTTTTTATTGTGGTTCATTCATGGGTTTTTTTTTTGGGGGGGGGATTAATCATGAGGCTTGAACTCAGGACCTGGGCACTATCCCTGAGCAATATTAGTCAAGGCTAGCCCTTAACCACTTTGAACCATACTGCCACTTCCAGTTTAATTGGACACAAGAATTTCAAGGACTTTCCTGACTGGCCTGGCTTCAAAAACAATCCTTACATCTCAGCCTTCTGAGTAGCTAGGATTACAGGTATGAGCCACCTTCGCCTGGCTGATTCATTCTTCATGTTGCAAGTTGACTGCTTTTCAAAGTCCTGTTTGCCTATCCTGTTTGTCTAGGGACATACCTGGTACATGAGATTTGTGATAAGCTATTAAGTCATTATGTAAGCAAGCTCCTTCCTAACGTGCCACTCAGGGTCCCTTGACTTGTAAAAATGGACCATAACTGACTTTATTTACAGCAAGTATGAACCATTAGTACCAAGAAAGCTAGGATTTATTTACACAAGAAACCATTGCTTAGTGATTATAACTGATTTAGTAGATAACCAAATGAAGGGACTGAATTCTCAGTTGTAGCATTTAGAATGAAAGGCAATGGCATACCAATAAGGGATTGGCATGTGTTTCTAGGACATTGGTAGGACAGAGGAGAGGGTGGGGAGTCTAACATGTGAGCATCTATGGATTATTACAAAGGTCTTATCATAGGTTTGGGGGTCATATATAATTAAGAATAAATGTCTAGTATCCTCATTAGTCAGTTATGGAAGGTTTAGTTCTGCCTAATTCAACTTCAGTCAATGCTACTTCATTGACCATGCATGTTAATCATGCATGCAAGCAGCCAGGCACTGGGCCTCCCGCCTATACTCCCAGCTAATTAGAAGGCTGAGACCTGGAGGATTGTAGTTTGAAACCAGTTGGCACAGAAATGTCCATGGGCTTCTCATCTGCAATTAACCATCCAAAGTCCTAGCTGGAGGTGTAGCTTAATTAGAAGAGGGCCAGCCATGAGCAAGCCAACTAAGCAAATGTGAGAGCCTAACTCCAAGCCTCCGTATGAGCACAAAAAAATAAACAAATAAAAAGAGCTGTGGGGCCGGGAGTTTGGTCTAGTGGTAGAGTGCTTGCCTAGCATGCACGAAGACCCGGGTTCGATTCCTTGGTACCACATACTTAGAAAAAGCTAGAAGTGGTGCTGAGGCTCAAGTGGTAGAGTTCTAGCCTTGAGAAAAACCCAAGGACAGTGCTCAGGCCCTGAGCTTAAGCCCAGGACTGGCAAAAAAAAAGAGCTGTGATAGGTCTCTTGATGCCTAACACATTGCCTCATCCCCAAACTTAGGAGTGTAGAAATGGCCCTTTCTTATCATTTCTGGAGGCAGGTGAACATTCAGATTGTGAAGTGCAGAGGTGTTACCCTGGTAGCTGTTCCAGGGTGCCTAGAGATGCTTCTAGAAAGCAATAAGCAAGACTTGAAAACAACAGATACCTAGATCATTAAGAGCTGTTGTCATTTTGCTGAATGTTTATATTTGTTACTCCCTAATATCCAAAGCGGAAGGCCAGCTTCAATACATAGAACTAGGGAAAACAAAGACTGAATGACTGGGCCTTCATATCCAATTGTTATTTGAAACCCCAGTTGCCAATTTCCTCTTAGTAAATGAGCCAGCAAGCCTGGCTCTAAAGCTCCAAATGGTTTGTGACTAGGTTATGGAGAAAAAAATAAAATAAAAAATGAACGTGATAAGGCAGGTGTGGTGGCTCACACCTATAATCATAGCTACCGAGAAGGCTGAGATCTGAGGATTGCGGTTTAAAGCCAGCATGGGCACTAAAGACCGTGGAACTCTTATCTTCAATTAAACACTAGAAAACCAGAAGTGGTGCTACGGCTCAAGGGGTAGGGGGATAGCTTTGAGCTGAAGAGCTCAGGGACAGCACACAGGCCCAGAGTTCAAGTTGTATGACCACCACCACCAACAACAAAAATAAAGTGAAGATTGAGCACCGTGACCTCATGCCTATAATCCTAACTATTGAGGAGGTTGAGATCTGAAGATTGTAGTTCAAAGCCCTCCCAGGGAAGAAAGTCTATGAGATGCTATGTCCAATTAATTATAAAAAGAAAAAAAAATTAAGAAAAGAAACTGGAAGTGGAACTGTGGTTCAAGTGATAGAGTTGACAGCCTTGAATGAAAAAGTTAAAGGATAGTGTCAGGCTCTGAGTTCAAGCCCCAGTATGGACACACACACACACACACACACACACACACACACACACACACACGTGAAAAATGGTAATTTAATTATATGTCTGAGCTCTAATAAGAATAACAGGTAGGAAAGAGATGGGATAAAGTCCCTGGGTGTCATTCTCTCCGCACCCCTAATTACTTGTCATTGCTCTTCAGTTGGCTCAGAGTCTCTGGTTGACCCCATTCCACTACTCATGTGCAACCAGATGTGCTGACCTCGCAAGTGCAGGCTTCTTTCTCTCTTCCTAGAATATGTTGCTCGTTCCCATGCAATGCCAGTGACCCTTTTGTGGAGCCTAGAGAACATTCAAGAGTATGGTAGAGAACTATTGTGGAACATTGCCCTAGGGCTGCATATACTGCTTGAACTCAGATCCTGACACTGGATCTCAAGAAGAAACCCCAGCTCCACCATTTTCCCCTCTCCTTGGTGGGTTCTGGCTCAAGCACCTCATTCCTACCTGTGCTCCCCCCTCACCCCCTCCTCACTTATGCTCATTGTGATCTTTTTCTCTGGTGCTTTGAAGCCTCACAGGGAAGCAGCTAGGACACACCAACATTTGCTTGGCATGAAATCTCCTTGTATTCCTTCTAGTTCTCAATGAATATCATGTTGGGGAATACTGAATTTTGGCTTCAAGGCCAAATTCCTACTACTTTGAAAGCCTAGTTCCCCAAATCCTTGGCATTCTCCTGAGCAATTCACAGACTGTCTGGGTTTTTCCTTTTCAACTTGCTGGTTAAACTCAGACCTCCTAAGGCTCCCACGCCCTTAATCCTGTGATCATTACCAAAGATAATGATAAATGATAATGTTTCAGTGTTAATGAGGGAGCAAATAGCATGTTAATGACGTTTGCAGATGGATCTAAATTAGGAGAAGTTTAACACCAATGAAGCCAGAAAGACAACAATAAAAGTTTAAAAAAAAAGAAAAAAATAAGAACCTACACAAATGAAACTAGAAAATGCCCCACGACTTAGCTGGGACAGTGTATATCATTACAACAAATAATAGAGGGATTAAAAAGAATAAAACTCCTGTCCAGAGAGAAGAAGAAAGGATGTAGATATCTAAAAGGGATCTTCTTCATGGCTTGAGTGAACAAAGAATTATGCAAAAGAATCCTTGGATTTGTGGCCATTGTTGGGGTGGCAAATTCTAACAGCAGATCTCTGAGGAAATAAGTGTGTTTTCGGGTAACATACGTGCTCATCTCTATGAAAAGGGTACTTGTTTGTGCACATATGTACACATATTCAAATGTACTCACCTAGTAATGCTAATAAATGTCATCAGAAAGAATACTCTGGTTGGGATATATAGTATGCCACCCCCACTTAATATTCTCATGCTGATCTCTGGCTCCTTAGTGTGATAGCTAATTAGATAAACTGGAATGGTACTTCAGAAGAGATTATTGTGTGTCTCATGTTACCTGACTGGTTCTGATGAGAAAAGACTATGAGAAGGGAGCCCAGCCTCTTCCAAATTCCTTTTCCTACCATGCTTGTCATGTGCCATGTGGCCACTCCAGAGCTGAAAGAGTGCTGGCATTATGCTATGGCACCATTAAACTGTGGCCTAAATAAATCTCTTTATAAATCATGCAACCTCATCTATTGTATTAAAATAAAACAAAATGGACTAAGGTGTAGGGCCATGTAGCATATTATTTATAAGCAATGAGTCAGTATACAATACTCTTCATTGTGAATTCCATAAAACTAATTGATTCTCACAAAATCCTTGTTTTGATTTTTTCTTAAATCTTTATGTCCCCAGCCAACCTTTATATCCCAAAGCAAAAGCTCTGTTTGACATTTCATTTACTGGAGTGTGAAGAAAGCAGAACAAGGATCTATGTCAAAACTTCTGTTTGTTAAAAACTGAAAAGCTTGGCCAGGAGTGTGGCCTAGTGGTAGAGTGTTTTCCTCCATTCATGAAGCCTTGGGTTCAATGGTACCACATACACAGAAAAAGCCAGAAGTGGTGCTGTGTCTTAACTGGTAGACTGGTAGAGCACTAGCTTTGAGAAAGCTCAGACAAGGCCCGTGCCCTGAGTTCAAGCCCCAGAACTTGCCAAAAAAAAAAAAAAAGCTTGCACTGGGCACCAGTGATTCATATCTGCTATCTTACTATTAAAGAGGCTGAGGTCTGAGAATCTTGGATTAAAGCTTGCACAAGCATTAAAGCCTATAAAACTCTTTTATTTCTACTCAGTCACCAAGAAAGCCACAAGTAGAACTGGGGCTCAAGAGGTAGAACACTAGCCATGAGCACAAAAGCTCAGCTCAGTGCCCAGGCCAAGACAAACCTCAAGACACACACACACACACACACACACACACACACACACACACACACACACCTGAGCAACTTGCTACATTGTAATTTTGAACACTCAAAGATAGCTCCATATTTTTTTTCATGGTATTTTGTGTCATTCCCAATAGGATGATGACAATTAAGTCTCATTGCTTTTATAAGGCTCAAGCTGTGGCATTGTGGCAGTTTCCTTTTGTTGGGTGTAAATTTTTATCAGAGTCAACTTCAGGCCATTAGTGTGATATACTGAGGTGGGTCTGCCTACTCACCCTCATCATCATCTCTCCCCCACATATAAAGAAAGCACACCAGTAGAAGACCATGCATCACAAGAAGTGTGCTAAGATAATTCAGGAAGTGATGACTGTGCCCTTTAAAAGATAACTTGTTTCCATTATTTAATTGAAATACCGGTAAGTCATTCCTGAGCATTTGAAGTAGCATAGTTCAAACTTCCTGAGCCAGCTGTAGCATATTGTTTTCTGTCATTCCCTCATCCTAGAGCTAGAATTTCTTCCTCTGTGTGCTGGGCAAGTCTGTGTTCAAAAACAAACACATCTCTGTCTCAGCTCTGTTTGCAATATCATCTTCCCCCACAAGCAACAGAGAAGCCACTGAAACATCATCTTCCTCTCCTCAGAGACCCACCAAATCCATCTCTACTTTCTCCTGAGATTGCTTCAAAACCAGACCTTGAATCTTTTCCCTCCTGGTTGGATTCAGAATCTCATCAAATCTACTTTAGTTGGGTCTTCCTCACTTCTTATGGAATTCCAGCATTGCTTTCATAACTTTGTTTGAAGATTGGATACAGATCACCAGAAGTACCAACTGGAAACCCAAGCACCTTGTTGTGACAGTCATAAAGATCACTGTACATCCTTCCTTCTGAGCATTTGCCATTTCCTCCCTCGCTCCACACTCAGCCAGCCACCCACCCTTCTGATGGCATCCTTGAAGATGGCATTCTTACACAAGCTGGCAACAATCTGAGAAAAGTGAACTTGGACAGCCTAACTAGGAAATCAGGAAAAGGGGCCTTGAGAGGCTGAGATACGGGGCAGCATCCAGGATGTAGGTTCTAGCAAGCCCCATGCAAAGAACCTGGCCCCATAGGTTCTTTGTCCCTTTCTGGAAGTCCAATTGGTTAATTGTTATTCACTTTCTCCTACCATTCCTGTTTCTACTCATTTGTGCATGTCTGTTAAGCTACATCCCAGACATCCCCTTTTAGGTGACTTGTTTGCTGTATTTGTTCCTCTTGGTCTAGTCTTCAGCATAGCTTACCAACAGAGTGTGTGTGTGTGTGTGTGTGTGTGTGTGTGTGTGTGTGTGTGTGTATGTGTTGTGTGTGTGTGTGTCCATCTCCTAGTTGGCCCAGGAGTCAGTTATGCCAGTTAGCTTTAATATAGAAATAATGATTATGTCAATGGGCTGGCAGAATTTTATTTCTGTTCTCTTCCTGAATTGTGATATAGAAAAAGGGGTTTCTTCAAACAAACCACACATGGAACACCAAGGTTTCCTTTTGTCTTCTGATGCTAACAGGATTCTGAGTCTAAGTCTATGGATGAAATCGAATTAATTTTAAAAAAATTCCTGCTACAACTATAGTGCTAGAGTATAATAGGGAATAATAAATTCTACAAGGTCAAGATGTCACAGCCAGCAGTGGGCAGAGAACCCTGGACTGGAAGGACAAGGAAGTGATTTTAAATGGCATTGCCATTTAAATCTGTTCAAGTATCCATCCTGATGAGGCAGACCTGAGCCAGAGCCCTGGAATTTGTGAAGCCCAGCTGCTAAAGTCTAGAATGATATTCCTCTAAATGCCTTTGGGGTTTCCACGCACTTCTCAATTCATGGGCTGGATTGGTTGAGGCTTCTGGAAAGCAAATATTACTTTAAAACAGTCAGTTGGTTTTCTTTTTTTCTGTCACCCTCATATTTGAGGACTGGGAGATACGTTTATAACTCATAACAGCCTCTGAGACTGGATGATTGGATGGAAGAATTGCTACCTGCATGCTAGACCGGGGATTAGGTGAGCATTCCCTCTTCACATTCTTCCTCAGCCATACATCAAAGAGAACCTGGCACAAAACTCTGATGCCACTAAGGTGGCTTAGTAATCCTAGTAAATTTCCAGAAAGGCAACATTTTCCTGGAGTATATTTGAAGGTAAGAGTTCTCATTGTAGGTCATGGTGATTTCCATATAATGGAGCGTGTGTGTGTGTGTGTGTGTGTGTGTGTGTGTGTGTGTGTGTGTGCACTAGTACTGGGTCTTGAACTCAGGCGCCTTTGTGTTGTCTCAATTGTTTAGCTCAAGGCTGGTGTTCTACTCATTGACTTCTGGCTTTTTTTGGTTCATTGGTGATAAAAGTCTCAGAGACTTTTCTACATGGGCTAGCTTGGATTCACCATCTTTAGATCTCGGTTTTCAGAGTAGTTAGGATAACAGGTCGGAGCCCCCAGCACCTAGCTCATAGACTAGATTGTAATCCCAACAAGTAGCACACAGATGTTTGACGTTTTTGTTCTGGACCCTTGGCCACAGCAGGGAACACGGTGTTGTTCATAAGCAACTACTGGAGTAAAGACACATGAAGGAGTGAACTACTACATTTCCTCTGTCTGACACCTGCTATGCTTCTAAGCAAACACATGACCTTTCCCCCTTAGCTAGAGGAAAAAAAAGAAAAGTGAAGGCTGCTCTTCCTCATTCTTTCCTCTGGCTGGGGAGGAAGCATCTCCACCATTCTCAGTCACATGTCTCTGCAGGCTCCTCTACCTTCCTGGCAGATGTCCTTGGGTCATCTGTTGAACGGGATGAAAGGAACTTTATTAGCTTTCTTTTCACACTCTGACAGCTGCAATCACTCTGGGTGGTTTTAATTAAAACGTTTAATTAAGCACAATTCTAACAGCAAAAGTTCACTCTTGTCCTGGACAAGTCCCTAGGCTTGGAGTTAAGGAGGAGATAGCAGTAAAAGACACAAATACCCTGTGCTTTAAAGAAGATGGTGCCAGGGAGAGAAAGAGACAAGTCTTCAGCTTCTTTTCACACAAGACTGGCCCTCAGTTAACACAGAAGAAGTGAATCTGAGCTTCCTTATTCTCTTAGAGCATCTATAGTAACTCCTAGGTCTGTGTCTCCACAACATTTTAGATCCATTTGATAGTCCATATTCTCAAATTTTCCCCATTAACCATTGAATTCTTCTTAAGAGTCCTCCTTCCTTAGTCCTTTAGTTTTGGCGGGGGGGGGGGTGGTCCGTTGTGGGGCTTGAACTCAGGGCCTGTGTGCTGTCCCTGAGCTCTTTCCCTCAAGGCTAACACTCTACCACTGCAAGCCACAGTGTCATTTCTTTTCTTCACTGTCTGCATGCTGCAGAAATTCTGTGTGCTGTTGTGGTTCCTCGCCCATGATTCCAAGCTATATCATGGTCTCACTCAAATCTGACCTCCTCCAAAGATCCCTGAGACCTCTTCAAATGAAGGAAGGGACATGAAACCCGAAGGGAAGATAAATTTGATCTCAGGTCATCTTTTGGCATTGTGCAACTCAAGTTGGAGTTCCCAGCTTCAGAATTCCCTGCCTTGTCATTCAGGGAAAAGGCTTCCTTCTAGACCCCTCTCAAGCCCTGCTCCCTCTTCCACTAGGCCCATCTTGTTTTTCACTTTTCCTTTCCCAAATCTCAAGGCTGAACAAAGCACTCACCAAGCATGAACAAGATACTAAGAGGGGTGATCAGCTAGAGTAAGCACGGAGGATAGGGAGGGCAGTGCATTATCCTAAGCTGGGTCCTGAATGTAAACTTCCCCCTAGTAAACTTTTCTAAGGAGACTGGCCTTGAACTATGATCTCCCAGATTTCAGCCTCCTAAATAGCTAGGATTACAGATGTAAGGTACTAGCACAACATCTCATTTATAGAAAATAAGTCTCTCAAAAGCTCAGAGAGATGGGCCCCACTGTGAAAGCAACAAATGTAAAATTATGGATGGTGAGGAAAAGATCATTCTAAATACCTTTCCATCCACCCCCAGGATGGCAACTGACCTATAAAGACACAACAATGAGCTCTCTGGTTAACTTTTCTGGATGGTTTGGCCAGTGGAAAATAGGGGTGGAAACTTAAAGGAGAAAAATAAGGCCTGGGTATTTATAATCTTGACTTCTCCTAGATCAACTATGATGCAATTGTATTTTTTTGCCTTAGGATCACACCTCCTCCTGGCTGCATTTCTAGTAGCTCTTTCTCGATTATTGCTTAAGCAATCAGTGTCTGGGATCTAGGAATACTGACAGTGTTCTGCACTTATCAGCTGTATGGCTGCATCCTTTTTCCCCCGCACATTACTTTCTACCTGCCCTTGTCCTTGTAGCCAGTGCCATCGCCAGATCTTCCTTAGGCTAACTTGCTTCAGCGTGTCATGTGTGTTCACCTGACAGAAGTAATCATACAGGTAAAGCTCTAAAGCAGGTGTTCTGATGAAGTTCAAGGGGAGAGTTGCTGAATGTTTCCTCATCATGGTTGTGTGAGGAAAAGCTACTTTCCCTGCCATTCCTTTTGTCTTCTGTCGGTGATGTCTACCTAAAGATAACCTGAAAAGACCATGTAGATTTCAAGTTACATCTTGGGCTCTGGCTGAGCCTAGCATTTTCTCATTGACAAATAGAGCTAATAGTATGATATCTGCCCAGCCTACCTCTTAAGTCTGCTGTGGTAATAACATGAAATAGTATCTGTGAGAGTTCTCAAGTTGCTTTTAAAAACACTGAGGAATGCTTGTAAGACTGTGCAGTAAAGGTTCCAAGGGCAGGAAGTGTGAGACCCAGGGAAAAAACAGGTTCTGCAATAAGGACTGACCAGACCTGAGTAGCTGCTTTCCATCCCAGGGCTCCTTTCTAAGCCCTCTGGCTTCCTTTCTCTTGTAGGATGTGATCTAGGACCCTGAAGGCTTGCCCAAGGATGCTTTCAAAGGCAAGTCAGAGTATGCTGGGATCCTATTCTTCAGCCATTCCTTAAATACCTTTGAAAATATTTTTGCCTTGATTCTGGATGCTTCCCTTCACCCACTGCCACACTGATGCCCATTTAGGAACTAAAGGTCCCAAATGGGGTGCATCTAAGTGAGGGATGCTCCAGAGAAGACTAGCCTGGGATCAGGTGTGGTTTTGATACCTGCATTTCAGTGTAAGTCATTGAGATGTGTGGTCCTGGCATTTGTAAGAATTAAATGTAATCTCTTCTGAGTTCTTTCTATTTTCTTTCCTAGGAAAGCCTTTCTCCAGGCAGCAGGCAGAGGAGAATCACAATGTACAACATGTCACCCAGTGACGTTTTCTGCTTTAAGGGTTTATTTAAAATATATTTCTTCTTGAAAGTCCATTCTGAATGTTGTTTTGTCGCCCAGCAACGTTAAAAGAGCCAATGGAAATTAGATTTTTTTTCCTATTAATGTATGCTTTCACTCAAGGGAGAAGAAGATGAAGAAGAAGAAGAAAAAAAAAAAACAACAAAATCCCTCCTAACTTCTAAACCAGTTCCTAAAATAGAGTCAGAGAGAAAGAAAACCAAAGTGTGCCTAGAAACCCTACAACCCTTCTCCAAGGAGCAATTACAACTTAGAGCAAAAAACATGCTGTGTTCATGGCTCCTGAGAACAGCTCAGAACAGAGGTCTGCTTACTCCCCCTTCTCTTCTCCTGTGAGCTCACAAACTCTGTTCCCAAGAACCCTGAAGAGACTGGAATAGTAGCACTGTCACATGGATTCGGGACAAACATCAGTAACTTGGATGTAGGATGGGAAACTAGCTGTTTCCTACCCAACATCTAACTTTTCATATTGATTTACTAAACCACTCTGGGATTAATTTGGTGATATCATTGGAAATGACTTCTATAGCTATTGTGTGTGTGTGTGTGGTGTGTGATGGGGCTTGAAGTCAGGGCCAAGGTGTTGTTCCTAAGCCATGGTACACTTCTGGTTTTCTGGTGGTTAACTGGATATAAGAGTAAACCAACTCAGAAGTGATGCTCACAAGACACTATGTTGTAAATGGATTATATTGCATGGGGGTAGGAGAGTCCTGAGGGCAAAAACAAGGAGAAAATGAGGGAGGGGGTAATGGGATTCAACAAGAAAGATACTCATTACCTGACTTCTGTAACTTTGACCTCTCTGTACATCACCTTTATAATAAAATTTAAATTAATAAAAATCAAAGACTACAGTAAAGAAAACTTTATCAAAATTTGAAGACGAAATGTCTCACCGACTTTGCTGCCTGGCCCTTCTATAGTTTTAACAAAGACTCCGGTGTCATCTTCTAGCATTTGTTATATGTTGTAGGTATACTCAAGTCATATGAGACCATTCAGGTTTCTGAGCTCTGTTGCTGTTTTTTTATCCTTGAGACCTGATATACCTTGTATGTTCAATCTGCCCCATTTCCTCCTCTTCCATCCCTTTCCAGAGACTCTTTCTTTGGAACACCTTGTGAGAAAACTTTGGTTCAACTCCATGTCCTCAGAGCCTCTTCTTCTTCTGGGTCTGTTGAGAGGTTTCCTGTTCATACCTTGCCCTTGAGCAGCTGGTCAGATCCACACAGAAGGGGGATTCCATTCCATTTTTCTTCTGGAGCCTGGAGTTCTTCACCAGGGATCTATTGTTTAGAAGACAATCTTTGTTGTTGGATTGCTGTTTGATTAAGCTTCCAATTCCAAAAACTAAAGCTTTGTTTTGAGTAGGCAGAAAGACCTTCAAACCCATTCCTATCAAAGAGACTTAGGCAACTGCTCAAGTCTCAGTTTTATCAAGTACGAATTGTGGCTATTAATATCTTTTAGGGCTGGTAGAAAAATTTAAGGAATATATTCCATGTATTTGTATTCTATATATATTCAACACATGTCATACTATTATCTATTTACTACCTATCATCTATTTGATATTTAATATCTTCCATGTGCAGACTTAATAGTAATTATTCTGATACTTAGATCTATTATTAATTTTGCTAATATTGTTAAAATATTGCATTTCCACTGAGTGCTAACGTGCTTTCAGTTTCTGTTAAAGGATTAAATATCTCAAGGAAAATTTTTGTCCTTTTATACCTCAATCCAACTGTTTTTTTTTCCACTTACTTCTAATGACTTCATTACTCATGTTTATCCACTTACCACTTAGTGAGAATTGAGAACACTGGCATGTAAATTAGAGGGAGGGTGTCATGAGGTATGTTGGCTGAGGGGAGTTTCATTGGCTGCCAGTTTTGTCTGTGAATGCATATTGTGATAGACCCCTTTCCATAGAAAAAGGCTCTGCTTCTGTCATGACCCACATATTTTTCCATTGGACCTGACTGTTGCTTGCTTATCAACCTGCAAGTGCTCTTTGCCAGGTGTGCCAGCCATTGATACCCAGGGATCCTGGCAGCTAAGTGGATGAAAACCAAGGCATTCGCAGAGAATAGAATAGTTCATCATTGGTCACCATTGACTGAACTACTAAAGTTCCCACCCTCAGAGCTAGTGTGACATTCTGATGGTATTCACAGGCTGCAAATTACTGGACATATGAAGACTAAATGCTATCCAGAGACGTTGGAGCTGACCAGGTCTACTGTGTGGTTTCTTTTTATATTTTCCCTTTTCTTTCTCTTTTCTTCTCTCCTCTCTTCCCTTCCCACTTCCTTTTCTTTTCTTCCATCTTCCTCTCCTCTCTCCTTCCTCTTTCCCACCCCTCTTTTCTCTTCCCTCTCCCTCCCTCCTCTCTTCCTCCCTTCCTCCCTCCCTCCCTGCCTTCCTGCCTATCTTCATCTCCCTTCCCTCCCTTCCTCTTTCTTTCTTTCTTTCTTTCTTTCTTTCTTTCTTTCTTTCTTTCTTTCTTTCTTCCTTCCTTCCTTCCTTCCTTCCTTCCTTCTTTCCTTCCTTCCTTCCTTTCTTCCTTTCTTCTTTCTTTCCTCTGTGGTTTCTGATGTTTGCCAGCTGATGTTCTATCCTTTGAGTCATGCTCCTGCCACTTTTTTTTTTACCTGAATTATTATTTGGGGCTAGAATCTTGGGATTTTAGCTTGGGCTGCCTAGGACTGAAGCTTCTCACTGTACCTTCAACTTAGTAGTTATGATACTGTATACCATCTCATCCACTTTATTAGTTAGGATGGGGCTCTCACTAACATCTTGGGCTGGCCTTGTACTAGTATCCTCTAGATTTCCACCTTTCAAGCAGCTGAAATTATAGGTGTGGGGCACCACGCTCTACTTCAGTAGCTTTTAACTGAGAGAGATTAAAAATTACCTGGATCTCAGTCTCTTTGAAGCCCTGGTTAAGAACTTTGGACAAAACTGAAGCTTGTACTATTTCAGTAATTTATTTTGTGTTATCTTTAAACAGTTTTGCGAAGGTATTTCAATTCTACATGTCAATTTGTGAACACAATACATCCTGATCAATGTCATGTTGAAGCTTGTATATCTTTGAAAAACAATCCGTTAGACACTTTCTGAGCTGGTCCATTTTTTCCTTTCCTGACTAAAGTCTCCAAACTATACAACCTTCTTTCTGTAGAGAGCAAGTATAAAATTGGGAGGGAGGTTGGGAAAAGGAGGAAGAGCTAATCTTAGGTACTCAGGAGGCTGAGATCTGAGGATGGTGGGTTAAAGCAGGTGAGGCAGGAAAGTCTATGAGACTTTTATCTCCAGCAACGACAGGAAAAATAAAAACCAGAAGTGTTACTGTAGCCCATCTCATAGAATACTAGACTCGAGCAAAAGAATCTCAGGGATAGTGACCAAGCCCTGAGTTCAAGGCCCAGGAGAGGCCCAGAAAAAAGAGGTGGAAGTAATAGATTTCTTGAAATATGTCTGAGCACAGACATTTGGGCCCTTTGACATCCAATGAGTCTCCCCTGGAGGACCAGAAGAAGCTAGCCTTTTCTCTCTCCACCACTGCATTCTGGGACACACTTTTGTAATAAAGCGATCACTAACACAAAGTATGCATGAAAGGAATGTCATTTTCTAGAGCAGAAAATTCACACATAAGCATAAATCTCTCCTTTATTGCTTTTGTATTGTGAAATATAACTAAATCGGAAGACTGATACTATAGTGAATAGTCTAATCCTAAACCCAGAAGATTAATTTAAGCTTTGTTGGCTTTTTTTGCTATTGGTGGTGGTGGCTGTGTGTGTATGTGGGGGGTTGTTTTTGGTTTTGATCCAAGTCTAGGTGTTAATTTCTTGAGAACTAATAGAACACTGAAGAATTTATTCTGACACATATTCTCAGAGTGATCCCATCATTCCAAGACATATTTGTATTATCCTGAGGTAAGGTGTAGAGGTGAATGAGTTTAACCCAAGACCTAGCGGGAAGAGATGTATTTCTAAACAGCTTAACTATGAATGATGTACGTATGTCCTCAACATTTCCCAAATCTCAGTTTGGAAAACTAGATATTCCAGAGTATCTTTTGCTGAGTGATGTATTTATTTCTCTGATTAATGAACTTTGCAAATTAACCTCGGCCTGCTCTGTAATTTCGATTAAGGTTTCAAAAAAAAATCACTTAAGCGTATGTTTCCACCACTCCTGAACCTATTCCAGCTGGATAAGCCGGCTCATTGCGCTGATCTCAAAAAGATAGTGCCAGTCCCCTGACCTCTGAATTTACAATTAATTATTACATTCAGCACCCAAATTACCCCCAGTCTCCACATGCACGGCTTTATCTCTCTACACACACAAGCCTGGCTTTTAATTAAAGGCCCTCCAAATTAAATGAAAACAAATTCAATTATTACATCTCATTGGAACAGCTCATAGTCTTGGCTGACAGCATTTATCCAATGGGTATCCCCAGGAAAGCTCAGCGCCCACAACTTAAATTAATGTGCCTACTAAATGATTTTTCTTATCATTGTTTGAACAGATTCTTTGCCATTGGGTCAGCACTCGCTGTGGCTTTTTTTTTCTGTCTATGAAAGAGAAATGTAAGGAAGAAACAAATTATGGTTTAGTATAATTTCTCCTTTATCTTTTCAAATCTCTCCAAAGTTCTTAGTCTCCATTTCTACATGGAAAGAAAATGTTCTGGCCTCGCTGGGAGCAAGAGATAGTTACTCTCCAATCTCCACAGGTTTCCAGGTATAGTGCAGATACATGCCTTCCCCAAAATTTAGATCCTTCTCCAGAACTCTAAAGGAAGGATAGTCAGGGGGACCATGTGTGCATTAACTCACCAAGCAGCCTGAAGTGGAGAAGGATGCACTCTGAATTGTGATTATTGTTGTGATGGATGTAATAATAACTTGTTTATCAAAGGCTATACAGTACACTAGGCATGGTAAATAGCACACTATTAGACACAGTGCCTCCACTATGGACCTTTTATGGAAATTCAAGCAAGGCAAGCCCCAAACAAAAGGAGCAAAAGAAATGAACTGATTGCCTAGATGGGGGAAGCTTTTGTTTTTCTGATTCCTGGCCAAGAAAGGTCATGTAGTTTTCTAGCCTGGGCCATGTTGCCTAGGATGCACTTTTGGCAGGGTTTTCTTTTGGTGTGAAATCCCTTGTCTATGTGGCAGGTTTGGCCTGGGTTACAAGGTCGTAAGAAGAAAGCATTTAGTAGGAGGCAGGAAACTGGATGTTTTATTTCTATAAGGACTGGCATCATCTGATGGGGAAATGGCTTGGAAGCTTTTTGGATATGGGAACAAAACAGATGCTGTTTTCTCTGTGATTGGCCCCAGGCACCACCATGAAAGCTCTGCTTCCACAGGCATGGGAACCAGACTGTGCAGAGGCACACAGCAAGGAGAGAGGCTAGAAATAGAGGTGGATGTATTTGCATAAAGATCAGGAATTCACAGGTCTTCTATCTGTCTCATATACCGTGCTGTGGAGAAGATGGGGACCAAAGGAAAACATGTTAGATCAGCAGGGAAAAGCAAAACAGGAGAAAGAAGTGTGGGCAGGGGAGAAAGAGCTGCCATCTCAAGCCGGTGGCTGCCAGACACCGTCTGCCTGGCGTTACACATGCCCTGAATCTCAGCCCATATCCAAGAGAAACAAGAAAGAGTGCACAGAGAACTCAGTGAAGCATCTGATGTCCTCTGGGAGTGGAGACACTGTGTCCCTGCGCCTAACACCTACGAACCTCACTCCTGTCCCCTGGGGGTGGTCAACCAGCTGGGAGAGTAATGTATTTGAAGAAGAAGGTTCCCACTCTGTCCTGTTTTGTTTTCTTGGTTGAGCAAGCATCCTTAATAGCTCCCTTGCCAGCCTGCTCCATGTGCAGGAAACTCTGTAAAAGTCTCTTGGGAGGATTAAAGACCCTCTGAAGATTTCTGTAATCTGATTGGTGCATGGAAATACACATGCAGAAGGAAACTAAAATGTCAAGTTCCATTTCCCGGTGCTGATTCTGATAATTTCTGCATATGTTTATGATTTGTCTTAGCACAGCATCTAGCCATTATCTGCTTCTATCTTCTTATTCTGCTCCAGACTGATCTTTATCAAAGCAGGGCCTGTGCCTTTATGTTTTTGAAAAATTTGAAAGCCACTCCCCCCTAAAAATGAGTACTTTCTCTGCTATCTGGTAAGAATTGAATCAAATGAAATAAAAGTCTAATTTAAATGCCCTCAACTAGAGCAGCAACCTCTCCAGTCCTATGTCTTACTTTGTACTTCGCTTGTTATTACTGGATGAGCTTTATGTCATCTGCAAGTTGAAAGAGCTGGTGTGCAGCTCATGCATAAGAGACTGGCTATGTGACTTTAGGAAGTTCCTTCATCTCCTGTCTTCCTTGGGTGGAAAAAGGGTAAGCATGGTTTGATAACCACTGTGACATCTGAGTTGGAGCCATGTCTGCCATGTGGTGTTATATAAATAGCAGTCTTCTTTTTTCTATCATAATTCTGTAAGTTACTTTAGTGGGTTGAACTGCATTCTCTAGAAAGATATGTTTAAGGGTCACTTAACTATTCCTACTCATAAACCTGAAAAGAACTTCTTTATAGAGTTTGTCAGGTTAAGATAAGGTTAAATCAGATTAGATACTTGTTTGATAAGTCTGTAAAATGAGGGAAATTTAGACAGCGATACCCTCAGAGTGGAAGATGAATGAGGGTACAGATAGATGAAATGTAGAATATCATATGAAGACAGAGGCAGAGATTGGACTGATGTTTCTGCAGCCTGAGGATACCACAGGGGCTGGCAACACCAGGAGCTGATATAGCACCAATTCTTTTTTAGAGCTTCCAGGAGAAGGAGCTGTTTCCATCAACCACTGGATTTTGGACATGTTGCCTCCAGCACTTAGAAAAAAATATTGTTCATTTGAAAAGTCAAAGCTCATAGACAATAGATATTTATTAAGTTGGATAGAACCTACCATGAGACTACTAATCTCTGAGACAAGTATACAATTCTAGAATCATTATAGCAGAAGTCGATCTCAGCCCATTTTCTACATTAGCTATTTGAAATTAGAGTACATTTGTCTGATTCAAATTTCTACTTTCCTTTCTATCAAAATGTGATAGGTAAACAGTATGATGGCACTGCAATCTATCCACAGAGAGGAGGCTGCTGTCAGAAGGAGATCTGCTAGGTCCACTCTGTCTCTTGCAGTCTGTCATATATGTTCATCTTTTTTTCCCATGCCATCTTGGACTTCTATCATTACAAATTGAACAACTTTAAATAAAGCAGGCAAGTTAGTATACACCAAGTAAATGGAGGAAAGTGTATGAATAGGATTGTGTTGGTCTTCAGTAGAAATTCATTCAGAAGCATTCACCAAATGGCCAAGCATTGTATTGCAAATGGGATATGATGGGAATGGAGCAGAAAATGAGAATAATGCTGCTTAATATCTTTATTACAACATTACACTTAGATCTTGCAATAACTTTTAGATTTAGGTAAGTCAACTTGCACAGATAAGGTAGCAGACTGATGTGACATTGCTCAGGGCAGACAATGGGTACACAGGCCAGTTTGGGGGCAGTCTGACTCTTGAGCTTCCTAACCATTGTCCCCAAATCATTCAGCTCTTATCCTTGCAGAGATTAGAATGTAGCAGTAGAAAAGTCAAGCAAAAGGTCATCACAGAGAAAGAGCTTGGTAGAATATGCAGCTTTTCCTGGGATGGACTTTTATACAGTCTAGGGCATGAGAAAATTGAATAGAATGAAGGGAACGTGCCTGATTCTCGCTACCTCGTGATTGGCCCCAGGTCTCTGGTGCAGAGAGGCAGAAAT
The DNA here is from genome assembly GCF_031878675.1 of Megascapheus bottae. Lineage (NCBI taxonomy): Eukaryota > Metazoa > Chordata > Mammalia > Rodentia > Geomyidae > Megascapheus > Megascapheus bottae. The sequence continues at coordinate 18,808,036 of NC_143535.1, forward strand.
GCTTTTGTGTTTTCAAGTTCCTGTAGATGCATACAGAACAGAAGCCTAAGTCATCCTCTGGGGCATTTTTTTAATGAAAGGAAAGCAGGGTCTAAGCCTGATCAAGGGTTCTGGAAGCTTTCTTCTCAATCTCTTCATTGTCGGACCCCAAAGACCTAGGGATTTTTAACTTCAGAAAAGGTCTATATTTTGTAGTAAATCAGAAACTATCTCTTTTCATTTTTTTGTTTATTTATACAGTCCCCTTTCCCCCAATCTCTCTCAATTCCACCATTCTCTCAAGTTACCTGGTGGGGAAAAATATCTCTTGGTTCTTTCAAAGAGGTACCATCCAAGTTGAGAAACTGATTAGGACAGAGCCATCCTGCACATGTGCTATTGAACCATCCACCTGTGTGTCTTGTAGCTCTCAGGTGTTGGAATCTTTAGGGATCTTCTCATGCCTTCCTGGAGTTGATGAAACCTGAATTGTTCATGGATCAATTTACATTACAAGATGGCAATGAGTATGCACTCTGTTATAAAAGCCTCATGGCTGCGGCACTGAGTCCTCAGCTATGAGCTTTGTCTTAAGCTTTGACAGATATCCTGGAGGTGCTCTTCAAAAATCTTCCACTCAGTGAGTTGTCCACTCACTGAAGGCTTAAAAGAAGAGAAAAATGGGGCCGGGAGTTTGGCCCAGTGGTTGAATGCTTGTCTAGCATGCATGAAGACCTGGGTTCGATTCCTCGGTACCACATACATAGAAAAAAAAAGCCAGATGTGATGCTGAGGCTCAAGTGATAGAGCTCTAGCCTTGAGAAAGTCCCTGAGCTCAAGCCCAGGCAGGACTGGCAAAAAAAAAGAAGAGAAAAATGGTTATTTTTAGTAGGGAGGTGGTTGTGAGAGGAGTGATTGGGAGAATCAACATCAGGGAAACTAGACATATTCCTGGTTGTTCCCAAGTACGCCTCTGTCTCTGTCTCTGTCTCTGTGTGTGTGTGTGTATGTGTGTGTGTGTGTGTGTGTGTGTGTGTGTGTGTGTTTACTCTATTGTTTCTGAAAGAGACTACCTCAGTTATAGTCAATCAAATCCCATCACTACCCAATTGAAACTTGAAGAGTGGTGACAATAATAATATCAGCATGTCACTGGAAAAGATAAGGCCTAGTGCAGGATCCATTCCACAAGTTCCCATTGAGACACTGAGCAAAACTGCAAACTTTCAATGCTCCAGCTCCCTGATTATACAATGAAGTGTCGTAACAATAAAGATATTTCATGGACTTTTGAGAAACCAAGTATGTGAAGTTTTTTGCAAATTTTAAAATTTTTCTACAAAGTATAAATACTTTTGACAGAAAGCACACACGAATGTTCCTTTCTTTTGCATATACAAACTATATCAATTCATTAAAATTATGTTAATTGTACAAAGTCACGGGTTCCTTTGTGATATTTCCATAATGTGTACCATATATTTTGATCATATTTATTCTCTTTATTAGTCTCCTCTCCTTTTACCTGCTCTGGTTGTTTTTGTTTTTGTTTTGTCAGTTGTGGGGCTTGAACTCTGGGTCTGTTCCTGAGATCTTCAGCTCAAGGCTTGCGCTATACCACTTATTCCTTTAAGGGATTTCTTTATTATGCTATAGTAAATATTTATTTCCATCTTCTGCTGGTGGTTAGAAGAACCCAGGGTATGATTCTTTTTAAAATTGTAGTTTTTGATTGGGATGATATATAGAGGGGTTACAGTTGCATTCATCAGTACTTCTTGAACATTAACACCCCTTCCCATGTTTTTCTCCCATTTTCCCTCCTTCCAACCCCTCTCAATCACCTTGTTTCGTCCCTTCCCTTCTATATTTCAATATACAAATAAACATACATACAATATACCAGGTACCAAAGTCAGATCAGTGTTTGATTCTTGTCTTAGTTTCTTGGAACTGTGTGCATTCATATCAATTATTTCATTTCCTCCTTTATCATTTAACCGAGATAAACCACAGTGGGATTGAATTGTCTGCTATTTAAAATATGTTGACTTCTTATTTCTAGTCTGTATGTGCGTGTGTATTTATGTATTTCTATATACATATATTTATATGTGTATACACATGTGTTTCTATATACATATATATGTATGTGTGTATATATGAATGAATCATTGTATCATTACTTACCAGAGCAGGATATATAAGTAACTGGTCTTCTGGATTCTACAGTTTGGAAACCTGAAAGCAATTGGGTGCTGGAAGGACAAGGTAAAGACTCCTGCAAGAAATATTATTTTTTTCTTTGAGAAAAACAGGGCATTTTCGGAGTATGAGACTACCATTTATGAAGGGCAGCTTTCATAGAAATTTACCATCTGAAGTGACCTAAGCTGAAGGATGACAGGCATGAATGGAAAGTCCAGAGGTCCCAGCACTCAGGGTGAAAGGCACTGAATAGATGGTCTGAGATCTCTCTATTTCATTGCTTGCTTTGAGCATGCCCCTTTCCTAATAGTGATAATGTACTTTCTCTTTCTCTTTTTATGGTACTGGGCTTGAAGTCAGGGTCAAATCCCTCACTTCGCTTGCCTCTTCACCTAGTACTTTACCATGTGACAGATGCTTCCAGCCTAGCATTTTGTTGGTTAACTGGAGATGAAGTCTCCAGGCCATTTTTCCCTGGGCTAGCTTTGTATTGTAATCCAAGAGGTCTCAGCTACTTGAATAGCTGGGATTACAGCTATAGGTGTTCAGCTACTGGTGCCTGCCTCCATCTACTTCATTTTATTTCCTTTTTCATTTAAGTATTGTTTTTTGTAGGTTGTGGGTCTTGAAATGTGGGTTTGGATGCTGTCCCTGTCCCTAACCTCTTTACCACAAGGCTAGTGTCCTACCACTTTGAGGCGTGATCCACTTCTGGTTCTTTTATTTGTTTATTTGTTTATTTATTTTTGAGTGGTTCATTGGAGATAAGAGTCTCATGGGGATTTTCTGCACAGGCTTACTTCACACTGTGATTCTCAGATCTCAGCCTTCTGTGTAGTTAGGATGGAAACAGATGTGAACCACCAGTGCCTGACTTTTAATATAGCAAATTATGGATGTACAATTTAATTTTTTAAACAAGATCTTTGTTTGCTTGTTTTTGTGCAGGTATTGGAGCTTTAACTCAGAGGCTGGGGACTGTCCCTGAGCTTCAAAACTAGTGCTTTACCACTTGAGCCATAGCTCCATTTTCAGCCTTCTGGTGATTAATTTGAGATACAAGTCACATGGGCTTTTCTGCTTGGGCTGGCTTTGAACTGAGATCCTCAGATCTCAGTCTCTGGAGTACTTAGCATTATAGGTGTGAGCTACCAGTGACTGGCTCATTTTAACCAATTTTAAAAGGGCAGTGTGGTAGCTGTAAGTACATTCACATTACTAGGTACCATTACTGCTGATTATCTCTAGAATTGCACAGGGTTGTTTCTAGAAGAAAAACAAATCATTCTTGATCATTCCTGAGCAAGTCCTTGCTGAATGTAGTGCATCATAGAGCTGCAAAATGTTTTCATCCCTCCCCCGCTTCTTTCTCTTTGCCTTTTAATTAGCAGAAAGGTGAAGGTCAACCTCAGAGAGCTGTTTAATTTGTAGGTAGTTTGGGGAAGCCGAATAAATGGCTGATTTTCTTCTCTTGAAGAGAAGAGACCATGGAGATGCCTGTGAATTATCTGTAGCAATTAAAGTCATGTCCAAGTTAAATTTCCTACAAATATGCCCAACTCATTTCCTCCCTTGAGTCTAAGTTAGAAGATACCATTTCTGCCTGCTGGGCATCTGAAATGTGTGGGTGAGAAAAGCTGTACAGTCATGGGAAAGAGCCCATGTGGACTAAATGAATAGATCTAAAAATAGTTGAAAGAAAGAACTCTCCAAAGTGCAGAGTTTTGAAGTTCTTCCAGAGGAGAGGTGGTCTTCTGACTGTCCCCAGACCCAGTTTTCTATCCTTAGTTTGCAGAAAGGTCTATCCACCTTGCCAAGTGCAATGTGAAGTAGCCCAATGCATTCATTCACAAATAAATGCATACAAGCATTTTATTCATTCAACAAGAAATATACTTTCCTAATCTGGTTAAAGTGTTCCCAAATTGGATTAAAGAGAAGACAAATCTAGAAATAAAGAGCTGCATAAGGGAGGAGAAACCCAGTAACTACTTTGGGAATGGCTGTTCTCTTAAGAAATTAAATTTGGAGCTAATGGTCATTTATATCCATCCTCTGCACCCTTTATTCAAGATCTCCCCATGTGTTCCTTGCTCAACTAGAGGAGAACAATGGGGGTGGGGGTGGGTGGGTGGACTGTGTATTTCTCCTGTGGGGTCAGGCAGTGAGGTTGTTCTGAAATGGCCAGTTTGAGAAAGAAGAATTAGGATCCAGTAACAATGATGATAAAGAAGAGATGGAGCTGGGTGCTGGTGGTTCATGCTGGTCATTTTACCTTGTCAGAAAGCTGCAATGCTCATGAGATCATGGTTCAAAACCAGCCCAGACAGGTCAATCTATGAGAGTCTGATCTCCCATTAACAGCCACCCAAGAGCCAGGAGTGGAGATGTGGCATAAATGGTAGGGTACTAACCTTGAGAAAGAATAAAGGACACTATCCAAGCCCTAACTGCAAGCCCAAGTACAAGGACAAAAGACAAAAAGAAAGAGTTTAAGAGTTTACTATTCCTTATTTCAAATAAACAAATAAACATATATACAATATATCAGGTAACAAAGTCAGACGGGGGGGGGGAAGTAAGATGATTGGGAGGAGGTAGGGGGAGGGAAAGAGAACAAAAACATAAGAAGGGGTATCAATGTTTGACAAGCAATGCACCCACCACCTGACCATTGTAACTGTAACCCCTCTATATATTAGCCTGATGCTAAAATTAAAAAATAAAATTCACAATCATATTTCCCAAAAGAGTTAACTGTATACCTGGCATTTTACTAATCATGCTAATTTATTTTTACAACTTAATTCGTAAGTTACTGAAACTTAAGAGGCTAAACTTACTGCCCTAGTCCTACAACTAGTAAAGAAAAGAATTGTGTTCAAACCTAGGTAGGTCTATTTTACTTTATTCCTTCATACACCATTACTAGAAATGTAGATCTGCCCAAGTTCTGCTGAAAAATTTCACAAACTAAAAATGCAAGGTATTTTCATATGTGAAAATGGAACCAGATAAGTTGAGGGGGTGGGTGGGGTTGGGAAAAGTGGGGTAGAATCATGGAAAGGAAGACACTGATCAAGGTGCACAGCACTCATAAACTGACGTGTTAAACTCAAGTGCCTTTGCACAATTACTTAAAGATAATTAAATAATTAACATTTAAAAATATGATAATTTTCTTTTCTTTACATGATAGTTTCTTTCCTGAATCTCTTTCTACTAAATAGAGGGATTTAAAAGCAATCATATCTGCAATTATTTCAGATATCAAAAAAGTAAACAGTTATGTAAGTAAATGTCAAGATTCAAGTAAAGAAAAAGCTATTCTAACCCAGTTGTCTGTCTCTGTATGTTTTACTTCTCAGGGATTGCTGCTTGTACACAGATAATTCTTCCTATTATTCCTTGTTAGGGATTTTTTTTACAGCAATGCATCTTTTAGCATTAAGAAATTTTCAGGATGAATACAAGATCTATACTCGGGTAATTTTTTTTTTTTGCCAGTTGTGGGGCTTGAGCTCAGAGCCTGAGCACTGTCCTTGGGCTTTCTTAAGGCTAGAGCTCTACCACTTGAGCCTTAGCACCACTTCCAGGTTTTTTTATGTATGTGGTACATACATACATGTGGTACATGCTAGGCAAGCACCCTACCACTAGGCCAAATTCCCAGCCCTCAGGTAAATTTTTTTAAGCACGTGATTTCTAATACATAAAGAGGAAAGAGGACTAAAAAAAAAAGAGACTTGAGGAGTAGAATCAAGTATCGAGATAAGGAAGAATTTGTTGATGTTTGCATTGCTTTTCCTTGAAAGTGTATGTGTGTATATGTGTGTATGTGTTTCTGTGGTGGCGGGGGCAGGAGCTCCTGTCAAAAAATTCTAGGCAAGGGCCTGAGGAATGATGTGGTACTTTCAGGCCCATGTGTATCTTAAAATGAACAAAGATATTTAGGTTAAGACCAAAAATTTACCTCATTTTATCTTTTTGAGGTTGTTATTTTTTTCTCCCAAGGATATCTGTAGTCTTGTATTTCTTCTCACTTTGAGATAAGAAATACATATTTATAAAAATGATGGAGGTGTGGCTCAAGTAGTATCACATCAGCTATCAGTGGAAAAGCAAAATGAGAGAGTGAGAAACAGACAGGGACAGAGAAAGAAAAGTCCCCAACTCAGCAGATGTGAATTTTTTTTTTCTATTTTTTGCTATTGGACAGAACAGAAGCATGCAACACTTGCAACACTTGCATTAGTCCACAGATTACAATAAGTTCAGCCTCAAGGAGACGTGTTCCCTAAGGGGCACGAGCATACTATATTTTCAAGGATTTCCTTGTCCTCTACTGGACAGACAATGATTTACATTGATTGTAATAAAGAAGCTAGCTTCTAATAGGCTAAACTAGACAGTACAAGCTATTCCAGAAGTCTCATCAAAGCTAAACAATGATCAGAAACAACTCTTAGAAATAACAGTACGACGAGTCTTATCGGACGTGAATTCCATGCAAGCCACTGTCATTTATGAAGTATCCTGATGCCTGGACTTCTCTCTCCATCAGAAACCTGCTCTTCTAGTATCAATAGCAGCAGATAAGCTGTCTGATCAAAGGAAGATTCTGTTGGAATAAGCCCTTGGCAACGGAAGGCATAGGTGACAGTACAGGGCTGAATAAACTCAAATCCATCATCGCTGCTAGAAAACATTTTAGAAAACATGCCATAGTCATGATGGGTAAAGGCATTGTCTGCCTTGGAGAAATGTCGTTACTGCCTCAGAATTTAATGGAACGCTGCTACCTTTACTCAGGATCAATATAAGACTTGGCAATTGAACAGCATTTCTGTATCTTTGGTAAAAATGGGGGCTGAAGTTATTTTTCCACTCTGTCATTCAATGTCCCTTTTATAAATCCTGGTGATTGCAGCTCTACACCATCATTCTTGGTAAATTTTTTTGCTTAAGTTTCCTTCCAAGGAAAGTGCTGTCATGACTGATAAATTTGTATGCTTTCTGTTTTTAGAGAGTAAGCGACATAAGCCAATGTCCTTCCCATTTGCTTTCTCTAGCACAAATTCAGAGCCAAATGCTTTATCCAAGTGTTATCTGCTCCATTCAGGTACCTACAATATACTCCTCCCACCCTGCCCCACCCACATCACTTCCTGATGGGTGGTTTGACTTATCCTTAAAAGACATGTAGCTTCAGGACTGACTGAAGTCTACCCTGTAGGTATCATACAAATGTAAATGATGACTTTATTTTTCCATATGTTTATTAATATAGTTGCCTCTTCATCTTCCTAGCTGATGCAAAAAAGCAAGACCGATCCTTAGGAACAGAGCTTTATTTTGTGTGATTTAAAATATTAATAAATATTATTAATAAAATATCATTAATAATAAAAATGTTAGTCAGGTATAAGTGACAAAATTGCGTAATACTAGTTATTTAAGAGGTTGAGATCTGAGTATTATGGTTCAAAGTTAGCCTGTGCAAGAAAGTCTCTGAAACTTTTATTTCCCAATTCATCACTACAAAATCAGAAGTGGCCAGGTGCTGGCGCCTCATTCTTGTAATCCTAGCTATTCGGGAGGCTAGGATCTAAGGATTGTTATAAGCCAGTCCAGCGAGGAAAGTCTGTGAAACTGGTACCTTCCATTAACCACCCAAAATCTGTACATGGAGCTGTGGCTCAAGTGTTAGAGCACTAACCTTGAGCAGAATCGTTCCTGGATAGTGCCATTGACCTGAGTTCAAGGCCCAGGATTGGTAAACCTACACATTAAAAAGTCCAGAAGTAGAACCTTAGTGCACAAATTGTAAAGCACTCACCTTGAGTGGGACGCTATAATATACATTGCCTAGGTTTTGAGTTCACACCTCAGTACCAGCACATCATTTTGAATTAAAAGTAAATCAAAAATTATATGCTAGGCATTGTTGATTTAGGAGCATGAGATCTGGAGGATAGTGCTTCAAATCTAGCCTAAGTAGAAAAGTCCAGCAAAGGACTAGAGTAGAGATGTGGAAATTGAAATAGAGAGTCATAGACCTTGTATTAAAAAAGTATTGGCTCGCCTGGAGCAGTCCACAACATTTCCGTTCTTTCTCTACTCACATTCACTTGGAAATGACACCCAGACATTTATCAGTGGAGTAAAACTTAGCACTAACTATTGCAACCTTTAATTTCAGCGATTTTTCTACCGTCCACTTGTTCAATTGCATGGAGCTCCATTGTGCCGCACTGTGATGCGGTAAGAATGGTTCTCTGTTCTTTTCTAGAATTTGGGGCAGGTTAAGGTCTCCCCATAGATTTCTGTTACAGAAGACTCTAAATTCTTCACATTATCTTTTGGTGTCCGACAGATCCAAAATCTCAGGCTACTGAAATATTAAATGATGTTATGTATTTAAAAATAAAACACTTTAACACTGGGTCTGGCACAGTGTTGGGTGTGATAAATCTTGATAATGTGGTAATATTTAATAGTATTATTAATAATAGAGAAACTGGTTGTTTCTTCTTGTTTGATAGCATTGGGGTTTGAACTCAGGGCTTCATACTCATGGCTTACTCATGGCTGGTATTCTTAACACATGAGCAATACCTCCAATTCAGCTTTTTTTCTACCTGATTGGAGGTGAAATCTCTCAGAATTTTCTGCCTGGCTTCCCTTTTGATTGTGATATCCCTGAATCCCAACCTCTTGAGAAGCTAATATTACAGGTATCCATCACTGTCACCCAAGAAAATGGTGTCTGAATGTGCACACCAAAAAGCATTCCTACATTTTTCTAGACTTGTTTCTAACACTACTCATGGTTTCTTGTAGGGAAAAAAATGTATTATCTGTGTTTGTCCTGTTTTTAGATGGAAGGATTTCTGCGAGGCTGTACAGATCTCTTGGAGTAGCAGCCATAGGGTACACAAACTAGAAGGGGACAATCTACTGGGTGAAGCCAGTTTGCTGCCTAATGCTCCCAATTTGAATATCCTAGCACTCGTGAGGACAACAACTGATAAAAAGCTGTGATTTCCAGAAGCTCTAGGCACACAGGGATATCAACCTCAATGACAGAAGACCTGAAGGGACATGCAGGTCTCCCCTAGCTTGTAGAAACAATGCTTCAAGGTCATTTGTAGCCAGGTTGTGCCTCTGAGGGTCCCATCTCACTGCATGGAACCATTTACATTGGCTACCTGTCTATGTCTTCTCAGCAGGGCCACCATGTACCTTCCATGTCTTCACATAAAGCCATCCATTGTGGCATGGTTGATGTTCATGCTTCTCTCTCTCTCTCTCTCTCTCTCTCTCTCTCTCTCTCTCTCTCTCTCTCTCTCTCTCTCTCTCTCTCTCTCTCTCTCTCTCTCTCTCCCTCTCTCTCTCCCTCCCTCTCTCTCCCTCCCTCCCTCCCTCTCTCTCTCTCCCTCTCTCTCAGACTTCTAGTTGCCCAGGTGGGTAAGACTTCCTCTGCAACTTCCCCATGCTGGGGAAATTGGCTGGCTCTGCTAAGTGTGATTGGAGCCGTTTGTTTTTAAGCTGCACATAAGCATCGGGTGAGATTTACAGCACTTTCCTTCGCCGAATCGACCCACTGGGAGCCATTAAAGTTTTATTGCTCTCTGCAGTTGCCTGGCCAGAGTGGAATTGAGGGGGCCTGTAGTTGGAAAAGCTTTTTCTTCCATTGGCTTATTCACAGGGAGTAGTGAGGGGGAGGAAAAGATGATTCCTTTGTTCAGGCTCCTTATTTTGGTCCCAGTCCTTTCCCAAATTACTCGAAACTCTTGGCATGACTATCTCAAAAAATGTACTTCAAGCTAAACCTTCTCATTCCATCAAGACCTTCCTGAAGTCCTACCTACTCCAGGTAATTTTCTTGTGTCTATCAAATGAAAGACTTCTCCAACAGTCTTTCTACCTTAGCTGACTGGACCCAGTAACACTCCCTTTTATTTCAGCGGTCTACCATATGTGATTCAGATGTCTATTTTTCTTCAGATGACCCATCTCTTCAGAATGGTTATGATTTCTAAAACTGTAGAATCTTGCACCCAGGAGAAGTAATAGAAATGCTTTGGTTCACCTTTAGCAGTGCTTGCATTGCTTATGTGAATTGCTAGTGCATTTTCATGCTTATGTGGAAGAAAAAGTCTTTGTAGGAGGTGTCTTCCTGCCAGATTTGCAAAGCATTACAATGATGACTTTAGCTTTGTCCACCTCCCATTGGGCTTTGGCTGAAATAGGCAGCTATTTCTTGATGTCCATTGGAGGGAAACATCTCCATTCATTAACAACCAGTAATCATCATTTGTTGCCTACTTACCATGTGCCAATCACCATGGAAGAACCTGAGATAACCCAGCCATGGCCTCTGCATCTCTGGAGCTCATAGCTAAGCACAGAACACTGCACACAGTATATTTTTCTGGCAGTTCCAGAAGAGAGAGAGAGAGAGAGAGAGAGAGAGAGAGAGAGAGAGAGAGAGAGAGAGAGAGAGAGAGAGAGAGAGAGAGAGAGAGAGAGAGAGAGAGGAGAGGAGAGGATGCTGGGGCTTGCTGGGGCTGCAGGATCAGTTATTGAACTGTGATGGCCAAGGCTCACTCAAAATCTATCTTCAATATCCAAAGACATTATATGACAAAAATAGGAACAGTAATAACAATATTGTTTATAATTGCACTTGGAACATCTGTTTCATTTAGGTACTGCTCTAAAGGTAACAGATTATTTTATGCTTATCCTGATAAAAATCTCACAAAGTAGATTGAAGTTGAGTGGTATCTACAAAGAAGCCAGAATTTCATGGAGCTCTATTGACTGGCCCAAGGCCATGTGCTCAGCAGGTGGCGGAGTGGGGCCTGCAAGCCTGACTGAGCGCTTTCCTATTTCACTGCAAATCTGTCAGCCTTGGGAAGGTTTGCAGAGTCTTAGGATGTTCTGTGTAATCTGCGCTGCTCTTTAGTGTTGCATGCATTTGTTATTTGCATTTTAGGGATGAAAGCTTTGGATGTGATATAAGATTTTATCATCAAGTGTATGCATTTTGACATGCATGCATGCATATTGTGTACAAAGGCACTCCCAAAAGGTCTGCTTGGCCCACCGGTATCTCTAATATTTTCCAGACTTGCAGGGATCAGTGTTTGAGAGCCAAGTACTGCCAACTATCATGTATAAATGACTTGTATGCCACTCTACCACTAGGGTACTCTCCCAGCCTTATCCTGTATGTCTACTGAGGGGAAATGCTCTGACTACAGCAAGTCATAACTAAATATTTATAAAATAAAGGACAAATAAAGAGTCTACTGTACATGCTTAACATGAAAACCAAGTGAAAAGAGGATATATCTGAAGAACTAACAATTGTGTATGGCACATAATATATACTCACTAAAATTTTACTCTTAACATCGCCTTTGTATGCAAAAGGCATTCACATATATTCCACATTTAGTATCATATTTTAGGATAAGGGATGTCATTTTTCAATAATGTGTTTTATGTTCTTTGTCACAGAGTAAAAAAAAAAAAAGGACATGTTTCCTCAGCTCTGGACTCAATTGAGCAGAGCAGAGAGCTTGAAACACCTCATTGCAGGAGAGGGGCAGCCATCTTCCTTAGGATATCTCCAGTGTGTTCTATGTTCTCTCAACTAGCGCTTGCCATTCTGAGGCTGCTGGAACATTTGGTTACAATTTCCTTCAAAATACACCTTTTCTAATCGTGCAGTTGATTTCCCTCCCTCCCACCCAGTTGTTCCCATAATGCAAACCATCTAGAACTCTCACAATATACCCGGTGTGTCAACCCTTTCTTACTATATCAAGTTCTTTTCAAATTATTTTCTTCTGGGGTTGGGGAGAGCACTGGAAAGAGTTCTAGTACTCAGACTTGAACTCAAGACATCAAGTGCTTGACCCACTCATGGCTGATACTGTACTACTTTAATTATTCCACTTCCAGCTTTTGGCTGTTTAATCAAAGATAAGTCTTTATAGTTTGTCTACCCAGGTTGGTTTCAAAACAGTATCTTGAGATTTCAGCCTTCTGAGAAGCTAGGGTTATAGATGTAAACCACCATCACCTTGACCTTTCTTACTTTATTTTGTCATTCATGGGGTTTGGGTCTTGAACTCTGGGCCTGGATGCTGTCCCTGAGCTCTTTAGCTCAAGGCTCCCAATCTACCCTTTGAGCCACAGTGCCTTCTCCTCTTTCTTGACACATATCAATGGCCATTAACAAGAAAAGAACACCAACTCTTTATCAAGCACCCTGCGATTTTACCCTTCTTAGATCTCTTTCTGAGTTTAAAATGAAGAGGTGGGAAAGATAAAATATGTGTGACACATCATTGTGTATGTGTGTGTGTGTGTGTGTGTGTGTGCATTGCATGTGCTTTACATCAGCCTATTAAGAATGACATAATTATAGTTATAAATATAATTATTGTAATTGTAGTCATAATTGTACCATTTTATGCTGGTGGCAGCCATACATTCAGGCAGGTTGACTCATGCTACCAAACCTGGTAACACATTCATTTTAGAAGTTCCTAAAAAACTCAGAATCTTCTGGGAAACTCAGTATAAAAGCCAGCACAAACTCCCAAGTTCCCTTGAAACCTTAGTAACCTCTAACCAGAACAGTGTGTTATTCACACAGACACACGCCCGCGCGCGCGCGCGCGCGCGCGCGCACACACACACACACACACACACACACACACACACACACACGAACCTCTTCCTGCCTGTGTGTCTATGCATAGATGACTCCTTGGCTGACCATCAAATGTGTCACTTCTAAGATATGGTTTATCCAGAAGTTGCCACCTGAAGCTAATTTGTTCTTACAAACTTTTCTGATCCCTGTCTTTGGTTTCATTCATAATTCTCATCTCTCGATGTCATCACGTCAAGTATTAATCTTTTTTATAATCTTGACCTTTTTGTTAATCACAGACCTTTTGGATGGGTATTCGGTCTGTCTTGCTTATCCTGTATTTTTTCTTTTTTCTTTTTTTTTTCTTTTTCTTTTGTCAGTCCTGGTGCTTGAATTCAGAGCCTGAGCAATGTTTTTGGGCTTTTGCTGTGTAAGTGGTACTGAGGAATTGAACCCAGGGCTTTGTGCATGCTAGGCAAGCACTCTACCACTAGGGCACGCTCCCAGCCTTATCCTGTATGTCTACCGAGGGTGAATGCTCTGACTACAGCAAGTCATGACCAAATATTTATAGAATAAATACAAACATTGACAGAAGGAATCAATCAACCGAGCGGGTGGTGTATAGGGATGGATTAACTTCCTATACTCACACATCTGGTGAGTTTGAGTTTGACTCTTATCTTCTCCTAGGGAACCCTAGGAACCAGGCGAGTTCCTTCACCTGTTAGGCATTGAGGATTTTGCTTAGCTTCAGGTAAAGATAGGCAGATCCTGCAAGATCTGTGATTTACACACATATATGTAAGCATCCTTATTGGGAGAGAAGTACAGCCTCTCAGAGATGGAGTCAGGGAAGAGGAGGAAAGAAAAGTATGGGTGTATCTCACAAGCTATTAGGTTGAATTTGCCTCATTTGTTTCTTGACCCAGGGAAGGAGAACAGTTCATCTCAGAAAACAAAAGCAGAGGAACTGGAAACCGGTTCCTAAGCAATTATAATATGGGTTCATCCCCAGTGAATCGACAAGAGTGGTGCTTATCCGTTTTCAGAGGGCAGAGAACCACAAGGCTAAGGAAAAAGAGAAAGATGGAGCCAGTGATGGAGATTGGATTCAAGGGCTGGGAACTGTCCCTTAGTTTTGTCCAAGCAAGTGCTCTAACACTTGAGCCACACCTTCATTTGTGACTTTTAAGTGGTTAATTGGATATGAAAATTTCATGACGTTTCCTGGGTAGGCTGGCTTCAAACCTGGATCCTCAGATCTCAGTCTCCTAAGTAGTTTGGATTATAGACATGAGCCACTGGTGAAAGATCCCTTCTTTGGAGCTGGGAGCTGGCCAGTATGTCTTCTAATTTAATTACTTCTCTCTCCCTCAAATTGTTTATGGTACACTAGGCTATTAAATGCACCATAAGCAAACAGCTTTTGAAAGAGGAAGTGGATTTATTTGTTTAGTTACCACTCCAACAAAAGTCTATTTCTTCCGCTAATTAAGATTCCATTCCCTAATTTAAATGTTATGCTAATTAAAGTATAATTCTGAGAATGGTAAAAGGAATTAAAAAAAAAGAAGACAGAAGAAAAAAAGCTGGGTTGGCCTTTAGGAATTACATTAAATTTATTGCATTGTAACAATGGTAAGCTGGGTAATTTTTTCATTTGCCTCCCATTGGTGTATGTTGCCTGCTTATTCATATTCATTCTAACACTTCAGCTCATTAACACCCACTCCCTCCTCCTCTTTAATGGGAGTTTTCTTGTGGTGGTTGGAGATGAGTTGTGAGTTAGATCCTTGCAGCAATGTTTAGAATTCCTTCAGATGGGCCACACAGAGTGTTACAAGCTGCTGCCTGATTTGATGTCTAGTGAGAGCAAAGTGGGGAGAAGGAAACATCTGGATTTCTGCTTTGTAACCAATTTGGAAGCCAAGTTGCTATTGCTACGACGTTTCCATTCTCTCTACAAGCTGGAGTATTTTGTAGAAGACAGACAAAATATTTTACAGAGAATTTCCCTTAATTGAGTTATGTGTGGAGTTCTGAGCATCTGGTCTGAGGTTGAAGATGACACCAAGCGACATAAAGCATCTTGGGACAACCACAAACATTCATAGCAAAGGCCTTATCAGTCTTAGGGAGTTCTCGGGAGAATTTAAAGAATACATGCTACCAGATGCTTGTGCCTAGGTCGACATTTCAGTCTTGTTGCAGGACACTTTGAAGAGGCGTTTAGAATGAGGCACAGGGGCTATGAGATTTCTTTTGGGGTGAGCAACAAGAGTCAGGGTTGACAGAAATGAAGCTAACTTCACAAGGAGTCAGCTGATTCACTGTCTGCTTTTCAATGCCAGAAAGAACTGTATTGTAGAACTGAGTCCTATTTTCTTCTGGTAGTGTCTTTCTTGCCAATAGTTTGAACGAGATACGAGTTCTAACACACACCACACACACACACACACACACACACACACACACACACACACACACACATATCAATCAATCAGGCCTTGTGCGTGGTTGTGTGTGTGTGTGTGTGTGTGTGTGTGTGTGTGTGTGTGTGTGTGTGTGTTGGAGGGGGGAATGTAAAGGTCTCTGAAGCCTCCTGGATATTGGACACCTTATAGCTAATTCCATTAGAGCAACGGTAGGCTGAGCATTCTGTTAAGAATGTTCTGAATCACTAAGAAAGTGACTCAGGGGCCGGGAGTTTGGCCTAGTGGTTAAAGTGCTTGCCTAGCATGCATGAAGACCCGGGTTCGATTCCTTGGTACCACATACATAGAAAAAAAAGCCAGAAGTGCTGCTGAGGCTCAAGTGGTAGAGCTCTAGCCTTGAGAAAGTCCAAGGACAGTGCTCAGGCCCTGAGCTCAAGCCCAGGACTGGCAAAAAAAAAAAAAAAAGAAAGAAAGTGACTCAGGAGAGGCCAAGTGGGAGTTGCAAGGGAAGCATACTGTGACTTCAATACTATAGCAAGTGAGCAGGGACAGGGCCACACTGTCCTTGGGCTCCACCCACATGTCCTTCTGTGCTGGGGGAAGAGTCCTCACGGTGTTTCAGTATTACATAGATCCCCTTCTCTAAACACACAGCAGCTGAACCTCTTACCTAGGGCATGCAAACTACCTGCAGCCTTGTTTTGTTTTTAAGGTTCATAGACAGTAAGCGATGACTTGGAAATATAACTGAGTCTCCAGCAAGAGACTGTGCCTTCGTACTTATTTATAGCTCACATTGAACAGCTGATTCCCACCATAGCAAGGTTTACAGATCTAAGAATCTTAAATGATGTTTAGTTTCAAATACTTGTTTCCAAAGAAATGCCCCCAGAGATATGTGTTGACGACATACACTGTGCATGCTTTACTGACTTCAGGATGCAACCTGAGGTTATATTCTGTGAGCAAATATTTATTGAACATCCACTAATATGACAGACTCTGTGGTTGATACTGAAAAGCATGTGATAGCCACAGAAACAAAGTATAAGGTGATCCCTGCACTCAAACGGTTGACGTTAGAAGGGAGTTTGTGTTGGATACCAGTGGCTCATGCCTGTCATCCTATCTACTCAAGAGGCTAAGATTCAAGGATCACAGTTCAAAGCCAGTCTGAGCAGAAAATTCTGTGAAACCTTTATTTCCAATTGACCATCACTAAGATGGAAGTGTAACTATGGCTCAAGTAAATGAGTGGAAAAACTAAGAGACAGTGTTCAGGCCCCAAATTGAAGTCCCAGGACCCAAGACGGAAAAAAAATAAAATAAGAATAGTTTGTTTCTCTATCAGCCTAGAGTGGGTTTCAGACCCTGTGACAGAGTTCTGATCATTGATCAAACACGAACCTAGGGAGAAGGATGGGAAGATGGCAAGGACAAGAAATGTAGCTCAATGGGTTGGCTGGGGGTGGGTGGGGGGAGGGGTTGAGCTGTATGAAGGGCTCTTTAGTGCCTGTGTTATATTTGGGGCCTTCAGTTCTGTTCTTTGCTCAGGAAGGTCACCTAGAAGGGATGTGATCAGAAAAACCGTTCAGGAGGGGAATTCCAGTGGCTGGTTTAAAACTCCTTTCATAAGAATTCATGAAATAAAGCTTAAGAGCTGCCCTCCCCTTCCCTCTGAGGCCTCTCCTTTGTCGAGCTGGGTGGAGTGGGGTGACAGAATATCGATCTGTGGGAGATAGATGGGAGAAAAAGCCCTCATTGCCCACTGAATCAATGCTCCCTTAAAGATGGCAACAAACAGGATTAGAGGTTGAAAGACATTTATTGAGGGGCAAATCTGAGTGTATGTTTTATTAGTCAGTCTCAGTACTGGGTTTGTAGAAATGCCCAGCTTAGACACTGCCAAGAGCAATAAATCAGTACTTTCTTCTTTGACTGGCCGCTTGGTCAGTAATATGGGGGTGTGTAACCCTAGGCCAGAGGATGGAAGGGAGTGTTGTCTTTGGGCCATCTGGGATGGCCTGGGGGCTGGAAAAGGGGAGACAAGAGAAAAATCATGGGCCTTCTTATCCAGTCAGTCACAGAAAAGATCAAACATCTCCATTACCTCGGTAAGTGACTGTGGGCTCAAACAGAATTGGGATATTCCCCATCCTTTCTGCCAAAACCATTTGCCTAACCTTTTGCCTGACTGATTCAGATGCTATCCACACAGCTGGTCATTAATTGGAGGCTAGAGCTTGATTAATGAGCATTATGCTAATGTTGGGTCAGAGAGCAGATTATGTGCAAAGGACCCAAACAGTAAGCCAAGTCAGAAGCAATGACAACACCTTCCATCATGCCGCCTCCCAAAATAAGTTGGCAGCTGGTGGTAGGTGGAGAAGAGGCATATTGATGAGATGGCATCCACCACTCACAGTGGTTTTCACCCACGTGATCTGTAGTGTTTCAGGGCTCTGATGGCCAATCACAAAATTTCCTGACGAGCAAATACAGCAGGAGAAACTGTTGAAGAAAAATGGGTGTGAGGCTCTCTGAAAAGCTCGGCCTAGGATGGATTTAGAGGGTAGTACATTCGGGAATGTCGTCTCTAGGTGAGTTTCCTCAGGTTAGGATGGAGCCAGGCAATTTAGAACAATTCATCCTCATTTTGAGGCATGGATGCCTTCAATGTCATGTGAGTTTATGCTAGGGGTGAGTAATTGGAATTTCTTTTTAAAAAATCATTATTGTGAGGTTTGGTGTTTGCCTCTGTTTTTGGTTTGGCTTTCTGCAAAGAATTAAATGACAGTAAACAGCATAATTATCAAATTGCATAGAGCAAAACAATCTGGGTGGTCAACATGCTGCAGAAAGAAGTTATGATTAAAAAGATTTTAACTGCTGAGAATAATTGATTAAGTGAAAATGGAGTTAAAAGTAAATACCTACAGCAAGTTTAAACTCTTCAAAAATGTGGGAGGGGAAAGGTCTGATTTGATTACATTTGGAGAGGGGAAAAGCCAAGGATATTGAAAGCTCAATATCAGAGGAAATCATGCCCTTCCTTTCCCTCTGCCAATAAATACAAATATTTTTCACAACTTGAATACAAGTATATTGCTTAAATGAGGGAGGTGGTAATTTCACCATTTTTCTACAGACCATTCGAAAGGTGGATTAGTTTGTTCTCTTTGGGGCATGGCTTGTGAGTTATATTGACACCAAGGTTTTATGTAACGAAATAAAGTCTAGGAAGGTAAAAGAAACAATAAAACTACTCTCTGAAGAAAAATGGTCAAAAGGACTGCAGATATTTAATTTGGAAAAGAAAGAAAGACATTGGGGAGATGGGTTTTTCTTCTAAAACAGTTGAAGCACAAAAGGAAAATTGGATAAGCTCTTTGACTTCCCATGTCAGAATAAAAGAATGATGTTCAGGAATTGTAAGGAGACAGATCTCCGTTCAATATGGCATTTTAAACTTTTTAACAACTACCAATCAATGTCCAGCAAGGAATGGACTCACCTTGAAGAGCTTAAATCAACATCTCCAATTCAAAGGAAACATGGCTCTCTTGGGTTCTTCACCCAACATTCACCTGTACCCTGGGGCTATCCTCCTCCTTCTCCTGATTGATCTGGTTCTAGCTGGAAAGGAGAAGCCACACTCCAAGTAGAGAGAATTTAGTAGAGGAAGCGAGTTAGAAACCTGGTAAGCAAGACAGTAACCCTGTGTTTGGCAATAATCCATGGACTATAGCTCAAAGATTCCTGCTGCTGCCAGACCCAGGTGGGCACTCATGGTTTTTATTTTTTTTTGCATTTTTTATTGTAATTAGTAAAAGGGTTACATGATATTTGCCAGATAGAAGGTGCATTAATTCACATACATTGATACCCTTTCACATGTCTTGGTACCCAGTTCCCTCCCGCCCCCCACACCCGCCACCCGTCTTGGTTTTCCCCCCTTCCCTATCAAACTTCAAATATCCAAATACAAATAAATTCAATATATCAGATAACAAAGTGAGATACTATAACAATATGAGATAACCAAGCTTTTAAACTGATCTGTGCTTGGATTGGTTGGTCCCTATTATAATTAGGTGCTTTTTAAATGGTCAGAATTGATGACATTTTGATTGGTTGTTAACAGCTAATCAGGGAGTCTTTCTGTGACTCTTCCTCCTAGGGTCATGACACTCAGCCTTAGAGTACAGGGCACAGCACAGAGGAGGCATTGGTGATCTATCCACCTCTGCCTCCACACACATGGGTACAACAAAATATCTACTTCCTGTCTCAACGACATTCGTTCTTCTTTCACCAGCCACACTAACCCTCATAGAGCGAATCCACCTGTTAGGAGTCTTACCCACAGCATGTCTGAGTGCTTCCTTTTTGCTCTGCCCTTTTCATCATTTCTTTCTGTCTTCTTTTTATTCCTTCCTCTCCCTCCCTACTTTTCTCCTTGTCCAACAAAACTCGCTTGTTGCAGAGGGGATTCACCTAAATATCTTTCATTCTAGCTCCATGCCAAATTGTCTGCATTTCCAATATGGACAGATTATTGCTGTTTTGCATTGGGTAGTTTAATGATGGTCATTTTCTGGTGCTACTCCATGGCTTAGCCCCGATTTACTGATTTCCTAATTAGTCCCTTCACATGTAATGGAAAAATACGGAAAGGATGAATAACTGAAAAGGACAAAAATAGCTCATCTACAATCTTGCTTGTAAGTAATCATCACTAATCAAATGTTTAAATATCCTTCTAGTCATCTTTCTATATTCATAAACCATAAATATGTATAAACAATTATACATATAATAGTTTTTGCGTTTGTATCTTTGTAGTGATAAATGGCTTTCAGATCTTTTTATGTTGTAAATTTTTGGTAATTCTTGATATATTTGGACGTCATTTCTATTACAGACCATCCATCAAGGGGTTAATGTCTGCCTAGCACTATTACATATGACTTTTCCATCACACTCAATTTCAACAAATCCTCTATCATTGGAGGTTCCTTAGAATTCACTATCATTATTATTTGTGTATCACAGAATACATTATTTAACTTGCTCTTGTTCATCATAGAACAAACTACTTTTTCCCTTCTCATTAACTTATTTATGTCCTTTTAATGTCTAGCATATTTATTTGGAAAGGCAGTGGTCTAACAAAAAAATGATTGTCCTTTTCAACCCTTAAGTAAGCCTATGGTCTTTTACCGAAACTGACTCGATCCAACTTTGCTTCATCAAACACCTGCCTCTCTAGACCTTGTGCAACATACACTAAATCCAGCTTACCAGCTCTACTTCTTGATTCCAGGCAGACTATTCATGATCGAGTAAGTGGATACAGCCTGGATATATAGATAGTTCTTGCTCTCTTGAGCTTTTCTTTGATCCCAAATATTTTTTTGTAAAACCCTGAGTTGTCTGGAAATAAAGAGCAATGTAATCTGGTGTTGAGATCCTAAGATAGTTTTCAATAGTCTATCAATTTTGAGCGGGTCAACAAACAGTGAAGGACTTCTGTGTAACTTGGACTGTTTTCTGGAGAAGCAAACCCAGCATTACTCTGACAAAACTGTCAAATTGGTTGGCCAGCAAACTAGGCAAGAGAGAAAACTAATCAATTAATTAATTAACAAATCTGATCGAAACCAAAACCATAGTAAGAGCTCAAAATAAGTACAGGAACTTAGTTGGCATGGAGGAGACCCCAGAGTTAACATGAAAAACATAGTCATATGTATGATGTGGATATGACCTCAGACACTGGAAGTCACATCTGTATATTAGGTTTTGAAGTTCAGTCTTCAAGTCATAGCTAGGAATAGGCCTGTGGTTTATTTTTTCTTGGAATCTGAGCAATTAGGTCTGACAACTACTGGAGCCCTAGGACAGAGCCAACAATTCCCTCCCACCCCCCATCTTCCTCCCTCCTCTTCTCCCTTCCTCCCTCCCTTCCTTCCTTCCTTCCTTCCTTCCTTCCTTCCTTCCTTCCTTCCTTCCTTCCTTCCTTCCTTCCTTCCTTCCTTCCTTCCTTCCTTCTTTCTTCTTTTTCCTTCCCACCCTCCCTCTTTCCTCCTTTTCTCCTGTGAATAGATATTTATGGTACAGCATAGGTACAAGGGGGAAATGGAAGATAGGCTGGCAGTCCTATCCTTGGGCATCTTACAGTTGAGATGATTGGAAAGGTGAGATTCAAGCTTATGCATGTAACAATCATACTTACATATGTGACAATCATGCAAACTCATTAGATATTATTACATTGAGCCTATTAAGAGAATTGAGGCAAACTCTCAGTAACAGATTTCTATTCTTTTTTTAACTTTGATTTTTCTTCATTTTTAAAACCTTTTTTATTTCTGTAAGAGGAGATATTTTTGAGTTTGGTCATGTAGAGTGTGCAGAACTGGAGTATTCAAAAGTAGGGAAGGGGTATTGTATGCTTTGCATGAATGAGAGATCATGGGATCAGACTGGGATCAAATTCAATTTGAATTCTTGCTGGAAATATTTGACAGATATAATAGCGAGGCATATTATAATTATCATCCATTTTACAGGTGAGGAAATTATCTTACACATAAACTGTCTTGCTTTAGTGGTGTTTGCTGCTGATGACACAATTTGCATATGATTCCATGAAGTAGAAAATGAGGAAAAGTTTGGGGCTGAGTGCATGTCTCGAATGGTAGAGTGACTCTCTAGCAAACCTTAGTTCTTAAGTTCAAACCCCAGTACTTCTCTAAGAACAGGAAGGAGAATAAGCAACTGCCTCTGTTCACTGGGCCTAAATATCTGAATTTCACTGGTTCTGTTGTTTTTTTTTTGCCTCTTCGTTGTGTTGAATATACAGACCTCAGTTGTCTGATTTACCTCCTACTGATGAATTGCTAATTTTCCTGCAGGTTTTGCCTATTTTAAAAAATTACATTTTTGTACAGTTTTTTCATAGACATATTTCATTTCCATTGCATAAGTACTTAGAACGGCTAGATAATAAAATCAGCATTGATTTAGTTTTTAAGTAGCATCCACATCAATTTCATATCTCTAAAACATTAGAGGTAATTTAAACAAGTACTTAAGTGTAGTCTGACAAAAACATGTAATAGAAAACAATGAGTGATGGCAATGAATTTACATTGAGTCAGAAAGATAATCACAATGTGAGGAAAAAAGGCAAATTGTAGAATGTTATAAATATACTCACCAAAAGATTAGTAACATTTACAAATGTACTCATTTATGTTTGGATATACCTTTATAGGTACTATTTAATGTGTTTTCACAATAAGCAAAAATATTTTCACGATTTCCTCCCACTCAAAACTAATTAAACTATTTAACTTTGGAAGGTGACAAGAAGGCTTTGCACTGAGTTTCAACTAATTGACTAGACATGAGGTAGCTGAGATATCTTTCATAGTATAGGTACTTGTGGAATGAGAAAGGAGCTGTAATGCACTATTCTTTTCTACTTACTTTTTATTAATTTTAAATTTATGAACTATACAATTTTCCATGAACAAAAATGCATTTAAAATTTTTTTATATACAGAATAAAAATAACAACCAGGAATAGATATTAATGATAGCTTGATTCCTTTCAACTGAAATACCTGAGTGAAGTAACAACTGATGTATAACTTATGCAGATCTATTCAGGCAATCATTTAAATTAGAGAAGAAAGGATGGGGTATTGGGAATGGCAGTGTTTTCTGGATCACTACT
Organism: Megascapheus bottae; assembly: GCF_031878675.1. Classification (NCBI taxonomy): domain Eukaryota; kingdom Metazoa; phylum Chordata; class Mammalia; order Rodentia; family Geomyidae; genus Megascapheus; species Megascapheus bottae. The sequence continues at coordinate 18,831,086 of NC_143535.1, forward strand.
ATGTTAGGAAGACTCCCGTGTACACGGCTCCTGAAATGAGAGCTTCAAGAGCTCCAAGAGGTGTTTCAAGATGACCAAGTGCATCTTGGTAGGATGAGACTGGGAATTTTAAACTAAACCTAATATAATCACAACCACCTGTGGAGAGCTTCATTGTTTCTTACACATCTTAGTTCTGTGAAAACTCTGGAAGAAGCAAGAGAAAGATTTTATTTCAATCCCCATTTGACAAATGATAAGAGTGAGACACGCAAATGTTAAATTAGATCAACCACAAACGTTTGTGTGACTCCTTAAAGAGTTACTAAGTGCTTCCTTTCTTTTTTTTTTTTAATAATTTAATCTTCACAACAACCTTAGAGGGAAAGGGGAACAAGGAAGAGATGACTTCCTTTTGCTTCACCCATTTTTTCAGACAAAGATATCACCTTGATGAGTTTAAAGATCTTGAACAAAGACACATAGACAGTGAGTATTTAAGATTTAAATGCAATGCATACTCTAACAATGCTTCAATTCTATAGTGCTACTTTATGTAGTGGTTCTGGGATTTGAACTCAGAGCCTTGTATTTGCTAGGTAGATAATGTATCACTTGAGCTATATACAGTCTCTTTCAGGTTTCATTATTTTTCCAGTAGGGTTTCACTTTTGCTAAAGTACAATTTTCCTGCTTCCTATGTAGCTCGGATGACAGATGCTTCTGGGAAGGATATATATAGATTCTCTCACTTTTGCTGTTTCTGTTTTTTTCAATCATTTGAGGACAACATTTTTTACATTACATATAATTAGGGGAAAATGTAGTCTTCGCGTTTCACATCCATGTGATGGAGTTTCAAGCCTGATGAATGAAAGGAGAAATTAGGGCCAAAAATTGTTGTGCTACAATCATGAGGTATAATTTACATAAGGAAAGAGAAAATACCATTCAGGTAAGCACATGATTAATAATGAGTAGCAACAAAAAAGGAAAAAAAATAGCTAAGTTGTAATCTTGATGGAATATTTATGGATATAAGTTGGGTGAAAACATTAAGATACTGTCAATTGTTTCTGAATTTCTAACAATAAAAAGCTGAAGAAGTTTGTGTGTGTGCGTGTGTGTGTGTTTCTGTGTGTGTGTGTGTGTGTGTGTGTGTGTGTGTGTATTAAATGGTATGAGATTGAGGATTCTTTACAAACCTGTGATATTTGGAGTACCTGCCATGGACTTGCACAATGTTATGATATTCTGTACAGTTCATGACTCCTGTTCTATGTGTCAATAGCTTATATAATGATGATGGAGTCTTTGAAAGTGAAGATATGCCAGCTGGCTCTGTGTTCCAATATAATTAAATATCTCTACTACTCTTACCCCATTACGATGCTGTGCTCTTCGTGGCATGCCTCAATAAAACAAATGCCTTGGCCTACTCTCATGTTTGAATCTTTTTGGAGAAAAGTTTGTACATTGACAAGTTTGAGGCTGCTAGTTATGGTGGCATTGTCAGAGAAGAATGATACGATTGGCTTAACACAGTATTTACTAACACTTCTCTCATTTGTCTTTAATCCGAAGGATTTCCTTCTGATGACAAAAATGTTCTGGGCATAAAATGATAATTTATTTAAGTTACTGCCTAACAAGTTATCACATTTATTACAAGCTGAGTCAGGTCCAATATACCCCCTGCCCTCCAGAAACAAGAGGGCAAACCAATGTCCTTGGGCTCCTCAGACTTTTCAGTCACTTGAGACTTGGCTTCACTAAACCATGCTGACCTCGAATTTCTTAATGAGTTTTCCTGGCCTTCTGCCCATGATTAAGAAATGCCTTTGATTATTAGAATCACCCTTCTTTTGTAAAGCTAAAAGGGCTTCTTCTAGACATTTTGAACTCATTTAATTGTGTAACTCTGTCTGAAAAGAAGTCAAGTGAGGCATCAGACATTCAGGACAAAAGCTCTAGCTTTGGAATCCAGTCATTTCCACTGACATGCTGAAGTCACAGGCAAAGTGGATACCTCCTTACGGCTTCTTTCTGTGTATCTGTGCTCTTAATAGCCAGAGAGTTTTGGATTTGTAAAGATGATAGAAGGGAACTGATTTGTTTTGATAGAAGTAGGATATTTTTAGGAATATGTAGGTAAGAAATAGAAAAGGTTAAGTGAGAATCTCGGTAGTGCTGTTGTAAGTAGAGAAAAGAGAAGGTAGATTTTTTTTTTACCATAGTTTGCTCACAAATGTTTAAGATAGTGGGGTGCAGTGGCTCACCCCTGTAATCCAACTACTGAAGAGGCTGAAATGTGAGGATTGCCATTAAAGCCAGCCAGGGCACTAAAGACTGCGAGACTCTTAAATTCAATTTACCACTAGAAAATGGGAAGTAGTGCTGTGGCTCAAGGGGTAGCATGGTAGATTTGAGCTGAAGAGCTTGGGACAGTGCCCAAGCCCAAAGGTCAAAGCCCACAACCTACAAAAAAAAGAAAAAGAAAAAGAAAAGGATGAAATGTGTAAGATAGTTGGGAATAACTCCAAACATGCATTTCTCATCTCTTCTGATTTTGGTTTAGCAAGGCATGGGCACTTAGGTTGAACCAAAAAAGCCAGGAAACTCATCATTTTATATGATTACAAAGCTAGGAAGAATCTGGATTCTTTAACATAATTTTGATCATCTTTTAAGTAGCTCTACAAAGTGGTTTCAATTCAGCATGTCAGTCTATGAGTATAATGCATTTTGATTAATGTCAGCCCTTCCATCATTCTCCTTAAACAGCTCTCCCAACCCCATCCATTCCCTCACGTTATCTGATTCCATGATCACATATGCACATAGAGTTGAGAATTATTTGCAGACCCATGAAATCCGGTGTATGTTGTCATGGAGTTAGACAATGATATACTGTTCCCTAGCTCATGACTCCCGTATGAAGGTCCTAATCCGACCTTGACCTTAATGATTGTCTCTAAGTCTTTCCTCCAGCTTCCTCTCTGCTTGCTCTTCTTTCTCTTTCACTTCCATTGCTCTCCCTCTTCTTGCCTTTCCTTCCTGCCTGCATATTGCATGAAGCAGAAGACCAAAGGGAGTTGAATGTAAGGATTTGTGTTTTGCTTTCCTACACACAGCAACCCCACAGAAATGACTTGACTGTGGTCAGCCTGGGCAGGGGATGTCCTCCTCCAAGGACCACCTATGCAATTTTGCATCAATTCACACCTAGGAGCACGGAGCAATTTTCCATCTTTGGAGTAGAGAAAGAGATAAGTTCACAGGCATAGCCAAGACTCATGCTGAGTCAGGAAATAGCCCCAGGTAGCACCCAATATCCTTGCTTTGTTCTCAGATGCTGGGCTACTCTGTGGCACAGAATCAGCTAATGGGGTGCTAAGTGGGACTCAGAAGTCACTTCCCAAGAGGAAGGCGGTTCTCTGCGGGTGCTTAGGAGGGTGGCAGAAGAAAGGCACTGGCTATAAGCTGAAAGAAAAGGAATAGAAAATGACTAGCTTTTGAGTTCTGCCTACCTCCTCAAGTAGAAACAGATGGGCTCTGTGACTTAATTGGGCTATTATTAGATGCTAAATTTGAACTAGTCTTAACTATTCCATCTCCCCCAAAGCACAAAATTACTCACAAAGCCCTGATTCCTCTCCCCTCCTTCCCCCAAGTGGCTTTCATGAAGGTAAATTGAATAAATGAAGAGGTCAATGTTAAGCTTTTGTGCCACTGGCTGATTCTGATGTTCGAAGTTTTTCCCTTTGCATTCCTTCACAGAGTGAAGTCAGTGGGTACTTTTGACTCTTGAATAGCCATCCCTGCCTTTATCAGCCAGTGCCAATATGGCAGGGAAAGGGTGGGATTGGATAGGGCAAAGAGGAACCTATATGACATAAATTTGCTCACACACGAAAAAAAAAAAAAAACAACTAACAGTACAAAACAAAGAAAAACTAAAACTCACTCTTACTCCTACTGGGTACCAATGGCTCAGGAAACTGAGGATCATAGTTTGAAGCCAGTGTGGACAGAAAAGGCCACAAGACTCTTCCTTTCCAATAAACTACTCAGAAAAAACTGAAAGTGGCACTGTGGCTCAAGTGGTAGAGTACTAACCTTTAACATAAAGAGGCTCAAGGACAGCAACCAATCCCTGAGTTCAAGCCCCAGGATCAGAAAAGAAAAAAACAAAAACTTACTCCTGTTTCCTGTTATGACTGGACGGGGAGAAGAGCGAGAGGCTGGGGAGTGGAGGGGACATTCCTGGCTTGTTTTGAGGTCCACTTTTCTCTGCTCAGAGCCTGCAGATACCTCCCCCTGTGTATGGGGCACAGATGTGTGGAAGAATGATGTCTTGCATAGGCTCAGTTTATATTCACCTCTTCAGCAAGTGGCTCTTACATGTGAGTGCTCTGAAGACCAGGCAGTACCAACATTAAATTGCTCTGAAAAATCAATTGCTGAAGATGAGTACAAACATGCTGTTGCTACTGCTAGGGAGTAAGAATTTGCTTCTTTTTTAATATTCATTTTTTGGAGAAATTAATTTTATTCCGTTTTATTCAACACTGGGGCTGGGAGATGATATACCTATGCTAGTGATATTTCTGCATCCTTCAATCCCTTCAGCTATCTCTCTCCCACTCCTATCTAGGCAATACTGCATTGGAGACTCACAAAAATGGGAGTGACTGGCTGTTTGCCTTCCCAATTGCCATCCCCAGCCCTGTATAATTCCAGCCTTTGTTTTGACAGTTTATATCATCTTCTTCAGATACATCAAGCTCTTTTCTTCCCCAAAGGAAGGGGTGAAGAGTTCAGCTTGAGCTCAAGCCATACTGCCCTTCTATTTTTTCCCCTGATCCCCTGAAAGGATTCACTGATTCTTGCAGCAATGGCACTGTGATGTAGCTTCAGGCCCATGACCCACTCACCTCCTATGCCTCAACAGCCAGTGGCAGGGTGAACCTACAACATAACCCCATCCTCCCAGTGGCATTTGTATTGGTGACCCAATTTATACTTCATTTTTTTTCTTCTTCCTGTCAATAATTTGTGTGGTGAAAGATTTGTGGAGAAGGGCAGAGAGAAGATACTAACAAAACCTATTTCTCTGACCCTTTTACTTTCCTAAATGAACACTGAAGTAAAATGTAAGGAAGAAAGAAGGTGGACTACAAAAGGCTAGTGGCCTACATGCCCTTGTCCCAAGGACTGATCATTTTCTTTTATTTCCCAGTATGCTTTGCAGCTGGAGAAGGCCATATGGCCTAACGCTGGCCAATAGGATATAAAAGGAAGTTAGTTTCCAATGAGGCCTTTCTGTAATAGACAGAAAGCTCAGACACTGTGAGCATTACATGTTTCCTTCGGTTTTAGGACTAAGAGGTGACCAGCTTGAACATAGTATTTTTATGCTAATGCAGAAAACAGGAAGAGAGCATAGGTAGTAGATAGCATTCGTAAGTATTTGTGATGATTCCTGCCCCAGAGCTTTATGTTGTGTGAGAAAAGGGAACCTCTGTTTCTTTAGTTTACTGTACAAGGCTGTTAGAGGCTGGATTGTCCCCGCCCCCCCCAATCCATGCTCAAATCTTAGTCACCAGAGTGGTGGAATGAAAGGGTGTGGGGGTAATAGGCATGAAGGCATAATCCTTATGAAAGGTATGAGAACTTTATAGAAGAGATTTGAGAGAAATGTAATCCTATTGTGATCCTGGTGTGAGCCCAATCTGATCTTTATATCTTGACATGGAAATCAGATACACAGAAGTGGCTCCCCAAAACCGAAATGTAGAATGGTTGCTTATGAAATCAGAGAGGAGGGGTGAGGGAGGGAGGAAGGGAGGGGGGAGAGAGAGAGAGAGAGAGAGAGAGAGAGAGAGAGAGAGAGAGAGAGAGAGAGAGAGAGAGAGAGAGAGAGAGAATATATTGGAAGAGACATGGGAGCAATAGGTATAATGAAGAAAAAATCAAATCATGAAGAAATACACTAAAATCAATCTGCCTAGATAAATTATTTGGAAAAGATAGAGCTTGAAGGTGGACATCTTTCTCTTAATTGTATCAGTTCCATTTATGATAAATGAGGTTTTCTTCATCCAAACTCTTTGCCAGCCATTTTCACCTTTTAGGGATCCAGCCTATTTCTTTAATAATGTATTCATTCTACAAAAATAGAATCCTTGCTAAGTGCCAGGCCTCCTCCTAAGGATTGGAAAAATAAAGATAAAAACATTGGCTGGATCTTTCATTTTTGTATCTATGTTGCAGTAAGTGCCATATGTAATTCTACTTGGTATTTATGTTAAATAGTATTGTGAACTACCTAGTTTTGTTGGTTCATCCTATCCTTTTACAGATGGGAGAACTGAGACTGATGCTGAGCTTTAGTATCACCTCCAAGACCACACAACCCAGCACTACTGAAACACCCATTTGTAGACTGAGCTACCTCAGCCACGTCCCTGTTTTCCATTCCTGCCTTCTCAGAGCTCCCAATCTAACAGGAACAACCAGAAATATTTAGAGTCAAAAGGACAGAAGCAGATTTCCAGATATCTACCATTACCATGATGGGATTTACCTTTCTGATATGAGAAATGGCAATATTGGTGTCTATGTCATCAGAGTTTATAGGATGGCAGTGACAATTGAGGACATCTGTGCCTCTATGCAGGTGTACAAAACAGACGTTGAGATGCTTAAAGAATCATGATTCTCGTATTTATTATTTGCAAAGGACCGATGTTTGCAAAGTGCTGAGTAATGAAGGGAAATCAAAAAGACTATCGCAGGAACTAAAGAGTGATAACCAGTCTGTCAGTAGATATGGGGGGGGCGGGGTGGGAGGTATAGAGTTCCTCTTTCTTGTTCAGTGGCTTGTGTCTGAGAGCTTGGATCCCACAAGACTTTTCTGTGGACAGAAGAAAGGGAAGTGTGGCTTATGTCCTTTACTAAGGTTGTCAGGCTCTACACTAAATGCAAAGAAATCTGGAAGGCATCTTTGCCTTGGGGAAACAGGAGAGAAATTTCCATTGGGCCTAGCATTTAGCTCTCTAATTTGGCATGCTGGCAGGCAAACTTGTCATCTTTCATGGGGTTAGGGACACCTAGACCTTCTACCCTGATAGCTTCCCTCAAAGCTTCTGGGCTGGAAGTGTTGTTCTCTGTGCATGTGTACATGTGAGGATGAACAGTGTGGACCAGCTGTTAGTATACATCTCCCTGTCGCAATAACATCTTTTAAGGAGGAAATAGTCCTAATGGTTACTTCTATTACAGTAATAGTCAAAGGCATTGCTTTCAAGAAGTATTAAATAACTGAGAGGAGATAGCCAATAATATATGCTTCTTTTTAAAAAGGGGAGCAGCATCTCATATACAAGGAATTTATTGTAAGTCAGGCATGCTTGGGTATATCTAACTCCACTCAGTGGAAACTCATCTCTAGGACCTCAATGCTTTGTAGTCCATAGCTTGTTATGCAATTCTGACAGGTCTTCAGCATCACATTCTGTGCTTTTCAGGTAGACTACTGGATGATGATGATGATGATGATGATGATGATGATGATGATGATTTTATTGGTTGTCGGGCTTAAAGTAAGAGTCTGGCCACTGTTCTTGAGCCTCTTTGTGTTCAAGGCTAGTGCTCTACCACTTTGAGCCACAGCACACTTCTGGTTTTCTGGTGGTGAACTAGAGAAAAATGTCTTTTCCTCCCCGGGGCTAACTTCAAACCACAGTCCTCAGATCTCAGCTTCCTGGGTAGCTAGAGTTATAGGCATGAACAATGGAGATTGTAGATGTGTATTCTTTCCCCAAAGTTTGGCATGAAAAGGATAGTGAGTGAGGAACAAATGACTTAATGAGAATAAATGACTCTGGTTTTAAGTGAGTGGTGAATTTTCTGGAAGTTTTGGATGGATTTGAATGCATCTCCAGACTTACAGGAAAGGTCTTGCATGGCAGGAAGATGTCAAATCATCACTAGATTTAAAAAAAATATGGGGCAGACAAGAAGTTGTGGAATGAAAAAGCATATCTATCCTTTTTAAGGGGAGTGGGGTGGGGGAATATTCCTCAGAATCTTTTCATGGGAATTAGGATGTGGAGCCATTTTGATTTAGAGGAAAGGGACTCAGCAGCTTTCAATCTTCTTGTATACGAAGAAAAGATATAAGAAGACGGGGTTTGGAAAAGACATTTGATGGTGGTCTATGAAGACCCGGTGAAAAAATTGTGGCACCTTTAATACCACAGGTGACTGGCTTAACATAAAAGGTATCCATAACCATCACACATTCCTTTGAAAGAACTGTGACTTATGACCTACATATCAGAACTCCACCATATATCATCTATCTTGCTGATACCACCCTTGACTGTGGAATAGTTATTATTTAGAATTTTCCAATTAGAGGTGGTTTGAGAGGCACCCTCAGCAGTGACCATCAATACTTTCTGCATAATAACTCAAGTATGTCACCTTGTGTGGTGACATCTAAGAGTAGCCATTGACAATCTTTGTCTTGAATGGAGGCCAGTGATCCTAATATTTTATTTATTTCTTTGTTGGAAGTACTAGGGTTTGAATGCGAGGCCTTGCTTTAGCTAAGCATATGTACTACCACTTGAGCCACATCCCTTTGCCCTTTTGCTTGATTTTTCAGACGAGGTATTGCTTTTCTTTAAATGAAGTGAATCTCAACTACAAACCTATTCTCTTTACTTCCTGCACAGTTCTAATGTACACATGTGAATCACCACACCCAGCATCTTTGTTAAGATGGGAATAATAACTTTTCACTTGAGTTGGTCTTGAATTATGATCCCCCAGAACTCTGACTCATGAGTAGCAGGGATAACAGGCATGATCTACCCACCGTACCTAACCAGAAGTATAGTTCTGACAGAAGAAACTTCTAAGTGTTTAGGGAAGTCTGTTTTCATTTATTTTGCAGTAGGTCCTAGCAAATGAACTGACTACACTATCTGGCCAGTAGCCAGCCCAGTTGATATGTGATCATAGAAACTTTGAGCCTGGCCAGTATAACACCCTGAGGTTCCAGAATTAATTTAAGTCCTATGCCTGCTGCACCTGTGACACTGGGAATTGGTAACCACAAACAAACCTGGAGAGACTCCATGCCAGCTATGACTTTAATTAAAGATATTTAGATAGGCTGATGGCTAATTTAAAGGTGATTGCCAGATGGGTTTGTCTCAGGTCTAAAAGTGCTGGTGTAACAGTTAATGACAGTGCAGGGTATAATTGGCCCTAGTTAAACAAGGAGAAGCACTAGAGGAGGCCACAGCTGATGTGACCTCTGTCCTCATGGTGACTGACCCCCTGATAGGCCAATGATGTCTTCTTCACGTGGTCAGAGAAACAGAGAGGCAGATGTAGGACTTGGTGTGGACAGGTGACATGAAAAGTAATTTTAAGCCATTTCTTATGTTGAAATATGCAGTGGAAACTTGTTCACAATCTTTGTTGGATGAGGAGATGTGACAGCTCAGAGCATAAATTATGAAACAAAATTCACATCATAGAACATAACCATCACTTAGTCCTATGTCCCAATTCTGCCACATTCAATATCTTCAATCATATTTTTTTCTGAGAATTTCCTGGAGCTTGAACTCAGGGCTTTGTGCTTACTCAGCTTGATTGCTCAGTTCTGGTAACTCTACACTCGAGCCACACCTCCATTCCAGATTTTGTGTTGGCTAATTGGAAATAGAGTTTTTCTGGTCTGGCTTTAAACTACATTCCTCAAAAATCTCTGTTTCCTGAGTAGCTATGATTTATTGCAGGCACAAAACTCACTGGTGTAGGGTTCAGTTATGTTTCTTTTTTTTTTCTTTTTAACGTTGATTTTACATCATATTTTAAATGACAGGTTTAACAAACGAGTGTTCAAGAAGGGAATCTCTATTTACAATCACTGGGACTTAGTATGTAGAACTTAATCAAAATTAGGCTAAGGGTTTGTATGTCATAGAAACATATTAATTTTAGAAAATAAAACATTATGTCTATAGAGTCATAGGATTTTATATCGATATAGTTATGTTTATATTTCCATTACCATGTCCATAGATTGGGTATGCAGATATTGAGTCCTTGCTCTTGTACTCTTTGGATTTAATAGCCACATATTAAGGATACCATGAGCCTTTTGTTCCTTAGGTCTTGACCTGTCTCACTCAACATGATTCGCTCTAGATTCATCCACTTTCCTGTGAATGCCATTATTTTATCTTGTCTGTTGGCTATGTAGAATTCCATTGTGTATATATACCACATTTTCTGTATCCATTCATATGCAGTAGGGCATCTGGATTGTTTCCATCGTCTGCCTATTGTGAATAGTGAAGAGATAAACATAGCTGAGCAGGTGTCCTTATCATATCTTGGGTCATGATGTTCAGGATAGATGCCCAGAAGTGATATAGCGGGATGGTAGGAAAGGTCTATTTTTTAAATTGTAATTAGTAAAAGGGTTACCTGATATTTGCCAGATAGAAGGTGCATTAATTCACATACATTGATACCCTTTCACATGTCTTGGTACCCATTACCCTCCCCCCCACCCCCCACCCCCCCACCCATCTTGGTTTTCCCCCCTTCCCTATCAAACTTCAAATAACCAAATACAAATAAATTCAATATATCAGATAACAAAGTGAGATACTATAAAAATATGAGATAACCAAGGGACAGCAAAGGAGATGAGAGACAACCTAGTACATTAAGGACAACAATCATTCATTATATGGCTTTTGTTTCAATATCCTGGAGGTCCTTTCAATTAGCTTCATACTATATGGCCTTATGTATCAAGATTTTGCTCTATTGCAGATCTCTGCTAGTAGAGCCCAAGGTTTCTACTGATTATGACGAATGAGGGAAACCATTGAGCCTAAGTTCCTTTGAGTTTGGCTTACTTCACTTAATATGATTTTTTCTAAGTCTTTCCATTTCCTAACAAATGGGGCGATGTCATTCTTTCTGACAGCAGCATAGAATTCCATTGTGTACAAATACCACAACTTGTTGATCCACTCATCAACTGAGGGACATCTAGGTTGGTTCCATATCTTTGCTATGGTAAATAGTGCTGCAATGAACATTGTTGTGCTAGTGGATTTAGTATGCCCTTGTTTCTGGATGGTGGGGTAAATGCCAAGTAGTGGAATTGCTGGGTCATAGGGGAGCTCTATGTTTAGCCTTTTGAGGCACTGCCACACTGCTTTCCATAGTGGTTGAACGAGTTTGTACTCCCACCAACAGTGTAGTAGTGATCCCTCCTGGCCACATCCCCTCCAGCATCTGTTATTATTTGTTTTCCTGATCCTGGCCATTCTAGCTGGAGTGAGGTGGAATCTTAGAGTTGTTTTGATTTGCATTTCTTTTATGACCAGAGATGTTGAGCATTTCTTCATGTGTCTATAGGCCATTTTTGTTTCTTCTTCAGAGAAGACTCTCTTTAAGTCTTTGGCCCATTTTTTAATGGGATGGTTGTTACTTTGGAGATTAGTTTTGGAGTGATTCAATTTTTTGAGTTGTTGATATATTTTAGATATGAGGCCTTTGTCCGTTGTTTGGTTGGTGAAGATCTTCTCCCACTCTATAGGCTTCCTAATTAATTTACTGGCTATGTCCTTTGGCATACAAAAGCTCCACAGTTTAATGCAGTCCCACTTATCCAGCCTAGGAAAGGTCTATTTTAAGTTCTTTAAGAAACCTCCACACTGCTTTCCAGAGTGGCTGAACTAGTTTACATTCCCACCAGCAGTGTAGTAGGGTTCCTTTTTCTCCACAATCCTGCCAGCAACTGTCCTTGTCTGAGTTCAAAATCTTGGCCATTCTTGTTGGGGTAAGGTGGTATCTTAGGGTTGTTTTTATTCGCATTTCCTTTATGACCATAGATGATGAACATTTTCTCATATGCTTTTCTGCCATTTTAATTTCTTCTTCTGATAAGTCTCTCTTTAGTTCCCTTGCCCATTTAGTGAATGGTTTATTGGGTTTGGAGGGATTAATTTCTTGAGTTCCCTGTAGATACTGTATATTAAGCATTTGTCAGATGTGTTATTGGTGAATATCTTTTCCCAGGTGGTTGGCTGTCTCTTTACTTTTGTGACTATGTTTTTATCTGACAGAAACTTTTTATTTTTAGGTAGTCCCATTTATTGTCTCTCTCCTATCTGTTGTGACCCTGGGATTCTGTTCAGGAATCTTTTGCCTTTGTCTATGAGTTCCAGTGTCTCTCCTACAGGTCCTGGTAGTACTTATTCATTATGAACTGAATTTCTTGGGAATCAGTTGTGATTGTTCCCGTGGGGTCTCTAATCTTGTTTATTTGAGTCTCCCCTCTCCTTTTTTGATTAATCTTGCCAGGGATCTGTCTATTTTGTTGACTCTTTCAAAGAAGCAACTTTTTGATTTATCAATTTTTTTATAGTAGATCTTATTTCAATCTCTGATATTTCTGATTTTATTTTTGTTATTTCTGTCTTTCTAGTTGTTTTAGAATTAACTTTTTCTTGCTCCTCTAGGTGTTTCAGGGTTTTTTTTAGGTTATTTTACATACTCTTGTTCTGTCTTTTTAATATGCGTTCCTAGTGAGATAAATTTGCCTCTTAGAACTGCCTTTGCTGTGTCCCACAAGTTCCTTTGTGATGTTTCTTGATTGTCATTACATTCAAGGAAGTTTTTAATTTCTTTTCTGATTTGATCTGTTACCCAGGAGTTATTCAGAAGTGTGTTGTTCAGTTTCCAAGTGATTGAATGTTTTTTGACTTTGACTGCATTGTTCAGAATTAGTCTGACTCCATTGTGGTCTGATAGAATGCATGGGATTATATCAGTCCTCTTGTATCTGCTTATGTTTTCTGTATGAACTATTATATGATCAATTTTGGAGTGTGTTCTATGTTCTGCTGAGAAAAATGTAAAAAGTTTCACTGTTGGGTGGAAGACTCTGTGTATATCTGTGAAGCCCAGCTGGGCTATGGAGTCATTTAAGTCGATGGTGTCTTTTCTTAACTTTTGTTGAGTTGACCTGTCGTTTGTTGAGAGTGGTGTATTGAGGTCTCCCACTATGATTGTGTTTGAGTCTATCTTGTTCTGTAATTCTAAGACAGTTTGTCTGATGAATTTGGGTGCTCCCCTGTTGTGGGAGTAAATGTTTATAACTAATATTATGGGCATGGATTTTACCCGTTAGTGGTATGTAATGGCCGTCTCTATCTTTATGTACTGATTTTACTGAGAAGTTAATTTTGTCGAAGATTAAGATTGCTACTCCTGCTTTTTTGCATGGTGCATTGGAGTGGAAAATTCATTTCCATCCTTTCACTTGGAATTTGTTTCTGTCTTTGGCGGTGAGGTGAGTCTCTTGGAGGTAACATATAGATGGGTGATGTTTCTTAGTCCAGTCTGCTGCTCTGTGACTTTTGATTGGATGTTCAGCTCGTTTACATTTAGGGAAATTATGGAGAAGTGGTCAGTGTTCATTGTCATTATTTATTTTTACTTCTAAGTTTCTTTCTCTCTGTTTCCCCCCCTTTTGTGTTTAGTGAATTATAGATATTTGCTTCTTGATGGGGGTTCTTGATGTTCTACAATTTGTTCTCGATTAATTAATATTTTTGTAACCATGGTTTAGTGTGCACGTATTCATAAAGCTTCTCTTTGGAGTGAAATATTCTTGTTTATCAAATGTAAATGCTAGTTTTGCTGGATATATCAGTCTGGGTTGGCAGTTGTTGGTCTTCAGGACATCAATGATATTTTTCCAAGCTTTTCTTGCATTTAGAGTTTGCGTAGAGAGATCTGCTGTAATTTGAATTTTTTCCCCATTGTAGTATAGCTCTTTTTTTGTTTTTGCAGCATTTAAGATCAATTCCTTGGTATTCAGGTCTAGTGTCTTTACTATGATATGTCTAGACGAGTTCCTTCTAGGATCTTGCCTCTTTGGAGTCCTGAAACCTTCAATAATGTGAGTATTTTCCCTTTTGAGATTGGAGAATTTCTCTGCTATGATTTTGGTGAATAAAGGTTGCATTCCTTTGTCCTGAAATTCGGCCCCCTCATCAATCCCTATTATACAAAGGTTAGACTTCTTTGCTGCATCTGCCTGGTCCTGGAATTCTCTCTGGTGGATTCTGACTAATCTTTCCAAGGTGGTGATTCTCTGTTCCAGTTCTTGTGTTTTGTCTTCCATTCCTGATGTTCTATTCTCCATCTCAGTCAATCTGCTGCTTAATGCCTCCGTTTTCGCTTGAATTGTGGACACTGAGCTGATCATGTCTGCTGAGAGGGTATTGAACTTTTCTTCCAATTTGCTTTTGAATTCGAAGAGTTCCTTGGAAATTTCTTGCTTTTGTTTTTGGAATTCAGCCTTTGTTTCCAAAATCAGCTCCTTGATTTGAGTCATATTTCGTGTCTCTTCAGGTGTCATTTCTTGGGATGGTGGCATCTCTCTCGCCCCTTTGTTCTTGTTTCCTTTTGGGCTTTGTGTGGGACTTTGATTATTTATATATGTCATAATTTGTCTTTGCGCTCTCCTAGGCATCAAGAACTGTTGTTGTAGGTTTGCTCTGTGGTTGGTAGGTGGCAGTCTTTACTTGGATTAGGGCCAATGGTTCTGAGAATCTGTGTAAACTTGTGGTTCTCAGCCAAATTGATTCCGCTGCTGACTAGGTCAGAGTTTGCAGTTTTTGTAGGTGTTCGGCCTGTTCTCAGAGGCTGTGTGCTGCTGCACGACTAGCTCTCAGCCCAACCAGTGGCCTCACAGTGGGCCGTGGGATGGGTTTGTGTGCTTCAGTCTCAGCGCCCTGGGCAGATGGTTGGTTTTCCTGCGCTGTTTCCAGGGGCGGGCCCCCGGCCAAGGGTCTGGAGTTTGGGGTTTCCAGGGGCTCTCAGCTGGACCAGCTGGTTTCTGCTGTGTTCCCAGGGGTGGGTTCAGCCAAGGACATGGGCTCCAAAGGTGTAGCCATGCCTTTCTGGTTCTCAGAAGGTGAGCTTGGCTCCTGGTCTTCCCTTCAGTTCCCTGTTCTGTTTCCGCTGCTTTGGCCAAGAGTCTGTGACAGTGGGGGGCCCCTTGGCACTGTCTTGCTGGGGATTCCCAGCTTGAGGATGCCCAGCTCAAGATTTGAGGGGGCAGATGCTGGCTCCTCGACTCCCACACACCCCATCCGCTGTTGGAAGGCAGAGTCTCAGCGCCCTCCACTCTCCAGACCCAGTGGCCTGGGAGAGGAGGTTGTTGGGCGGGTGGGCTGGGACACCTCTGCCCCCTTTGGTGGGGTGCTGGGTCTTAGTGCCTGCCTGCCCGTCAGTCTCCGGTCAATGTCCTGGGAGAGGAACCTATTGGGAGGGTGGTAGCAGGGATACCTCTGCCCCCTTTGGTGGGGTGCTGGGTCTTAGCGCCCACCTTCCTGTCAGTCTCCAGTCAGAGGGCTGGGAGTTGAGCCCATTGGGCGGGTGGGAGTTGGGTCAGCTCTGCCTCCCTTGGTGGGGTCCTGGGTCTTAGCACCGCCCGCCTGTCAATCTCCAGTCAATGGCCTGAGGGAGGGGGCTGTTGAGGGAAGGGACAGGATTCTAAATTCCTTGCCCCCCTGCTCCTGCCAGTCTTTCTTGGGTGGGGTGGAGGGGTCTGAGTTAAGTTGTATAGCTTGCCACCAGCTCTGCTTTCCTGATGGGTTTGGGGACCCGCTGGACTACCCGCTGGGCTACCCGCTGGGGTACTCACTCCTCTGTGTTTGGCTGTGGGCTGTTCCACAGTGTTGGAGAATCATTTGCTCCCCTTGGATCTCAGCCACCGCCTGTGTTCCGGGTCTGTGTGTTCTGCGTCTGTGTTCTGCTGCTTGCTGGTCTGGTCTGCACTGGTTCCTGTGTCTGGCTTCTGCCACTTGCTGGCCTGGTCCTATGCTGGTTTCTGCGGGTCAGGGCTGCCCAGCCCGGCGCCCCTGTTGCAGCTTTTCCCAGCTTGGAGCCAGCGGCGAGAATTCTTTGAGAAAGTTGGATGTGAGCTTTATCTGGATTTATTTTCCAGTTTGAGTCCTCTCTGTTACTTCTTGAGTTTGTTGTTGTGGATTTCTTAAGGTAGTTGGTTCTGGGATTCCCTGGTTCTCTCTTTTTGTGGGAGAGAGCTAGGCAGTGCCCCTATTGTCTCGGCGCCATTTTCCTCTTCAGTTATATTTCTTAATAAACACACTTAATGAAAACGATAGAGAAAGAAAGTCATGACAATAAATATTTTTAAGACAGTAGTGAGAAGAAAGATTCAAGTTTGCTCAAGTTATTTCCAGGCATGTTTTTGATAGGGGCATATGGATGAGTTTACTGGTTATGCCAATATTTGAACTCAGGGACTGAGGATTGTTTTTCTCCGATGCAAACCCCATTTCTACCCTTTTTTGTGCTAGTTATTTTTCAGATAATTCCTCACTCTTGCCCACAGCTGTTCTTGGACTGAGATCCTCTTACCTATGCTTCACAAGTTAGCTGGGGAAACGGGTATGAGCCACTGCACCAGGCTCCTCTTAATTGCATTTATTTTCCTTTAATTATATTTTTCACAATTTCTACATCTCAATCCCTCATAGCACCAACCTTTGAAGACACCAGAGTTTGTTTGCTTGCTGACAAAATCAACAAAGTTATTCTGAATATCTTCTTTACTTTTCAATCCCCCTGGTCCTTCTAACACTACCAGAAAAGGAACGCTGACTGCTGTAGCTGCTCAGAACATAACTCCTGGCTGCAGAGCCTTTACAAGTGATAGATCTCATTCACTATGGCAACATGTTTCCTTGACCTTTTTGAAACTTGTTCTGATTGAGTGAAACACACTTTTAACATTAGAGGCGCCCATTAAAGACTCTTTTATCTGAAGCCATCTTGTTTTTGGCATGGTAGATGGAACCACTTCATGTTTGTCATAGACACCATGGCTAAAATTGGCTACTGAAATTAGTGAGAAAGGAAGGGGACTGAGCTGCATGGAAGGGATCTTTGGGCCAAATGCTTCATCAGGATGGCAGCCTCTCTGCTGTTATCTGTGGCTTGTATTTTAAAGGAGCTATATGTTCATTTCCAACTGTCTTAAGCTAAGATTTTTTTTTTCTTTTGCAAGTTTTGGGACTTTAACTTAGGACCTGGGCACTGTCCTGGAACTTTCTCAAAGCTAGTGCTCTACCACTTGAGCCATGTCGACACTTCTGGCATTTTCTGTATATGTGGTACCAAGGAATTGAACCCAGGGTTTCATGCATGCGAGGCAAGCACTTTTACCGTTAGGCCAAATCCCCTGGTCCCATCATTTCAACTCACTTCTCCTCTAACTCTCATTTTTCAGTCACTGATTTAGTTCATGGATGATATAGGTTCAGAAGCACCAGTCTCTGACTCTTAACCCAGTGCTCTCTAATTTCTGCCCAGACAGACTTTCATTCAGCCTTAACATGTCATGAAAATCAGTTAGCTCTATTAACAGTTACTGTGGAGCTGACCAACAAAAATGCTAGGAGGATGAGCACAACAGAGACCTCATTTTGTTCGGTCAATTAGAAAATGGACTAAGGCTTCCAAATCTATTCCATGTGGGTAGCTGCTATTAGACTTAATTTGAAAAGTCATTGGCATTGACTCTGAATTTGTAGAACTCCTCTCAGTCAGTTAACTCAAAGCTCTTAACCTTGCATTAAGTACTTATTACCTTTGTTCGGCAGGCTGACCCTTCCGACCTTTTCCTTGTAGGTAAATGGAATGGAGAGATTGGTATGGTATTTTAGGACGTAGTAGCTTGTCATTTTCTCTTTACTCTTCCCCATCCTTGGTCATATCTAACCCCATTTGGGATTGCTTCTACATTATCTTCAAGAATATGTGAAGGATTACCTAGCTTTTGTTGTATAATTTATTTGAGGGAAACTTGTATTTTATGCCATTCCACATTCTGCTTGCAAACCAAGCCCTTTTTATTTCTAAGGCATTTACAGAGCCCACTTCTGGAACAGAATACCCCTCGTTTTGTAAACAGGTACAAGTATCATTTTGTCATTGCTGATCTTGAGTTGAGAACTATATGTAGAAATCTAATAATTTTTCAGTACCTTACTGAGCATCCTTTTTCCACAGGATTCAAAATCCTGACTACACATCAAGATATTAGAATGAAAGGTGAGCAGTGACACTCCTCTAGTTAATAAATGGCAAAATGGAGGCACTTAGCAAAGTTGATCATAGTAAAAAATTTTTTTTTTACTTAAACTAATATCTTGGAATCAGGTTTCCTAAACTGGAATTCCGATTGCATTGTCTGCTAGTCAAACAAGGTGTTTAAAACTTCTACATCTCTGCTGTATTGGTCGATGTTTCTCTTACAGGGTTGTTGCAAGAATAGCATATGAAAACAATTCATGATGCGTTCATTATCTTCTCTTTTCTTCTATCACTCTTTGTGCCACACTATCCCTTCACTGCTATCACACCAGTGCCATCATCACTGGCACATCCCTCCATCACCTTCTTCTGTCCCATCATTGCTATTGTCACCACTACCATTGTCACCAGCATCACTCCCACCACCTCACCACGGAATCACCCTCGCCACCCATCATCACCACCCTCACCATCATGCTATCACCACATATATCACCAACATCACCACTTTTATCGCCACCCACTCCACCCCCTTGGTGCCTTCACTCAAGACTCCAATACCATTACCACCACCAGTCTCATCACCAGCTCTTATAATACCAACCATCCCATCACCACTATTATCAGCACCATCACTATCGAAGCCAGCACTACCACCACCATCATCATCACCACCAGCATCACCATCACCATCAGCATCATTATCTTTAGCATCTTCGGCAGCAACTCACTTGTAACACAATCATCCAATTGGGGAATAGAAACAGTGCAGAAAGGGCATAATAACGGATTCCATTTTGGATAAATGACCTCAGAGTCCTACAGACCTATGACTGGATCACTAGAAAGTCTTAGCAGACCAACTTTGCAATTGGATTTAGACTGAAGAGACAATTTGCTCTCACTCTGCTTTGATAGAGCAGAGGTTACCGAGGCCAAAGTAATGGGAAAAGCAGAAAATCTGTCTCTATATCTGTAACCAATGGGCAAGAATGAGACAAAAGCTATACATTTTTTGTCTCTCAGGGAATTGTGGGGTAGCATGTAAGTTATCTTGCCCACTGAAATGGTAAACTTCTCATAGCTTGAGCCTTTCCTCTCTGGAAGGTTGAAGGGAAAGCAGGCACAAAGCTCCCTCTTTTGTTTGATCCACACCATTTGAAAATATTGCTCAGAGATAAAGTTGATCTGGAAAGAATCTATTTTGGTTGCAGAGTGGCTAAAAGCACAGAAAACATACTCCTGCAGATAAATAAGGGCCTGACTAGTTAGAGTGTGGTGGCAAAACAAATAACAGAGAGCTCAGTGGTTTCCTTGGAGAGAGGGACCAGGGGGTTTTCATGCTGACTCTTTCTGTATCATCCCTTTGTCAGCCCTATCAACATGGATACAAAGCATTCAGAGTATCCAGCCAAACCAGCTGTCCCTTCAATTCAATCCCTGAGAGCACTGGCTCAGAATAAGGTGTTCAAGGCAAGACCTCTTGTGGGGTAGCTATAGTCTTGACACAGATTGAGGACTAAGTTTCCCTCCTACAGAATTTTAAAATACTGAAACAGATATTGAGCTTATGAAGTCTATACATAGAAAACACTTGTTTGTTAAGTACCTAGTATGTCTTAGCTTTGCAAGTATCTCTTTCCATATCCACAGTGATGAAAAAGACTGTTAGTACCACTTAACAGATGAGAAAATTGAAGACCAGGGGACTAGGGATGTCCCCAAATCACACAGTTAGTCAGGAACAATGATTGGCACTGTCCAGTACCAGTGCTTTGGTGGCTTATTTACAACCAGAGATGGGGGAGTAAGGTAGAAACACGATGACAATCAGAAGTCACAGGAATGAGGTTCTCGGGTTGAGCTGATCCACATGACTCAAGGAAGTAGCTCTGCAGGTCATGTTCAACCCAGAAAGTTCTAGCCAATCAAGCTCAGTGGTCTAATATAAATGGCAAGATAACCCCTCTGTTAGTTGAGAATGGATTGTAGGAGAGAGAAAGAGATAGTCTCAGGCAGAGGGATCCTAACTCTAAAAAAGATATGAAGACTCTTTTTGTGTGTCCCATTTATCGGGGCTTGAACTCAGAGCCTCATGCACTTGGTTAGATTTTTCACTCAGGGCTAGTACTTTACCACTTCACCAGCTATAGCACCATGTCTGGCTTTTTGCTGATTAATTAGAATTAAGTGTCCCATGGATTTTTCTACCTGTGCTGGCTTAGAAACACAGTCCTCAGGGCCGGGAATTTGGCCTAGTGGTAGAGTGCTTGTCTAGCATGCACAAAGACCCGGGTTCGATTCCTCGGTACCACATACATAGAAAAAAGCAGGAAGTGGTGCTGAGGCACAAGTGGTAGAGCTCTAGCCTTGAAAAAGTCCAAGGACAGTGCTCAGGCCCTGAGCTCAAGTTTAGGACTGGCAAAAAAAAGAAAGAAACAGTCCTCAGATCTCAGCCTCTTGAGTAGCTAGGATTATAGGGGTGAGACATCACTGCTTTGTTCCAGTGTGTTCTTTATAATTGAATGTAGAATAAGTAAAAGATTATTCTGACATGATTTTTAGCTCTTGCTTCATGGAACTAGATGTGCTGATTCATCAAGCGCACCAAATTAAGGGCTGTGTGAGGAGAGGGTGTAAAATGGCTCAAGCTCTATTTGTATATCTTGACTAAGAAGTCTGGATTCAAATTGATGTCTCCAGGTATGAATTTGGTACTCAGGAAAAATAGACTGGGCTAAGATTCTGTGCCTAATCTAGTCTTGAACCTTGATCCTCCTATCTCCTGACTCCAGTTGAGATTACAGGCATAAGCTACTGTGCCCAATGAAAGAGCCCCTCTCTTAACAAGTCCCCAAGTGAATGTAATGGCACAGAAGCTTAGGGAAAAAGATATAGTGGGCTCTGTGTGTCCATGGCTTCTGCAGCCACAGGTTCATACAAGTGCAGATTGAAAATACTTGGGAAAAAATATCATGCCAGTACTGAACACACACAGAATTCTTCTGCTTGTCTTCATCCTTTAAACAACACAGTGTGACACATGAGAAGCCATTTGTGAAGCACTTGCACTGTGTGAGGGATTGCAGGTCACGTTGAGGTTGATTTCATATATGGGGTTAGAGTGGAGGGGGAGGGCTATACAGGTCCTCTCCCAATCTGTTTTCTGTGAGGGTCTGAAGAATCTACAGACTTGGGTGTTTATGTGAGGTTCAGGAGCCAACCACCCGCTCCAATACATAGAAGGACAATAGTGTTACCTTCCTACAGACCAGAGAAGCATGTGGAAGATGAAATGGCG